>NC_041715.1:12099036-12716849 GCF_900700375.1 Denticeps clupeoides
TGCCTGAAGGATGGATTGATATTTCCCCTTCAGGCACTGGGGGATTTACAGCAGGGAGACTTGTGGGCCAAAACCAGTGGCCAACTTCGGGAAGTGAACATGTAGAGCACAACATTAGAGAGAAAGTGAGAGTGAGTGAGTGAGTGAGAGGAAAATGTAGAAAGGAAGCTGTGTGTGAAGCCTTTGTGACATTGTGGCCGGTGTGGCTGGACCTCAAGGTTTATTTTGAGGATGCTGAGACGTTTTTTTTCCTCTCAGTCTTCACGCAAACAGTGGATGCCCCAAGTCAACATGATGGATGGTTCGCTGCATTGCCGCCATTACGCTTTCAACCGCCAGTCAAACAGCCTGCTAAAGGCCAAGAAAAAGCCCAGGCAGAGGGGTAAGAAAAGAAAGAAGCGGGCGGTCCTGCCAGCAGCAGAGTTCACGTCGCCCCTCTCTATACGCTGACCTTATAATTACTGGGCCGACTACAAAAAACATTGTCTGCAGTGAAACAGAAGAGGCTGTCTGGCTGCTGAATGTCTCTGTAAGAGTTGGTGGCTCAGATTTAAGATGAGTCCCGGCCAACGGCATCGCTCCCGGCCAAACCCAACTTCGCTTTTCCGAAACGACACCAAAGAAAAATTCATTTAATGTCCTTCTTCCCTTGTTCCTTACGGTAAACCATGTGTCCCGTTGGCTGTGTTTATGCCTGTGGATTACAGGCTAATATTCCTGGGTGCCAGACCACCATGGTTTGTGAAGTGAAGCCCCGGAAATGGGAGGACATATCGGGTTAACAACACAATTCACGAGTCCCAGAGGTGAGATGGGGGATTAGTTTCTCCCTCTGACAGGATGAACAAAGATTTGACTGGCGTTCACTTTGACGTTAAAAGTAACTAATTCACAATCCACACACACTTTTTTCATAGTAGAGGTAGGGGGTAAAAAATGACTGTGGGGGTAGGGGTATGGGGTAAAAAGTGCTAGTGGGGGTAGTGGGATATGAGGTAAGAAGCAACTTTGGGGGTAGAGGTATGGGGTAAAAAGTGTCTGCCGGGTTAGGGGGTAAACAGCGACTGTGGGGGTAGGGGTAGGGGTAGGGGGTAAAAAAACGACTGTGGGAGTAGAGGTATGGGGTAGTAGCCTAGTGGGTAACATACTCGTCTGTGAATCAGAAGACCCAGGTTCAAATCTCACTTACTACCATTGTGTCCCTGAGCAAGACACTTAACCCTGAGTGTCTCCAGGGGGGGACTGTCCCTGTAACTACTGAGTGTAAGTCACTCTGGATAAGGGTGTCTGGTAAATGCTGTAGGGCGTCTGGTATATGTAAAAAGTGCCTGTCGGGGTAGGGGGTAAAAAGCTCCTGTGGGGGTAAGGGGTAAAAAAGTGCCTGTCAGGGTAGGGGGTACAAAAGCAACTGTGGGGGTAGGGGTATAGGGTAAAAAGTGCCTGTTGGGGTAGGGGAATGGAGTAAAAATCGACTGTGGGGGTAGGGGTAGGGGGGTTAAAAGAAACTGTGAAGCTGAGGTAGGGGATAAAGAGTGACTGACTCACTTGGCGTCAACAACGTCATAGAGCTTCTTCAGGAAGTCTGAGTCCAGATGGTTGTGTTCGGCAGTCAGTGTGTGGAAATACACAATCACATACTCCTTCACTGTGATGTGGTCCATGACATGGATAAAGTACAGCAGGGCCTACACAAACACAAAGTAAAAAAAAAAAAACATTTAATTTTATTTGAAATCCACATTTTCATGCAGAGATGATCCAAAACATTTCACACATACATTCATTTTGAGAGATCCTCAGTGAATATAATGAAATGTTCCTTTTTTGCACCATTAGACAAAGATTTTTTCAATTTTCAGGTTCTTCAAAGGAGTTCAACACAGGAACACGACTGTTGGAAAACCATCCCCATTGTCTGATTTAAGGTCAGTGGGAGAAGCAAAGAGAGTGAAATGCTGCCATTCCAATAACAATTTCACCACTTAGAACGGTTCGAGTTGAAACACTGATTTGTTTACAACTTTATTTGGTTTTCTGCATAACCTTGCCTGTTGCCTGTCATAGTTGAGGCTTTGGTTTTGTTCTTTTGCATAAA
Source organism: Denticeps clupeoides (assembly GCF_900700375.1). NCBI lineage: Eukaryota > Metazoa > Chordata > Actinopteri > Clupeiformes > Denticipitidae > Denticeps > Denticeps clupeoides. Next base: position 12,101,132 of record NC_041715.1, read on the forward strand.
AATATTCAGAACAAAAAAGACAACCAGAAAAATCTTTGTGTGTCGACTGGTAGGGTAGGAAAAGAAAAAGATCAAATGTCTCCACATAGCTCTGCAATTTTGTGCTCAATATCTAATGTCATCTAAAATAATTTTTCCATCTGCAGACTTTGGCTAACAGTCACTGGTTTTCCTCGCATTTCCTAATAAACTGTATACGAGTTTCACAGGAAAACTGTAATGGTCTGAACTGCACTCAAGATCCCCTACCTTCTCCATGTCAATTAGGGTCACTGGGATGTTCCTTCCTACAACCACCATCACGGTCCTGCCACACATGTCCACACCTGCCCAAAAAACAGACTTAAAACAACTGGTCAATAACACACACACATCCCAGTTGCGAACATGATCGGTCAGATCCCCTGTGTTTCTGCAGTTGTGTGCACTGTGTGAGGATGGGAGATGGACAGTAGTTGAATAAGGTTTTGTGGACCCCCGTCTGGAAGTGTTCAGCAAGGAAAAACAGAGGAATTCTGCCCTCTGTTGGTCAAAAGCTGGATATGTAAAAGGTGCAAGTTCACCTGAAGTGAAAGTGAAGTGATTGCCATTGTGAAACAGAGGTTTGGGCCACCAACAGATTTATTGAACCAAAAAATGACACACTGCTCTTTAAAAATGACAAATAAAACAAACTTAAGCGACATAAACATAAACTGGAAGTATAACGTAATGATGTGAGTTTACGCATTCTGTAAATGTACTAAACACATAACTGATGTCATTTTTTCCCCCAAATACTGAAAACCAATAAGTTCAAGCATGGTGTGCAAACTGTTTTTGATTTGCGGGTAAGGGGTAGGGTTAGTTCTGCTCTTTTTTTGGCGGGGAAGGTAAAACATTCAAACAACAACAAACAAAACACTTTAATCAAGTGTGGGAACTACAGCCAGTGTCTACAGATTTCTCAAATCCGGTCGGACAAGGAAAATAGTTTGGTGGTGAGGGATCATGATGGCAACTTGGATTTGCATACAGGAAGAGGAGGACAGATTATACAACACATCCTCAATGAAACCCACCTGTCTGGTATAATGCTTTCAGTGCTGCTATATCTGACAGGTCCTCTGCACGAGCTCTGCCCAGCCAGCGGTTGTAGCTGCAGGAATGAAACAAGTGTATAAAAAGATCATGAGAAACAGTACTGAACCTATGGACTAAAATGTTGTGCATAACCCTGAAATAAACACGGATGATTTCAGGAGAACCGGCATATTCAACCCTAAAGACATTAAGATGTGTTTGCTCGTTTTTTATTTATTACATGTGCCTTACAACAGAGAAGGTCAGTTAGTGAACTAGGTGGAGATAAGCCTGGTTTGAACAATTTCATACATTTTATTTTCTACCATTCAAGACCGTAATGTCATTTTGCATTGATATTTTTTTATTGCATTGATAAACATTTAAATAAACAAGTCATTGTGAAACATAGCACAGCACATGGTGCACACAATAAAATGTGTCCTCTGCATTTAACCAATCACCTTTGGTGAGCAGTGGGTGGGGACGGTGCTTTGCGGTTCAGGATTTCAACCGGCAACCTTCCGATTACAGGTCACCTTCCATATATATTCAATTTTAATTGAATATATATGCCTGGCCCACCCTTTCAGCAAAGTCTTCTTTGCTGACATGGGGGAGAGACCTTCGGGTGACTTTTACGATGCAGGACACAGTCTCCACTCTTTTCAACTGCAGATATAATGGAAAAGAGGAGTATAGGAGTATAATCGAGTATAAGCTACTGGGACTACAGCAGAGTACAGCAGGTTGACTAAATATGGAAGACTGGATGTGCAAACATTTTACTCCTAACCCTAACCCTAGGAGTCTCTGTGAGGGGCCAGCAGCAAGATGGGTGTGATGGATGGTAGACAGATCAGTGAATAGGGCCTTACTTCCGCTGGTGCTGCTTCTGAAGGGCCGCTTCAGACATCTGGCCCTGCAAGATGAGCCGGCGCTGCTTGTCCACGTCTCCCTCCATCCGTGCGAACGCATGCGTTCCTACCAGCCCCAGATCAGAGTCCAGAGAGTCCTCGTCAGAGTCTTCTAACAGCGAGAAAATACACAGATTTTATCCCAATACATGCTTTACCTTATGCCCATACTATAGGACAAAAAGCACCAATAGTGAAGTGAAGTGATTGTCACATGTGATACAGAGCAGCACAGCACATGGTGCACACAGTGAAATTTGTCCTCTGCATTTAACCCATCACCCTGAGTGAGCAGTGGGCAGCCATGACAGGCGCCCGGGGAGCAGTGTGTGGGGACGGTGCTTTGCTCAGTGGCACCTTGGCAGATCAGGATTTGAACCGGCAACCTTCTGATTACGGGGCCGCTTCCTTAACCGCTAGGCCACCACTGCCCCAATAGTCACATTACATGGTGTCTCTTCCTGCTCTTCGTGGTTTAAGTTACTTTACACGCTCTGCCAGGTCCTCAACTCAAACATCTTACATCTTATTCTTTTGTACTGCCCCACATCCCGACATCGTCTGTCTTGGGTTTAGAATGAACTCTCACTGCACAGCTCTCCACCGGGCTGCAGCTCCGCCCAATCACACCAGTGAGCGAAAGCGGCATGTAACTGTATACACGACGCTAATGAAGCAGATCCGCCCAACAGAAGAGAACAGAACCATGACGGAAAGCAGACGGCCGTCACATGGCCAGAGGCACGCGCCAGCTTTCAGATGGGAACCAAAAGGCGCAACATGTACCACAGATGGCTCCGGCCATTTCCTTTGATGCGTTATGTTTGAAATGGACCTCGTTTGGACAGTGCCAGGGTGTTACAAGGCCCGGGTCACATCAAGGAAATCAACCGTCTGACTGACTTTCAACCTCAAAACAGGAGAGAAGTAGAGCAAGCAACTGTGTGTGTGTGTATGAGAAGTCAGGCCATGTTATAGCAATGGCAGAGCCCGGCGCATCCAGGCTCCAGCAGAAAGCATTCACAGTTTATTTATATTGGGCCTTACAGACACACAGAGTGTTTGGTTTGGCGGGACACCCCTCTCTGAAGGTCAGCATCTCCGTATGCTGCTCAACTATCATCAAGAACATCAACCCCTGCCCATATTCTGATACAGGAAGTGGGGAGGAAGGGGTCGATTCCTTTAACCAATTTTTCCCAAGATGCAATGTGTGCTGGTGACAGCTAGGCTAGACTGTCCCACGTAACAGTGCTTGGGCCATGTCCTCTGATGGATGCTCAATCATATCATTTTCAGGATATTGCACATTTATGGGCGTTGGGGAGCCGATAATATGAGGCAGAGAGGCGGGACGTCTGCATGACGTGTTCACAGCGGTGCTGAGGTGTTTGACTGCTACTAAAACGCTGTGCAGCAGAAAAACCATAAAAGTCTCGCATATTACATGTTTTTTAAAAAGATTTACCCATAGTTCACTGCCATCTGTTCCACTACAGACCACAAGATAACTGAATCCAGGATATTTGTGGCTTTACCAATCAGCGTGTCCCACAGATTCTCACAACATCGATATTTAAAGATGGACTCAGAGTTCGAATGTTGTTAATATGCCTGGTGGGTTTGAATTTTTCTGATGTGTTTTACTAATAATTATGGTGACTGTAATGAGTTATACCCAGAACACGTGTAAAATATAGTCATGCAAGAAAACATGAAATCATGATTCAAAGGTTTAATCGATGTGTTGACAGTATTCATGCCATGATTTTCAGTGGTTTCCATAGTTGGTTTTTATTACCACTCACCCTCCAGGGTCCCGGGTTTCTCTGCGATGCGGATCTGCCTCTCCGGCACCACCGGCTCCCCCTCCGAATTGCCGATGTCAGCCGGGATGAGGGGCAGGCTGGCCTGCTCCTCGGCCTCAGAGCGAGGGTAGTACAAAGGCATCAGTTTTCTGTACACCGCCTGAGGGCAGACAGGACCAACAAACACAAAGCACACAACGATTCAATCCGCGCACGCAGACCACACACGCATACGTCAGCCAGCAGTGGTCTGGTGTTGCAGGCGTATTTCTATCTTTGATCAGGCTTTGGCATTTCACTGGAACATTTCAACAATCACATGAAAGAGTTCGGCTGTCTTACGCAGCGTGCTCCAAACCAAATGACTTCCTTGGGTTCACTTATTACCAAAATGTCAACAAGGCTGAGGGCGAAATTGTGGTGAATGGGTTCCACGGGAGCGACTGGGAACTGGGTAGACTGGTACACACCTCTTCTGCGGCGGTCACGGCGAAGACCACCATCTCTATACTCTCCCCATGGGTCTCCAGGAAGCGTCGCACCGTCCCTGCATGCAGCACAACAGAGTTCCACGTGAGTCAAGAACCTCAGAACCAAAGTCGGCTGCTGGTGACGGCAACGACAGAAGTTGAGCTAATCCAAAGCCTTAAATCTGCTGGTGGCAAGGAGAACTGGGATTGGTTACATTTTTTGGCTTTGGCTTTGTTTTGCTAAATTATACAATTTTTCTTTTTTTCCTCGTGTTTGATATGTTGGTACCAATATTCTTGGACTGATATTTTGGTAGTCGCCTAGTGAAGAGAAAGTGAAATGATTGCCATTGTGAGACGCTGCAGCACAGCACACTGCCATTGGGCAGCAGTGGGCAGCCATGACAGGCGCACCGGGAGCAGTGTGTGGGGACGGTGCTTTGCTCAGTAGCACCTCAGGATTCGAACCGACAACCTTCTGATTACGGGGCCGCTTCCTTAACCACTAGGCCACCACTGTCCCCCGCTAGGCCACCTATGTGAGTAACACATCCACCAATGAACCAGATGACCTCAAAGTTACAGGTTCAAACTTACTACCTCTTGCTCAGCAAGACACAGGTGTGTCCCTGAGCAAGACACTTACCATAAATTTCAGACTATAGAGAGCACCTATATATATATACATACAAATTTTTATAAGAAAGTAGAAATTGTACATACATTTTTAAGTTTTTTTACATTTTAAGTTTTGCAGCAGCAAAGATGTCCTTCTTCGACAGCCAAACTGATCGCTTCTAACTAGAAAGTCCCATCATATGCATTTCCTCGTGTCATATCCAAGATGAGGGTCTGTGCACAAAGTACACAATGGCTGATCTGAAGAATTAAGTGTAAGTGAGTTTGCCGAAACAGTTTCATTAGTCCACTGTGACCTGACCTGTTTCATTGGCCTGATATGACGAGGTTAAGTGTGTTGGTGGCAGGCCTATCAAAATCTAAAAATTAGCCGCATGGTTGTAAAGGCCGCAGTTCCCGAAGCGAGTGAAAAATTGTAGTTGCTTATATGCCGGAGTGTTTTGGGGGTGGAGGTGGGGTGGGGTGGGTGGGACTGTCAATACTGATTGTGAGTTCTTCTGGATAAGGGCGTCTGATAAATGCCATAAATATAAATATGCTCATGGAAATATGTAGAAAACAGATTAATCCCGACCCTGTTGTTGCACTGTTTGGTATCCAACAACTGGCAATTCATAAAACAAATTAAGCAACACTCATTGCACACACATAAATGCACACACCATCATACATTGCACGACATGCTGTGAAATGTTTAGTGCAATGCCCCAAAGTAGTCATAAACTCAATTACAAATAAGTGTAAAATAAAATTTCATTTGCTGTGATTGTGTTACAGCAGAAAATCATATAACCACAAAATTATGCAGAAATATAATGTGAGTAAAATTAGATAGATATTTAAAAATGTTCTAAACTCCACAACACACACTTGGACAGGCTGAACTTCACTGCTTGGCACATTCAGCACCATGTGACCATCTGAATACTTCCCAAATGACAGTGGGGAACAAACAGCAGCATCTCTGTTACGACAGACGAAAACACGATGAAGGCGCATGGGGCAGTAAGTGGGAAAATGGACGTGTGACTGAGTGGTGAAATAGGGACACGTAGCGTGATTGTGCAGAGGTGAAAGGAGCATTTACATGGCTGACGTGCAAGAAATATGATTATGCCGGCGGGTGACCGGGAGGACGGGGTAACGTCCAATGACTGGAATCCAGTGGCACTTACTCAGAGCGATGTGAGTCGCGTCCTGCAGCGGGTACCCTCTCTTCGCTGTGCTCACCACACAAAAACCTACAGACGCCATCGCCTGCTCCCTGAAGAGAGACGGAGGGCAATAAACAGCATACAACACACAGACAAACTCAATTACATCCATGTACTGAATATTAAGGTTTTATGTTGCCAACAGAGGCACAATTACCTCACTCATTCACACCTCCTCACTGAAGTACGTAAAGCTGTTTAATACTCATCTTACCATTGGTTTGTGTAGTGGATGTGTCGCAAAATACAGAGAATATGTAACATTTATCTGAGCGTGTATTAGATCCTACGGCGGTCATCAGGTAGCAATACATATATTTCTAGCCAATGCTGGATTCATGAAGCCGCTCTGTGGTGTTTGGTTTGTCTATTATAGGCTACATTTTGGAAGAAATCCTGCTTCCTATATAGACATGAAGGCTTATTCTACACTATATTTCAACACTGTATACATGACACATAAAAAAAAAAAAGAAGAAGAATGATTTATGTTTTATTGTTATATGATGATTTATCATCATGATTATGAATGCTGCCTGGCTGCTCTGACATCTTACTTGGCGATCTGCATGACGCTCCTGTAGCAGCTGTACAGGGAACTCTCAGCTGCGGTGCGGTACTTTGCCTTGTATTTGGGTCCCACTGTGTGAATAATGTGCCGAGCAGCCAAGTTGAACCCTTCCGTCATCTTCGCTTCACCGGTCCGGCAGCCTGTTTTCACAGTAGACACACACACACACACACACAGCTTTTCAGTATTGGTAATATTCTGATCATTTGATACTGTTTTTTTTAGCCAACAGACATTAATAGACATATTTCACATTATGAGTAATGAATGAATATAGCATTTGGAAAGTTTGCCATTCTGAATTAAATAAATTATTAATAATAATAACAGCAATAATAATAAAATAACCTTCTTCATGATGTTTCAAAGACATGGATATTCCTGAGATTATGTTCAGGTTTTCCAACATATTATTGACCTTCTACCCAGACAGAGCCAGCCATCATGAAGCTGCATCCTGAGAAACGAGTGGTGAGCGGCCGCAATGACAGCATGGCGCCACCTACCTTTCATTTTGAGCAGCTCTTCTCCGAGCTCGGGTCCGGCGTGGCGGTGGATACTGTCCGAGACGGGGTTCTTGTCTGTTAGCGTCTCGTTGGTAGTGTTGACAACAGCGGTGCAGTTCAGAAGGGCGATGTCACCCTTACTGTAAGGAGGAACAAATGCAGGACTGACAACCTTTCAGATATCAATAATAATAAAAAGAACCAAAACTGAAAAAAAATGTTACAAATAAAGGAGTAACACGTATTGAAGTCTACTCGTCTCCCATTACTCATATATTACTGCTTAATTAAATTGTCTAGATAGAATTAGTCACAAATTGCAGGTTCGGACCCCCTGGCGTCAGTGTGCAGTGGTACTAATCGAGTAAAGAAAGCAAATGAGGAAGCAGCCGCACAAACCCTTGCACCGTGCTGAAATCAGAGGTTTTTTTAGTTGCTTAAATGGTCCTTTCCTCTCTGGTAATACTGACGAGAGGAGGAACTTCTCGGGCAGCATGCTGGGTGAGGGGTATCATGTGAGAACCGCAGTTAAGTGTCTCAACCCAGAAGGGCATGGGCCAATCCGGCACAAAAACCAGGCTCTGTGGCGAGAGCGGGAGAGTCAGCATGGAGCAGAACAGGAAGCTGCCCTCACCGCCACAGATGGAAACAAGCTCTTATCCCGAACAGAGAAGCGGCCGCACGCTCTTTCGAGAGTCCCTTATCTGTACAAATGTAATTTTCTTTTGCTGCTGCTGCCCTCTCAATACAATCTTCTTTCTGTACTTCGCAAGGCCATTTCCACAGAACCTTCAGCGGGAATCATGTGATCGCAAAACAAAGAGGATTTATGCGCACATGGTAATAGAGAAATGTGTAATATTTACAACATCTACCTACATAACCAACACAAAAACCAGCATGAACAATGAGATGAAATATAAGGCGTGTTAGGACTAACAAGAGCACAATCTTCCTGTTGATGTCTTCCCGGTGAGGGAAGGGTGAGGGAAAGGACCACTGCTGGTTGGAGAAGCTGTCGTCCTCCAGGCGCGAGTCCACCACGTCCCCGTCACCGGATCCCGCCGGCTCGTCCCAGCTGGCCAGGGTCTGGACGTCCACGAACTGCGACGGCGCTCCTAACGGATCCATGATGCCGTTCTGGTCCCGCACCGCACTGACCGCACATGCAAAAAACACAGACAGAACTGAGAGGAGCATTAAAAGCTTACAATGCAATTCTGGAATTTATAACAGAAAGAATTTCTGTTAATTAGTCAACAATATGACAATACTATGACAGCTTATCACTTCAGTCATGTCAACAAAACAAAACAAAAAAAACAACGGTGACAAGGCTCAAGTTCAAGTTCTTGTCGGTCGGAAAGGAGGGAATTCGTAAATCTGGTCAGAAAATTCTTCCTGGCAGACAAGGGGGCCTCTGACAGGTCCAAACGGCACCAGGCGAACGTACAGGTTGCGCGAATTAAACACCACCGTGCGGAGAAGGAAGGAGGAGGCGGCGGGCAGGCGAGATACTCACCACCTTCCAACCTTCGACCGGTCAGCTAGCCGCTGCGTCCACGTCGGGGTGAGGGCCAGAAGGGCTGTCACGCCACCGGAAACCGTCTCGGCCAGACCAGGGTCCCCATGCTGTCGAGCAGAACTGGATCTTGGCGCAAGAAACAATTGCAAAACCGCCGTCCACGCACCGCGGTTAGTTGTTAAGCGTGTGTTCCTGGTCACCTGATTCACAACAATGAGCCACCATCACTTCCGCGTCGGCTCTCTCAGGGGCCGTGAATGTAAAGTCATTTTTCGGTCAAACGCACAACGTCTCGATCATGGCACGTCTGAATCAAATGGTTACAGTTTGTAATTATATGTGTAATTACAATGAAAAATAATAACTTTTCAATACATTCGAGGGCTGAAATCTTCACTATTCGGTATTTTCAATTGTTAAGGGAGTCCCTTAAAGGGACCCACATCTAGACCAAACGAATCAATACACATATTTTAATCTTATTAAATTATCACAAATTACACACTATAATTTTCAGACTACCCATATTCTTGTTATTTACTTGTTTTAAATAGAAAATATTGGCAAACGCCGTTCTTATGTGTCTAAATCTCTTCGTGTCGATGTTCGATTTATCCCTCCTTCCGTGTCACGGCGTGTTCCGCTCCGGCTGTGGTCCCTGTACTGTACTCCGCAATATCTTCTCATGGTTCATTTACCAGTCAGAAGATAATACTACTTCCCAACTCAGTAAGTTCAGCGTTGACTTGCAGCTGTTACACCGTCTGTTTTTAAGCAAACGTGCGAAATGTGTGTATTTATTAGGACGCTCGGGTACCACGTGGTTCCTTCAGACTTCGCTAGCTATACGGCTATCTGAAGAAGGACGGTCGCCCCGTGCAACAAGTCGCCTTGCAGTTTTCAGCCAGAACTGAAAATCCGCATGTCACGTCCTGACTTGACGAGATAAACAGTGTTTTAATCTCCAGGGCCCCCTCTTCTCTGTCCACCCCACAGGCAGCGTGCGTTCGGGCGCCATGGGGTTGACGAAGCAGTACTTGCGCTACGTCGCCAGCGCCGTGTTCGGTGTGATCGGGAGTCCGAAAGCCAACATCGCCTATGTGACACTCCGAGGAGGAGAGAAGGGACGATACGTGGCCGTGGCAGCCTGCGAGCACGTGTTCGTATGGGATGTGCGGAAAGCGGAGAAGGTCGCTGTTCACTCACTCTCACACACATACATATGCCAACATATTTTCTCACTTATGGGACTAATAAAGGATCATCTTACACTACATGTGTGTGATTTTTTGAAAAATCAGTAATTCACGGTTAGAGGACGACAGGTTCCAGGTTAGACACGAACTGCATGCAAACTTAATTCCAGTCAGCGTTGCTGTGAACTGTACAGTTATAGTAGAGGTGATGTCAGTGTCTGTTCTTGTGCAATATTTTGCATGCTGTGCAAGAGCAGTGTGTTCAGGTGTTGCCAATTTCTTCTATATGCTGTTAAATTCCCCATACTGTAGACATGTTGGCTGTAAAAATCACATTTCATTGTGTCACTGTGTGCTGTGCTGCAGTGTCTCACAATGACAATCACTTCACTATCATAATACTGTATATATATTTTTTTAAAGAAAAGAGATATTGTGCAATCAAAAATTTAGGTAAATCAATATTTGATCAAAAAGGGGCAGTTTTTCTAAACTGGTTGTTTTGGATGATGATAATTCATAATTTTATTTCCCTTTATTTCTTTTTCCTAGGTTCTAATTCTTGAGGGCAAGAAACACGAAGTGACACACTTATGTCCGTCCCCTGATGGCATCCACATCGCAGTGGGCTACGAAGATGGGGCCTTGCGAATCTTTAGCCTCCTTAATGGGGAAAGCAACGTCTCCTTCAATGGCCATAAATCTGCAGTCACTGCAATCCAGTATGATGCGCTGGGTGCACGCCTCGTGACTGGTTCTAGGGTAGGTTCCCAGCGAGATCACCATATTGTGCGTCTTTGCTCAGCCTTGATACCATTATGATCTTGCTTGGTGTTTTTGTTCAGAAGTTAACACTAGTATCTCTTTTCTGTTTGGCAGGACACAGATGTGATTGTGTGGGACGTGATTAACGAGTGTGGTCTGTACCGACTCAAAGGTCACAAAGATGCCGTCACACAAGTTCTGTTCCTGAAAAACAAAAACCTCCTTGTCACCAGGTAGTATAACAAAATTCACCCCCACGGTGTGTTTCATGTGCATTGCAAGGTTAAGGAGGTCAGGTTTACTGTAATGGTCTTTTTCTTTTTATGTTCAGTTCAAAGGACACATTTGTGAAATGGTGGGATCTGGACACACAGCACTGTTTTAAGACCATGGCGGGACATCGAAGTGAGGTGAGCATCAAATACAGGGCAGAAGATAGAGAATAAAGTGTCCCAAACCTCTCTGAACATTCTTGCTCCAGTATTTCAATCCTTATTAAAAATAAAAATAAGTATTTTGATGGGATGACTTCATCATTGTCCATCAGTGAGCAGTGTGATGTGAACCTGGATGTGGTGATTTTTAGGTGTGGGGCATGACGCTGCTCAGCCAGGAGAAGAGGCTGTTGACTGGGTCAGACAGTGAGCTCAGAGCCTGGGACATCAACTACACGGAAGAGGTGAAAATGGCCACCATCAGTCTTCCCAATCAATCATCATTAGAACTACACTGATTTAAGAATAGAAACAGCATAAAATGTGTTTAAATAGGTTGACGTTTTCTTAGATGGTTTCAATCATATTGTTCCCTTTCTGATGTTCTTCAGGGAAAGGAGGCTGGAGAACCTCATGAGAAAAAGGGGAAAAGTCTCCTAGACGATGGTGCTGATGAGGAGAAGGATGAAGGTCAGGATGAGGAGCTTGAAGAGGTACATCATTGTGTTTTCTGTTCTGAATTACTTCCAATAAACCAGTTTACAGAACAAAATATCCCTTGCTTTTAGTACTTTAGGGTGTGTAGTCAGTCATCAGTCAAGGCTGTTCTGGATATTTTCTAATGCTCCATCTCTCAACAGAGGGTCCTCAGCTGTAAGAAAGTTGGCTCTGTCCTGAGGGAAGCTAGGGACCGAGTTGTATCTTTGATGACTGACTCAAAAGCCAGGGTCCTCTTATGTCATGTAAGTATAGATCTTTTTTGTTTATTCTTGTGAGATAAGGAGTAGTTGTGTGGTTAATTTGTGGTTGTTTCCTAGGGTACAGATGCCACGCTGGAGATATTCTCTGTACTCTCTGAGGAGGAGATTCAGAGAAAGATGCACAAGAAGTTAAAGAAGGCCAAGAAAAAGGCCAAGTACTGGACTTCATCCAGAATAAAAATAATACATAGTTTTACTCTATCCAGAATGCATTTTCAAATTTAATAGGACGTCCTTGCATACTCCCCTCAAGTAATGCCCAGCTCTTAGGTATCATCAAACATGCATGTCTCAGGTCCCAGGAAGGAGAAGGTGATGCAGTGGAGCCCACAGTGGAGAGGAAACTGAGTGAAGAGATCCTGAGACTGGCCAGCATCAAGGCCTCTGGGAAGATAAGGTGCTTTTACTTCAAACCAACCCTGCTAATGCTCCTCAGAAGCCTCGTTTTAGATATACTGTTATATCATCGTTGAAACTATCCACGCTATTGTGTTCATACTGCGTGTATCTCAGGTCGGTGGACTGCCTGATGGCGCCCCGCGGAGAGCTGAAAGTGGTCCTGCTGCTGCAGAACAACAAGGTGGAGACCTACACTCTGCTCACCTCCATCAACAACCCCACAGCCGATAAGACTGCGTGTCTCACGCTGGGGGGACACCGAACCGATGCCCGGACCCTGGCATTCAGCTCAGACAACATCGCCATCCTCTCAGCCTCTGGAGACACGGTGAAGGTGTGGAACAGGTGAGACTCGGGTTTCTAGTGAATAAAGCAATATGAATAAAGCATTTCACTGCATATCATACCGTGTATGACTATGTACATGACAAATAAAAAAAAAAAATTGACAGCTCCCACATATCCTGACCCACCTAACTCTAACCCTTACACACTAGGCCACTACCAAGGCAAAATTACAGTGACATGCCAAATGAGCGTAAATTTTAATTTGACACTGCCGGGTAGGAGAAATTAGTTTAATGCACATTTGCAATTATTTGACTGACGCTCACCGAATCCCTTCATTACTGCTCATTGCATAAAGCCGTGGATGTCGGCGTCTAGTTACATCTAATATATACTTGCTGTGAGCTACAAATGCGTGTCCGTAAATGAATACCTGTATCTCAAGATCGGCATCTGTTGAGGACAGATCTCACCACGCTGCCCCTATAAACCTACGGCGGTATTGCATCCTTATTCATAAACTGTTCGTTTTTGAGTATGTGCACAAAAACCAACACAAAACGCAGGATACAGACCGTGGCTGTACGCCTGCACATACGTACATAGTTAACAGCAAGTATTTTTTGCCTTAAACCTGCGAACTACTGCCAAAAATGTATGGACTCGTCTCTGAACCAGAAGACCACAAAGTCACAGGTTCAAACCCCACTTACTACCATTGTAGCAAGACACTTAACCCAAAGTTGCTCCAGGGTGGGACTGTCTTTGAAACTAGTGATTGTAAGTTGCTCTGGATAAGGGCGTCTGACGAATGTAAATTAGAAAACCGTACTCTACTGGTTAATTGAATAGAAGACGCGTGAAATCACCATGATGTGATGCTGAACTGTGGTTTATAGGTCCACCCTCCAGGTTATCCGAACCATGGCGTGCGAGTACGCTCTCTGCTCCCTGTTTGTACCCGGCGACCGGCAGGTCATCGTTGGAACCAAGGTACGTACTGCGCACCAGTCAGTTTGGCCCGGTCCCGCTGTGTTGGTGGTGATTTGGTGTCTGCGTGGTTTAATAAACACTGACCTGCCCTGGCCTCTCTGTCCCCCAGTCAGGGAAGCTTCAGATCTTTGACCTGGCTTCAGGCAGTCTGCTGGAGACCACTGATGCTCACACCGGAGCGCTGTGGTCCATGTGTCTGTCACCTGACCAGGTACTGTTTTCAACCTTATTCTATAGTGGACTGTTCCATCCATGGGGGCTGCTCTGTGATGGAGGAAATATTATTCGTTTATTCTTGTTCATATGTAGCTTTAACGAGCTAAACACAAACTATTGTGGTAATGAAATGTATTCCTGATTATATACAACTTTGAACATGGTGTCTGTTTTATGAACATTAGCTAATCTTCATTTTGTGAACATTTACTAATCTTCCAAATATTCTTCCAGTTAAAATAATGCCGACATGTGACTGTTTCATTGTGATTGGAAGAGTGTCTGTGACCGGACTGACACTGTTGCTTTCTACATGCAGAGGGGTATTGTGACTGGTGGTGCAGATAAGACAGTGAAGTTCTGGGACTTTGAGCTGGTAAAGGACCAGGAATCTGCACAGAACAAGTAAGATCAGGGTTCATACTGTCATTAAAAACCAGGAAAAGTCATGGACGTTTTGGAAAAGCAATTAAGGGGAAGCTGTCCACTATTCTTGATGTTTTTAGGAATTTGGCATAGATTAGGGTTGCATCACAGCTTCATCTGTGTTTTTTTTTTTTTTTTTTTGTGTGTGTGTGTGTGTGTGTGTGTGTGTGTGCGTGCATGTGCGCGCGCTGATGTAGGAGGCTGACCGTGCAACACACACGGACACTGCAGCTGGACGAGGATGTGCTTTACGTGCGCATCAGCCCTGACCAGAGGCTGCTGGCTGTGTCTCTGCTCGACTGCACGGTCAAGATCTTCTTCACGGACACTCTAAAGGTTTAACCTCTTTTGACCCCTGTTTAAAAATTACAAACAAATTGAGTACATTCAGTAAATTTGAATATATCTAGTGTCTGTACGTTTTTGCTGTAATAATACAATATCAACAATTGTTCGATTACTACAGAAGCATAAGAATCAGTATATAGGTTGTAAATGAAGACTGCATATGGCAGAAAAGGGTACTATATCAGTAACAAAACTATACTATACATTAAAATTATATATATAGATAGTGAATGTCCCTTTGAAATGAAATGATTCAGTATGTGTGTGTGTGTGTCTGTATGTATATACGTTTAGTGTGTGTTTAAATGTGTAGACATGGACACACACACACTTAGTCTCGCTGATTCACACACGCACTACGTTCCGAGCCTGAGCTCCTTGTTCCTTAAACAACTGTTTTTCTCTTTTGCCCAGTTCTTCCTGTCTTTGTATGGACACAAGCTTCCTGTGCTGTGCCTCGACATCTCTCATGTAAGGCTGTGTGACATGTCACATGCTTACTTTTTTGGTGACGTGCTGCTTCTCAGACCCTGTGTGAATGTTAATTCTCTGCTGATTGTCGTACACAGGACAGCAGTTTGATTGCCACAGGCTCTGCTGACAGAAACGTGAAGGTCTGGGGCCTGGACTTTGGAGACTGTCACCGTTCCATGTTTGCACACGATGACAGGTAGCAAGCTCGCGGTCACAAAATAATAACCCTGAAGAAACATAACTTTATGCACAAAATCTTATTTCACTTAATGACTTGGTGATTTATTTAAGAAAAATAAATTATTGCTTCCGTCATGCAGAGATTCATAATTTTTTTTCTTTTTCTTCAGTGTCATGTTCCTCCAGTTTGTCCCCAAGACTCATCTGTTCTTTACAGCGGGGAAGGACCGAAAGATCAAACAGTGGGATGCAGACAAGTTTGAACGCATCCAAACCCTGGAGGTGAGAGAGGTGGTGTTCAGAGTTATGTGTTGAGTAGTGGAGACAGTCTCCTTGTCTCCTACTGTATAGTAATCGCTTATTATATTAATACAACTTTTCACTCGTCTTTTTTTTACCGTTTTATTGGATTATTTTTTGTTTATCTTCAGGGTCACCATCGTGAGGTGTGGTGTTTGGCCATCAGTCCTAGTGGAGACCATATTGTTTCCTCATCCCACGACAAGTCACTGCGTCTGTGGGAGAGAACGAGGGAACCGATCATTCTGGAGGAAGAGAAGGAGACGGTGAAGATTTCGCACAGTACCTGACCGCTTCCGCAAGAAACATCATAATCACTGCTGTCTTTTTTTTTTTAGGAAAGAGAAGCGGAATTTGAGGAGAGCATGGCCAAAGGAGATGAGCCTGTGGTGAGTATTATGGGTCATCAGAATAGTGGTGTGAACATAAAATTCCATTTGTCTCTTGTCTCTTATCAGTCAAACAAAGAGCAACACAATTATGTTACAATAATGGTAAAAAGGGTTCTAGCTACTATTAAATAATATCATGATAAAAGTGTTCATCATCCAAAATTGTAAAGCTAAGTTTCAGTTGTGCCAGGTTCTGCACATGAGCAGAAATAGCCTCATAGATTTTTTTTTTGGTTCTTTTTCTTCCTATTTTCTTAAAGGTTCCAGGAGAGACCCCGAGTGAAGCAGGGCCTGCTGGAAAGAAGACCGTAGAGACAGTCAAAGCTGTGAGTCTTCATGTGAAGCAGTTCCGTTTGAATGAGATTATCTAGAGCAATGAACCAGTTTTCATGGACACTGTCGTTTTTTTTGTGTGTGTATCTGATCTGTTCCTGTCTTTGAGGGCGGTGGTGGCCTAGCAGGTAAGGAAGTGGACCTGTAACTGAAGGGTTGCAGGTTCAAATCCTGAACCGCCAAGGTTCCACTGAGGTCCCCTTGAGCAAGTTACTGTCCACACACATTGCTTCCCAGGCGCCTTTCATGGCTGCACACTGCTCACAAAGGCAGAGGACACATTTCCGTGTGCTATGCTGTGCATCACAATGACAAAAACAATCACTTTCACTTTATGTAAGGCTGAGCGCATTATGGAAGCTCTGGAGTTGTACAGAGAAGAGACCCAAAAGATGGAGGAGCACAGTGAAGCCTGCAAGGAAGCAGGGAAGAAGGTATATATTCTCAGACACACACACACACACACACACACTGCTCTTGCAATGCAGTAATTGTGATTTTAATGATATACCAAGAACTGGCATTCACAATGTCTTTATGGTTTTACTTTGCAGTTACCACCCCCTAAGACAAACCCAATCCTGGTTGCCTTTGGCAACATCTCCGTAAGTATGAAATGTTCAGGATATTTTGTCCTTCACTGTATCACTCAGCAACTCCAATCCACTTCACTCTGTGTGATTTAATAATCATATAGTATGGCGTACAGGAATGCTTGCTTACATTGAACATGGCCAGATTGGAAAAACTATTGTATGAACTGGAAGACACATTAACCTCCTTGAAATGGTACACTGATATTGTGTGTATAATGAGTCCAAATGTATACTATAAATGTACTCCATGGGCATAATTCAATATAAGTGCTGATTTCCAACTCAATATGATAAATGCAGGACGATAATGGAAGTGTGAAAAATAGAAAAAAATTCAAGAAAAATGAAAGAAACAAAGCAGATACAGGCCTACTCTGCCAATGGACGATTATGGATTCAATCTGATTACATGTTGCCTTGTTGCTGGGGTAACACTCTGACATATTTCCTCCAGCCCTCGCGTTATGTTCTGGATGTTCTGAAGAAAGTCCGGTCCAGGTGAGTGGTCAATACATGATAAAGGCATAGTGGTAACTGTTGACCTGTGTTGGTGAGTAGCATGTCACTGTAATAATTTTACAGTAGTTTGAGGTATTACACATCCAAAAAAAAAAAACAATACTATGGTAACTACTCTAAATAATACTGAGTTACCAGATCGCTGCTGTTCTAATTCTGTACAAGGTGAATTGAAATATAATGCTGGCTTTGTTGCAGTTACAGTACATCATGTCACAAGTACCAGTGAAAAACTGGTCATCGACCCGATAATACATGTACACAAACATGACATATGGGGGTAGGCAGGTCAGGAAGATAGGGTATATGGAATCACATGGGGATAGAGGAGGAGAGTTAAAAAAAAAACAAAAAAAAAAAAAACTGCACTCCAATAGGGAGTACGTCGTAGGAACTGAAAAAAAAAAAAAAACACCTCAGCAAAATAAGCACATGGTCACGACCCAACATAAAAAGTCACTTGCAGCAGGGGAGGGGTGTAGTAGGGGGGCGGGGCTATTTCAGCATATCCAAACAGCCATCTGGTCCTGCGACCACTGGGGGCGCTGGTCAGCAGACCTGTCCATCCATGCTGGGGGTATGAAGCTGACTGAGGCATTGGATGGGGGTGAGGATCATAGGGGAAACTGATAGGAAATGATAGTTACATCATTCTCAAGAGGAATATAACATCAAGTGTAGCCTAACTGATTTATTTTGGTACCCTGTAAGATATATAGTAATATTACTTTTAAAAGATTAATCAGTTAAAAGTAACATTTATTTATTTTGCTAACTAACTTTTAAATGGCGAGGGTGACTAGTCTAAGTTCATAAAGTGAGTTTTGTATTGACAAGCACTTTCTTACTTTCTAAAGCGAGCTTGAGGTTTCTCTCCTGGTGCTGCCATTTCCCTACGTCCCAGACCTGCTGCGCCTTTTCAACACCTACATCCAGAGCGGCCTGGAGGTGGAGCTGGTGTGCCGTTGCCTTTTCTTCCTTCTTAGGTACATACACACACACACACACACACATACACTCTGTTTTGCTGTAATATTTGTGAGAACCTTCGGATAATATAGCTCTTTTATAAATGTCCAAATAAATACCTTTACTGTAAAGCAACCTTTTCACAGCATGTAGTCTCAGAAGAAATGATGGTCTTTGTCACTGTGTGTAATGAGAGCGAGGGTGCTATTTATTTGTTTGTTTATTGCAGGATCCACTTCGGTCAGATCACCAGTAATCAGATGCTGCTGTCGGTCATTGATGAGCTGAGGACCAACACAATTTCCAAAGTGACGGAGATCAGGGTGTGTGCTGCAAAAAGCTAACAAAAGTAAAATGTGCTGTTGATATCACCAGAACGATCATGGCAATTCCATGCAACCACAAATAAACAACACTAACAGGGTATGACAAGCTTCCAGCCAATGACCATCCACCCAAGTCAAGCCGAGTTCTAACAACATTATATTTCTTTATTTGCACCAGTTTTATTTTCTCGGTTTCAGAATGATGGCAGTTGGTTCAATTATATTTGTTCAGGTTTAAAGTTGTATGTAAATACTGTCCCAGCTGCTCACGAGTACACATTGACCAGACATGGCTGCTTGCTAGTTCGGCTGCAGCTGCTAGAGGAGATGTTGGCTAGTAAAGCCCACAGCAGTCCCTGGAGCTCACTGATGGTTCTCCGTGGTCTGCTGCTCCTTTCAGGGCATCTTCGGCTTCAACAGCGCCGGGCTGCAGTTCCTACAGCGTGAGATCGAGCACAAGGAGGATGTGATGTTCTTTGCTGACGCGACTGACCGTTTCGAGCAGAAAAAGAGGAAGAGGAAGAAGAGGGAGAGAGCCATACTTACACTGACCTGAAATGACTGGCAACCACCTCCCAAAACACACAGCAACAGAATATTGTATAAGTCCATTTTTAAATATAAATCATTTTTGAAAGAGAAAAACCTGTCCTGACTATGTTTGAGTCTCATTGTTAGGTTTTTTGTAGACTTGAGGGTCCAGCAGGGAGCTCTCTGTCCTTGTCTGGGACCACCAGCCGCACTGAACCCACCCAGATACTCGGCATGTCTTTATCTGGTTCACATATGCACTGTTCACATACGCAGCGCCAAAGCCTCAGTGGGAGTGATGCTGGAAGTGGCAGATGCAGGTAGACTTTAACAGGCTCGTAACCCTGAGCTGGATTTACTGTTAGCGGGCCCCAGCCGCGTTTCACTGGGCTGTCTCCAGTATCCAGTTTCATGTCAGGTCTTGCTTCTGATGACGACGCAAGTTTTTTTTTTTTTGTTTTTGTTCTATGCGCTCAGTAACACTTAACAGAGTTTCACGCACTTCAAACACATCATTTATGGTGCTATGTTAATATAGCTGTAAATAGAAGGCCTTGGGTATTCAGATTATCCCCCCCACACACATTTCTCCTTTTCAATCCAGTTTCAGTTTCGTCACATACCAAAAGCAAAAAGAAAAAACAAATGAGCTGTGTATTTACAGGCCTGTAAAAAGCCTGGGAGCTTTTTACGGGTCTTGAGTCGCCTGTTCAGCCATAAATGTCACACCTACCAAGATTAAAAATTCCTTTATATGGAAAAAAAATCCCTCACTTAAATAGCAGTTCTCTGTTAATTCCAGTCCCCGTATGAGGTTTAATTGAAATCTGTCTCGCACACTTTTTACAGGGGGGAATATTAAGTTTTAACAGAAGCTTACACATTCGAGTTCAACGCCCCCAAAAATAGGTTGTCAAATGAATGTGTGTGTGTGTTAAATATGTTCTATTTTTGTGCAATAAAAGGTGTATTATTGCACTGACAATTCAATACTTTAACTGGGAGTTTGGAAGTCAGCGCATTAAAAGGAGTACCAAGGCCCTAGCAGGTTACAAACACCCTACCAGTGTGGCTAACATGGCAGCCCGGGACAATTCCTGCAAGACAAAGGTCAAGTAACACAAATTACAAGTCCCCTGGTGTACTAAACTGGGTTGTGAATGTCACAAAAGCTGTATGAAATCTGTCCGTAACCTTTTTTTTGTGAAATTATTTGTGTCTCGTCCTATTTTCTTGTTGTTATTAATTTCAGATATATCTTATACCCACATATGCGTCTTAATTGTTAACATAAGTGGTCCGGTTCAGTGGCATAACTAGTGTAGTGACGGTGATCCTCTCTACTCCTGGGGCTCGACCTGCCCTTTCCAACACATGACGATATTCAAACCAGGTCTCCATACTTTCTTACAAAGGGACCCAGAATCATCAGTGACCTTATAGTTTATGTTTAACCAATTTTTACTTTGCAAGATCCAGGAAATTTCTGGTTGTTGCCTTGTGTTTTATGGTGTTTTTTCCAGATGGAGACCAGAGAAACATTTAACATTTTAACATTTAACATTTAAGGCATTTGGCAGACACCCTTATCCAGAGCGACTTACAATCAGTAGTTACAGGGACAGTCTCCCCAGGGACAGTTTCTCAGATGTTAAATAAAATACTGCCTGAATCAAATCTGTTTTTCAATCTTTTTTTTTGTCTTATCATGTTATCATCGTTTTGGTTGATTACGCTGTACATTTAATATACAGTCAGAGTTAATGATTCTTTGAGTTTTGGATTGTTTCTGACCCCCACTCATCACTACTAATATTTATTCTAGCCTTTAGAGGGGATACATACAGTAAATCCATTTTGTGTTGTAGGTTAGGTACAATTTTGGTTGCTGGTATGTGGATTGCTAAAGGCAATTATTGCTTATTCAATTAATGTAAGTAATTATTGTGCACTTTTCTAGAGGAATGGCTGCCAGGGAAGTGTATGTTTTATTTTTTACTTTTTTTTTTTTTTTATTGTCGTCTGTGTGCACTAGTTTTTCTACACTTGCTCACTTTGTTAATGTTTGTACAGAAGCCAGGACTTGAGAAGTGATGTATGAAATTTTGGAGAGATTCTTCAAATCTGTGGATGTAAGTCTGCTGTCCTTTCCATTTTCAGGTTCTTTACAAATAATTTTTAGCTACTAATAAGCTTCTCTCACTAAGAGACCCCTGAGCCTTCTGAGCCGCTATCAGGGTGCAATAAGCAGAAAACCTTGAAGGTGCTGGCTTCGAGGATGATGGGTGCAGAGACGAGAGGCCTGAATAGGAAGAAGAACGAGTGGCTGACAGAAGCTCATCAGTTTTAAACAATGGCATCTCCGGTTGCATATTGAACACAAGGTGGCAGTCTTACCTTTTCCTAACAGCCCCACATGGCTTATTTCAGGAGTTTGTCTGTAAGAGGGCACTCGAGAACACGTCACTAATAAACCGACAAAGGAATATTATAAGGAATATCAATAGAATGGAAATGCATACATCCAGCATTAATTCACTCCAGTTCCTTGGGAGCTGTAGGGCTAATTCTTGCTTGAGCGAACCTGCTCATCCTACCCTAATTATTTCTTCAATAGAAGAACCAGAATGACTTATGCAAATATGCATTTAACATTATGCTGCTCAGTAATACTACAGGGTCAGAAACACTGTAAATGGATGGAAGTTGCATAATTGTTGCTCACATAAATATGTATGTTTCTGTAAATAAAAAAGGTCCTATGTGTTTGTAGGGCACTCTCACTGTTGTCACCAGCAGGCTGTAAGATATCATAATGCCACAATGTAACACATAATGCAGCGATATAAAGGAATTTTATTTTTACTTGCATTTCACATGAATTTTGCCTCTACAGTGGCCTTCCCATTTTTTTTCTTCTCAGGCTTGCCACAAATGTTATTTTTTGCCCGAAGCACTGATTCAGTGGCCCTTGTCTGTCTCCAGATGGATGTTATACATCTGTCCCAAAGCAACACAATGCACAATGCAGCGAAAGTTCTAGTGCATTGTGGAGAAGAGGAGAACCTCACGCACATCGCAGTCATCACCACTTACAGTGTCACGACATTATACGTGCAATCCATACATTGTATAATAATCCCAATGCTGACCAAAGTGATCCCGTAACACAAAACAAAGTGGTGTGGTTTGCACAATCAGCCCCATGCCTTCCATTTTATTCCACTGTGCTGTCTGGAAAATTAATCTCACCCGTAATTCTATATTGTGCGACTCCTGCTCATGGTCGTTTAGGGTTTAAATTGTGTTTCAACCTGTTTTGTGTATGTGTGTGTGTGTGTGTGTGTGTATGAGTTGACCTGAGGACATGGTCATGACAGGCCATTGGCATGTTCCAGAGCGAGGTGTAAAGATAGATCGGAGTTTCTCTGCATGGACTTGTATCCATGGCGACAGGACATGAGATGAGAGAAACGTGTTGAGAGGCCGGTGGGGGAGCGAGTGATGAAGTGACAGAATGGCCGACTCTGCCCAGTAATGGCGGTCCTGCACAGTTACTGAATGCAACTATTAAGACAAATTCAATCAATATTAATTTCACATTTTCATTATTCTGAAAAACAAGATTCTGAAACATTACACAATTGCAAGACACAAAATACTTCTGGAGAGTCTTGGGCACTGAAATCCACATTTAAAAGCTTTACCACAGTTGACTTTTGTTACCAAAAAGTAGGCAGCATCCATCTTTTGGGGGAGCAGACAGTGGGTGCAAATGCTGATGATGGCAGCCAGAAATGGGTAAAACAAAAATCATTAATAGCTAAATATGCCTCTTTGGATTTAATGACCAGAACTCTCTCTCTCTCTCTCTCTCTCTCACACACACATAAGCACACTTATTCATTCTCCTTCTTCACCTACTCCACCTCAGTAACCTGCAAATCTTTTTGTGTCAGTTGTTTTTATTAATAAAAGGTAATTCAACTGTATTGTTAAAATTGAGAATATTTGGTTCTCCACAATTAGGATCGCACAAACACACCACTCGCTTTTACGCACATGCTGAAAAAGGCTAGTGGACACAACATTTTGCCAGAAGTTGAATGTCGCTGTGCACTTCACATTATTACCTATAAACAGACATTCAATCCTTTCCCCGGAGGGGACTGTTTTTTCTGGCCTTTATTGCCCATTCAGGACCATGTTTATCCACCCTGAACAATAATGACGTTGTGCTCCTCAGCAGGAATGCTATTAATTTGTCCAATTCTAAAAAGTTAAATAAATAGAAATCGATTTGGGCCGCCACAGCCTGACTGATTCCAGAAACCCTTTTAAAAGCAGGGTTTAAATGCTTATACATTTATGAGACACATAAATCAGCAAATGCATTAAAAATCTCAAGCCTCTCTATTTGTTGCCTATATGGCATTATTAAAACATGTATAAACACACACGTATATGTATCAGTAGTGTGTAACATTTAACTAAAGTAAAGTTAAGAGCTGCAGAAAGCGTAGCGCTGTGCTTTATATTCCATTAAGCCAAACATATAGATTAGCATTTAAAGGTTTAGGGTCATTTAGAAAAGTTCTTATTTTTCCATTAAAAAGACATGAAAAGAGCTTGAATACAAAATTACATGATGTGCAATAAATATCAGTGGCAAAGTGTGAAATAAGGATCTGCTGATGAACTAGATACTCAATTTGGCCAAATTGCTACTTTATCATGCAGCTGTTTTCAGTTATTCTAAAAATAAAAAAAAAGACAGACTTGGGTTAACAAACATAAAGATCCTCTCTACATGCAGATATTCCATCATGAAGAGACATTTCTGGCCACCGGGGTCATTTACAACATGAACCACGTCAGGACTGGAGTCTTCACCCATCTGATGTCTTTCAATGCAACAAAAACATTTCTTACCAAAAACAAAAAGACTAAACATTTGAGTAATAGTTTATGCTTGAATGTCATGTAATATAACTTTAACTACATTAATATAATGATGTAATATAATAAATACACAATATAATAGTCTGATTTAGCAGGAAGACCACAACATTTTAGCCAAAGCTTCACATTGCGTCTGCCGGTTTTACCGAACAACAGAAACAAAAGTGTTTACAACTTATTCACGTGAATAATTTC
Organism: Denticeps clupeoides; assembly: GCF_900700375.1. Taxonomy (NCBI): domain Eukaryota; kingdom Metazoa; phylum Chordata; class Actinopteri; order Clupeiformes; family Denticipitidae; genus Denticeps; species Denticeps clupeoides. The sequence goes on from NC_041715.1 coordinate 12,125,447, forward strand.
TTAATGGGTGGAATTTGACCTTGTGACCCCCCTGAATTTGCCTGCAGGTGCAGTGAAAAAAGATGAGACCCAGGAGTGAAGGTATCCATCCACTAGCGGATGTTCACAAGTCAGGCTGGTAATTGGCCTCTCTGTTTGTCCGTTTCCATGTTCCAATTTAAGATCACTTTCTTACACACACACACACACACACACACACACCCTCACGGATGTGCACACACCCGCATGCACGCACACACACACACAAACACGAAGTCACACATGCATGTATACACACACACACACACACACACACACACACACACACATATGCACATAGAGCCAATTAACAGGTTCTCAGCTGGCTCTCATTTCTCAAACAGATTCGGCCGGGAAAGATGTTGTGGTGATGGCGGACATCTGAGCTGAGATGAGCTGAGATTAAAAGCCGTGTTTGGTCTGTCACAGGATCAGAATGTCAGAACCCATCCGAACGGGCAGGAAGTGTGGCGCTGTCATGCCGAACCCATGAGCCTCTGGCCGAATTAGTCACTGCAAGACGCATGTTCACTTCATTTCCTGGTCTGTGGTGAACAAAAAAGAAACCATGTGAGAAGCAAAAAAAAAAAATAATAATAAAAATTTGTGAAATTGGGTAAAAGTGTGTAAAAGGTTGTATTTATTAAAGATAAAGGAAGGGGGTTCTGTGATGGGGAACATGTGGGATTGGTCCCTAACATGTCAGATTTGCTGCGGTTGCCTCAGGGATGTAAATCCGATGCCTGCTATGGGTATAGTCATTACCTTTAAACCAGGAAAAAAGGAAATACAGAAACACTAGGAAAGTTGTGGACGCAAACACGCACACTCTCGACCACCCAGTCCGGGAAAGTCTTGTGTCCTTCACTCTACACACACACACACACACACACACACACACACACACACACACACATTTGTTTAGTTTGCTAGAAAACTAATAATTTGTGTACAGTGTGATTTCAATAGAATGGCTCCTGCTTAATATTCTATCATTGTACATCCCAAGTAAGTCAGAAAAGTGACAAAAAATCATTATGATGGGACCGGATAGTTGATGAAGTGTGTGTGTGTGTGTGTGTGTGTGTGTGTGTGAGAGAGAGAGAGACGTCCCTTATGTCCCTTCTGTCTGTCAGCACATGGTGATAGGGGTGGTAAGCTGCCTCTAATCCCTGTGTCAGTGATCACACCTCGGGCCCGTCGAACTCACAGCTCCCATAACCCCCCACCCTCTCCCGCCGCACCCAGTTTCTGAGCCCCGGGGCTCAGCCTAATCTCAACCTCAACTAATAACACCTCCACCAGCGCAGGGGGCCCGGGACCCTCGCAAACACCCCCCAGAGCAGTACAAAGACGGACGCCCCGACTGCTTCGTATTATGGATTAATTAAGTTAAAGAGACCCTGTCCTGGACGTATCCCTGCCTGTGCAGCACTAACCCGATTGATGCCGGCTGCCCTTTCATGGCTCGGAGCTGGGATTCCGATGGGCTGCCATCACCGCGGCGACGTGGTGCGGAGGCGGGGCTCTCCCGGCCATGCCTGGTCTATCACTCACATGATTAATTCAATAAAACCATTATGAGGTCCTTCTCGATTTCAAAACCTCTCTGTCTTTTACACACTTTCACTTTCTTTTCTCACTTCATGGCTTCCTTTCCTACAAAACACCTGAACACACACATACACACACACTTTTAAAAAAATGTTTGGCCTAAACTTAAACTTGACCCTATATTTAAACTTAATGTCGACAACCAAAGGCTGTTCTTCCAAAGTTAGAATAGATCAGCCGCTATAGAAACATGTATAATCTCTTTCATGTGCTGAAATGTGCATGTGGATGACAGCCGCCAATAAATAATATTCATCTGATCTTCATACATGTAAAGCTAGACTTGCTGTTAAACAACTGCTGTTTAACAGAGGCTATGGGAAAACAGCTAAGTTCCGTACGTTCATGCTGATGCTGACAAATTCATCACCCAAAACACTGCAAAAGAAAATCAATCAAAGAACAATAACGCACAGCATGTCGCCGCACATGCATGTGTTTCATATGTATTTTAAAAGCATTCTGAATACGTTCTGCAATGGGAGATATGTGGAACAGGCGCTCTGCTTAGCACATTCACATATGACAGATAACCTTTTTTAAACAGAGTCAGGCCTGCTCTCCCGAGGCCCGACTCCAGCCAGCAGGATGAAGGGATGCAGCGGCATGGAGAGGAGGGAGGGAGGAGGGAGAGAACGATGTAATCTCTTTATAAAGTGGGGCGCGGGGGGTTTAAGGGACGGTGAGAGACAAACATGACGTGTGAGACCCGCCGTTCATATTAAACGACCTTGTTTTCAGCTACTCGACGATCGCTTTATCTGGCAGTGGGTCTCCATAAATCTATCTAAACCATACGCTGCCTCCCCTGCTTCAATTACCCTGACCTGGTCACCAATTTTATTTCATCCCCACTGAAATCAATATGGTCGGCCATCGCTCGAGCGCCACTGAAAGTCCTGTTTATTTTAGCTCTGAAGTATTTCATTTCAGCCCCGTTTTTAAATACACAAGGAATCTGGGCGCAGGGCTCAACATGACTGACGGAGGGGAGCGCTTCATTGGACGAGTGGGAGTCTCAGCAGAAGGGAAGCCACAGTCCAGCAGGGGGACTCATTCTGGAGCTGTGTCACACGCTGCCATACTGCGAGAATCTTTTCCACACTTCCTCTGATGACACATTATCGCTTTACCAATTTATCCGAGGTTACGTTTCTTCGGATTGTTTCATGGGCAACCGTTATTCAACACAACGAGTATCGCCTAGTCAACAGGACTGTGACATGTCTGTGACAGGGAAGATGTGGGTTTGGGGATCATGCTCTTGTGACACAGCTTGACATAATGCGGTATAGTGGTAACGAACAGCAGAGAGGACAAAGCAGCAGTAGTGAAATTTGGGCCGGAGTTTTGTTGTGTACCTTATTAACCTGATTGCGTGCAGCAGTTGCACCAGGGGGACTGTCCCTGTAACTACTGATTGTAAGTTGCTCTGGAAAGTTGCTCTGGATAAGGCCGTCTGATAAATGCTGTAAATGTAAATGTAAAGTTGTTAGTCTTTAAATGCCGCCTCTTGAATCCCTTCCCTGTCGGGTCCTTAATTTATAAAACATGTTTCATGTGTGTACAAATGTTCATTGAGATAAACCCCCTGTTTGTTAGGCCGTGCGAATGTGTCCTTTCCTGCACCATGACAATTATACAAATGAAAGACATTCTGTTTAAATATTGTTGTGCCAAAATGGATTAGCTGATTAAGCAAGACCTCTCTTACAGGACTAATAATAAAACATGAATACCATAATAAATAACTATATGTATATTTTGGTACTTTTGAAGGCAAATACTTTTGTACTTTAAAAAAAAAATAGAATTTTTACTTTTGCTTATACTGGAGTAAAACTTTACCTTGTGTTTCATTACTTTAACTCAAATTCACGGCTTATGTACCATGACTGACTGTATCCATGACTGCTGCTGAGCCCTTCAATTTGTTGTGGTGTGAAACAGAAGATGGGTTCCCTGCAAGTCTGGGAGGTTTATCATCACTGGGGCTTTTTAGTGGTCTTTGCTACGATGGTGACATGTCACCAAAGATGAGTTATGTGTGTGTGTGTGTTCATATGTCTCCTGTATGTGTGTGTTGACCATAAAAGACAGAAATGGAAGGTGGGTGCAGCAGAGAAGAGAGAGGGGAAGTGAGGAGTGGGCTGTAAATTCATGGGCTGGTTGCGGTGGGATGCTTTTGATGCAATGGAGGAACAAAGAAATTCGGAAAAATCAATGACAAGATTAATATGCAGTTGATGGGAAGGTTTTCACGACAGGGTGACAACAAATAAACACAATTCAGGGATGCCATGTGCTCTGTGGGGTAGGCCTCTTGAACAGGCACCGCCATTCCCAGGATTCCAGAGTGATGATCTGGTGTCAGGTGGTCCCAGCCGTTCTTAGTCGACCTCTAGGGACGGAAAGGTTATCCCATTCTCAGTGAAACCAGAACATGGATGAAGCACAATAAAGTTTGGTGGGACAGCTGGACCCTAATCTTCATGCCACTCTAAAGACCCAGCACGTGAAAAAAAAACTTCCATCTGATACAAAGCTGTACCATTTCAGAATACAACCTGTCCGTGATGAGCACTAAAATTTATCAGACTGGTTGGAAAGTGATCAGATTTGCTCAAAAGTGTAATGAGTGAATCGTGATACAGAACCCAGAGTGGGTTCATGGTACAGCTGGATCTCCACTGAACCATCTTTACTGCCTGGAAGTTATCTCGTGCAGGATATGGAATGAGATGCTTTTTACGAGGTGGCAACCCAATGGGCCAAATTACAGCAGCATCAGACAGAAAGCCACGTGCACCGGATTTGTCCTTTTGATGGATGATCACCTTAAGATCAGGGGTTCTACTGACCCTACAGCAGGTGCTAAGCAGACTCCTTGTTAATAAAGATAAAGTGAAGCGATTGTCACTTGTGATACACAGCACATGGTGCACACAGTGAAATTTGTCCTCTGCATTTAACCCATAACCCTTAGTGCGCAGTGGGCAGCCATGACAGGCGCCCGGGGAGCAGTGTGTGGAGACGGTGCTTTGCTCAGTGGCACCTCAGAGGCACCTTGGCGGATCAGGATTTGAACCGGCAACCTTCTGATTACGGGGCCGCTTCCTTAACCACTAGGCCACCATTTGTTAGTAAATGTTGCATTAGACTTTTCTGGTTGAAGCTCTGTTGCATCTTTCTGTCACATGGTGGTCTGGATTTGGAGACACACTCAAAATTAAAGTGGAAAAACACACTCCACCCTGACTCAACTTTGATATAATGTCCTTAAAACAAGTCAACAAGTGCTGTGTTGGGCTGTAAGCAGAACCCCCACCTGTGATGTCGGGCCCTCATATCACCCTCATAGAGTCTGTTTCTGACTGTTTGAGCAGACACATGTACATTTGTGGCTTGCTGGAGGTCGTTTTGCAGGGATCTGGCAGGGCTCCTCCTGTTCCTCCTTGCATAAAGGTGGAGGTAGGGGTCCTGCTGCTGGGTTGTTGTCCTCCTACGGCCTCCTCCACGTCTCCTCCAGATGTACTCGCCTGTCTCCTGGTAGGGCCTACGCTGACAGACACAGCAAACCTTCTTGCCACAGCTCGCATTGATGATCCCTCTGGATGAGCTGCACTACCTGAGCCACTTGTGTGGGTTGTGGACTCTGTCTCATGCTACCACTAGAGTGAAAGCACCGCCATCATTCAAAAGTGACCAAAACGTCAGCAAGAAAGCACAGGAACTGAGAAGTGGACTGTGGTCACCACCTGCAGAACCACGCCTTTATTGTCATTGTGAAACACTGCAGCACAGCACACGGTGACACAACGAAATGTGTCCTCCGCTTTTAACCCTTCACCCTTGGTGAAAGGTGTCAACCCATCACCACACTGCGCCCCGGGGAGCAGTGTGTGGGGACGGTACAGTTGTGTGGGTACGGTATGGGTCAGCATTCCTTCTATTCATTTTAAATTGATTGTCAATCAGTGTTGCTTCCTAAGTGGAGAGTTTGATTTCACAGAAGTGTGATTGGATTTTCATTGTGTTGCTTACGTGTTCCTTATTTTTGAGTAACGTATTCTGATTTATTGACCCACCACTATTGCTTATTAACATCTCAGCAAATGATTTCCACTGATACATGGTCACAGCTGTGGGTGTATTTGAGTGTTTAAAGTATTTTACCACGGCTTTGAAGATACCTCAGCCACTCAGATGTTTCATAACATTATTTTCATCACCCGACCCTGTTTGAAGATGTAAATAAGTTTGGTGACTATTTGGTGACTAACTGTGGGTTTTCACTCATGACCCATGGGTTATCATAATTATGAGAGTCGCATCATCGGCCATCCCACAACGAGGAATTCCCAGCAGGCAGCAGATGCTCCTCAAGACGAGCCGAGGTCCTGCTCAGGCTGAGTGGTGTGTGTTGTACTTTACCCTTTGCCCCGGATAGTTATGGAAGCAGCAGGGTGTTGACTTTCTTTGAACTCGTGAGGAATACCGAGACAGGACAAATGCTAATGGTGTTGCTGAATGACCGTCTGTTAAGGGCAGCTCTGTCAAGGACCCGAATGAATGATGACTGCTGGCACTCGTCAGTGTCTTCAGATCCTTGGAATGCCGCACTGTTCCTCCTGAAAAAAATGCAAAGCTGCTCAGTATGTGGGCCCGACAGCCACCCCAGTGAGTGTATACTGCGTGATTTACGTGACAGCTGGGGAAGGGACAGTTCTCCAGTAGGACGTGAAACTTCAGGGGCAGCTCTGAGGTGCCAGCACCCCCATGATGGACAGAAAAAAACGGTTCTGGCCGGATGGTCCCAGTGAGCCCTCATCACTTTCTACAAATGCAGCGACTGCTCTCCAGCTCATGGTTGCATGTCTCCAAGTGCACACCCAATCCCCTGCTTAAATTTATCCCAAGGCCTGGAGTTGTCAGAACTGTCACCGAGCTCCTCTCTTCCCCCATTTCCTTGTCCTGGCCCTCTCCTCAATCCACCCTCCCCAGTGTAATCCCTCCATCATTCTTCTATCGGCAACTCTGCATCAGCTCAGATCAGCTCGTCTAACTCGTCCACAGTCTTTCAAAGTACTATAAAAAAACCTGTCAAAATGTTCTTTCTGTGTAGTTACTAAAATACAGGGGCAGGGCTTCATCGATCAAGACGACCTAAAATTCGACAGTGATGAGGTCTTCCTTTAATAGAGCAGGAAACGACAAATCAACAGGTTCTTTTTATGCCACTTAGATACAGCATTATGCACAAATACTAACTAGTGAAAACAAAACCCCCGTAGTTGCAAGCAGTTTTGTGAAGGTAATAGGAAACACTGTCAAACAATCTGTTGACCATTGCTCGAGTTTTACTCAAATGAAATCAAATTATTGGCACTTTTACTTTTTAATGATTATTATTTGCTTGTTTTACACTTTTAGACAGTCCCTTCTTGACCAATTTCAGAATTACTGTTAAGAAGACAAAAAAACTTGAATTAGTTTCACCTTTGCCTAGGGCTGGGTGATACAACCTATAAATAATACCGCAATATTTTACGCTTTAACAAAATTGCTCCTGGCACTGCAAATATTTGCATAATCAGAATATTTGCAAATATTTGCATAAATCAGACTGATGAAAAGGAATTTACTCAGGAATATGGTCAACTGACCATAATATCCAGTTACTTGAAGTGCCTGGTCTCCCTCCAATTCCTGAATGTTACCGATAGATAATCAAAAAGACACGAAAAGATCTCAACACGCATACATGTACAGTTCAAACACACGTACATAAAAACATGGGCTTAAAGTAATGTTTTTTTTTTCAGTGGTAGGCGGCTGAACGGTTGGAGGATAATGTTCACTGTTAGCACCAAGGTCACCAGCCTGACTCTCCCCCCTCCTTCCCCCTGTCAGAAGGGATTGTAATAGCAGCACTGACAGACATGTCTGACCAGCTGGGATTGTCCACACCACCAGACTTTAACCCTTTAAGGAGTACCGCCCCATTCCAGCACTGTTGCTAATTTATTTGGACTAATAATACAGGTGCATGAAAACATTTAGTACACTGCTTAGTACAACAGTCACTTTCAGATGTTCATTCATTTATACAAATTACCAACACATTTACAAACTCTTACAATTTGGTTTGTTGAGAATATTGAACTGTATTTGGCATTATTTAATAAAATTAGAAGAGTCTTTTTGAAAGTTGAGTAAAGTAAAGTAAAAGTTAAAAAATTGCGGAAAAATCTGCTGATAACATTCAATTAAATTGCAGAGATGCATACAGTTGTCAGTTGTTGGTTTTTTGTTTGAATGTTTTTTTTTATTTTCCTTTTTTAATAGGCAACAATTATGATAATTGTCACTAAAATTGCAATGAAAAAGTACAAATAATGTTTAATTAATCAATCAGTCTCCAGTGCTTTTTAAAGGCTAGTTGTATGTGTGGTGAAGAGATATATTTCAGCACCTCTGCAGACGCATGTCAATAGCAACATCTATCACTTTTTAAAGAGCCGCTTCACCCCCAGACAGGGCTTGGTAACGATTGACAGAAACGGAAGTAGCTCCACCTCTCAACCCAAAACTAGTCCCATTCGAGGAGCCTTACAACACTCAATCGTTTATTTTCTTCCTTTTTTTTTTGTCAAGCAGGGTGTTCTGTGAACCTGTCCAGTTCAGGCGCAGCGGGGGGCTGTTGCTGATCTGGGAACAGCTGGAGAAACAGCGGTCACATGGGACTGGGCTTTCCCTCGCAGCAGCTGGGATAACAAACCGTTTCTACCAGACAACACACACACACACACACAACCACAGCAGCGTGTACTCAGATGGGATAACATAGCCCAAGGCCGATTACAGTCTGAGAGAAAACTGGATCTGGGTCACACACAGTACCATGTCGGTCCACGTATGACATTTGAGCGAAATTTGCACTTAAATTAGAGGCTGTGTTAAACCCCAAAGCACCACCGGGGCCTGATTTCTGTAGACAACATTACAACCTTGTCATTCTGAGTGAGTTGTGAGAATGACGAGTACCTTGTTGATCCTTACAGGGTGTGAAATTATGAGGTTGAGGGGTCATGTGTTCAAAGTTCCCAATGGTTCCAATATCTGTTGAAGATATGAGAGTCCTGTTGACATAAATGCACAGAGCTGACCTTTACAGTCTGTAAAGATGTTATCTGAGCGGACAGGTGACCGCCGTTGCCATATTTAGAGAGAAGGGAAGAAGTTATCTGAGTAAAGGTCCATGGATGTTATAGCTCTATATAAGCAGGCGCTGAAGCGGTTATGAGGCCCAGGGCTCCTTGTGTCCACTGGCCGAGAGCAGCCCCTCCATTGATGGAGCTCATCCATCCGCCCGGCTGTCCACACGCTGACGTCTGTGAATTACGACTCGGCCTACTCTTTCACAGTGGAAAAAGTGAAACCCGAGCCCCCGTATCAGCATCTGCCCGCAGGGCCGTGTGTGTCTGAGTGTGACTGTGTCTGACCTCAAGACTCTGCAGCGCAAGAGACTTGGAGATCCTCTGTGTTGCATGATATGTCTTTATATATATTAATTGCGTGTAAACATTCGCAAAGCACTACTTTTGACTTGATTAAAGGAGAGCGTGGATGAGGTTGAACTATTGCTCATGCCAACTTATCAATGTAAACAAATACAAAATCTATATTTATTCAATATAACAAGAGAGAGAGACTTTGTACTATAGGAGCAACTGTGTGTGTGTGTGTGTGTGTGGTTGGTATTATGAACATGTAACAACATTGTTCACAGCTTATCAGAAAGTTCATCTCGCGCCCAGGGATGTCCACAGGCAGGGTAGCCTGACAGATTATCCAGCCTGACAAAGATGGATGAAATGGGAATGTCAGTGGCCAGTGGAATGGGTTCTGCTCGGCCAGGTGGAGCGTCAGGATTCTAAATTTGGGGACACGAGAGACGTGCAGTCAGGATGCTGTCGGTTTGGGAAGACCATACATCTTGGGTATATTTTTAAGGATGTTTTTATGCATTTTATATCTTTTCAATAATCTCATAACAGTGACTTTATTCCCAGTCATGGTGGTTTCACCTGTGTATGTGTGTATGTATATAGTGTATATATTGTAAATAAACTTCTGTTAGTATTTTTGCACCCTTTGGCTCCCCTCATTAACTCCCAACACCTACAACACTCACATCTTCACCACCCTTGTTCCCCCCTGACCCTACACCAGTTAGTTATATCAATTAGTTATATAATAGTATTAGTATTTTGAGATTATTAGTAGAAGATCAAGGTGTTTATTTTTATTGCTTTCAGTTGCTAAGCAACAACATCAACATCATTTCACTTGCTCACGCACTCACTATCCAGTAATGTCTATCGCTCACTCACTCACTATCCAGTAATGTCATTATTGCTATTTTATTAATGCATTTGTTGAAATAATTTCAGGAAATTGTAGTAATATAGTTTAATATAGCTATTCCTCAAAAAAAGTCACATACTTACTGAACATAGCTTTTCCTTCATTGACTCGATTCCCTTTTTCAGTAGTTTCATGAAACGTGGAAGTATTGGAATTCTACAGGTGAAAAGCCCACCAGTTGGCCCAGCAAAGGAATCCAAGACACTGATAAATGTTCATTAATTGTAAAATGGTACCAAGGTTAAAGAAAGACCCAAATTAGAGAAAAGGAGATCTCCAGAACAGAGTGGCAGAGGGAAAGCAGAAGAGAAGAGCTGTGAAGAGAGGTCTCCTCAGGGAGATGTGGGGGAGCCCTGAAAGATATTGGGCTGGTGGTTTTATTGCTGTGGCTGATCTGTGTATTCCAATGTTTTTGCAGCGTTTTCTGTTTACTGGATGAAAAGTTATCAGGTTGGGTGAAAGGCCAGTGTCACGACTATGGACTTAGAGGGGAAGGAAGCGCAGAGGTTTGACATGTTGGGAATGGGTTTTTATTACTACACAAAACAATAAATACAAATAAACAGCGGCGCGATGGCCGAAAACAATTTAACTACAATACAGAAAAACTAAAACTAACCCGTAGGCGTGTGGCGATTGCCAGAACTCAAATTACAAACACTGTTACCAACTGAAGTTCACGAAAATGCCGGAGACCTGGAAGGGGCGGAAACATCCGGCATTTAAGCGACCTTCTCGTCGCCCGCCAGTGCTGGGTCTTCTTGCCCCGGATCCTGACTGGCGCTGGATGTGGTGGAGGGGCAGAGTTCGATCCCTGGCTCAGGCTCTGGCCGATCAAACTCCGCCCTCAGTCTCTGCAGGAAGTCCTGAAAACTCCTGTCTGTCTCTCCCGGCTGCCAGAGGGCTGCGCTCCAGCCCCATGCTGACCCAAGCAGACACGCGAGGATGGTGGTGGTGACTGCTATGCTGATGACACACAACTCCTCTTCTCCTTTCCTCCCTCTGATCTTCATGCTGCTTCCAAAATCTCTGCATGTCTAACAGACATCTCGTCTTGGATGGCAGCCCATCACCTCCAACTCAATCCCACCAAAACTGAACTAATATTCATTCCAGCAGATTCTTCACCACATCAGGATCTTGCTATTTACCTAGACAACTCGCAGCTCTCTCCTTCTGCAACAGCCTGCAACCTTGGTGTAACAATAGACAACCAACTCTCTTTCTCAACTCACATCAGCAATCTTTCCCGCTCATGTAGATTCCTTCTCTACAATATCAGACGAATCCGCCCTTATCTGTCAACCCAGGCCACCCAGATACTGGTTCAGTCCTTAGTAATCTCACGACTGGACTACTGCAACTCCCTTCTAGCTGGTCTACCACTATGTACCATCCGACCTCTTCAACTCATACAAAATGCAGCAGCACGACTGATCTTCAACCTTCCCAAATTCTCCCACACCACCCCTCTGCTACGCTCCCTCCACTGGCTCCCAGTAGCTGCACGCATCAGGTTCAAAATACTGATGCTGGCCTACAAAGCCAAACATGGAGTAGCTCCATCCTACCTCACAGCCCTTATTACACCCCGCACTGCACCTCGTTTACTCCGAGCCTCCAGTACTGCTCGCCTGGTCCCTCCATCTCTGAAGGTAAAAGGAAAACATTCATCTAGACTCTTCTCCGTCTTGGCCCCTCGATGGTGGAATGAACTTCCCCTCGAGGTCAGAACAGCTCAGTCACTGAGCACCTTCAAACGACAGCTCAAGACCTTCCTCTTTAAAGAATATTTAGATTAAATTGTAATTTTCTTGTTGTCGAACTTTGTGTACAGAATCTACAACAGAGTGAATAAAAGATGTATTCATAGTTGGGGTCCTAGTGAACCGGAATTGATCTCTTCATCGATGGTAACTTGAAAGCACGTTGTAAGTCGCTCTGGATAAGGGCGTCTGCCTAATGCCATAAATGTAAAAATGTAAATGGTGGTCTTATCCATGTCTGCTGCCCCACTGAAGGGTCCCGGGACCATTGGGCTGTCCCACACGGGGCTGGGCTCGTGGGTGGAGATGGTGATAGGTGTGTGTGGTGTGGAGGGGGGTGGATGTCTTCTCCAGTAGGTGTGGGCGCTGGTGCTGCGCTGCCATTTCGCTGGGGAACGTCCGGGCAGAGGGAAGGCGGGTCGGCGACTGGAGCAGGAATGGAGGATTCCCTGCGAGGCAGTCCCGGCAGCGCAGTTGCTGGCTGGCGACCTCCCGTCGCCCTCTTCCACCAGCTTTCCTCACACTGCTGGGAGGGACGTGGGTCTCCACGGACCTCGTGATGATCCTGGATGGGCGCGATGGGCGGAGCCATCCCGGCACCGACCGCCCAAACGGCGTCATCCTGGTCGTCGTCCGTGTCAACCTCGTACCCCCGGAAGTCACGTGGGTCATCACGGACGCCGCGATGATCTCGGCCACCCACCGAAAATCCACGTCATCATCGCTTTCGTCATCCGTGTCCTCCCACCGGTGACTCCGAGGGTCGTCCACCCTGCGGACATCCTGGACCCAGGGCGCGATCAGCTCCCATGGGCAGTACTCTGGCCATTCACCTCCTCGCTGGAGGAACGCCACCGTTGTTGCCGCTTACACCCCTGGAAGTGACGTGGATCCCCACGGATCTCGTGACGATCGTGGACGGGTGCGATGGGCGGAGCCCAACTCGCATCTCCCGTGCTCTCGTCGTCGTCATCGTCCGTGTCGTCCCAGTCCACGGGGAGCCTGGCCAGCAGAGCGCAGAGTTCCTGGCTCGACATACCGAAGATCGTGGGGTTCGCGGCTCGCTGCCCACGTCACTTCCTCGCTGCTGCCCACGCCATCGTCTTCGCTCCGGCCCCTCACCCGCCGACGTTGTCGCGTCCGGGTTTCGCGGATTCTCCCGGGGGTGACGTAATCACGCGGTGCCGCGCGCCACGGCTCGTCGGGGAGAAAACGCTCCACCAGAACGGGCGGTGTGTCTCTCTCCCGGGACCCGCGTTCGTCGCGCCGGGCTGCGTCCTTCGCGGCGTTTCTTCTCTGCTGTTTACCTCTGCGCTTTTGGGTGGGTCTCCGGCTTTCTGTCACGACGACGGACTTACGGGGGAAGGAAGCGCAGAGGTTTGACATGTTGGGAATGGGTTTTTATTACAACACAAACAATAAATACAAATAAACAGCGGCGCGATGGCCAAAAACAATTTAACTACAATACAGAAAAACTAAAACTAACCCGTAGGCGTGTGGCGATTGCCAGAACTCAAATTACAAACACTGTTACCAACTGAAGTTCACGAAAATGCCGGAGACCTGGAAGGGGCGGAAACATCCGGCATTTAAGCGCTGTCAGGATTGGCCACCGGTGTTGAGCACAGCTGCAGTCAATCCTGACAGCCAGGCAGTCTGGAGAGCCACGTTCTCCAGATTACAGGAGATCAGTGCAGACCCGAGTCGGGAGCTGCAGGTCTGTTTTAAAAAGGGAAACTTAACAGCATAACTGTCAGCATGGCCAGTCAATTTATAGTGACCCCCCTCCCATGGGTCCCCCACTAGCTTCCTGCTGTATCTGTGTAACATCATACAACTCCCAGACAGTGGCTTGGCCCATATACACCAGCATTTAGCATATTTTCTTACTAATGTGTTTTGCTGAATTCTGTTTCACCTGTTTTGTGTAGGGCAGGTTACAACCACTGTGTGTGTGTGTGTGTGTGTGTGTGTGTGTGTGTGTGTGTTTGTGTGTGTGTGTGTGTGTGTGTGTGAGAGGCCCTGACAATCCCCTTTAGTCCCCCTCAGCTGTTAATGTTAAAACCCAAAAACAAAATAGTAAAACATCAGTTCACACTCCACTCCATGTGGAGAACTAAATCTTCACACCACATACAGTCCCTGACAAAAGTCTTGTCGCTTGTCTATTTTGTAGAAACACCTGCTATTAACCTGACGTTTAATTAATCAATTTGTGTTAGAAATAGCTCATATGAAAAGCTAAAACCCGACCAAATGATGTTTATGCACTGAAATGAATTAGTTTCACTGAAAATATTTATCATTTAATCAAATTTTGGCAAGACAAAAGTTTTGTCACCTATTCAGAAATTGATCAAATTTACTGCAAATACAAAAATATGTCAGCAAATTAAGTAGCGGTGCTGTGAGATCCAAATGTAATATCTTGCATGACTTCCATGAGCTTGAAGGACTGCAGGAATAGCAAAGAAAGCAGTCTTACATCAATATTCTTTGGTTTTGTCTTCCATGCTTCCTCTTACATCCTACCCCACACATGCTCAATGATGTTCATGTCTGGTGACTGGGCTGGCCAATCCAGGAGCATCTTGATCTTTGCCTTGAGGAACTTTGATGTGGACATATGTGATGGAGCACCATCCTGCTGCAGAATTTAGCCTCTTTTATGTTTGGGAATATAAAAGGTAGCTAAGATTGATGTTGCCTTCCACCCTGCAGATCTCTCGCACACCCCCATACTGGATATAACCACCACTAAACTTCACTGTTTTCTGGCTGAATCTCAGATCCATGTGGGCTCCAGTGGGTCTTCTGCAATATTTATGGCAACTGTGGTGTAATTCAACAGAAGATTCATCTGAAAAATTCACCTTCTGCCACTTTTCCAGCATTCATCCTTTTAGCAGGCTGTGGGCCTTGGAAAATGCCACAGTTTGAGACAGAATCTGTCAAACTGTTCTGGTTGACACAGGGACTTCAGGTGACCAGGTCTCGTGGAGCTCTGCTGCAGTGGAAAATGGGCTGGCCTTGGATTTTGGAGCCAACAAACAGTCCTCTCGAGCAGTTGTCTTGCGGGGTCTGCCTGACCTGGGCTTGTCAAAAACATCTTCAGCCTCTTCAGATCTTTTTTTTTATCCTCTGTACTTGATGCTGAGACACATTGAAGGTGTCTGCCACATCAGCAGTGGACCTGGACTTCAGCCTCTTGATAATCAACACTTTTGTATCAGGGTGAACCCTAGGCATGTTTGCAGAGGTCTAGTTGCAGTTGATGTGAAGGTCTAGTGTACTGGGCTTCTACTGGGCTTCAAGTTTTATATACATTGTGATTCTGTTCTGTATTTGGGTTGTTTCCGTTCCTGCCATGACATTAAATTAAAATAGATTTTTATAGAATTCAAGGCAACCGACTGCAAAGAATTTTAAGTTCTCTAAACTTAACATAAGAAATTAAGTTTTCACAATTACATGGGTGTGAAGTTGAGAGAATTTGA
The DNA here is from genome assembly GCF_900700375.1 of Denticeps clupeoides. NCBI lineage: Eukaryota > Metazoa > Chordata > Actinopteri > Clupeiformes > Denticipitidae > Denticeps > Denticeps clupeoides. The sequence goes on from NC_041715.1 coordinate 12,140,775, forward strand.
AGTTGAGAGCCATAAATTTTCCCAAGATTTTATTTTTTACAGCGTTGCTATTGTTCATGCTTTTATTATTTGTGGGTCACATTGTCATTCATCCATTCATCCATTGATTCACTTGTCCAATGAATGAATGATTTATAAGTTTTTGGGAGCTTTCTTTTAGTCTCCAGGCCACACAGTTCCACAGATCATTCCAAAACATTCCGGAGGATTTCAGCTCATTCCCCTGACCGGCAGCACAGCGCTTTCAGCAGCTTTACATGATTTATATTTGCCTCAAGAGACGTTTGTTTTCTGTCAGACTCCATTGCCAAACAGTGCCTGACGTGCACGCTCGATTCAGAGACCATCAGTGGAGATGGACATGACTGGTATTGTCAGAAAATACATCTTCTTTCGATCATTTCATAAAAGGATCATCTCAGCATCCATCTCAGAATAAATCTTTAGCACCTTTGTCAGTTTGTTAAGTAAACAGGGTCCTTTGACAGTGAGTGTGGAATGTAGTGTGTGTAAGTGTGTTGTGTGCTTTATTTTTCACCTTATATTCACATTATATTTCACACTGAGAAAGTCTTATGGTATTACTCTGTGTGTTCCTATAATAAATGTATGTATATTTACATGTGTGTGTGTGTGTGTGTGTGTCTGTGTACCCACGTGTGCCGGACATGAGCAGGTTGCTCCTCTGGGCCAGATGTGGTGCCGAGTGAGGACTTCACTCTACAACAGGCGTGTGGCAGATCCGTCTGCAGAGTGACATGAAACCTGACAGGGTCCCTGACTGTCTCTCTCTCTCACTCTCTCTAACACACACACACTTTTTCCTGCTCCTTCAGTGTGTTTTTACATGTGCAGCGGAAGTTAACCTTTAACTTTAACCTCTGTATGCCACAAGTTCACATGTTTATTGTGTGTGTGTCAGACAGAGAGAGAATGACCACATTAGAGAAAGTGTGTATGTGTGTGTAAAATGCACATTCGCTGACCTCGGCATGACGTTGGCTCTCTGTTCTGGAAATCCCTCCACAAATAATTAAAAGACCTGTCAGTCAAATGAGGCATGAAGACACTGATGTCTGTTCTCACAGCAGGACCCCCACCACCTCCACCCATGATGGACACAGGTAGCCAATGTTTGGTGTGTGTTCTCTGTATCCCCAACAACACACAGGGAACACTCCAGCCACTGATATTTACCAAGTGGGATAAACCACCGAGTGGCGGGACTGTGATCAAAAATGTGTACATGGAAAAAGGAAGCAGGGTAAGAGGAGAGAGAAAGGGAGAGATGTGTTTTTAGACTAAAGCTCTGTGGTGACTCGATCACTTTGCCATCCAAAAGTCCTCTGGAAAAAGTCTATTAATAAGAAAATGTAAAGTATTAACGTAATAAAAAATGTTGCACCTCATAATGCAACTGATCATTTGCAAGTGCCTCTCATTCAAAATGATAGTAGCTTATGGTCTGGGTAAATACTTCCTGGTTTGGAACCCACTGTGTGAAGAATATAGAAGCCTAGTGCAGGTAGTGATTAAACACATTACACTCAGACAATATGAAAAAATTACCCACAAATTCAGCTCAACATAAGAAGAAGAAGATATGAGTAACACAATAAAATATAGCAGGAGACAGGGGAGACTGCTATTGAAGTCTTTAGTGTTGGAAGCAGCCTAGTGGGTAACACACTTACCTATGACCAGAAGAGCACAAAGTAGGTTCAAACCCCACTTACCATAATTGTGTCCCTGAGCAAGACATGTAACCCTGAGTGTCTCCCGGGGGATTGTCCCTGTAACTACTGATTGTAAGTCACTTTGGATAAAGGCGTCTGATAATGTAAAACTGAACAATCACAAACAATCCAAATGTTCAGTGGCGGACCCTTGTGGTCGAGGCCCGCTACGGTCTTGACGTTATACTTGCAGAAATTTAACTTTGGGTGTTTAAATATCACTCTTATTCCTTTGCTCCTCAGAAATGGCAGCTTTTCACTCTACAATGGGACTAACACAGAAGAAAACAGAGCAAGTGCATACCCTTTGGCTAAATGGTTGTGACTTGTTCATGTTTTCTATCAAATGCTGCCCCCTCAGAATAAATATTATCACTAGCTGCCATTGCTAAAGTGATGGAGACTGAAATAGGTATCACATGTTCTTCATATACAGCAACCTAGCAAAGCATGAAACCAAAAGATGAGTGTGTCTGTACCAGTGTGTATGTATGTGTAAGTGTGAGAGCAGAGCCTAAGCTAAGCAAAAGATACAGTGATGAGGTTACCAGACCAGCTTCCTTCAGCAATATACTAAAGTATATCTTGATTTTGTGGACGCACAGCATTAAAGTTGCTTTTACACATCTTTCTATTAAAAACAGTTAACACATTTTGTCTAAAAATGTATTCAGATGAACATGTGTCTCAGTCGTTGTTCACTCAGCATAGTGTTTGAACTCTGTTTCCACATCTTATTCAGTAAATCATGGCAGATTGGTGCGGTCGGTGTGGGATGGTGAACCAGCTCGGGGCCCTGATAGCTCACTGCGATGCACTGGCCGCAACTCCACAGGGCCCCGAGCCGTATTTACTGCATGCTGACATGTGGAGGTCATAGGCGTTACAGAACGGGATGATAGCTTTCGCAAATGGTCGCCCACCAACCCACCACCTCCTGTCACTCCCCTGTATGGTCCCCAGTACGTCATCATGGGCAGAGACTCTTTAATGTCCCCCTTTATTGTTTGGGTTCTGTGTGTAGAAACACACAGTTGGAGGAGGAGGTATTATGAGTGCGTTCACCTCAGTTCTGAAAAATTATCTAGCGGATGGAGCGGAAACTCGTTTTGAACTGGGGAACAGGGGACCATAAAGGGACGTCTGGGGTCGTGGTCGTTGTGTCCAGTGAATATTTCAACTTGAAAAGTTTTTTCCTTCTTAATTTCATGTCTGGCAGCCCTTTCCCCTCTGCATAATTTAGAGCCTGGTCCTTGGGAGTGGTGGGCATGAGAATGAATCACACTCAGCAGCAGACCTCAAGCAGTTAGAACTCAATGTTGAACAAGACACCAACTTCCTGAAGGCCATTTGTCAGGGGGGGAAACAACTTTTGTCAAATTTAATAGAAGTGTAAGCTCTGTCAGAGTATCTTGAAATGTAATTTATTAGTTTAGACTAGATAACTGGATGTGGCAATGGAGAAATGATCTATGGCCATAGTTCAGTCAAAAATAGAAGGCCATGTGTTAATTTGACTGGCCCACAACATCATTTCAGGATAAATTTATATCAGTTTTTACTTTATCACTTTATACTTTGACTTCACCCATTTGCACACCTTCATCCTACCTGTTACACATGTTAAAGACATAAAAGTGTAAGATTTGGTTATGTTATGTATGTTTTTTGTTTTTGAGGAGGATACTGTGCTTTTCCTCTGCCACACACACACTCACACACATGCAAACACATACCTTGTCAGCAATGCCACTATTTACGTTCACCTGCCCTTTGCCCTGGGTGGTCTGTCTGTCCTTGAACCAGAAAGGTCAAAGGCCACAGACATATATACATTCACCTTCAGGCACCTTGAGGATTGTTTGGATTATTGTTGATGCTGGGAAATTAAATTTAGGAAAAGAAATTCAACATTGTCAGACAATTAGCTAGTTTGTTGTTAAATTAAGTCCATATTTAAAGCGATACTTTAAAAAATGCCCCTGCTCCTTTATCTGAGACACTATTTATGTTATCTTTGAGAATACCTATGGAGACAAGTGAGCATATTTGAGATGCAGTCTGATCCTTTTACTGGCTCCCGGTGTGAGGGGGTCTCGTCAGGAAGCTGAAAGTCGAGATGAGTTGCACCGCGGCTCCCATCTCCAGTCCTGAGCTCCAAGGCCTCCCAGCCAAATGCGGCCCAATGCTGGGGCGGTGTGACAGAGGGAGTATGCGACGAGGAAGGCTTTATGACCTGGATCATATCCTTGGCGAGGCAGATGCTCTAATCGTGTCTGATCACATTAGGCCGGTCAGCATGAAGGACGGTGCTGATTTCTGTCGGAGGGAGGAATAAAAATGATGAAATGCTGGGGCTTCTTGCTGCACTGTTCTTACATTACAAATACTGCAGGCAGCTGGCCGTAGGAAACCACACATACTCACACTCACATACACATGCTGTCGTCACACATGTGCATATCCTCTTGAACATACTGAACATAAATTTACACTCTCTGCACACACACACACACACACACACGTACTGTGCAAGCATGCTGCTACCCACACACATGCAATATGCAACTCATTCCAGACACACTTACACAACCTTATCTGATCATCATACTTTAACTGCTTTAAATCATTCTCAACATCACTTAACTGATCATATTTAACATCATATTTTTAATTGCTAGTCATGCTATAGTGAGGAACTTGCTAAAGAACAGTCAACAAATGTCATTATAAAATCTAATCATTTTAATTAAGCATTTTTACAGTTTACACGCACACACGCACACACGCACACACACACTCTGATTGCTTTAGCATATCAGGCCATGCTGTTGCACGTTAAGGCCAGGCCAGCCAGCGGGACTGCTGAAACAGATACTGCAGCGAGCCGAGGCGCGAGAGGCCGACTTGTCACAGCCAATCACTCAGCATTTCACTTCTACCCAAATCCTTCAATCACATTTTATTCCTGCCACCTCCAATGAAGAGCTGGGCTTTAAAAGGCAAGTCCGGACACTCCGTAAATAATTCCAGCCGCTGGTTTTCAACAATATCACAATTCAGGCAACCTGGCAGATTTAAAATGTAGTATTGCTTTCGCTGAAGGGTGAACACTGGACACCAACTTGTGAAAATGTCCCTCAAAGGTTTCCACACTCTGTTTTGATAAGGCTGGTTTAACAACGTTGAAGAGTGCATCACAACATCACACCCTGCCCATTTAATACTGGGGCCCTCATGACAGCATAGCACCTTGGGTATTTAGCAGGTGCCACGGCGCCTCCCCTGACCGATGCTGTCACTATGACAATATCACACCCTGCCACCACGGCAGAGTTGTCACCAGGCTGTACATATTGTGAGATGAACAAGAGTGAGGTCTGTGATGGTTTGTGTGTGTGATGTGTGTTAACGGGTGTGCTGCTAACTGTACACGTGTGAGTTTATTCATGAATGTTGTTAAGTTGATCTGTAATTGTATGATTGATGGACTCTAAGTTGCTTAGTAATTAAGGTGATGGTGAGGGTTTTAGTTTGGTACTCAACAAGTTTTAGGGATTTTATGAAAGTACATTTGATAAAAATGAAGACACAGTAGGTGTATAAGTAGAAGCGACAACAATAAGTTTGGAGCCAGTGGGGTCATGGATGTTATGTGTTCATATCTATCTAACTCTTATCAGTAACCTAGATGCAGAGATTTGCTTGAAGACACTTGCTTGTGAGTCAAAGGGGTGGACCAGACCTGCATCTGAAATAAGAGATCTTGCAGAGATTATTACTATGCCCTTCAAAGTGAGATTGGGATTCAATTTTGTGATTTGTGACTGATGAGACATGAACAGGATGTGACCTGAGAGGACAACACTGTGAGTGATGGTATCTGGTGCTGGATTCCACCTGGGATTCAACTGAGGAAAGTTGTATTCCATCCACAGCCTTTTCTCCTCCAGACAGATGGTATGTGTTTGAAGGGTGAAAGAAGACAGCAGTGATGACGCTGAAGTTGGAGGTGCAGCTGTAGAGGTGTAGTCTGCATGGCAGTAGAATGAGATTCCGTGGCGGCTGATGAAATGAACAAGGAGCAGTATTTAAAGAATGAAGAGGATGGGGCCCAAGGACTGGCCCCTTGGGAACCCCGCAGGGCAGAATTTAGATTTTGCATGAAATCTGTTTGTTTCAATTGGCAAGGTAGGATTAAACCATCAGAGTCAGTGTCAGTGAGTCCGGTGGTGTGAGGCCAGAAGTTGTTAAGCGTAATATGGTCAACAGTGCAAAATGCAGCAGAGAAGATGCGGAAGGAAGTACAGGCAACCGCTGACCTCCGATTTTTCTTAAAGGTAATTGTTTTTGCAATGGTCCAATAGAAATAGAAGATTAGAGGACTTCTGGTCAAGATGTTTTGAGGAGTGGTCTAATTATGACCTTAAGACATGTCCAAATAACTAATCAGAGATGATCTATTCATTGTGGCAGTTCAATCTGATGCTTTGCAGTCAAACCTTTACTACTGGAACAGCCATAAATACTATACTGAAAACTATTTTTAAACCAAACGACAACAATGTACTGAACATGGAGATAAACACACTTATGACATCTACTGAACATCGGATTTATGCCTGTGAACACTCCTACTCTTCACTTTTTATTGCTTGATCAGTTATCAATTATAAATTCTCATTACTCATTTGAAATACTGATTTCATGTTTGTAACAAAAATGCTAAACCAACTGGAGCTCAGTTGCTCTGGACCACAATAGACAATCTGAACCACATGCTATCACACCATTTACACACGTCTCAAACACACATAATGAAAGCCGCCAGGCAGAAAATCAAACACTATTTGACAAGCTGCATGAGTAAATCTCATGTTCTGTAAATAAAAATGATAAGAAACAAACACATTTCTAAAAATGTAGCAGGTCGTGTACAGAAATCATGCTACTCTGTAATGAGCTTGCATTCAAACGCAAGCCCCCTCATAAACACCGTAATGAAAAGAGATGCGACAGAAGCACTCAAAGCGCTTTAACAGGAGCTGCCGTTACGGTGCGATGTTTGTGAACTTTGTGGCCGAAAAAAACACAGGACCTGGAGTGACACCTCGGGTGCCGGACTTAATTTTGAGCGTTAAAAAAAACACATGATGTAGCCAGTTGTTTTGGGGGCAGATGGAGGCAGGGTGGGGGCGGCCATCATAAAGGCAGATTTTTTATTAGCTGTTGCTTGATTTGTTCCTGCAGGCCGGGCAGCGAGCTGCTAAATCAATGCCCACAGCTGTTCTCCCACTCCGGCCTCCGCTCTCTCTCTCACAGCAGGTGTATGGCCCACAACGCCTGTCACACACACCCTCTCACATAACAAATAATAACGGCCTGCACACACATGGGCCATCCATCACCGTTATGGCCAGGCCCAGGAGACTGTTCGCTTAGACACTCATACATACAGGCGCACACATATGCACATATACCCAGCTCCACACGTTCACACATGTACACACGCTCTAATACACACAGTTTTCCATCTCCATGAATGCACATTCCGACACTCATAGGACCAGGCATACAAACATGCATTCTTAAACACACACTAGCACATACAGAGAACCCACACATGGGCTGAGAACACTTAAACAATTACACAAACCTGCCACGTAAAAAAATCGCCAAGGTGTGCACACCATAAAACCTCTCTAGGGATCTTGGGTGGCACGAAGATGTTAGACATTCACCCTTTCAGTCATGTAAGAAGCACTGTGGGGTTGTTTACCCCACATCAAGGATCACGTTTTCTGTTTTTGCAGAACTTGGAACAAATTCAGTGGTGTGAACTTTTACTCCTGTTCCTTGTTCCACTCTAATTTCTCGTCATTTCTGACGAGAAGTATTAACCATGTGAATAAGTCGGAAGGGGTGTTCTGTAGTCTAATCTTTAGGTTTGAAACATGTCATAGTATCATTCACATGAATGCAGACTTCAACTTCCCACTGCCTCCACCATCTCTTCCCCCAGTATCTTCAGACCATGTGTGTTCTGACACTATGAGAGGAGCAGAAGCAGTACGTGCCCATTACCCTGTTAGGTGGATTCCAGTTAGACCAGTTATGTAGGTATTAGCCACTACGTTCCAGGAACACAAGACCTGCTGATCCTTTGTTCATTTGGACAGTTCACTTCACTGTTCTTCACCTGTCATGTGGTTTGAATGTAGATTGTTGTATGTTTTGAATTTTTTGCATGTTTTTAATGTAGTTTATGAACTACCAAAGTTTTCTACTAAAAGCTCTTCTGATGTATGAGATGCGCTGGGTGTAGGACAGAGAGCAGGATGGGAAACAGATGATATTTAAGCCATTTATTTAAAGCAGGTTTGAAAATTCAATGGTCAGACTGTGGCAGGGTGAAAATCAATTAGTTTCTGACAAGAAAGGGTCCACATCTGGTGAAACTCTAACTGGGGGCCATAGAGCAGCAAGATGAAGGGCGGGAGGCTGAAGTTCAGGTGATGGCAGAAAACTTCATAAGAACACAATGGTGGTGAGCTTAAGAGGAAGAGTATGGCAGCTGTCCATTGTTCACATGACTTTTTCTATTATGGACTGCTAATAATCTTGCAGAAATTACATTTCTACACGGCAAATAATTTACTAGCAGGATTTGTAGCATAATAGAAATCCCACAGACCCAACAGTCATGACATGCATGTTACTTATTTGGTGCAATTGAATCTCTAATTGAAAGTGGTGTGTTAATAGCAGTGTGGAGTTCAATTAGTGATGTCATTCAGTCTTTGCAAAAAACAAGTGTCAATTGTTGAGGGCAGGAAAGAGGGCAAGAAATGTTGTACATGGTGGATATAGTGCATTTCTCTCTGAAATTCTGAGGGAAATGGGTCGTTCCAGACATTGTTCAGCCTACCTTGATTAAAAAGTTAATTGGAGAGGGGAAAACATATATGGAAGTGCCAATAGGCTGCTCAGATAAAATGATCACAAATGCTTTAAAATGGCAACCAAAACCTGAAACACGTGGAAGAAAGTGAAAAACTAGCAATCTAATGGATCGAAGAATTGCCAAAATAGCAAGGACTCAGCACACAATCAGTTCCAGAAACATCAAAGAAGGTCTAAAGTTACCTGTGAGTACTGTTAGAAGATGCCTATGTGAAGCCAAGCTATCCACAGCCTCTGCAAAGTCCCACAGTTGGAAAAAAAGACGTGCTGAAGAGGTTACAATTTGACAAAGTGCACATTGACTGGCCCAAAGAGAAATGGTGCAACATTTTGTGGACTAATGAAAGTAAGATCTAGTGGCCGGAGACACTTTCAGATGACCTCCAAACACTGAATTCAAGCCACAGTACACTGTGAAGAAGTATCATGATATGAGGATGTTTTTCATACTGCAGTGTCGGGCCTATTTATCGCATTCAAAGTGTAGTGATTGTCACATGTGATACACAGCAGCACAGCACACGGTGCACACAGTGAAATTTGTCCTCTGCATTTAACCCATCACCCTGAGTGAGCAGTGGGCAGCCATGACAGGCGCCCGGGGAGCAGTGTGTGGGGACGGTGCTTTGCTCAGTGGCACCTCAGTGGCACCTTGGCGGATCGGGATTCGAACTGGCAACCTTTTGATTACGGGATCCAGGGATCATGGATCAGTTTGAATAAATCAGAAAACTTGAAGATGTCATGCTGCCTTATGTTGAAGAGGAAATGCCCTGGAAATGGGTGTTGCAGCAAAACAATGACCCCAATCTTGGTTCGAGACCAACAAGATTGACATCATTGAGTGGCCATTCCCCAAACCTTAATCCAATAGAAACCTATTGTGTGGTGACATCAGAAATGCAGTGTCTGAGGCAAAACCAAGAAATACAGAAGAACTGTGGAATGTAGTCCAATCATCCTGGGCTGGAATAGCTGTTCACAGCTGCCAGAAGTTGGTTGACTCCATGCAACACAGATGTACAGCAGTTCTCAGAAACAGTGGTTATACAACTAAATATTAGTTCAGTGATTCAAAGGAAAGTGAAATCATTAAAACAGTTTATACAAGGAATGTTTGAGTTTATAAAGAAGAATGAAGAAACTGATATTTTTTAACAGTCTAATATAAAATTTTCTTTCATTTCTTTTAAGGTATAACACAAATTTAATATTTATGCTTTGGTTTGGAATAGATTGTGTAGTGCTCCCAGTGCATTTGTGTGTATGGAAATAAAGCTATTATAAGGGTTTTGAGCTTTATTTACATCTTTAAACCCACTGCTGTTATTTTGAACACAACTGTATTTAAATTGACTTTTGTTCTTTTAGACATTATCTTACATTATTGTGTTACATGTCTATTTAAATTGCCTTTTTAGCTTCAGAATTTACCAAAACCTTTGAATCAAATAAAAGTATTTGATAAATGTTGAAAAGGCAAAAAATCTGAAATTGAAAGCCAGAAAGCCTGACTGTAATCATGTTGCATTTTACTGGCTATCATCAGGGCATAGGGGACATTTTGGCCAACAGATCATTTCCATCACTGGCCTCACTACTATGCCATAAATACTGGGGTACAGTGGATTGTATACCTCAAGGGTGACATTTTAGATTGATTCTTAGTCTTGTCGCTGCTGTGAAGCATTCAGTCATTAAACGCAACCTTAGAGGGATGCGGCCTATTAAATGTGAGTGATTTTGAGACTTCATTTAGAAGTTTCAGGCTTCTGAGGCTCAATTCAAAGTTCATATGTGTCACACCAGTGTTGCAGAGTTGTTAAACTTTGAAGGCTCTGGCTGAGAAATGCGACTTTCCTAGTCCCATTCCATTGCTTTCCAGTGACAACAAATGACGCAAATAGGAAATTATCCACACATCAGGCTGTAACTTTAACAACGTTCAAGAGCTTTTAAAATGAGGTGTCTTATTCATCTATATACTACAGTTTCAGAGAAAGGGCTGCCTTTTTGTTACATTGCAGCAGTTGTTTTAGTTTCTGGCCTGAGTCTCTTCAAAGACACTTATTTTTGTTTTTGTGAAAATGTCATGTGTTTTCTGCAGCTAAATAATATGACAGTCACACTTAACCAATTTCACTGTTAACAATTTTTTCATCACTATATTCCGTGTTTAACCATGTTTATTGACCAATTTTATTGTCAATTAATTATTCAATAATAATCAACTATTAACTATAATGAACAGACGTGATGGAGCTCAATAAATGACAGAGTAGACTGTGACACAGGGAGCAGAGAGAGAGACTGGCTGAGGATGAAGGAAGTCAGGGTAATTAGGCACCGCTGACTGGCAGACCAGAGGCATAAATCTCCCTCACTCTCTTACACTGGGCGGATTCCTAAAGCTGCTCTGGGTCATTAACCCCTAAACTGATCGACGATACGTTAATGGCCAGCAAAGGATGAGTGAGTAAGCAAGTGAGTAAAGTGTGTGAAAAAGTGAGGAACTCATAGTAGAACATAGTGTATGTAGAGAACAGTCCAAGCAGATGACCCACAGTTGTGAAAGTGACAAGTCCATGTGTACGTCAGTATGAGTATTTGGAAATGTATGTATCTGTTCATTAGCTACAATGCTTTTTGGCTTTGGAACATGAAACGAACAAAAATGTATTGCTCTGCTTTATATAATCTGAATATAATTCATTACATTGAACACTGTAGGGGAAATGAAAGTGGTGGAAATTACATGTGATATTTCTGTTAAAATCTCAATATATACAATTAAAATTGGAATTGGAAATGACACCTAATAAACATACTCTCTGTTTAAGCAATAATTTTTTTTTATTGCCCCTTATGGAAACCAGCCATGTACCCCCCCCCCCCCCCCCCCCCCCCCACCCCCGATTCACTGTTTCTATGGTTACCAAGTACACAAATCTAAAAACAATTAACCCAGAATACTTATTATACTGTGTGGTGGAATGATGGCAAAAGTAATTTTTATGTAAATTACTCAAACAATGATTACAGTAATGTAGATGATAGGTGAAACAGGTAAACAATTTTTTAGATTTTATTAGTGGTGTGTATTGGCAAAAATGACTAATAAAATACAAATTTGAATTTGTATAACAATACATGGATCACAAATTCTCTAATTATATCAAATTATATAATTATATCAAATTATAGTGATACTATACATATTGCGATATTCTTCAGTTCAATAAAAATGTAAAAACAGAGCTGATATACAAGATGCTGTGAACAATATGTGTGGATCACATTGCATTAAAAATTCTAACAAAACAACATTACCCAGAACAGAATTTTGTATACAAAAATATATATTTGATGTCCCTGTATCGATACAGCATCACCACGTAAAATATTACGATATACTGCTGTATCAATATTTTCTATTACCCGTAGTTAACACATATATGTGTGTGTGTGTGTGTGTGTGTGTATACTCTATATTAATTTTAAATTCAAGTCTAAGCGAAGCAAAGCTAAAAGGCAATACAGCATTCAAATTGATATTGTAAATTTGTTTTGTATAGATACATGACCACTTTGTAAAAGTACGCAATACCTTAGAAGAATCACGCTCAGTTTACTATTTCTGCGAGGGCTTCAAAGATTGGAAAATGTCTGCTTGTGTCAGGATTGCCTGCAGCTGGGCTCCACACCTGACTCCAATCCTGACGCCCCATAAATGCCGGAAGTTTCCGCCCCTTCTAGGTCTCCGGCATTTTCGTGAACTTGACTTTGTAACCGTGTTAGTATTTTCAGTTCTGGCAATCGCCACACGCCTGCGGGCAAGTTTACGTTCTTTATTATAGTTAAATTGTTTTCGGCCACCGCGCCACTGTTTATTTGTGTTTATTGTTTGTGTAGTAATAAAAACCCCTTCACAGAATGTCAGACCTCTGCGCTTCCTTCCCCCGTAAGTCCGTAGGCGTGACAGCTTGATTAATAAATTTTCAATAAAAACTTAAGTATGGGTGAAGGCTGTGGTGTAATATTTTAACACCGTATTTATATGGTAAGCATTGACTCGAACTTTTCTAAAACATTTTTAGAAAGGTCATACCATAAAACCAAACATGTGTCAGCACAAGCATGTGAGTGTGTGTGTGTGTGTGTGTGTCGGTGGGTGTATGCGCCTCACTACATGAAAGAAGGGGCAGCAAGCATCAGTAAGAAATATTCAGTCATAAATCAAAAGAGGCACAACTGCAGAACCGTCCACACAACTGTGTTTCTCTTCAGTGTGTGTCTCTCTGTGTGTACGTGTATATATGTGCAAGTCAGGAAGGAAAACTGAAGGAAAAAAGTGGAAGTATATGCTCCATCATTTTGAATCATGATGGAATAACAGTCCGATTCATTTTATCACTGTATGCTGATTTAGTTTAAAACACAATAAAAACTATAATAGTCTCATTTTGTTACCCATACTTGTTTTGTTATCCCATGATGCTTTGCGGCATTGTCATCATGCAGAAAGAAGGAGCCATTCACACCTCTGTGCTTTTCTTTAGCCCGACGCATTTAATCAGATTTCTGTTTAAGTGATGATGGTGGCAGAGAAACACACATCGTACGCACACAGGGAGGTTTTCATGCATTAAATTTTCTTACAAAAATATTTGCATTGCCCCTCAGAGTACTAACCCACCTCAAATATGACATTTAATTTCCTAAGGAAAACAATAGCCCCGAAAGCAATAGTCTCTGGTAACTGCTGACACAAGGAGATGAAATAAGCCAGACTGAAGGTATTTCTCTCGGACCTTCCATGTTGGGTCCTGCAGAACTGAGGCAAAAATCCTTCCTAGCAGTCGCAGGACATATAATAAAACCGTCTAGCAAGTGTGAAAGGTGTGAGATTCAAGTCTATGGAACAGTCCATGGACTGAAGTGGATTCAATAGAATGCTGACCTTGTGTCCTAACCCTTAAGAATTCATCCTTGTTTAATTGGCCAAGTGTGGTTGATGGGAAAAGCCCAAGCTGTTGAATCCAATAATGATTGGACAGAATCTAACGACTGAAACTTGTTATACAGTGAGGAATGCTGTCCATGCCGAAGGGCCCTAGGAAGGGAACGTGATAAGGAACCCACAACCCGGGTACAGGTAACGCCGAGGTAACGGACACCAAGAGATTGGGACTCACCAGGAAGTTGGCGCCATACATAACGCGACATGCAGACACAGACACAATGTGTTCTGGGGGATGGAGCTGGCGTGTCAAATTTAAGATACATTTAGTCACTCAACTAACAGAGAAGTGAAGATGCAGCTTTACCGTGGACTCCCGCTGTTTTTTTTTTTAATAATGACTGGTTTTAGAGGTGGGGCTTTGTGTCTGTGGAAGATGAGGGAATTACACACAGACATATTATTTCCCTCAGTGCTCTCATTTCTACATGCAGGTCTCGATATTGCCTCACTCTTTCCCTTCCCTCTCACGCTCTCTCATTCTGTCTCTGGTCGTACGCCTCATCAGGTCTGCGGCTTGACCTCCTGGCTGATTTCTCTTCTCTCCATCATTAATCACAGGAGCAGGTTTCATGCTGCCTCAAGCCAGGAGGAAAAGCGGGGTTGTGGGGGTGGGGGGGTGGTTGGGGGTTTAGCAGCGCAGCGGTGAGGGAGACGGAGACATGGGGGTCCGGATTGTCATTTCATAAATCCCATAATTCCACACCTTTGTGGGACAGGGTTAGGAACGGAAACAGAGGTGGAGGTCACGGCGTGACCTTGAGTGGCCGCCTCTTCCTCCTGGAGCTTTAACGAGAAAGGCAGGAGAGTGGAGGGAGCACCCAGGCTGTAACTCAGGCCTATTTGAGGTTGAGAGGAAAAAGAAGAAAGAGGACAAGATGTGTGACGTGTGGAAGTTACATCAGTTGTTCAAACGAGTTACAACGAGTTCAAATTTAACACACGTAATGTACCGGCAGTTGCACAGTACAATAAAATATAATATTAAGTTCCGGCTGCTGGGAAACCAAGCCAAACCAAGTCTCCTAGGATCATGTGTCCTAGGGTTGCCAGATTTCCATTATCATAAAACTGGACACTGTTTCTGAGCATATATAGAAGTAAAACGTTGGCAAGGTAGCTATCTATAGGCCTCATTAATTTTAATTCAGCACAGCAGTCACTGCCCTGGACGATTCCCTGACCTGGCGACAACCAGCTTCCATCCTGGTCTCTAACGGAGTTTTGTTGCCGCTGCCATCACAGTGCTGAACAAATTTTTACCTTTCATAATTTTGAGTGAAAATTTAAAAAAAATTCAATATAGTGCAGAGAGGGTTTAGCAGTCTAGCGAGTAAGACACTCACCTATGAACAAAGTCACAGGTTCAAACTGTTCAAGTTGCTTTGAATAAGATTTGTCAAATGCTGTAAATGTAATATAAATGTAATTTTGTAGTTTCTCAAATGCACACAGCACACATGTTGCAAATGGAACAGTTTTACAATTCTAACATTTTCAACTGGAGATTAATGCATAAAACCTCCACCTGATGAATGTATATTCTGGGACCTAGAAGCTTCAGTATGAATGTCCACTGCAGGCTAGATCTTTGTCTCACATGTTAACCATGCTTAGTGGTGTTGTGAAAAGCAGGAGGTCCAAGTGCACAGGAGGTGCAGCCAAGCAATACATTATTTTGTGGTTCCGTCTCATTAGCTCGTGGTGATGAGAATGCCCAAATATACAGAATCCAGCCCATAATCATGTTAAACGTATGTATTATAACAACAAATTTCTCAATCTGAATTATTTCAATACTTCAACAACACAGAGGAGCTTGGGGGTTTCCTCGTTAGGGGCACTAACTCTCTTCATCCTTGGCCTGCAAGCCTCTGGAGGATGCTGGATGATTTCAGGGCCCACATGTTGGGAGGAAGAAGCTGTCTGGCTGGAGGCAGCCTGCAGTATATCTCCCCAGTGCTGGGTGACCGACTCCCCACCGCTCACTGCCCAGCCACTCCCTTGTGGCTTGGAGAAGATGGAGGTGATGGATCGAGAGAGGATGCCACAGACCCAGAGAGGGGGTACAGGATGATCAAACTTGACTTACCTTTTTACGTCTGAATTTCCCAAAGGGGAGGTGGTGTCATTTTCACTTTTGGTGGTGTCATTTTCTGGGCCTACACATTTGATTTATTGTCTTCATGGACCAGGGACGCTCACTAATGCTAGAGAGACATGGTCAGATGAACTCTGACCAACAAATTAGGCACAGGATTCATTTGTCAAAGCGAGCAGGGGCGCACATCTGGGAAATGGGTGATTTTGGAATCAGAGCGGGATTTGTTATTTTGGAGGCCTGTGAGGAATGTCAGAGAGGTGGATGAGGTTGAAGGCATGAAGAGAAGGTGGACGAGGGAAGGGCGGGGGGAGAGGAATGTCTACTTGAAAACAGATTTTTTGATTGCTCTCATGTGTCCAGGCATTATGTACTCCACCAGCTCTTCTGCTTTAACTGGGTCTCACCAGAAAGTCATTGCCTGAAACAGTGTTTATCCAGGACGGCGGATGTGCACTCATCTCAGACCTTCGCTCATCTCAGACCCTCTCCTGTGCTCAAACACTAACGACCAACGACCTTGAACCACTGCTGGCCTCAGGGCATGCTAAAGATATTATTTTAGTTTATGACTAAACAACAGGGGGGAAGGAGAGGAGGAAGAGGCTGGAAGTAGAACAGGGAGAAAAGAGGAAGGGGAGAAGATGGTGAGTTTACAGAATGGAAGGAGGGACAAACTTATTTTGGAGACCAGAGGTACATATCCAATCTGTGCCATGTTAAGATGTCCATCACCAAGACAGCAGTCATGTGACACAGACTATTAAGATTGACTGCCATTTTTTTTAAATTGGTGACCCAAAGACATCAATCAGGACACAATTCCGCCTCTCTAAAAGGTCAAAGTTTGCAGTCAAAAAAGACAATGCCAGCTAAAGGCAAAGTAAATATAATTTGTAAAAACATTGTTTGTACCTTTTTGTGGCATGAAGTATACCAAATACAGTTAATAACCTATGTTTACTTGCACAATCATTTCCTAATGATTCCCATCTAATCTACTCCAGTCGATAGCCTGACTGTCATGTGGCTTCATTGCTCAAATAACAGAGACACATGTGCATAAATAGAACAGCCACTTCAGTCATTGTCATTGTGAAACACTGCAACACAGCACACGGTGACACATCGAAATGTGTCCTCTGCTTATAACCATCACCCTTGGTGAACAGTGCGCAACCAGGACGGTACTTTGCTCAGAGGCACTCAGTGGCACCTTGGCGGTTTAGGATTCGAACCGGCAACCTTCTGATTACGGGTCCGCTTCCTTCCCCGCTAGGTCACCACTGAATTCGGAGAAGTAATCAGAGAATACAGTGATATGCTTGTAAAGGAATACAGCTAGTATTCAATTTGTAGCAGGTATCACTTGAGATGGAACGATTTGAGCTGTGTTAGGGGAAACCTTTCAACAACAAAAAAAGGTTCTGAAAAACTGTATAACTTCTGTGCAAAATCACACACTTCAGCTAAATTCTAGAGAACAGCTTGGTGATGTAATTCCTACACTCGCATTCCAGTTTTTCATTGGATTATTTTAATATATTTGTGACCCAATGCACCTCCAATCCATCATTTGACGCCATGTTATTGAGAAAATGAGTAAAAGTAATGAGAATGTGCTTTATAAAGACGACAAAAAGCTTGCCCTGTTCATGGGTGAGGCCTTTAATTTCTCATGTGTATTTCAGTCCAAGTATAAGCACTCAAAATCCCCAGCAGCAAACACACAGATGAGAAACAGGAATCTCAAATCTCCGCTGCTTTATATAAACCAATTTTTAGGTTCATAGCGTCCCGAGTGCAACCTGAAAAGCACATATACAGGCATACAGTTTCAGTTCCATAAATCTACCCTTCCCTGCAGAGGGAGATGAAGCTGCCTCCTATAGAGCTGGTATGGACAGGGAAAGAGAGCCTCATATATCAAATCAGCAGCAAAGTGCTCTCAAGGGCCCGGGTTAAGAGACATATCCAGCTCGGCTCTGGACTTTCGCTTTCTCTCGGCTTCACCGCTGCTCTGGACAGAAGCACTGTCTCCCCCAGGCCCCTCTGCCTTTTTATGGTGGAGGTTCCATGTCTAAACTGGCCAAGCTTAAAGTGGAAATTTTACAAGATGTGTCATCTGCGTTCATGAGCTGCCTGAGCCAATACACTTTATCCCCTGTGTTACCAGGCCTTACCGCCTTGGTCAAAGTTTATCACCCAGATTTATAAAATCAGGGCGCATCGAAACAAGATTACAAATGCGTTGACACACATAATGAGGCATTGTCGTACAATCCATTGTGATATATCAAGTCATCAGTATAGACATTGCACATTATATCCTCAAATATTTTATCTCAGTCTCTCAATGGCATGAAAACAGACGACCAGTGTCTTCATTTAACCCTCGACTACTTTCATTTCCTCTCTGCTGGGGTAGGGCTGTGTTGAGGAGAACAGGTTACCTACAGTTTGCTTTTGACGCTCGGCTTCTTTATATTATGAAAATATGAGAGAGAAGAGAGAGAAATCTATTTCATGAGAAGGTGTTGAAAAGAAACATCTGCCAAGGAGGTGCTTCACATTGTTTTCACATTAGTGCTTTCAGAACCATGAACAGTTAGGGTGATGCATTGTCTCATGGAGTAAAGGGGCAGAGAGTTTCTGCAAGTCCAGTGTGGGCGCATCATTGAAAATACATGTCAGCCTCAAATGTTCTAATGGAACTGAACTTTATGACTGCTCATATTTTAAATGTAGACAAATACATTTACAAATTCAACTAAAGCAAAACAAAAGTTACATTTCAGTATTTCACATTTTTAATAGTTTTATTTCAAATTTGGCATGAATTCACCAATGAATTGCTCACGAATGGCTTTTATTGTTGACAAGGTAACGGATAAAGTGTTGTGAAATGAAAATGGAATGGATTCAAATGGAAAGAATTGTCCACCATTAGCTTCAAACAAGCAGGCTGGTCAGATTTAAAGTGTACAGGTGAACTTGGTTAGGCTAGTTTGCCTGTCTTACAAAGAATGAGTTGATCGACCACAACAATTGCAAGCAGTGTGTCTCAATGGGCTTAACAACCACTACAGATAAGTACTCATACTTAGAATATGCTATACAAACATATTTGGATGTCAGAAACATTAATCGACCTGTTTGCCTGGAGTAAATGAGTAAATACATTTTCCACACTGAAAAAAATAAACCGTAGCTGTTGTGTGTTTAGTGTGTTTTTTTCTCATTACAGCAGTTCAAAAGTATTAGTCTGCTCTTTTAAAGTAAGATGTCTAATTTTAAAATGTTTTTTTTTTTTTTTTACTTTACTATAATGCTACCGACAGCAGGATTGTTTTGTTTATTATGGCAACGCTAAAATATCAGTTGTGACAGACTGATTAAATGTTTTTAAGTTTTAAGTCAGTGTTCACTTTTTTCAATGTATTCTTCAGGTACACATATTAATTCGAAAAAGTTTAATGAAGACACATCCTAATTAAGAATCAATGCAGATTCTTGTACAGGAGAGATTATCGTGATAGCATCCAGATTTACATTGTGTTTACTTCTTTTTCTTCTTTAATGATGTTTTTTGCATGTGACATATTGACGTGTCATAAATCCTTCAAAACATGGTTGTGTGCATTTAAGAAATAACTAAATACTTGAAAGAGAAGACCACAAAGCCACCGGTCCCGGAGCAAGACATTTACATTTACATTTACAGCATTTATCAGACGCCCTTATCCAGAGCGACTTATAATCAGTATTTACAGGGACAGTCTCCCTGGAGCAACTTAAGGTTAAGTGTCTTGCTCAGGGACACAATGGTAGTAAGTGGGATTTGAACCCGGGACTCTTGACCATGTGTTGCTCCCTGTAACTACTGTCCCTGTAACTAGTAAGTTGTACTGGATGAGAGCATCTGGTGAATAACGTAAAATGTAAATTCACACCAAAAAAATGTGTTACCTTTTCTACTTCAAGATACAGATATTTAAAGTAATTATGTAAATTCTTGTGAACAAGTCTGCTTTGTGGCAGTTTGTTAACACTGACCACTATGTCTTCGTCTCCATGTTAAAACCATGTATTTTATGCAAACACGTGAAATAGAGAAATGGCCTGTCGAGTTTTGTGCAGCGTCCTCTGAAGGGCGAGAAGAGGAGCCGGCAGGTGGAACATCGAACTGACCGGTCAGAGTGTACGTCTGATTTACTGGCCGCTGACAGCCAGAATTGTCTCCAAGTCACACAGTCAACCTTTCGTCCCATAGGACGGCCCGAGCAGTTATCAGGACATGGGTCAGGAGCACCCGCACCTGCGCTTTTTTCCACCCCGCAGCATGGGGGGTCTTTCACACCATGCATTTCGGTGAAATCCTGCAGGTGAAATGGCCACAGACTCCCTATAAGCTTGTCAAGCACCCAGTGCGCAGATGAATCAACCTAACCTTTCTGAAAGCCGTGTTTTATTGCAGACCATTAGAACACATTAGTGGTTGTCTGCTTGTTTTCACTTGAAGGATAATTTACATTCACGCCGACCCCACGGTATCTTCATACACTTTTTTTTTTTTCCTCTCATAAATTCTTTACTTCAGTCTGGGACATTGCAACGGCTTCCTCTCCGTCTTGGCATTTGGCTCCATACCCGGTCCCACACTGATTATAAAGCTGCTCGGGTCCCTACCTGCCGGGACCGTGAAAATCAAACTGGCAGTAATAAAAATATGTTGCACTCGGCTCAAGACCCATCGGCTCGAGCCACCAACAGCTTTTGCCAAAGATCTGATGTGATTGGTGAGCATCCCTCCCGTTGTTGTGAATAGACTTTCCCTGGGCGGCGGTGTCCCATTTACCCATCCATACGCACCAAATCTACACTAAACGATCATTCTTTCTTACTTTTTTATGAGGAGAGAGAAGGATTGAGCTGTACTCTATTAAAATTATTTTAAAAGGATTTCCCTCCCTGTCGTTGGCATTTAGGAGCCGCACTGAAGCGTGTAATCGTAACACCATGTCCGAGAGCTGCTGAGAACACACAGGCCAAATTGTCCGTGTCATCGCCCGCGTCAGGCCGTGAAATACTGGGTCTGACATCATCGGCCCTCATGCAAGGAGGGGGTGAGGGGGGAGGCTGGGATGCAGGGATGGGAGACGACTGTGGGGGTTGAGGAACGTTGGAGATCTGCTCAGATCATTCTATTCCCTCGACAAGCATTTAAAATTATTACCTGGTTCCTTTTTCCCTTTAAAATGTTTCCCCCACCCGCTCGGTCCTCTGTCTTCCCATCGCCGTCTCTCCTCCCCGCTCTCCTCTGCTTTCTGTGTGATTTGTGAGGATGAACCCTGTCCATGTCAGACCAACGTTGTCCCTGAAGTACGGAGAGACTCGCATCTGAATCTCTGCTCATGCCGAGGCGGAACAGAAAGAGCGCATCCAGTCGCTGTGAAGGAATCCTTTTCCAGATTCAGTTTCACGATCCGCTAACAGAGGAATTTAAACAGGCGGCGGGACAAAAATGAAGTCAGTGACACCCAATCTGACGGGGAGGTGTTCCGTGTCCACTGACCCTCTTTATGTGTTGTTTAGAGGGCAGACGGCAGATGTGGCCACAGACTTCACCGCTTTTGGACTTTTAAGTGACAGATGAAATATGACAGGTTGGGACCCTGACACAACTTATTTCAGGAATCTTTTACATCCCATCTGTGTCCCATAAAAGTTGCAATGTACTTCGGTTTCGAAAAAATCGGAACGTAAGTATTTTAAACAATTGGTATTTTGTGCACCAATAAGCAAATCAGAAACTGCAAGTCTGCAAGTTGCAAGTCTTGTTGCAAGGACCACTATGTGAGGGAATAAACACACTTGTGTTGCGAGAAAGTCTCTGAACTCTCACAGGGTCAGTGATCTTTATAATCAGGTGCCATCATATCAGTAAGGCCAATGTTGTTTGATGGTCTCTTAAAGTTTTTGTGACAGCACACACATTGGACCATTGGCTGCTTTTTTTTTATTTACATTTACAGCATTTATCAGACGCCCTTATCCAGAGCGACTTACAATCAGTAAGGGACAGTCACCCTGGAGCAACTTAGAGTTAAGTTGTCTTGCTCAGGGAAAGAAGTGGGGCCTTAAGTGTCTTACACAATGGTAATAAGTGGGGTTTGAACCTGGGTTTTCTGTTAACCACTAGGCCACTACCACCCTGGAATAGTTACACATATAAGCCTATCTAAAATACCATATCCAGCACCAGCACAATCTCCAGCAACACTCAACAACTGGTGGATGAAAATATGAAATTATGCATTTGTATTGTATTATAAAGATTTTTTTTCCATTTTAATTCAACTAATCTTTATTATTGTTTTATTTAAACAATCAGTGGTAAAGGCCCAACAACAATGAGCTTGCACTGACCAAGATGGCCGCCGGCTGTTTATAGTTGTCCAATTCTGGGTTGTCGGTCCTGTGGATGCTGGCATTTTCTGATTGGATATTATCTTGGCCCTTTCTGTCTTTGAATGGCTGGTAAGAGACAGGCTCCAGGACCTAGTAGAGACACGCTTGTTTCATACTGAGGCCCTACTGTGCCTTTCATTTTCATTCGTCAATGAAAATTAAGAGACATATTAGTATAGTTATAATATGCAGTGTTGACTCAATTACAGTTCCTCTCCAAAACACACACACGCAGAACTCAGCTTCTTCTGCAGAACAAGATGAACCTTTCTCTAGCTAAGCATGCAAATATGTTGTGCATCCGTATCTACAAATATAAACGAAGACCCCTTTTTACAGTAGAGAGGGAATTTGCTACTGGTGACAGTTACTCTATACTGGTCTATTTAGGAAGCCTCTGATTGGTTCCCACAAGAATATCTTTGCGTATGAAGATAATGTTGAATGTAGTGTTACAAGTGCACCTTCTAGTCATGTGCATGTTTTGGAGGGACTGGCACAGTTTGAAACCTGCTCCTTAAAGCAGCATGGTGATACGATCCACAGCCAAACATGGCTGCTCTGGGTTTAATAATGCGGACTGAGCTTTCATTTGGGAATTCAAACGAAACATTCGCGCTATTCTGTTTCTATTAAGCTGTCAGATTTCGGTAATCCATGTTTATAATGCTACATGAGAGAGATGAAGTCTCTCAGGTTATCCAGTTTTACGGAGCCCACCACAAACAACGTAAAAGACTCGATGGTAACAGTTATGAGTCCCTTCGAGACTGTCAAAGGAAGAGCAGGGACGCGTGGGATGTCGGGATTTGTGTGGTTCAATTTACAAGTTTGCAATTTTATTTCATTTTTAACTGCTGAAATTGAAAGTGCTCACCTGTAAACGTGCAGCAAATCCGTTGTGCTTTTTCTGTGCACTTAGGACAACATGAATGGAGAAATGGATAGGAAAAATGAGTTAAACACCGAGAGGGACACAAAGAGCTTTACCGTAATGCCACTTCATCCCTCCCAGGCCACTTGCACTCTCCCGACATGCACTCAGGCCTGAAACAAGGCCATTTATAAAAGTAGTCTGATGAAAGAGATGTCCTGCGCAGCCTCATGTAAAGAATGCGAGAGCTGGAGTTAGTCGGAGCACATGCGGACCATCTGTTTTAGGACCTGAAAATACAAGAACTCTGCGCTGATCGGCCTCACCAAGAAGAGCAGAATCCATTATGTTGTGGTTCATGTTTATCACTGTGATTGGTTTTTAATGTGTATGTATTTGTGTTCAACTAAATTTGGTTTGCTTCCTATGTGGGTCTGACATATGACACAAATATGAAATTAATTTTAGCCAAAGATAATCATTGTGTCAGGATTAGGTGGAAGGTGAAAAGTGAAGGAGTTTTAGGGTCGATATAGGTGATGCATCTTTTGGTGTTGCATTATTTTGAAATGGAGACAGATATCTGCCAAGGTGCTCATTTTTTTTGAGTGTGTCATCTGAATCAGCCCTCAGGCAGATGTCTAGATTATATAAAGTAACACAACTGTTGAGAAAAGTAATTTTCAAAACATTTTATGTTCTGGGTCTGCAGTGTGTTTTATTGAAAAAAAAAACATGACCAGATCAACACCCCGTCACTCCCTGTCTGAGCCTCTTTGCCACACTTGCTTTGGTCATTGTTGTAAATATGTATTATAGCTAGATTAAGTCTTCAGAATTAATCATGATTAATTTATTGCAAAATATGTATTAAATTAGATCTAATATTTAAATTGATTTACAATACTTTTAAAACACGATTTTCACAAAACCTAAACTGTTTCATTTTTAAAATGTTGAAAGCAGCTTTCACCCTAATGTTTCTGTGACACTGAGACATCTGCATTTACCAACATATAAAAGAGTTGGGAGTTCTGCTGGGCTCCAAGAGATGGTGCAGTTGTCAACTCTTCCTCTCTCTTCTCCCTCCTTTCCTCTACTGTCACCTATTGAATGGATCATTTGCTTCTTTTAGAGGGGAAAAGGAAGCAGCATGTTCTGCACTCCTACAGACTCCCTCAGACCCCAGAGACTTGAATCAAGAATCACTAAACCTGTGTCTGCTCCAGATAATGAGATCATCACTGCCTCTCCATCACCCATCGCTTGTACCTGTGATTGTTTAATAGTTCAATCCGAATTTAATCCATTAATTGAATGATTTGGTTTAGAGAAGGGGGAAGTTTTGGTGGGGGAGGGGGAGAAAACATGAGGAAAAAGAGAAAAATGGACTGGGGTCCAAGTGTTTTAGCACCTGAACCCTTGTGAGTATAGTAAACGTCAGTGGGATATTTATAGTGCAGTATATGGAGAATGTCCAATTCCCCGCTCCGCAATAACATACATGCATCTGTTAACCGCATCAGACCTCCCCTCCATCCCTCCCTCCCTGCCCTTTCTCCTTCCTTCTGGCTTTCTAATCCCCTCACCCCTCATCTCTGTCACTGAGAGAAAATAGAAAATCACTGAGAGCCAGCATGCCGCCCTGCCACTGTATACTTTCTATTAACTTACACTTAAGCCGCTGTAACCCAAGAGCAGCCAACTGCACCTGCTGATGGCCACTGGGTTATATATAACCAGCACTCACCTTTGAAAGAAAAGGACCAATACCATAAAATACATAGCATCATTAGTGATGCTATATATTAGTTCTATTTTTTTCATTCAAACCTGGCCCATGCCGTCAGTTAAGCTCAGAATGCTAGACAATCATATTCTTGTGGGCAGTGATGGCCTAGCGGCTAATGAAGCGGACTTGAAACCTGAACAGTCAAGGTGCCACTGAGCAAGATGCTGTCCCCACGCACTGCTCCTTTTATAGGTAACAGACAGGTAAAAAATCACTTGCCTAAAATCTCACCACAGCCTGCTTGTTACAAGCAATGGCCACAACTAACTTAGAACAAGCAAGCTGGTCTTGTATGAAGTGTGTAAGTGGACTCCATTAGGATAATATTTGATTATATAGGGGGGTAGTTGCCTAGTGTTACCCCTAACACACCTATGAACCAGAAGACCCAGGTTCAAGCCCCACTCACTACCATTTTTTCCCTGAGCAAGTCACTTAACCCTAAGTTGCTCCATGGGGAGTGTCCCTGTAACTACTGATTGTAAGTCACTGTGGATTAGGGTGTCTGATAAATGCTGTAAATGTAAATGATCATTAATTTATGCAAACATATTCCGATGACAGAGACATTATTTTGTAGTCTAACAGGACATGCATGCTTCCTCTTTTGCAGTGATGTAAAGAACTTCTTTCAGTTTGATTTAAAAAAAAATTACACGCCTGAGCGTAGAATTCTTTCTTGTGATACCATAAATGTTTTGACAAAAAGTTTATATTGATTTGAAACCAGGAAAATGTTAAGTATGTCTTATTCAGCAAGTAATAAGTTGAGCTGCAGACACTTTCACACTTGATAAAGTTGGGGGCCACAGTAGAATTTGTTTGCTGGGTGCCACTATGGTGTAAAGCAGGTCCGCTAGAGGTATTTTTAAAGACTCATTTGTGGTCAAACGCCTTCTTCGCAGCCAGGCCTGAGGCAAACAGGACGAGTCATCGCCATTCGAAACTCGGTCATTCGCCGCAACTGATTCCAGGAGCACGCGTAAGTGCAAACAAGCACATATTCGGGGAGACGCTCGGCTAATGTGGGTTTAAGTGTCGCCCTTTGTGCGTTGCACCGCCTGTGAACACGCACTGAACCCTACAACGTGCATGCGAGTGAGTGTGTGAGTCTCAGGCCATGTGCTCGTCCAGAATAAATCATTTCAGCACAGACACTGCCTGCTCCTCACCCTGTCCAGAGATAAGCTTTCTCAAATCTCCCTGCAGCTTCAACAGGAGGGAGCGAAAACAACTGAACCAACAGGACATGAACTATTCCATATGTTACATTATAATAATCTTAAATCCCACTGCCAAAACATAATCATAAAAAAGCACATGAATCTGTATAATCTAAGTATAAAATAATAAAGTATAATACAAACCTGTTGTATTGTACTAAAATAATCATAATCCTACTGCTAAATTAAACATTATTAATGTTATTATTAAGACTGGTAGTAGTAATAATAGTAATTATAAAATATTTTGCTTTATTAATTTGTAATTAAATAATAGTAATAATAAAAAGAAAGTAAAGTGTTAAACAAGATAAAAACAACTTTGTATTACTGAGCATGTGATATCCCTTTGTGATGATGTCATAAAATATTATTCCCCTACTAAAGAACCACTATAGTGCAGTAGCCACTTTGCTGAAGCAGTCAAACAGTCTGCCCTTGTTTGTTTGTTGGTTTCTAGTGTTTCTAGTATTACCCCATCATACATTTAAAGAGGTGCACCCACATTCTAGAACACAGCCTCATGACTACCAGTGTTGTCATCATTAGGGGACATTATTAATTTTTTTGTACTTTATTAATTCAGAAGGAAATTGCTTCTCTGCATTTATCCATCACCCTTGGTGAGCAGTGGGCAGCCATGACAGGCGCCCGGGGAGCAGTGTGTGGGGACGGTGCTTTGCTCAGTGGCACGTCAGTGGCACCTTGGCTGACCGGGATTCGAACCAGCAACCTTCTGATTACAGGACCACTAACTTAACTGCACCTAATTAAAGAATTAATTAAAGAATTAAGAATGTGAAAACACTGCAACACTACAGTTGGGGAACGTTGCAAAATACCAATAGTGCAGTGGTGGAGTTAAGGTAAAATTTTACTCACCCACTCACTCAGTCACTTTCCTTAACCACTTGTTTCTAATCAGGGTCATAGCTCTCGAACCTGCACACACCAGTCACACACCATTCACTCACACACTCACCACTGTGGACAATTCAGAGTCACCAGTCCACATAGTTTACCTGTCTTTGGATAATTGAAGGGAAACACCGGTTCCAACAAGGGTAGAGCATGTGAACTCCACACACACAAACCCGGATTCAAACTCACAACCTTGGACCTATCCCTAGTTATGATACATATAATTAAAAAAAAGAATCTCACAATGTCTTACATTGTCATTACTTGGGGTCATTAAGGGAAGGAGGGACAGAAGTCATTCGAGAAACTGGGATTTGTTTTACAAATACAAAAGGGATCGAAACCTGGCGTGGTGGCCCTGCCCCTGCACGTCCCAATTGTTTATCCCTGCTGTCTGCAGAGAGGTGGTCCCGGACCCTCCGGCAAACAGTTACCGTGCAACAGAGCGGCCCGGTCAGTGCACATGCAGGCCCTGCCCCTGCCTGTCTCTGCTGGAACCCCCAGTGCCTCTCAACCGTACCACAGGGTGGAACTCTCAGGCCCCTGCACATCCCATCATCCAGTGTGGCTTGAGACATGCAGACCTGAACCCTGCATGAAAATGGAGAGGGTGAAGCTGATGGCGAGGAGGAGGCGTCTGACGGTTGTGAGGATCTGAAAACTAAACACAAGGTCCGCTCACTGCATTTAACAGGTCCTGATCGCCCCTGCTCAATTGGCATCAACTGGGAGAGATCAAGACCTGTTAAACAGCAGCCTCTGGGCGTCACATACATACTGGGTCATTTTGCCCTCATGGATTAAGCCTTGTGATGGACTAAAAAAATGCACTGAAGGTCTTATCTAGGATTTTTGAAGTCCTTTGTCTAGGACAAGGATTAATACCTGAATATGAAACTGACCCATTATCTTGATCTCGATAAACTAGCGTGTGGGGCACCTGAATGCAGCCTAACCTTAAACTTTACATCTGTCAATGAATCTTCCTGCGATGGGCAGGATGTGATAGCATGTGTTGAGAACACGACTGCATCTGCCTCCACTGTGAAGCCCCAGATTTCCAGGTGAGGGGAGCAAGGAACACATCACATGACACCACAGGCTGGGCTCCATTCAGACCACAGCTGTTGGACAGGTTTGCTTTGCTGAGGATGAGTGGTTTTTGGACGAAGAACGTTGCCACGGGCAATGTAACGGAATAGGCATCCACTGACCATTACCTTCTCAGCAGCGGTCCCTTAATGACCTGCAGCAAAGAGGAAAGAAATGAGACTAATGAGATTAGAAACATTCAGATTCCAGCAGCAAAGCACTGCAAACTTGAGTCGAGTAAAAATGTATATTTACATTGTATTTTTTTTATGTATTAAGATAAGATAAGATAAGATGATCCTTTATTAGTCCCAAAAGTAGGAAATTTTGTGGGTAGGATTGTGATGCGTGTAACAATTTGATCTGGATTGCAAGTTTAGACACAAGGATGGATGAAGACAATCCATCTTTAACCAGATTCCAGGGACATGGCCAAGTCAGATTCTTATTTTAAGGGTTGCACCCTTCAGCAAGCAGGACTAACATGTTAGAGTTCCATATATCAGTGACACACACACATGCACAGGGAACGGCATTGACCAGCACCAGACTTAGCACCTTATGTTTTTAAACTCGGCGCAACCTGGGCTGTTTCGCTAAAGCGGTGGGTCATATGATTTGCAGGGCATGCCAGAGAAGCCAGGGGGCTGTGAACAGGCTCGATGGTCTTCAGCCGGTTTAGGAATAACAGTGTTAACAACCCACAGCAGGACAGCTACTTTACTGTGCAGCTACACTGCAGCATGTACAGCGTGAAATACACCTCAGTCAGGTCTGCTCCAACAGCGCCGAGCATTGTGACAATAATGTGGTCCTCGTCACAAATCAGCTTTACGAAATAAAAAAAGCAACAGTGAAGACGGTGTCTCCAGAGAAGACACTGGAAATAAAATTTTACACTTGTGCCATTAGAAACCATTATTACACTGCTATTGGCATATTATAACTGCTTTTAATGCATAATTCTAGATTTTATATCTACAATATTATTAATAATGAACAATTAATTTTAATTCCTTCACAATAAATCATACTAATTACAAAATCTACCTATAATGATAACATTGTAGTGTTGGATTTTTGTCATTTGTTATAAGTGAAGTGAAAGTGAAGTGATTGTCATTGTGATACACTGCAGCACAGCACGTGGTGACACAACAAAATGTGTCCTCTGCTTTTAACCATCACCCTGTGTGAGCAGCGGGCAGCCATGACAGGCGCCCGGGGAGCAGTGTGTGGGGACGGTACTTTGCTCAGTGGCACCTCAGTGGCACCTTGGTGGACCGGGATTCAAACTGGCAACCTTCTGATTACGGGGCCACGTCCTTAACCGCTAGGCCACCACTGGCCCAAACTGATACTGAAGAGTGAATGATAATTGTGTGATCAAATATTTGCATGTTGGACAGAAACAAATATACTGTAAATATGATTAAAAATATATACATATACGTGTTTTGGTTCCTATTTTTTAGTTCATTTATTTCATCCTCATGTTTTTTTGCTTATCTGGATTAAAGTGTAATCTCTGGTCTAGTAAATCTGGGTATAAATGTGTTGTTGCATTTTAATTTGTTGAAAATGTGAAGTTGAAGACAAGGATGTTTTCCACAACTTAATAAACTGATCAAAATCACTATCCCAGGAGCTCTGCTAAAAGCCACAAGATTTAGAGTCGGAATGGACACTGACACACACACACACACACACACACACACACACACACACACACACACATGTTAAACTCTGTTGGGGGTTATAATAGCAATTCCAGGCCGAATTAAATATCATGTCTTACAGAAACGAGGTGTGGAAATGCAGTTGAAAGAAAGCGAGGCAGAGAAGGGATAGTCAGCTGGATAGTCAGCATTTCGGCCTGGATCGTTCATATAGTGATTTTTTTCTCCCCTGATGAAGATGAGGCATTGTGTTTTCCCCACTGCTACTCGCAGGTTTTTCTTTTACTGGTGCAGGGAGGTCTGGAGCTAGATACTGGATTAATACGCATCATGACAATGTTTAGGAGTAACAGAGAGACACAGCCTAGCGACCACAAACACAACACATGACCCTTCAGGGTGAATGAAAGGTGCAAAATCCTCAATGAGTTGACACACAGAACTGTTCCATTAACACTTCTGGACGTTAAAATGGCTGAAGAGAGCCATAAACCTCAAGACATAAGCCAAATCATCCATCAGCATAAGAAAATAAAATGATGTCAAAAATTACTCATGATAAAAGTATCACATTACACTTTTATAATTAGATTTATAAGAGAAATAGAGTTTTGATCCTTTAGCCCACTTTTTTGCAGTCCAAGAAAATGTTATTTTCTCCAGAGAAATGGCAAAAGCAGGCATGGTGGACTGCACAGGCTGAGTACATTCCCACCACAAATTACACAATGAGAATGGAGCTGGACAGCTAGGAGACACAATAAAAGACTGAACTACATTACCAGCGTTCATTGTGGGTTTAAATCTTAATAAGTGCACTTTGGATGCAGGATGCATGTTTCCATTGCATCAAGTGCAAAAATCCACATTTTGCATTGCCGTATTTTCAGGACTGTGCTTGTACTCACATAGAATGCAGCAGCGAAACAGGGAGGAACCTTTTCTCAATGCTTCAGCACACCTCACCACTAGGGGGAGTTTTGAGTTTTCGTCATGGCTGGAAGGGTAGAGATGCCCATGTGTCTGTTTTAACCTGCCCTCTTATAGTTTATGATAACAGGTTGTAATAAGTGTTTTGGGGGTCCACAAAAGAAGATGGACTGTCCTTACCAACTTGCCAGCAGTCACCCGTCAGTCTACCAGCAGTTAGAGGAGCATCTTTTCTGGTGTCAGTTCTCAGCCCGTTCATCAGCATGTCCAAGATGGGCTACGGTTTTGATAACAGATTATTTTAAGTGTTTTTGGGGTCCACAAAGGAAGATGGACCGTCCTTACCAACTTGCCAGCAGTCACCCATCAGTCTACTAGCAGTTAGCGGAGCACCTTTTCTGGTGTTAGTTCTCAGCCGTTCATCAGCATGTTCAGTTCGGGCTACGTTTTGCTCCGCTATGGCACACTGCCTCTTGAGAAGCAGCGGGTTAAAAGGGGACCATAAAACACAGCTGGTTTCAGGCCCGGGAGGGGGGACACCATCATCCACTGCACCTGTCATGCGAACACGCTATCGATGAGCCGAGCAAGGCCAGCTTCGATTGCCCAGCCGGGGCCCCCGTCCTGTGCGGATCTCCGGCGAAAATCCACGGGGATTGTTGGACACCTGTCAATCACCGCGCCGAGCGAAAAACATCTCAACTTGGCTGACGTGGGGGTTAGATCAGCCGCGCCGGCCGCCTGATGCTGCCACATTCTCAGGCGGCTGTTGTAACAAGATAACGATCTCAGAATATTACACTGACATCGAGCAAACATTTTGCACGCTTGCACATAATGAAGGGCAAAATGTGTGCCATACTGGAACTGGCGGGCCTCGAGGCTGCGAGTGATTTGTAGGGAATTCTGCGCGTACTTCAAGGCTTCTGCTTTTGCAGTGGTACCGCCAGCCCTGCACCATCTGTCACACCACCCTGAAAGCAACGAAAGACAAAAGCGGAACACCGGTGCACTGTGGCACATTCTGTTTCGGAGCGCGGGCCTGGCATTCAGTGTCATGTAACAGTGGGATAGAACGCATAACGAGAACCGGATTCCTAGAACGGCGGCTGTACACCTTTGAGAGCATTAAGAATTTGTGCCTATTTCCGTCCTCTAGTACCATTGGCTGCGTCAAAATTAATTCCTTTTAAATATATATACAGTACAGGTCAAAAGTTTGGACACACCTTCTCATTCAATGTGTTTTCTTTATTTTCATGACCGTTTACATAGATTCTCACTGAAAGCATCAAAACTATGAATGTGGAGTTATGTACTTAACAAAAAAGGTGAAATGACTGAAAACATGTTTTATATTCTAGTTTCTTCAAAATAGCCGCCCTTTGCTGCTTTGCACACTCTTGGTGTGCCCCAAACCATCTGGATTGGGTTCAGGTCCGGTGACTGTGTAGGCCAGGTCTCCACTTTTACATAAGTACATAACTCCACATGTGAGAATGTGAGAATCAACCAATGTAAATGGTCATGGAAATAAAGAATTTACATTGAATGAGAAGTTTGACCTGTACTGTATGTTGTGTGGATTGCTATGTTGCCTTTTTAAGTTGATGCTAACCCTTTTCTGACATAAATCACTATGTTTGTATGACACTGAATTATTGTGATGGTCCAACTAAAAGTGCATGTAAGTTTGACTGACATCATTCAAAATAAATTTTATAATACAAACCCGATAATACAACCAGAATTCAAGCTACCTTTGACTGTAAACATTCAACTGGACCCACACAACCAGAAGCTAAGCTGAAGGATACAGGGAATCTCATGTGTGCGCACAGACCAATTCACCGGTTAGCATGGCACCAATTTGTTTCCAGGTAAGTTCTTTGTCGGTCGTTTTGGTCTGTGTTGTCATTGGCAGAACATCATTTGAGGAATTTTTTTCTCCTGCTGCACAGTGGATTGATTGAATGACCTAACTGTGGTATGACCCTTTAGCTCGACTGAACTCTACATGGAAATGTACTGGTTGCATTGCAACATGGGAAGGCGCATTTTTTTGCAAGGGGAGGTCTGGCATTAGCTAAACGAACAGAGAGGGCAATTTTGGAAGCCTTCTGCAATCCTGTCTGAGTGTGACCTCTGACCCCTCACAGGGCACTGAGAAGGTGGTAGACAGGACAAGACTGCTTTAGGACAGCCTCCTTCTCTGTTTCCCTCTTTTTTCATCCCACTGGCCCCATCCAGCACCCTGCAGCTGTCCCTTTTCCTTCTAATTTTTCTCTGTCAGATTTCAGCCTATAATTAGCAGAAAGGACCCTGGTGACTCCCCACAAATGCAAGTGTGTGCCTGAGCAGCCCAGAACGAATGATCCTAATCCACTGTCCTCCTCCCCACGACCGAGTGACAGGTTCACATGTGCAGGACTCCACAGCAGCGCACCCTTAAAGGGGAAGCCCTGCTGGGCTTCGTCCACAGTGCACAGCAGGGGGCTGCCAGTCTTCAGCGTCCTGACCCCACATTCCCAATGCAGCACTCATCCACCTGCGCCTGAGCCACTCCACTCGACCCGCAGACTCAGCCTGAGAACCTGAGCTGGACGCGTACGCACGCAGCCCGAGCCCCATTTCTCTATGCTGGCAGGGAAAAGTATCATATTTTTCAATTAGAGCCCAATCACTGGTGTCCTAGTTGTGTAAGCCTGGAGACAAGGTCATGATAGTACAGCTCACCAGCACTTCATATGTAGCCTGAAACACTGACCTGTTCCCAACCCCCCTGATTGGCCAGGACTTAAAACCTCATTTTAATTTCGGCCACCTGTTATTATTCCAGAGGCCTGAGCTGCCAAGAGCAGCCCAACAACATACAATACTTGATGTCATTTCGTTCACTTTCACTCGAGGATTATTCCATTACGCCTGATAGGTGTCAGCGGATTCCATTTCACAGGCAAAATTATTCAGTTAACATCAGATGCATCAGCAGACTGCAGGCATTGCAACAGTCAAATGAAGATGTTGCCGATTTTAATTACCATATTAAATATGTTGAAAATTATTCTCAAAATACTGGAATATTACCCCAATCAATCCAAAAATCTTCTAAAAAGTATTTTTATTACGGGCAATAATTAGGGAGAATAATTAGAGCTATAATCTTTTATAGGGTCTTTAGTTCTGACAGTTTAAAAGTTTTTTCAAATAAAAATCGTACTTTCTTACTTCTGTTTTATCATATGCAGTAATAATAATGGACATGAATGTATTAGCAGTGTATTTTCAGCAACATGTTGAAAGGTGAATTATTGAATCCTTCAGAAGGGCTCATTAACCAAATAATAAAGCCTCTAATGTTACTGTACACTTAACAGCACAAGCTCAAGATGTGGAGCAGCTTGAAATCCAATCATAACTATTTCCAGTTTTAATGGCAACACATAAGTCGGCGTGCCAAATGCGACAAATGCGCTGCACATTTTGTGCACAGTAACATTTCCGAGGAAACGTGATAGTGATCCCTGAGTAAACCGTGGTGCTTGAGATATTACCGAGCTCTTCTTTTCCCTCCGTTTCTCACACTTCATTTCGGCCATTATGGGCTATGCCAGCTTTGGGCTGCTACGGTGGCTTTGCAAGTTTTCCAATTTCTCATTTTCCATGCAGATGCTTTTATCCACCATGACGGGCTATGCATGCATCATACAGAGCCCCCAGGCTATTTCCGTTTTTTTTTGCAAGCGGAGAAATGAATTTGGAAAGCCACGCTGTATTGACGGAGGTTTTTATTCTGCCAGTTTTTTGCTGGTTGCTGTGCAGTGGGGTGCTTGGTGGCCCTCGGCATGTGTTCTCTGGGGTTTCACCAGGGCCCAGCATAACTGTAGCGTTTTGTATGAGCGAGGGCACCATGTGTTTTAATTCATGCTGCTATATTTAGAGAGGGACGGTAGTAAACAGAAAAAGACTCCTCACTTGTCACGAAAAGCAATACCAGCCGAGTGTTAGAAAAGAAATAAATGAAGACAGTGGTGATGGAGGACCGGGGGTGGATATGAGCAGGTGGGGGAGCGGTTTAAGCTAGTCGGACTTGATTGACAAGTTCATGTGGGGAGACCTTTACCTTAGCAACATAACTTTGGTTGCTAGGATAACACGGGCAGATGGATAGAGCATCTGATTTTCTGGGGTCCACTGCCTGCTTGGGGGCGTTTGGGTGGGGTGGTGGAGGCAGTCATGCCAGGGTCACAAGGGGTGGAGGACGGGGCTCAATTCTCCCTGCCGCACCGTGAGCCCACCGAAATGACTTGGCACAGGGAAAATGTATTAGATTCAGGGGACAAATAATTAACTGACGTCAGCTGCCGGGTAAGAGGAAAGGTTGCACCACAAATATAGCACCACCACCCCCCCACACACACCTCCCCGAGTTAATCGTCCGTGGGAGGCCTGCGGTGTTGGGATTGACGGAATATGCCGGGCAGCAGCGGGGCAGAGTTCTGATTAATGTGACAAGAGGGGTCTTTTAAGTCATGTCTGAAATAGAACATCAAACGGACTTAGGAAAAGCGCAGATCTGTTCCATGCCAGAGATACACATTTACATGAACTCTGCTTGACACTACAACAAAAGCAATGGCTGTAATATGTACTTGGTTCCAATTTAAAAAGCATTTTTATCGGCCTCCATTTACACATGTTGCTCATTGTATGTTCTTCTCCCAGTTGTAAGGTTTTGCGGGTATTGAACAGAGTGATTCGGTATAATCGATGTCAGTTGGTGGGTTAACACTAAGTGGATGTGGGTGTTGGCAGTTTCTATCAGAATAATAAGTGAACTTGAGTTATGGTCACTAAACCCCACGGAGATATTTATCAAGATGCTGAGGCTGCAGCTGTGGTATGATGCTAATGAACGGAGAGGAGACGTGATGTTCAGGGATGTCCAGGTTAGTGGGAGGAGTTCTCCGCCAGTTCCGAGCAATGATCAGACGCAGAGTCAATCGGCCAAAGTACTGGCAGCAAAAACTTTTAACAGATCCGCGGGTTAAAGCCTTCCAGTGCCGTAAAATTAGCACCTTTTTGGAAAGACGGTGAGTGTCTGGACAGGGCCCAGTCCGTCGTATTTGGTGGGGGGGGGGGGGGTATTTTGGCAGCTGCTGGGGCAGCGGTTAATGACGGAGCCGATAATATTTCTGTTTTTATTGACCTGTCAGTTCTTATCACACACTTTCCCTAAAAAGAGCCACTGCCTTTCAGCGCCGCCCCACCCAGCGAGAGGCCCACCCGAGGGACCAGCTCTCGGGTCAGGGGGTATCAGCAGTGATGGGCAAACGGAGGAATATGTTTACATAAAACACATCAGGGCATCTCGCGTATCCTCACTTATTTGTCACTTACTTCGAGGGCCTTCTTTCACCATCTGTAGGGTCTGCGGGTAAGATCTGAGGAAAGTGTCGACGTTCTTGTCCTAAAAACAAATACTAAGTGTGTATGTGTGCTCACAACGTATGCTGAACATGTAGTACGTGGTACTGTGAGATTGTTCACACACACACACACACACACACAGGCTGTGGCCCCCCGTATGCACACAAGCGGTAACAAATCCTGACAACTTTGCACACAACGTCGGGCCCAAGTTTGGCCTCCAAAATAAACCGTCGTTCCTTGGCCAGACCTCCGACTTCACAAAGGCCCAGTGTAGTTATCACCTAAAGTGTGAATGGAAGACTCTCTCTGCTTTTTAAAAACACTGCGCCGTTGCCAACAAAAATACACACAATTCCATCTATTTACTTTGAAAAGATGTAATCGCTGGCTGCAGATATCGCAGAAATGTGTGTTTGGCAGACAAGAAAAAAGTGTAAACCCTGGTGCCACTTTTAAGTCTCCCAGTTTGGCCCTCTCCCTTCGCAAAGCCCCATTGCCACATTTATTTGGATTAGGAATTCTTTGGGAGAGTAAACGTTTGGGAACAGGACAGATGTGTCGGCAAGGGAGGGGGGATCTGCGCCACGGGATTAACGATGGCCTGTCAGTCAAAATTATGTCCATCAAGAAATGAGAAGCAGATTGTCCTGTCCTCAGAGTACCCTGAAACCCAGTTAAATGTATAGAGGCAGACAGCGGGTCCATTAACAGATATGAAAGAAACGTTTCCTGTTATTTCTGTGGATAACTCAAATGTCCGAGAAATTGTAACTAAAGCCATTCTGGCTCAATTAAGCTTTCATGAGTCATTCTGTTTAAACAGAACTTGAGTACATTTTAACACACCAACTTTGGGGTGTACAGTAAATACACATTCCTAGACATTCACAAGGATGAATGTCAATGAGACTCAATGAGAGATGGGGTAATTAGAGGTTTTCAATTTTCTATGTTCATCCAATTCTCTGCAATAACCTGTTCCTAAAAAGAGCCACCGCCTTTCAGCGCCGCCCCACCCAGCGAGAGGCCCACCCGAGGGACCAGCTCTCGGGTCAGGGGGTATCAGCAGTGATGGACAAACGGAGGAATATGTTTACATAAAACACATCAGGGCATCTCGCGTATCCGGGGCAGTGGTGGCCTTGTGGTTAAGGAAGCAGCCCCGTAATCAGAATCAGGTTGCTGGTTCGAATCCCGATCTGCCAAGGTACCACTGAGGTGCCACTGAGCAAAGCACTGTCCCCACACACTGCTCCCCGGGCGCCTATCATGGCTGCTCACTGATGGGTTAAATGCAGAGGACAAATTTCACTGTGTGCACTGTGTGCTGTGCTGCTGTGTATCACGTGTGACAATCACTTCACTTTCACTTTCCTTGTACAAACTAGCTTGTTTACAAGTTATATAGACAATATGCAGTCTATAATGGATGAAACAAACTGAAAAGTTTCCATAGGTGGCAGTGGTGGCCTAGCGGGTAAGGAAGCAGACTTGATGAAGGTACCGTCCCCACACACAGCTCCTCTGGCACCTTTCATGGCTGCCCACTGCTCACTAATGGGTTAAATGCAGAGGACACATTTCGTTCTGTGCACCGCGTGCTATGCCTGCTGTGCCTCACAATGACAATCACTTTACTTTCATATAAATGTCACATTAATGCAATAATGAAGTTCAGTCTAGATTGATGAGACAATAATTCCATATATATAAAAACTAAACTAAAACAATAACACAAAATGTAATGGTTTTGTGTGTTTCCTCATTTCTCAAAAGTTCTTCTCTTTTTTGAAAACTAAGAGGGTTTTCAGAACCAGCATACCCCTAAGCAAACTGAACCACATCATCTGTCTTCATGGCCATCAGATCTTCAGGCTCAAGGCTACTGGCCACTTCTCATTTGACTCTAACCACACCCCTTGTCCTGGCCGTCCCATCGAGAGGTTACTGGTAAATTATGTGGAGGGGGGACTGTGGCATGGAATCTTGCATGTGGCATGGAATCTTCATGTGACATCTAGAACATATATGAGTGGTGGCTGCTCGCCAACATGCCAAAAGACCAAAGGCCCATCACCATAATATATGGTCTACTGAAACACGAGGGTTTTTCATGTTTGAAGGAGCATGTCTACATTTGTGAAGATAAGAGATAAGATGATCCTTTATTAGTCCCAAAAGTGGAAAATGTACACAAAAAGCTCTTTCCATGAAAAATACCCAAAAACCCTTATTTCACCCAACGAGTACCATGCTGGTTGCTGGTTAGTTGACTGTGACAATCTTTTTACATTTACATTTACAGCATTTATCAGACGCCCTTATCCAGAGTGACTTACAATCAGTAGTGACAGGGACAGTCCCCTTGGAGCAACTTAGGGTTAAGTGTCTTGCTTAGGGACACAATGTATAGGGTGGTAGTAGCCTAGTGGTTAACACACTCGCCTATGAACGAGAACACCCAGGTTCAAATCCCACTTACTACCATTGTGTCCCTGAGCAAGACACTTAACCCTAAGTTGCTCCAGGGGGACTGTCCCTGTAACTACTGATTGTAAGTCGCTCTGGATAAGGGCGTCTGATAAATGCTGTAAAATAGTAAAATAGTAAAAAAAAATAGTAAATAGTAATGTAGTAAGCGGGATTTGAACCTGGGTCTTTCATGTTCACAGGCGAGTGTGTTACCCTTTAGGCTACTACCACCCTGCTTAGAGCCTTTCATGAATGCCCACTGCCCACACATTTCCTCGTGTGCAGATGTGCTGCAGTGTATCACAATGACAATCACTTCACTTTCACTATTCAGAGTTCACTTTCAGAGTTCTTGTCTATTACTGTGTTTAGCTTGCTAATTAGCCAGCATAGATGTTCCAACATATAAGCTCGCATGGGTTTTAGTGTTTGTCTTGAGTTGTCTTTTTTTGTTATTCTGCAACAATCATGTTCTATGTCAGTCATACTGGCTAAAACCAGCTACCAGCTCTATGTTGTTGTTGTATTAAAGAGTCAAACAGGTAATGACACACACTCCTATGAATGCTGAGGGACATATACAACCACCCCAACTACCCAGCTTGACCCTGTCTGACATGGACACCAAGTCACTAACCGAAGACTGAAGTCCTCACCAGCAGTGGGCATCCTGGCAACAAGAAAAAGTAGCTGGCCCTGCTGGGAGTTCAGAGCATGTGTTTTTGTTGGAGAGGTGACTACATCCAGTAAAATCTGACTGACTGACTGACTGGTCCGTTCAGCAGCTCTGGGTGATTGATGCTTTAGAATGTAGTCACAGTGTGCTTCCAGCTATTTCAACAATTATGGGTGGTTTGTTACAAAGAAAATGTGAAGTAAAGGTCATTGGCCATGTATAGTGCGCTAGAGTCGAATGTGATCTGGAAAAAACCCATGAGACCTTTCTTCAGGTGATGAAAACATTTCTTGATGTTCTTCATATTTCCCCAGGGATGGAATGCTTTAATTAAGGAGAGTGTCATCAGACTTGTGCTGTCTGAAATAAACGTAACGACCTGGTGACACATACGTGTTCTGAAATATCAGACACATGGCAACAGGACAGGCAGGGAACTGAAGGACGTCCCTGGATGGAGAAGTCTCAATTTGATCCAGAGATATTGAATTACATTAGTCTGCAGTGAAGCATTTGTAGGCCTGACTGACGGGGCAGTGACACTGGGGTGCTCCTCCTTGTGATTTGGAGGGGGCTAAGTTTAATTGGGGCTTACAATTCGTCAGGGAACATTAAGGCCCCTCTCCTCGTAATGCTATATCTGTGGTTCAGCCTTTGCTTCAGGTGATTATAAAGCTCAGTGCCAGTGCTGTGACATAGAGCGCACCAGAATGTTCCACTTGATCATCCAGGACATACCAAATGGGAACGAGAGGGTGTTTAGGTTTCAGAGTTCTGGCCAAAAAACATAGCACTGCCGTAGTTTTTCCAGTAGACAATGTCTACCATCCGTTTTCAGGTGGAACCAGATTTTCGGTGTGCTCGAGCACTCACTGTTGCCTACACAGTCCAATGGACTTCTACTGGAGATCCAGAGCTGGTTCAATAATTTACATTTACAGCATTTATTAGATGCCCTTATCCAGAGCGACTTACGATCAGTAGTTACAGGGACAGTCCCCCCCTGGAGCAACTTAGGGTTAAGTGTCTTGCTCAGGGACACAATGGTAGTAAGTCGGGTTTGAAACCGGGCCTTCTGGTTCATAGGCGAGTGTGTTACCCACTAGGCTACTACATAATACATGTAGTACAGTACATAATACACGACAGTACACTGCCGAAGTATCATCAGTAAAAATAAGTGTGTGAAATGAACAGCTTTGACTGGTGCAAAAGACAATACTGGCAACACAAGACACGGGAGGGCCAAATCCAGAGTCCTCTTCATTGAGAATCTCTTCA
The DNA here is from genome assembly GCF_900700375.1 of Denticeps clupeoides. Taxonomy (NCBI): domain Eukaryota; kingdom Metazoa; phylum Chordata; class Actinopteri; order Clupeiformes; family Denticipitidae; genus Denticeps; species Denticeps clupeoides. Next base: position 12,181,439 of record NC_041715.1, read on the forward strand.
TGGGGGCTGACAGAGTGGATGTTGACAGTTCTCAGACAATATATAGAGATCAGATTGTAAGGTTTAACATCCAGGGAGGACCACACGCACTCATAAAATCAGGGGGCATAACTGTCTTTCATTAAAAGCCATGATTTCTCTCCACGCTCATTGCTGTGTTAATTACGAGTTTAAGCTCGTCTCATTTGGACAAGATGCCTTCCTGCTGCTCCAGCACCCCTGGTGTGGAGATGTCGGGTGCTAAAACTAAGCTCTGATTTATTAAGTACTAATTGTTGGTGTGAATGTCTCTGCGGTGGATGGGACCAGGTTACTGACAGTCTCCGCTGAGTGAGAACTTTTATCAGCTGGCAGATTCATGGGTGGAACCCCTGCTGGGGACGGAATATTTTTGAAAAGTTGCAAAGTTGTTGCCACCACTCGAAAATCGCCCCTGGTGTCCTCGGGGGGTATTGTTTGTGTTTTTTCACCCCCAACAGGCCGGTGATTAATGATGCAGAGAAAGGGAGAACAGGGCAGAAAGATGAGCATGGGAAGGAGGGTGGGGGCGAAGGATGGCGAGAGAGGTAGGGACAGAGGGCAGAGAGAGAGGGGCAGCCCGAAAATAAACCTGGCACGAGGTTGGCCGAGGCTTGCTCTCAGGTTGGTGGCAGAGGCGTGTGTTTGTGGGCCGCATGGCTGAGATAACAGTCACTGCAGGGGGGCCCAGAAAAAGAGGAGCGCGCCAAACTATTTACAGAGCAGAACTTCAGCTACAGCCACTCGCTGTCAACCCGTGATGAATCAGGGAGAAAGGGAACAACAGAACGAGGGCGGGGTGCTTCGTCTCGATACGGCACTAAAGTTTTCGCCGCCTTGTTTCACAAGCCGAGCACCTGGTATTCTCCTCTGGGAAAACATCAGCGATGGATCCGGCCCTCTCAGCTGGTTCAGGGAATCCGGAGCACCTGCTTGAAATTCGATCATCGGGGCCGCCGAGCACGTTCACCCGCGTCACTACTGACTTTCCAAACCACCTTCACCGGCCCAGAATTCACTACTTCCGAAAGTAATTGCTCACATTGATCAATGATTACTATTATGATGCATTATAGTATAATAACACATTCATTTTTCATTCAGTAGCCATACAATCATACATCAAGATGGAGCTTTTGTGCATTATTCTATTAACAAAAGAATCTCTGCACTGATATTATTAAGGATATTGCAATGCAATTTTTAAATGCAAATAATTGTTTAAAATTAACCATTAAACTTTCAAGATCAGGCAGGGTTTTATCATGGATAGGGTCCATTAATGACAATCTACTCCCTTTGTTTCTTGGTAACATGGAGAGAATATTCAGGTCTGACGGGATGATAAAAAAATTTCATGCACAGGAAGTACAACATGTATGAGTCTAGAAAAGTATAATATTATCAACATTAATAAACACTCAATTGTGCAATCCTGAAGTTAAAGACTTCAATTAATAATGATAATGTTTATTATAATGACAAAATTTTGCTCTATTTGCCATGCCAATCTTTCTAAGCATGTATGTCCAACATTTCATAGGAACCACCACCAGATGCTTGACTTCCCCAACCCTACCGAGAGGATTGGTATCGACTCCATTTTCAAACCTGAGTAACATTAGGGTGTCAGGGTGGCCCACAAAGTCTTCCATCGCAGGACAGACAGCTGGGTTGGAGGGACGAGTGCGTCTCCTCTGTCCCAGGCGGACTACCCAGGTTTGGAATAGCACCACTGACCCATGGGGTTAAAGGCAACAGCTCCCGTTACAGTTGCCCCCCTGCGCCCCCACCCTGCCCTCTGTGATTTATACCTGCTTTGAATTTACAGCTTGTGAAATCCTCTCAGTTAACAATGAAATAATAAAGAAATGCAGAACAATTGACTCGGCGTGTGTCGGATTTTCTGAGATTCAGTGTGGGCTGCATTTCATGTGTCCACATGTCACCAGTGTAGCATGTTCCGATGGTCTCAGTCTGACACACCTGGCTGCTGGAACAGATAAATCTCAGGAGTAAGGAGGGGAGGACGTGCCACATAATTGAGAGTCATTCTTTTTAAGATGTGTGGAAACGTCGTCGACCCCCGCGGCTTTTTCTGAAATACAGCAATGCTGTAAAGCGGGCTGTGCAGTGTAAAGTTTTATTGAAAATACAGCGCAGGTCTCACTCCATCTGTCCATCAGAGGCGGCGGTGACACAGAGCCTCCGACCTTCCATTTCGAATTGGGAGTAAAATCTAGTACAAGAACAAAAAAAACTCTGACTGTGGACCACTGCGTCTCTAAATCTTTAAACCTTTAAATCTTCGAGCGTCACACTCCTGTCTGTCGGCATGGACATTGGAGGTTTGGCGCTGCTGAGAGGCAGGCGGGCCTGGCGCTGAGGCTGCTGGTGGGTCTCCAGTGGTCGAGGGCCTGGAGCTCTGCCCGGACGGCTCTTGTAAAACTGCTCCCCCCCGACCACTCGGCTATCGCTGACATTCCCCCACAATAAAAGCCGCGCACCATGCAAATTGTCAGGAGACGGACTATCTTGCATAATCTCTTCATCAGCAGCTGGTCACGTGTTTTTATAGCAAATGTGTATTCGTAGCGCTAATAGTCCACCTTAGTCCCACAGGACTCACTAAATGGCCAAATGGTCTATTTGTGTGTCGATTACTGAACACGCAGCAAAGAGGGGTGTTTTTGTTGGTTGTCTTTGCTCCGCAACACTGCCAGGGGTTTCAGGTCTCTCATAAATGTTTGCTGGGCCCTTTGGGTCGTGAGATCACTGCAGACAGTTGGGAAACTCTGACATCGTACAGAGTTTCAAACTCCAATTTGACATTCGTAGATGACAAATGTTTAAATTTGCTCTATTGAATGGTAGCAGAGTGACAGACACGAGAGTTGGTGCCAGGTTCATGATTCCAAACATGCATAAAGAGACAAGGAAAGTGTGCCACAGGCCAAAGATGGCAGGAAAACGGCAACCAAAATTAGAATCAATGAGAGAAAAAGAGAGAAAATGGCACATTCAAAAATGGCACATTCAAGCAGTGTAAAAAATAAAAATTGGGAAACCTTACAAATTTAAAGGACCGGCTGTGAAGCATTTTTAAGTTCTTTCAACTTCCTCAACTGCCTCAACTACATGGGTGTGAAGTTGAGGGAACTTAAAAATGCTTTTCAGCCGGTTGCCTTTAATTTTTTTCACTCTCCCAACAGTGAGGTTCAAGATGTTTATTATATAATAATACATTTTAAAATCAAAACTAATATGCATGATACATGTATCTAGGGTGGGTTCATTTATCAAACTTTAAAAAAAATTTAAGGGTTTAAAACATAATTGATATTAAATTATTATTTTGCAGTAATTTGCAACAATACCCCCTTTTGCCATCTGTTACAAAACTTTTTTAAATATTATTTACTTTATTTAACTTTTAACTTCTTACTTTTATTTTTATACACTTTCAGTTGAAAACATTTAAAGAAAATGTTAAGATGTTAAAACGCAAAATGTGACATATGCAACAATATCATCTATAGTTGGTCTGGACATGTATTGATGAATGAATCAAATGGAAATCCAAGTTCATCAGTGTAACATGCTAGTAGTGTAATATTGTACCAGTCTAGTCCAGTCTGGAGTACTGCTAATAAATGAACAGATGAGAATATCATGAAAAGCTCATGAATTTTTCACTCTGTTTAATTTTTTCTGAGATTCATTAGTGTAAAATAATTGACATTGCGTCTACTACTTGGCTACAAATGTGTAGCCAAGCAGTATAAATGTGTTGCAATTCATGAATTTATTTATCATTCGCTTAGAACAAGCATTCCTGCAATTTCCAGTGTTCCAACTGTGCCATGACAGACAAACACTGCGGCAAATGTGCTGTTGAACCAATTGGCAGAAAACTGATCTTTCTGATGAAAGTAAGAAGCAAACAAATAAACAATCCCCACCCCTGAAATGTCATCGACCCTCAGCAGACTTGGGGGGTATTCTGGTGGGGTCCGTCTGAGGACTGGGTGGTGTGGGTGGCTGGAGGAGGAAAAACACGAGTGGAAATGTAATAAATCAGTCGGATTTTAGAATCTGATGACAAACCTAATTCCTGTCTGAAAAGAGCCGAGCCATCCCCTCTTGACTGTCATCGAAGCCGACCTATAAACATCGCAGCTGTCACCCAAACGCGCCCGGCCTGCGAAGGACATGCCTCTCGCATGCTCTTTCCCGCTGGCCAATTCTGGAATGGGGGACTGGCAAATTCCACTTTGCATTTTGTCACATTCGACCCCCCATTTTTTGTCTCACCCGCCACCCGTTCCCTCTTGTGACCATCTGTTGAAGGGCATTACCGCTGCAGGATCAGTCCATGCTGATATCCTGCGTGGACAACAGGTTGTGAAAACTTAATATGGAAATGTAAATGGGAGCTGGGTGGAGATGGGAGACGGAGATGGGCTTGGGGCTGGGGTGGGATGTCTGGGGGGGCGGAGGGGGGGGGGTGTGTGCAGATGGAGCACAGCGTGCTAAATGTTGCCACTGCGAAAGGTGAGTAGAGGAGCTTTAGAGGCCACTTTCCACTCAACAAATGTCCCCCCTTGTGTACACACACACACACACGCTAGACATTGGTAAAGAGATAGCCCTTGACATGCCTGCTCTGAAACACACACTACCTCAGCAGGCAAGATAAACTGCAGACCAAAAAAAAAAAACAGAAGAAGAAACATAAAATTACACCCAGACGTCGAAGCATCCAGAGAGCATGTCACAGTGTCTCAGGAAACCGCTCGGCAACCATCACCCAAACTACAAACCAACCCCCCCCCGCATCAAAATCTACAAATGTTCAGCTTATTAACGTCATTGTGGTTTTAATGAAACGTTTCATTGTGATCAATGCAATAGGCCTGTTTTTAGAAATTCTTCTGAACTATCAGCAAACACCTAACCTGTTTCGCCCAACTCTTTTTAAGCCACCCACCCCACACTTTCCTCATTGACTTTGGCTGAAAAAGTTTCATGACACATTTGCATCCACATAATTTATACCTTTTTTTTCTCGATTGCAATTTTATTTAATTGTGTAATTAAATGTGCAACCACGTAGCAAACTGCATGCAAATGGCATTTAAATGTATAATGCATGCATTCATACATTCAGTAAAAGAAGACTTGATTTTTATTTTTAAAACATTTTTTGAGTTCCATTTAGGAAAAGAATGAATTTAATTTTAATATCTGCCATTTCCTCAGCACACGCATGCCTCAGACTTCACAGAGAAACACTGTTTCCAGAACACAGATGTAGCTTAGAGCGCCGGCTAATTGCGTCCCGCTCCAACACGCAGTGCTACATAAATGTTCCGAAGAGTTATGACTCGGAATAAATTGGTAAGAAAAGGGGGCTTCCTCTGCATCGGCGCTCTGGCCACCGCGCTGTCTGCCACACATCATAAATAATCAGGAAAATGGCCAAGGGTCCACTTCCTGCTAATTAAATAAATGTGCTGTGTGTGATGCTGTGAATGCTCTGTGTTGTTTGTATGCGTGTGTAGACCTTGTGCATAACACAGAAAACACACACATTCAAATCTGGGACGTATACCTCCAAGACGCACAAACATGTGAGCTTTCATCATCACACTCATTTGAACACACACACACACATCTCCTATGCACGGGAGTATGGATATGCTCTTCTGAAGACTCGTAAAACCGTCTCCTGATGTCTCAATGAAGGCTCCAGCTCCAGTTTCTCTTTATTAACTGGCACTCAACTGGTCCATTCGGGAGGAAAGGAGTAGCAGCAGCAGACGCAGAGGCTCCTTCCAGACGCACCTAAAGTCAGGGCAGCTGTGTGCAGCGGTGACCATGAATGGCTGGAATAAAATAAGTGCGCACGGGACACAAGAATCTTATTTATTATCCTTTCATTAGCAATGTTAAGAACTGTGTAATATGTGTGTTATTATTGTGTTACTACCTACATGATGATGTAACAGAATATATGCAACTGACATAAAATCAGTTTTCTGTGTCTTTTACCATTTAGAATGGCTACTTAAAAAAGAGAGAATGTTTATAAGAGAGTGCAAAAAAAAAAAAACTAACAGATTAATAAACAGAGACACTGCGCAGTTGTTTTACAATATATTTTATGTGTATTATAAAAGTATTATAAATAAGATATTTTTTTAGTTTTCTGTAATGAAATACATAAGTCAATATATATTCATGTATTCAGGATTCAACCATTACTACTTTTTTTCTTCTTTTTTTTTTTTTTTTTCGTTTCACTTTGATTGCCTTTAATATATTCATAGAGCACAGGCAAAAACTGAGTAAAATATTTGCTCTGTGTTTTTTAATGGCTAGTAAATGACACAGCAGTTAAAAGAAACTGAAAAAAGTGCATCTCATGTAAATAGAATTTGGTTTTAATTGGTAAAAAAAAAAAAATCTCATAACATCAATTAAAAAAAAAAAAAAACACCCTCTCAGCCTTTTCAACCAAAATGTTAAAAGTGTTAAAATCCAAATCCCTACCCTACACAGCACAGTGGGAAACCATAGTTTGGCACATTTTGTGCCCACATGCCACAAAGCTAACTGTGTCCATCAGCGCCTGTGGCCATGGAGATGCCACCACAGCATGGTAACAGCACGTGGTAAGGTGATGGTAGGCCAGGCCTTGGGGTGCGTGGCTGCCATTGCTCTCGTTCTCCCTGCGCTGGGCTACTACTCCATTGTCATTTTCAGGAAGGCGACTGCAGTAATAGCCTTGTAATTGGTTTCAAGTGGATTAAGCTCCATTCTACAGCGCAGTCGGCCATGGCCTGGGCTTGGGATCTTAATTTAGGTGTCCTGTTTATGGGTGACACTGGTGACTTGACAGTGGCTGAGAATGCAAACAGATCTCTGAATCTATTTATTTTGTTTTAGCATGCATGCTTTCGTCTTTTCGGTTATGTTTTTTATAACCTAATGTTTTTTAAGTACAGAAATTTAAGACAGAAATTACATCAAAGACCATTGTCCTTACCTCACCATGGACTGCACAAATAGAAGCCAAAAATGTCATGGATGAAGTCAATTGTGAAAATATGAAAATAAACAGAAGAGTTTTTTTTTTATCATTTAGATATGTGTGTATGTGTGTGTGTGTGTGTGTGTGTGAGGGCTATTTCTGGCTTGGTGATCAGTAAATTTGAGAGAGACAGAAAAAAGTAACAGACAAAAAATTAGTAACTAGTTTTTTATTGAAAAGTAACATCTGCCTTAACATGTAACCATCATGCTGGGATAAAATGGATCACCTGACTTTTTTCACACATGTTTACATGAATGTATTAATGCACTGTGAGTGTGTGAATTCACTGGGAATATTAGAAAAAAAGGCAAATCATGAATGAAAACACTGAAAAACATTTAGTGATTATCAACCTGCCAGAACCTTTCTAGCACAATATTCACATCAGAACGGAGAGCTCAGCTTCTGTTCCAGGAACAATGCTGGAAGAACCATTTCAGGTTGCGAACCCTTCTGACATCAACAGACAGCCTCGTCTCCGTCTGAAGCGACTGGAAGGAAGCAGCCTGCAGCCTCAGGGTCCCGGCGAACTTCCTTCAGTTAAAATAGACTCTTTCCATTGGTTCCCCCCTCGCTGTAAATTTAAACTTGGCGTTCCTTTGTGCAGCAGGTGCTGGGGATTAGGGGCTGGAAATGTGTCTGAGGAAGAGTGGGGCATCAGAGGTGCAGCGGGGGCTGATGGGGGTCTGGGGGGTTTGGTGCAACAGTCCAAGGTGCAGTTGTTGTTTTACGTCTGAACCTGAGCTTCACATTGTTCCAATAATAAAACTTTTTAAACTCGACTTCCTGAACACTCCCTCCATCACATAGGCATAGGCAAGTGGTGGTAGTAGCCTAGTGGGTAACACACTTAACTATGAACCAGAAGACCAGGGTTAAAACCCCACTTACTACCTTTGTGTACCTGAGCAAGACACTTTACCTTGAGTGTCTCCAGGGGGACTGTCCCTGTAAGTTGCTCTTGATAAGGGCATCTTATAAATGCTGTAAGTGAAAATGTGTGTGAGTGAGAGCGAGACAAGGTTCTGCTGAAAGCATGAGATGGTCTTCCCCTCATACCCATCCCTAGAATAGAAGAGGCCAGAGGTCAACTTGCTGGGCTCCGTGCTTTGGACGGAACACATTAAAGTGTCCTAAGAAAGGCTCGTGACAGGTTAAAGATGGGCGTGTGACAGTTCCAGCAGGACGTGACGAGGGCCATTGGCCTTGTGGAGAAAAGCGCTCTGCTTTCAGCAGCCCCGTTGCCAGGGATTAGAGCGGTTCGGTGACCGGGAGAGAACGCCTCTTTCATCCAAGCAATCAGTCAGAACATGACTATGGTGCCTTTTGGAAAGGCCAGCCTGAAAATTTCCGTGAATCCGGTTGCAAAGGGGTGGGGAGGACGCGGTCAGGTGGGTGGTTGGTGAGATTGTTTGGCCCTGTCTGCCCCTGGCTCCGGGGAAAAATGCGACGGCTGTTTTCCCAAACCTGCATTCAGACACGCACCCGGGGCATATCGGCCGCCTCTATACATAGATTGATGGGAGGCGAACCAAAACCCGGCATGGCAGCCATGACTGCAGCCGCATTAGCCTCGGCGCAGCAGACATGCTCTCCAAGCCAGCCGCCCGAGTAACATTTTTACACGAGGCGCATGATAAAGCTGATTTATCGGACACATGTGTGTCGGTGGAATATTTCCCAGGGTGCTTGGCGCGGAGCTGGGATTATCCCTGCACGTTGAACAACCTGAACTGCGGCTGTTCACGCGGCCCGTCCATCGACAGTTAAACAAACTTCCTGCGAAAATAACGAGCGTGGCCAATCGGCTCTCAGGGTGCACGTTCAGGGGCTTTGTCGATGATGGCGAAGGCGATTCGCTCCAGAGCGGGGGGTAAAGGGACTGTTGTTTTTACAGGCGTTTCGTATTTATGGCAAGGGGATTTGCTCTTTCATCGCTCACATTTTTGTGACAATCTCTACTGGCTCTGCATCATGGGATTGACAGGAAAATGCGCTGGCAAATGGCCGTTCCTCTTTGTACTTACATTCTCATGATCATCAGACAAGGACCAAGTACAGTTCCATTACAAAGTTTGCGTTTAGTGAAGTGCAGACGGAACAACCACATATGTTCTGGGTTCTTGACTTTTGTTGAGGAGGCATTGTGTGGTAACTTGGGTAGTCAAATATCCCAGAATGCATTTTACACAAGAATTGGACAGAAACAGAAAAGTGGACATGATACCTTCATTATGCTGTAATTGACATCAACAATAAAGTAACAGCAACCCTGTCTTCCATTTCATTTTAGAGAATTAAATAAAATACGTATTTATGTAAAGGGAGTCAGGTTTGACATTGTGACTGCTGCACGGAAAACTTAATACATTTGTTTCAAAATGTTTGATAATTTTTCTAAGCTTTACTACATTTTACCTAGGAGGGAATGGTGTTGTTTTACGATTTTTACAATTACAGCTAAAACACAGGGAAGAATCCTCATGTCCTTGCCAGTCTGGACTTGCTAGTGGAACTTTGCAAGTCTGATCTCCCAAGAGCAAATGGTGGTTCTTGTTGAACTCCATATAGTGAAACAGCCCTAGAAGGGCTCATTCTTTCAGTAGTTCAAAAAGAAGGGGCAGACAAAGGGGCATAGTAACAAACATAGGAACTGATTGAAACTAAGGGTGTGATTGAAATGATTGAAATGTTTAGATATTATTGAAGGATGTAATGAGGATTTAGCAGATCTAGCAGTTTTATGTTATCATAAAAACTACAGATGTGTAGTACAGATGTGAAAGAACTACAAAAATCTCTGTAAAGTAGGGATGTAACAAATAAAAAATGAAAGTTATTTGGCAGGGGACAATTGATTATCCAAAAAATACATTCTGAGAGGTATATCTACATGCACAAATGTGACATTATTGGGCCCCCAATGCAATACAGCTCTGCCCCTGCTCTAAAATCGTTTGCTGAATCCTGATGATCTGCACCTACAAATAAAAAGATTTAGATTTTAAAATCTGAGCCTTCAGATTTTATTTGCATAAGCCATGATTCATTTTCAATGTGCACCATACTGAGCTGCAGAAAGGCAGTGCTTGTATCCTGATAAAAGAAAGACACCTGTTTCACAGAATCAGGGTATGTCTAGACACACACACATGCACACACACACACACACACACACACTCCATACTGCATAGCCAGACCCTTCTCACCACATCTGTGCACCATACCCCTGCATCAGGCCCCTCTCTTCCCGGAGGAACCCTCAGAGAAGTCCACAAGCTTCACAGGACCGAGATGCAACCTGAGACCCCCTGTCCCCCAGCCCCCCCATCCCAAAGCCTTCACAGCTCCAGACCCCCCCCCCCCCCCCACACACACACACACACACACACACCCCCTCCCTAGTCCCAGCAGCCCAGTTCCGCCGTTTCAAATGTTACCCCTGTGCAAGGTCACCGGGGCCTGGTTCTGTGTCCACTCCACCCTCCGGGCTGGTCACACAATCCCGGGTACTCCTCTGGGCCCGTCGGGCCCCCGATCGGACCTCTCTCATTAGCTGTGGAAGCAGCCCAGTGGGGCGCCTTTGTACTCAGTGGGTACCGATCCGCTGCCCGGGCTGTTTCCATCTGCGTTTATCACTTCATCAGAACCACTTGCCTCGGGACTGATGGTATCTCAAACATCTCTTTTTCCTCCTGGAGTCAAAAAAAGAAGAAAAGCAAGGAGAGTGGAAAAAAATCACACCCAGCACTTCCTGTTGGCCTGTGACTGTTTCTCAGAATTTCAGGCCTGGGTTAAGGGGTGGGAGGAAAATGGATGTGGGAGCTTTTAGGTACGTGCCAAGTTTAAAAGTAGAAGTGTTTATAATCCAATCTATAGCTGCTTTTTAAATACTGAGATTTCCACTGCACCGCACACATTTACAGGGTCCCAGATCCTACATGGCCCCAAAAATACCTGCAAAGCACATCAATGTACTCAAAAACTCACTATTTACTCCATTACATTATTATTTATACAAAAACTAGCTCATGTTCCTCTTGATTTGCCCAGTGTATGTTTATACATGGTGAGGGTGGTAGTAGTCTAGTAGGTAAGCCATTCACCTATGAACCAGAAGACCCAGGTTCAAACCCCACTTACTACCACTGTGTCCCTGAGCGAGACACTTAACCCTAGGTGTCTCCAGGATGACTGTCCCTGTAGGTCACTCTGGATAAGAGCGTCTGTTTAATGAATAAATGGTAAGTGGCATAACTGACAAACTCATTTATGATCATTTTAATATAGATCTGTGTCAGAGTAATTAATTATAGCATATTAAAATGTGCCAAGAGTGTTCCAATCATTGTACTTTTATTCTATTATTATTCTTTTTGTACATTTGAATTCTTGTACTTTTTCTCAAGTGGACTTTTACTCTCAGTTTAACTCATGGTTTGTGTACTTTCATCCACCAATTATATTGTCTTACTGACATTATGAAAACATATTCATTTATCACCTTAGTTTAATTTGTCTGTGGTTAAGTGTTTGAAGGTGAACAATATAAACATTATGGTTCCAGGTATCCAGCTTCACTTTTTTTAATGTTGCGCATAAAACTGGAACCTCGGCAGCGCTTGAGGAATCCAGAGAAACACAAGAGGGCAACAGTTTACCAGGAATCATATCAGACCGTCTTATATGGCCATACTGCAAACCAGCTGTCAGCGTCATCTGAAAAACTCACTTCATCTCCCCTAGACCCCAGTATTTTTATTTCATTTTTTTCCAATGTTCCGTCGCTCTGTTTTCATTTCGATGCTGGGAACAGATATCACACGCCATTGTCCAAGATCTGGCCCGTGAAAAAAAGATCAGTCGTCTTGGACAGAAAGAAGTGACACCTCCCTGACAACATGCTGTCACTAAAAAAGCATGTGATCACAGAGGATCTGGACTCATAAATCCTGACATCTGTAAATTGATTTGTTTGAAACATGATGTTTCTGTTATTTTATTTGATATTTTATCAAATGAAATACTCAATCACCAACATGATTGTGTCCATCACACAGAAAGGCATTTATGTTCAAATAAGTTTTAAGAAAATGAATTATGGGGTCCAACTGTTTTATTTTATTATATTGTATTCCATGAAATAGGTACTAGAGGACTTGATACAGAGAAAAGCTGTTGTTCATTAAAAAAAGAACAGCAGCTGATTTCCAATCCTGTCACAGACGCAAAGAAGGATATCAGAATAAATGCGAATAATTATTGAAAATAATGTCCAGATCGATGGGAGCTGAGCCAAATTATGAAATCATGCACTCATCTATGGTCCATCCAGCCATTACTGGAGCATAGCGTGGAAAACAGGTGTTTCCAATACAGAGCGCCGTCTCCGTGCTCCTCGGCCGCCCCTTCATTCTCTGATGAGGATTCAGATATGATATTTCATGACTAGAACCGAGCACGTTACTCAAAGTAAGATGGTAAGAATAAAGCGTCTCCTTCTGAAGACATGCATGTAATTGATGCTGATTGTGCTGCTAAATCAACTGGAGCACCATGCCCTGGTAATAAGGAACACCGTCGAACAGTCACAGGCTGGTCATAAATACATAGTCTGCACTTATTAGGAGCAGGGATATTAAAACCAGTGAGGTTAAAAGGAATAAATAAGCCTGCACGCTGCAGAGAAACAGGTGGAATATTTACACACAGCACCGCTACATGTTCAGGGTACAGCATGGGGTCACCAGGAGCACCTGGACGTTATTTTATTCTTTTTTAGGGATTTTTGTCCAGAACAAATCAAACATGCACATGTGTGTTGGTCTGGTTTAAACTGGATTCGAATATAGTGAATATATTTACCAGTACCATGGTCCAGCACTCGCAGATATGTAAAGATTTGTTGTAAAAAAAAAAATAATAATAATACAAGAGATGCAAAGCTTGTCTTGTATTTAATGATGCGTCTTCTATGATGTATGTCTGCACACTTGTACATTTTTGTTCAGAAATAAAGCGGAATACAAGCGGCCTATCTGGGGTCCCTGCACTGGGGTCACAGATGCCAGGCCGTAACCACGGAATCAAAATAGTGGATATGGGCGGAAATTGTGAGCTCTACTAAATATGATAATTATGGTCTTGATGGCCTTGTTTGGCCTTTTATCAGGTGAAAACCCACATTCAGTAACTTTTAGAGGAAGTCCAAAATGGCAAGAAACCTGTTTATGTGAACTTCACATACCCGGAAGCCTGTTAATAGTGTCCAATAACATCGCTTGAAATGTTGAAATAGGTATTTAAATGAGAGCCCTATAAAAGGATATGAGATATATGCAGGGTGGATAAGGGTAGAGTATAAAGAACGCACTGGTGAATTATAGATTTTGGTGTAAAATAACGTTTAAAACCAGAGTAACTGCTGAATTAAAATGTTTATTGAGCGTTTTTGTGCTTGGCACGGGTATTTACAGGTTTCAAAAAGGCCTTTCAGTACAACAACTCCTCCCTCCCTATTCCCTACTTTCTGCCCATTTAATTGTATTATTGCTCGGCACTTAAATACATTTATCTACAACACACCAAAAACATAGTTTAATTACTCTTTAATCCTATTGTAATAATCATATATAATTTCCCACACAACATAAAAGTTTACTGTAATGCGTGCATCCCTCCATGTTTACGTGTTTTAAAACAGCAACGCCAGCTCGACATTGCTGGCCAATGGGAGAGCAGAACGTGTCAAATATTCCCTTCTCCATACACACACAAACACACACAGAGAGTCCTACTGCCAGAACCATTTTAGAGTCTTTGACTTCATCTTTCTCTTGCTGTGTCAGTGGGGCATAATGAGAGTTTTTCCTCATACATATGAATGAGATGGTTTCAACAGCCACCATCAAAGACAAAAACAAGAAACAGTGCTTTTGGGTCGGTCTTTTTCTTCCCAACCAGAAGCCCACGAGATGAGGCATGGAAAGGGGGCGGAGCATGGCAAAAGGTTAACTCACTGCTGGCTTCACTATTGCACAATAAGAAAGTCATGTGTCCACATCTGTGAAATCTCCCGAGAGGCCGTTCCAGAGCACCAGAGCCACGTAGGGGAATCCCTTTTATTTCACCCTCCTGCTGGGAGGAAACTGGTAACTAAACTCTCGGCTCTTTTATTTTTTCCCCACGTCCACCCCAACCTGTCCGTCTGTTCTGACACCGCTTCAAGATAAGAGATATTTAAATAACGCCATTTTACTTCCAGCAGTTGGAGTCAGCTGAGTGAAATCTGAAACATATCTGAGATGGATAAGTCCTGCTTTGTCCCAGTTTTGTAAGCAGTAGAAGAAGAAGTAGGTGTAGTTTTCACCGCCATCGCACATCTGCCTTTAAGGCACAATCTTTAGCTTTTTGAAAAATGCTGTTCCGATGCAGAGTGGGCGGCGGTCAGTGGTTTTCTTCTTCTCCTTTCACACCATGTGCATGGACATCTGGGAGGAGGAGCCGTACTGGCGGCCGTCGCATGTCGCCGCCCCCTGCTGGCCTCCGGAGGGGTTTCCGATCATATGCATGCTCTCCATGCTGCTGTTGGAGAGGTACTGGCGCTCGGCAAAGTGCCCGGCGCTGGAGGAGGAGCAGAGCAGGCCGCCCTGGGGCTTCTCGGGGCTGCCGGCCAGGCGCGGCGAGGCAGGGAAGTTGTATCCGTACAGGTTGTAGGGATTGTGCAGCGAGAAGGCATTGTAGGAGCCCTGCTGCACGTGGTGGTGGCTGCCTGTGAACATGTGCGTGGAGGAGGGGGAGGAGCCAGGTGATGCCGACGAGCCGGATGCAGATCCCGCCCCGGCCTGCATGACGTACTGCAGCTGAGAGGCTGGGAAGGACGTGAGCTGACTGCCGTAGGCATCCATCTTGCTACCGCTGCCACCTCCACCCCCGCCGCCCGTTGCCAGAGAGGGATGGGCCCCGCCCTGCATCCCTGCAGCTATTAGGGAGGAAGTCCTCTGAGGCAGGAAGGATTCGGCAGGCTGGGTGGAGGCCACGGCACCCCCCGCTGTCGGCAGGCGGCCGTATGATCCGTCGGCCAAGCCGCTGTAACCCTGGAGGGCGGCCATGTTGCTGCGGGCACAGGCCGGGTAGTCGGACAGGCCCAGGTTGCACAGCTGGCTCTCCCGGCAGCCAACGTTAAACGTGTTGGGGGCAAGATGGAAGGTTGGAGGGGAGCAGGAAGGGGAGAGGAGGTGTGCCGCGCCCGACGGGGATGGTGTGCCCGTGCTGGAGGTGGTGGGAGACGTCCCGGTGCTGCCTCCTGAAAGAAGGAAGGAGAGAGAGAGGCCGAGTTAAAGTTAGGGGGCACACGAAAGGGAGGGAGGAAGCACTGGGCCGTCGACAGAGTGAAACAAAAACACAGGCATTGGCCAACAATCACACCGAGCACAGCATCTCCCGTTTCAGCCGACAGAACGCTGGCCGGCCCGGCGCCTCCTCAGCACAGGCCGCATCTTAAACAGATCCCCTGCAGAAGAAGCCGTTTTTGTTCCAGCCTGGCACAAGCGACACTTCTTACTCAACATGTCCTCCCCGTTGTTACGCTTTTACACGTCAACCAGATTAGGCTCACATTTTTTAAGGATTTTTAAGGGCAGACAACTGGTCTGTAGATCTGCATATGGCATTAGAGTAAATCAAACCTCGGAGATACATGGGGGCCGGTCTTAAGTTTACACGTTTAATCACGATTTTAGCACGAAAGGATTTTCAGTGAGAACTACGTCATACGTCTGGGCTTCATTTTGTCTCATCAGCTCAAATCCACTTATTGCGTGGGCAAAGTGTACATCACAATGAGCCAACAAGCTGCTAATAGCAAAACATTTTTTTACTTAAATTTAGTACATAGTTTTGTTGTTATGTGCGTAATGCTGTAAAAACTATGGCTGTCAGACAATAAAAAAAAAATCACACATTTTGCAATAAAGCACCCTGCAGGCTCTGACAATATAAAATGGAAATAAAATTTAGGGCAATTTACTTTAGCTTTCACAATAGTTCAGTCAGACATTTTTATGTTTACTTTCGGTTTATTTTAAGATCTGATTCAGATGATGAATCCAAAAATGCCGTGAACTAGGCGCAAATATTTTCATCTGGTCATGCCTGATTTCCACTCTCACACACGGCAAGCAAGATGCCAAAAAGGGAGTAAACCAATCACAGAGAGGTTTATAATGGGACATATTCAGAAATGAATTGCAATGTGTTAAAGCTGAAAGCCCCAGTAACAAAACAAAGACGTAACAATAATGAAAAGAAGTAACGTTATCCTATTAAAAACAATGTTCTTGCAAGCGAGTGATCCATTTCACTGACATTTTGTGCAATTTGGTGCAATATTTTTTGTGCAATATTTTCTATACCTGAAAGAATACTCTCCCTAGTTCATGTTTTTCTCTGTTCTTAGTGTTAGCATTAGCTTTGCTGCTCATGTTATTGTCTACTGAACATCCACAGAAATGAATTTCCCAGAATGTAGATGTCACTTTCTTCATGCTGGCCATTCTGTTAACTTCACATTGAGTGACAGAAAATGTAATGTTTTGCAAAAACGGAAAATCTATTATCCACACATTTGTTTTAATTTGCTGGACACCGGCCATGTCTAACAGGTCCCGAGAAATCTGGAGCGATTTGGTTCCCAAACCTCTCTAAATGCATCTATGACATCCTACAGATAGAAGTCAGCAGATGGAAAGTAATACTCAACTGGCAGCTCAGAGAACCACCTCGGGATAAAAGAGATGTCCAGACGTTAAAGAAAATAAGGTTTTTGTAGCCTTTCTTTAAACTAAGTTCCTTGCTGCTAAGATAAGAGGACTCAATGGGCACGGGTCTAAGGTGCGCTGTACTGTGCATTTGAAGGTAACACAGAAAAGATAAAACAATTCGGAACAAGCAAAGGCAAGACTGTTGTATGTATATGTGAGTGAGTGAGTGAGTGGGGGGGGGGAAGCAAGAAAATGACTTGGCACAGAGGCTCATTGGCCAAGTCTCCCCAGAGGAATGGGACGATGGCCACAGGGTATCAATCACGTCATTTTTATTAGAGGGAATCTGGCCCGAGTTCTCCTCATTGTTGTTTGAACACTCGGGCTTCAATCTGCGCAGAATAAAAACGGGGTGAATTAAAAGGAGCTCCGGACGGGGGTTTGGTGTGGCTCCATACGCCTTGGATAACCCCGGTGAGTCCAGCTCGCCTCGGCGCTCCAGCAGGGAGGGGGGCCTGTGATGTCATGCTTTTCCCCCCTGCTGAGGACCTGCTCTCATTATGAGGGGACGAAGGACGGGGGTGCTGGGAGAGGTGTCGTTAAGGAAAGTTCATCAGCAGTGCGGGGACTTTAATTAAGTCCTAATCCATCCTAAGGAGTTTGTGATACCAAACAGATGTCCTCTCAGACCAAACATGTGCCTCACGTCACTGTGATCCAGGCAAAGCGAGCAGCCGCCTCAACGTCGTAACGCTGAACCCATGATTTTATCCATGACTGCAAGGAGAGGCGGTTTCTCTAATAAGGCGCAGGGACGTCCAAAAGAAATTTCATTTTATTTAAAAGACTATTTTCCAGGGTCCTGCAGAATGTAAAAAGTTAAGCAAATAAAATTTAATTGTGAATATATTTATGGCTCTCAGTGAAGAGAATGAATATTCAAAGCCCCGCCCTGTGAACAGAGTTCAAAACGATTCAGAAAAGCACTCTGACTACAAAACAGGAAAGTAATAAATTGTAGGGTAAGAATGGTTTTCATGGACACAATCTCGCTCGAAAACACACACACACAGACACGCACACACAATAAAACCTCTAGGACTGGTGTCTGACGGAGGGGAGCTCAACACACCTGGCTGTTTCTGCATGTTGGTAAAATCCTCAAACGTCAGGGTCCTCACCGGCGGCCTCCAGAAAGCATACGTCTCCATGATCGCCTCCAGACCAGTCCTGCATGCAACAGGGGGAGGGGGGGCAACTTTTACAGAATAGGCCATGTCAGTCAGTTCTAGACATTTTATGTAAATTGAGACTGTCGAATTGTAACTGAGATCAATTTATAAATATATATTTTTTTAATTTAATTAAAATTAACACAGCTGTTTGGGGTCTGACCTATGATGCGGAAGGAAAATTCATGTTAGCCGTAGACAATCCCTGCATAAAGTTGGAGACGGACAGCGAGGGAGTATTAGGGTTCATTCAGATGAAGCATATTTTGCATCTTTTCGTTTTTAGATAGATAGATAGATAGATAGATAGATAGATAGATAGATAGATAGATAGATAGATAGATAGATAGATAGATAGATAGATAGATAGATAGATAGATAGATGGAGGGTGGGGGACGAATGTCATGGTCGGACCGAGAGGAAACTGGAGCCAGTAAAAGGAGCAGGTTTTTACAAAGCGCATAAATCTGGGTGACGTTTCATCTCGAATCGGTACACGGTCCCCTTTCCTGTGTGATTTACTCCCCCGCACGCCACCGTGCTCCTGTTATTTTAGGGGGGTGTAGCTCCACTCGTTAGCCAGACGCACTAATCATATGAAGCCACCCCTGCAGTAATAATCACCGGCCCAAATCTCTGGGAAAATCCATAAAAAAAAAGGCTGACAGTAATCGCTTAATTCCTACAGATGTGCTGATGTATTTTGACAGTAATTCACAACAGGAAACTGGACACGGCAATTTATCATCCAATTAGTCCGACCCGAGTCCCGTCCCCTGTAGTGTTTTTCCTCAACAGAGCTTTTATTTCAGCGTGTTTTTTGTGGTTTATCGCTGGTGCGATTACACAGAAAACAATGCATTTATCTCCTGGCGAAAATGAATGAAAGAAGTGGGGTGTGCGCGCAAGCTCCTCGGTCCTTTCCCCCCTCTTATTCCCGCGTAATCTTTTCATCTGTACTATTTCTGCAATGAAAATCTAATGCTAGTTCATAAATCAGTCTCTCTATTGTTTGAAAAATGAAAAAAGATGTCTCAAATATCTGTGCTGGTAATGCTCTCCAGATGGGGGGGCCTTTCATGTGCTGAGTCTGGATCCGAGTCCCCCTCGTTATATGATAATTCAGACTCACATCCAAATGCGACGGACGAAAAATACTGAGGTGCTTCTCGACAGGAGAGTGATGGGGGGATGGAGGGTGAGAGAGAGAGAGAAAGAGCGAGAGAGAGGTGAAACTACCTTACCGGGGGTAGAGGTGTGTACGAAATCAAGCAGAAATTGAAAATGGTTCAACCGAAAAATGAATACAATTTTCCAGCATAACTGAACACCGGAACCAAAACTATTTAAGAAGTTTCACAGCGACCTGCCGATATGTAATTATGTTATTATTCGTACAATATAACTTTTCAAATACTGTTCAAATAAAATTACCAGGAATAAAATCTCACCGCCTTGGAAGAAATATCGCACCAGCAGGTAAAACAGGCTACTAAATCTTTCCAAAATTTCTCACCCAAAATTTAGCCAGTTTACTGTACCAGAACTGCTACCACAGAAACATTAAATGCTAACTACATTCTTGAACGGTATAAAAAAAAGGATAAAATGTAGAGCGTAGACAGTGAAAAGGTTGTTGCTAGAATGATGCGAGTACGGAAATGTAGAGATCTTTGATCGGTCGGGTTTTGCTGTCTGACAATAAAAATTCCCCCCACGTCCCCCCTTCAGTCCATGACTAATCGGATTAGGCTGCACTGTCCACCCACCATTCTTCTAGTTATTAATTAGATAAGAGCTTTCAGAACGCTGACAGACAGTAAAAAAAAATATTTCTCAACAAGACAAAATAAAAAAAAAATCATTGTAATTTCCGTATTAAAGTGACGACATTTACCTGTTTCTCCCTGAGTCTCGAAATCCTTTTGCAAATGGATTACGGTCAATTTTCAGTCGGGTGATCTGTTAAAAAAAAAAAAAACAGCAAATAATACGTAAAAACATAAATAGATTTACTTCCAAACTTCACAATTTGTATTTGTACTTCACCCTTCATCCATCCTGATATATCCTAAATGCCTTCAGCAGTTTTAGTGAAACCTGTGTACTTTTACTTTGTTATTTTGCCAGAACTGAAGAACAGACTCCCTCTGAGGATCTCGGGAAAGTTGTATTTGACAGCGCTAGTGCCGCACCATTGTGACAAAAACAATTACAGTCACTCGTATATTACTATTCATAGCTCACAAAAGACCTTTCAAGCTTAGCACATTGTTGGCCTTCGCTAATTTCCTGCTACAGTTCGGGGGGTGGGGGTGGGGGGGTGTCACTTTTAAAACTACGAGCAGAAAAACACCTACAACAATAGTCGCAGCCTTTCATGCCCTCACTGTCTTGTGCCGACAACGCGAGGGTCGGCTTTATGTTCGTGCTGCTGCGGTTGTGTAGCACCTCTGACCTGCTGGTTCTGGTACGCCGTGACGGTAGTGAACACCGTCTCGGGGAAGCTGAACGTCTTCACTCCTTCCCCGCTGGGGACGGGTTTAGTCGGGGAGAGCTCGCTGCTGAAGTCCTTTCGGATCACATGGACGCGGGGCTGGTACTTATGCATGGAGTGGAGAATGATCTGGAAGGCGAGCAGATCCCTGTGGTTAGAGGGGGGGGTGGTGGTGTGTGTACAGGTATGGTGAGGCTGCGCGTTTGAGCGTTACAAAGAGAGCACCGTCGGGGAAAAAGACGTCTCACTGAACCTGGGACATGTGAACACAATTTTCTAGCAACATAAACCCCCACACACGTGTTTGGCTGTCCTATGTGTCTTTTCACAGGTTTGCAGTACAAGAACGTGTGTTGCAGTGTGTGTGTGTGTTTGTGGTGGGAGCTGATCCACCGTCGGTGTGTGTGTGTTGAGAGGAGCGGGGTGAATATTTCACACCAGAGCCTTGGCGTCAGAGCAAGGCCGCCGCTGCCTCCCCTCCGGCCCTGCGTCTGCTCTTAATTACAGCCAGAGCGAGCCGCATCCCTTGGGCCCGGCGAAACCAGGGGGGTCAGCCGGAGGGGTTTAGGGGGGAGAAAAGCAGTGACAGTGAATTTAATATTTGGATTTGCCACCCCCCCCTCGTCCGTCTCCTGCCATCTTCTTCACCTTCGCCCTACACTTCCTCTGAGGTCCAGGAGACGTCCAGTTAAGGATAGAGACCTGAACCCTGTCTGAAGTCCCACTAGCCACTGCACGCCCCTCCTCAGCTCCTCTTCAAGCCTCATCATAGGTTGGTTTACATTTACATTCACATTTGTGGCATTTATCATACACACTTATTCAGAGCAACTTACAACCAGTAGTTACAGGGACAGACCCCCTGGAGACACCCTGTATTGCTCAGGGACACAATGGTAGTCAGTGGGGTTTGAACCTGTGACTTTGTGGTCTTTGTGGGCAAGTGTCTTACCAACTGGGCCATTGTCACCCACTGCCACCCTTACTGCTCCCATTATAGTTCAGTTAGAATCAACTGTCTGCTACAACCAGAGCAGGTCCCCAAAACAGCCCTGGTATCACAAGGTATGGGCTCCACTAGCAATGTGAAGGAAAGCTGATGTGTCTAAGGAACAGGGATTAGGTCGGTGGTACGTGTCAACGTTACATCCGCATGAGTGCGGGACACAGGGTTTCCCAACAGAACGTGGCCCTAAACATTACATCGCCTTCACCAGCTTGCCTTCTCCCTGTGGCAGATGCTGCCTTCCCTACTGAAAAGGCTAATACTGGTCGTGGGGCTGGGTATGGCGCTGTCTAGCCACGATCTCTCAGGGTGCCCATGTGCATCATTCAGTCTTGACTCTGACTCCTGTTTTACTTCCTTTGACCACCTTTGGTTTGATCTGATCATTGCAGACCAGGAAAATCCCACACAACCTGCAAATTTGGAGATTTGGCCCTGGTCAGAGTCATTCAAACCCTTACACATCAACTTCAAGAACAATATGTTCCCTTGCTGCTTAATATTTTCTAGCCAGACCTTCAAAATGTTGGCACAAAGCGGCAAAAAAGCAAATCAAAAGGTCTGTAAACCTTCCCAAGAGCCTGAACAATAGCAGGCTAGGCAATTCTGCTGACATCAGCATTTCAAAGCAGGGAGTCACGTGACCTCATATGAAGATGCTATGGTGTGATCATATTAACATTCAGCTAATTATGGGGAGAGGAAAGAGCCATGATGAAGCAAGACTACAGAACCATGGGAGGGGTATCCCAGAATCCCACAAAGGACGTTCCACAGCTTCTTCTTGTCCTCCGCTTTTCTCCTCCAGGCGACCAGAATGGTTTTATGAGGCTGTGGTTGAAGATTGGGGGGAAAATCTTTTCCCTTTAAAAATACCATCCCTCTGTAGCATAGAACGTCCATATGCTGCTTCGTGTGTCAGAGTGGTGGAGCGATGGCCATGAGGTCCACATGAACCGACTCGGCAGAGCGTTTGGAAAGAATCGCGTTGCGCACTCGTGTACCCATTCCACCCTGCTGAACCCGGGACTGGGACCTGCTTCTCGTCAGGGATGGGTCTTAAAAGAGTCCTAGTGCACTAACATCTTATCGCTCTTCTGGCACTCTGCACACAAAGAAATAAAATCTTGGCAACGATCATTTGATTTATTCCCTCACTTATGTGCCCCGAGCATCGAGCTCAGCTGCAGAAGTGGGTTCTTCTTGATGTCTGGGGGCTGCGTGAGCGTTTAGCATATTGAGAACATTATGCCCTTGTCCAGAGACAATCTGATGGTCCAAGTACGCCATGTTGCCCGATTTTTCTCAGTCCCTGTCACTGGCGGTGCATTTCCATGGCGACGCAGTACGAAAATCTCGAGAACAGAGTGCGCGTTGTCTGATGTGTTCATAACGAAAGCATCTCCAGGTTTTCCCGGCCGCTCACACATCACAGCGGCTGGGTGCTCCATCACTGTGCCAGGAGCCGCCGGCAACAGGGACATCACTCAAGGATGTTTCAACACATCAGAGGGAGAAAAGTTAGTGCTGTTCGGAGGACGATCCCTCTTCTTCACTACAGAAGGAAATTCGGTGTTTCTCTGACACATTTCTTACACACAACTTTAATATGGGGGGGGGGGGTTCTAGTTCTGGAACATTTGCTGCTAATCCACCAGCCACCATATCAGCTGCACGACAATGGTGTAAAAAAAAGATTTAACATTTAAACATGAAAAAAAAGACAAAAAAGCTAAATTATATGACAATGGCCCCTTTTCCAAGACTAATTAAAACTCTTGTTAGAATATATAGTATTTGGTTTGTATTTAAGGGAAAAAAATCTTTGATATTTTTTCCTATGCTGGTCAATAGGGTTGTAAGCAAAATGCTAAATGAAGGCAGAAAAAGCAAGGTTAGGATGAAAAAAATTATAAAGTCATCTGCATATTACTCAATGTAATTATATTATAAATATGTAATGCATTACAAGAAATGAACTCAGCTGTATATTGTTTGCTTCCTGTGTGGAAGCAAGACAACCCCTCCATAAAGATGAAGACGAACAGTAGACGAGTTTCAGGCCTGACGCCTCTTTTGCGTGGTGCATTTACATTATTTTCTCACGGGGACGCGGCTGCTCAGATGTTCAAACATGAGAGCAGTGCACTTGTGGTGTGCCTGGACACGGCTTTTTCTGGCCGGTAAAGAGTGAAAATCAGACATGACCGGATTTTAATATTTAAACGCACACTGTACACTGTGAGATTCACAGGCTGAAATAAATAAAAAGAAAACATAAAGTTACCTGTCTAAATCCCACCCATCTAACCATCTTCATCTGCTGATCAGACAGGCAAAAATAAAAGCCTAATTAATTTATTTAAAATTTCACATAGAGCCACAGAACCGTGATGGCAGTGGCACAATCACTTTGGTCTATGGAAATTAAGACTCAGGACCATCTCTGGGGACATTTACACACCTCGATGACATTAGCACTTAAAAGTCCCGAGTGACGTGTAAACAAAAGTCAGTTGGTCGAACTGAACTACTGTTCTATTATATAAATCTTCACTCAGAATTTTGCACTTGCAACCTTAATGAAGCTGCAACAGGAACACTGAGACCCTGTAAAACTGCTGCTGGATCTGCAAGATACTAATAAATCAGTCCCTGCAACTTCAGCGATTATGGGCCTGCCTTAAATCCTGGTATGAACCACAAACCGAACGTTCTTCTTCAGGATACTTAAGATTATGGCATGAGTCTCAAATGCTCACTGTCCCAAGAACAGGTATGAGGGACAGAAGGTGATTGTAGGAGCGTTAAGGAGGTGCGCAAACACTCACATGACCCTGGTCATCCAGTTCATTGTTGGTGAGCTTCAGCTTGTCAAAGCTGACCACCTGCCTCATCCAGGTGTCCCCGGAGGCCAAGGAGTCCGGATGGATGTAGACCCGAGGGGGGACGGGTGAGTCCGCGTTCCCCGCCACCATCCATTTCGAGCTGTGGTACACGTACCTTCAGAACAAAGAGCGCCACAGAGTAAAACCTAAAACAATGTTCATTTAGACAAACAGCATTTTACATTTCCAATTAAAGCTCTTGGCTGCAGTTATTTTGGTGGAGACGAGGCTCCGCGTCCGGTCTGGATGCGCTCCTCTGCAGCCCCGGGCACAGCTGTTTGCCTTTAGTTCTGGCTACGCTCGCAGTTGAAAGCGCTTAGCTGCGACGCCTCTGCCAAAGTCATCACTCGGCGCTAAAACGTGGACAAAATGCTCATTGGGCCCCCTTGTTGTTGCTGTGGCGCATTAAGTGGCCCCCAAACCCCCACCCCACCCCTGCATGTGCCCCCGGTGAAAATATACAGACATGCAAACTCTATTCATTAGCATTCAAACACGTGAGAGTTCACCCGCAGAGACGAAAGATTGCACACACACACACACACAAATACACACAAACACAGTGACCACCAAAACAGGACTAGACACACACTGGAGCACGAGCACGTGCAGGCGCACACCGAATTCCTGTAATTTCCTGTTTGGAGCGCTGTTTAGGGTTACGCGCCGTGTAGCAGGGAAAGTGTTAAAGACGGAGGAAACCTAAGCCGCCAGATAGGACTGGAAATTTGATTAGTCCCCTTTCATCTCTCACAAATCTGCCATCTGGCACCAACACAATCAATAAAGATCCGACTTTATGTGACACCCTCCTGGACCAGCGGGGAGGGGGTGGCTGGAATTCACACGCGCAAAACACAGGCTGAACACGCCACCCCTGTGCTGAGCATGGTCTCACACGCACACACACACACACACACACACACGTGATTTACACACAATAATATCTTCATAAAAACATTACCTATATGAAAAAAATGAGGATATTGTACCAGGGGTTCAGAAGAGGATTTTGGGGGGCTCGGCTACGCGCGGGGCTTGTTCACTAGCGCAACGTATATAAAACGTTCTATTTGAACAATATATATTATATATATGTATATTATATTTAGAAGAGAACTACAAGCACTCTACTTACCATATTGACCTGAATAATTACAATACAGATACGTTGGTGCCATCTACTAATATTGCATTTTTGACGATGGCAGTTTTTCAGACATAACTAGAGTTTTGCAAAACAAACAAACAAAAAAAAAGAACATATATATTTACTATATAGTTTTAGAGTGTTAGCCAACGTTTTGTTCATTTTAATTTAATTGTCTGCACTTTCTACTAACATATTTTTAACGGCTTTGCTACTCTACTTTCAGTTCGTTTGAGTAATGCCGTATTATTATCATCGTGCTATTCTAAGCCAGTTTTGGGCCGCTATGCGGCTTAGACGCGTATATAAACCCACATAACAACACGGTCCCGTTGGTGTGTCCATCTTAGCCCGGGACAGACAACAAGACAACCGATGAGAAGAAATCTGTTGCAGTGGGTCGTGTGCTAGTGTTACGGTGACAATAGTATTTAATAGTAAAAATAGATATTCGGTTCCGTCACTGATGGGACGTTCCTGTTACGCTAATGATGTACCTGTACATGTGTTCTGTGGTGCGATTTGCTTTGTGTCTAATGAAACTGAGACAAAGCTGTCGCCTGCTCCGGAATCCAGAAGATGCCAAGAGGCACATGAAAAAGCCAGAAGAAACGCAAGTAACACACACACACACACACACACACACACACACAGTTTTAACAAGGCTAATATAAACTCGCCTTTCCTCAGAAAAGGCACTGGGCCTAAGCAAAGCAAGTAAATTCCAATATAGGCCATATTTCCAGAGCCCAGGCGGAGAGGAGCGCGAAGCATTCCACTGGCAGCTCTGCGCTCGGCTCGCCCTGCGGTGAACGGCACGGCCAGGGAGAAAATCCCATGTTACTTTACAAGATCCTCGGGCTTCTAAAATCCCCCCGTGATGAGACGGGCTCCTCCAAGCGCCTCCGCTACAGCCCTCAGATCGTTACGAGTCTTATTCTCTCAGTGTAGGAATGGGGTTTTGAAGATTAAAGGGGAAGCTGGGTTGAAACGGGATGGGTGGAAACGGCCGCTTTTCCAAAGCTGTCATAACAGAGCAGCCATGTTGTGTGCAATCGCGTAAACCGGAGCATTTGTGGGGCAGCTTGCATTAATGGTGTCAATCAAGGCGGCGTAATGGAATAAATGTGCCCATTAATACCTACGGACCGAAAAGACAAAAAACGTGCGTGACAGATCTAAGGACGTAGGAGCAACTGCCAACGAAACATCAAAATGGTGCAGTGAGGAATTCCCCAGCAGAAGGTCTGTAAATGTTCAGGAGGACATTCAGCACTCACTCTCCGCTGTCGCGTTCCATCGTTTCTACACTTTCACGTCAGGAACCCAACGTGTCAGAAATCTGACCCGCATCAGGCATTAGGGAAATAGAAGCCCGTGTTAATACAGTAAAGTTGCCATTTGCTGGCTAAAGCCACCCTTCTGTCCTCGAACGTCCCTCACGAGGTCACAAGATATCATCGTCAAAATATCTACGCAGGGAAAGAAAAGAACGATACAAAGAACGATGCCAGTTTATCTGTGGAGATGCTGGCCGCATACCTGTATCTCTTGTTGTCCACGGGGACGATGTCCATGGCGATGTAATACTGCTGGTGCGGGTCCAGGCCTACGATCTTCACCCTCATAGCAGGAAACATCCTCCTGAGCAAGAGCAGATCATTAAGCTCCATTAAGAAAGAAAAAATGTGCATTAAAATAAATAAAAATGTATAAACCAATTGGAGAATTTCGGCAAGCTGGTCTAGTTTTTTCGTCTGGACTTGCTTTTATAGCGGGCGGTTGCTGCTGAGAACTTGACTTCTGTTGCCTTCCTCCTGTTCCTCTCGGCAATAATTCTCAGGAATGTCCGTAATTCGACTAAATAAGTCGAAGTGCGAACAATGAGGGGGACATTTAAAAAGCAGAGGGGAGACATTTTTACTCCAATTCCTCCTTTTACACTTCAAAAGCCCTCTTTTCTTTTTCATTTAAACGTCATAAATCTCCCCGTCCGTAATGAGAAATAAAGCTGCTTTCTCCCCAGGCTGAATTTATAGGGTTATTATTAGCGGGGCAGAGTAATTACGCTGCAGAGGCAATTATCCAAATAAACGTCGTTCGTGGGGCAAACACGAGCGCAAGTTCGGCGGGCGCCGGGGCACCCGAGTCTCGATTTATGGGGTATCGGAGAGGAAGAAGGGGGGGGGGGGGGGGGGGGGGGGGGAAGAGACGAAAAAAAACATTTTGCGTTACGGGTTTGATTTAAGGTTTAATTCCACGACGCAGGCGGAGGACGGAGGGTTAAAAGGTTTATTTTCCAGTCTGACCCGGGGTATAAAAAAAAAGAATAAGAATAATACGGTGCTGGGTGTTTTTAGTATGAGAAGTAGCGGTGGCGCGTAAGAAAGGGGTCGAAAATATTTTCATGAAATCTGCAACGCTGGAAATTCCACAGAAGGAATTATGGAAGTTGAGGTCGTGAGTTAATTATTATGATTATTATTGTTATTAGTATTGCTTCTGTAATTTACACGTGCTGTTTTAATTAGTTCGATCTGGGCCACTGGAGTCACGTGACATCATGCGGATTTATTGCGCGTAAAGTTTGCGCCATTTGAGCCAGAACGGTGCAGTTTGCGGGACGTCATGCGGATCCCCGTCATCTGGACCGGGCGGGACTGGGGGGGCCTGACGCGACACGGCGCGACACGACGCGTGGTCAGGCTGGAGAGGAGAGTGGCGAAAGGGACTTTAATTACACAGATTCCCGTCGGTGTAATTAAGACGTTATCTCCACGAAATTAATCAGGCCGCGCAAATAATTTTGCAAATAAAAAAAAAATCAATGCCATTGTTTTTTCGTTCGTCGAATTCAGTGAAATCGAGTAATCGAGTACCCACTGATATGTGTCATATCGCGAGATTTCCCCAAACTCTTCCTGCACTGAACATTAGAACTTGACTCTAAACTGCACCTTACTTTTTTATCGCCAATAAAACACTTCGGTCGTGTCGGTCGTGTTTCGTTTGTTACTTTAAGAGATGGCGCTCGTGCTGTTATGGGTAATTATCCTCATCAATTCAAATATTAATCCGCGATTAACTGTGATTGGCTAATGCGTCTAATTGCTTGGACGTGATTGGAGGTTTACCTCCCCGCCTTGGTGATGATCATCTCCGTGCCGATGTCGTGGAAGCGCTTCCACAGGTCCGCGCACTGCAGCTCCACCTGGATCTCCTCCATGGAGGAGGAGGAGGAGGAGGAGGAGGAGGAAGGCGAGGGGTCGCACGCGGCGGAGGTCAGGTCCGAGGGGGATCCGAAGGAGCAGGACGTCCTCTCCGCCAAACCCTCACCGTCGGAGCCCGGGCTGGCTTCCGAATCTGTCGGGGGGCGCAGAGGAAACCGCGGTTAAAGGTGGCCTCGCTCAGGTCCGCGCCGCCGCTTTGAAGCGAGAGCAGCTGCAGGCGGGAGGATTTCGACCAAGAAAAAAAAAAAGGTTCCACCGAACGTTTCACGCGTGGACGCAGAAAATAAAAGACATTCAAGTTCAAATGATATATTGAAATATGAAACAAAATAAATCTTCTA
The DNA here is from genome assembly GCF_900700375.1 of Denticeps clupeoides. Taxonomy (NCBI): domain Eukaryota; kingdom Metazoa; phylum Chordata; class Actinopteri; order Clupeiformes; family Denticipitidae; genus Denticeps; species Denticeps clupeoides. The sequence continues at coordinate 12,210,662 of NC_041715.1, forward strand.
TAACAGATTAAGCTTTCATTCTACTTAAAAACTAAAATAATAAATTATAGCAGCTACTGGGGCGTTCGAAAATAATTAATGCTGGACAAATTTCAAGCTCTGAATTATAATAATGACAATAATAACGATCAACTATTTATATGGTAGCATATTATGATATAGTAGCATTTATAGATGGACAATTTTATGCCAAAATAGCCCCCTGGTTCGGTTCCTTCTCTTTGCACAGAGGAACGTCGCTGCACCAACCGTGCTGAACTCCCCACGGGTGGAAATCTACAGCAGCTGAAATGAACTGTGCTGCCCTCTCACTTCTCCAGGAGCCCCCCCCAAACACACACACACACACACCTCGACACACAACACGCCCCCGTCCCGCCACGCAGGGGGACACACTTGCGCTCGAAACGTCCCGTAAAAGGACACGCACGTAACGTATTTATTATAAACGCGGGACAACTCGATATAACCTCGATCGAAAGTATTTTCTCTTGCTGCTGGATACGTGCACTTGTTACCTTTTATTTATTCCATATTTTGGTCAATATTTTTCACGTTTTTTTCTCGGTTGAATAATTTTAACTGGTGTAAATTTGCATGTTCTGCCTTTTTTGTGAGATATAAACATGAAAAAGACACGCAGACGTCCAGCCTCGGAAGCCCGAACTGTGGGGAGGACAAGATGGGGGCTTCTGCTCAGGTGTCACACCACAGATCTGCCTGATATGATCCCGACCAATCACTGCAGTTCCTTCCTCGGTACATTCAATGATAATAATATAACAACAAGCTTAAATAATCTTCATTTCGCACTGGGACGTTTAGTAATATAATACGAAGTAAGTAATATAATAACATTTTTTTCTTTGTACTTTGTTAGTTCCAACCTGACATTTTGATTGGTCCTCTTCACGTATCACTCCGCCTTTATTTCGCAATTTATTTCAACCGCCCAGACTGCTAAACGTGTGTTTCATTTCGACCCAAATCGTGTAATAATCGTGTAATAAAACGGGCTCGAAAGATCGTGGTTATATAAAAAATCCTGAAAAGCTGCTCCGACACGACGAGGGTAAAGGACGAGTAACTGCGGAGTAACCAGAGACACCTGCTTCCACCTTCAACCTCATTTTTACACTTTTAACGATATGAATACGGCAGCGCAGGACACGATATAACGTAGTAACACTCGTGGCGTGAGGCTTCAGCCCTCAAATCATCTCCTGCGTGTAAAAATGAAGAACAAGAACCCCGCTAATCCCGCGTAAACGCGTATTATTTCTACAGACCGCGATCGCACCTTTCGATCGGTTGTTGCTGGCTGGAAATGCCAGTTTGGGACCTTTTACCGACAGCAGGCCGAGCTGTCCACGCACGTGACCTCAGCCCCGCGTGGGTACAAAAGCAAAAAGTCGACCATACCACGCTGTTTTATTTCAAATCAATAAACGTTCATTAAATTGCTGGATTTGATAATATTTATTATTTATACATAATATTTCGCCAACTTTTTCATAGCTTCTCCAATTTATAATAACATGTGCATTTGATGAGGAATTTGTGTTGAATCTACTACACGGTTCCATAATGAAGAAAAACATCTCAAATCACCACAAATATAATCGCGTAGTGGGATCCACCGTCGGGATAGGAAAAAAGAAATTCTAAAAATGCTTAGAAAATTTTAATAAAAGAATAAATACATTTTAAAAACGCGGATATGAAATTTTCATCCGGCGCGAGCACGTGATTTTTTTTTTTTTTTTAATTGATAAATAAATAAAAAAATGTACAAATCCACGAAAGAATACCGAGACTGTCGTGAACCGACGGAAATGTCGAGAAATGTAGAATTGGCATTGTGTTTTGCGTGTGTCGTTTTTGGGGGGTTTTGGGGACTCGCGCGTCGCGCTAGGTGACAGCGACGTGTCGCCCGCCCCGAGCATGACGCAGATACGCTGCAGGCCTGGTCCGGGACGTCACCGCGACCCGATGGCAGGGGTTCGAACGTTTTCTCAATCAAAATCTATCAACGATGCCACTGTTCGCATTCGATGCGCGTTTATTAACGTCACGTGACCATGATTATTATAATTGTGGTCATTATTACTATTCTTATTATTATTATGAAGCGTTAACGGATGGGTGAAAGTGATGGTAAATTTGCAGGAAGCAGGACGAGTTTGTGGAGGTACTGACCCGGGTCCAGGTCCAGGCAGTGGGTGGGGTCCTCGGCCAGCTGTCCGCTGGTGGCCAGGCTCTCCATGGAGAGCTCGAGCTCTTTCTCCTCCCAGCCCCGGAGCTTCCGCTTCTTTTTGGTCCCGATCAGGGCTTCCACGGAGAACGCGTGGGCCCTGGAGCTGAGCGCGGTGGCGGATCTCCTCCTGTCAGTCATCTCTCGCCGCCGTCACGCTAAAATCCAGCAGCAGTAGAAGAAGAAGAAGAAGAGGAGGAGGAGGAGGAGGAAGAAAAAGAAGTCCTTCTTCCGGACAGAGCCAGCAAACTTTTCTTAATCCGAGGTGCAAAAAGTGCGAGTCTCCACCCCCACAACAAACTACAAGGAACTCGTGGAAGTGAAAAGCGCCATTTCCCCGGCTGGAGGGGTAAAATTCTCCTGCCTGTCCGCCTCTCGCCTCTCCTGCTTTCCGCTCCGCGCCTTTGATTGATACTCGCTTCTGCCCGAGTGGGCCCTTTTTTCCCCCCACGCCGTTCCCGCGGCGTCCAATGGGAGGCCTGGAAACGCGGAGCGAGCCAAAAGCTCGGCCAATGGCGGGGCGCGGAGGAAAAGGAGGTGGGCGGGGCTAAACTAACGCGCCGCGACGCGAAATGCGCGCTGGAAGACACTTACCGCAATATTCCAATTCATTTTTTAAATCACAAGTCCTTAATAGTCACCAACGTGTCGTTTTTTTAACACTTTGGAGCTGTGTGAATGTGAACATTTTAATCAGCCGCTTTACATTGAGGAAACAGCACGTTTCTGCGTGTCTTCCATCTTGGCCCCATGATGCAAATTCGACCTGAAGAGACTAAATTGTCGTTTTATTTTATTTGCTTTTTTTACTTCACACGTTGTCTGCTGATTATTAAGTAAAATACGTTGGCGCGAAGGCAGGCGGCGTTGAAGGTGAAGGAGCGGCTCGTTTTAAATAAAACCTTCACTCCGATCCGCGTTTATTCCTTCTGACGCATGTCTGGCAACGGTGACGTTGATGTGCATCATTATAATAAAGAAATAAGAACACAATCCTTTTCAAAATGCCAAACTGATTAACAAGACTTATAATAGCACTGTATGTAATCGCAGCGACAATAACAGCAATAATAACGATAATAGTTATGCAATGGCATTTGAAAATGTGGAATTCATGCTTCCAACACAAGATTTCATTTTAACAAAAACAATATTTCAACAGCATTTCTCGTTGGAGAAAAAAAATTGTAATTATTATCAAAGAATTCTTGTTTTTAACAATTATATGTTAAGAAATAAATGTTACATTCTGGCTGCTACACATGGTAGACAGGCCACAGTCTTCATAGCCGAGATCCACGCACGATCCATAGCGTCTACATAAAATGCAGACATGTGCCAAGACAGAAGTAGAATGAAGTAGAACCAGTGCAAGAATCCCGTGTTAAGAATTTAAATATTATTATTGTATTTTATTATAACGCCTGGGCAGCCGGGAAAGAGTCAGGGAAATTACTCACTTTGCCGGCTATATATGAACAGATTTGACAATTTCATAAGGCAACAAATGCATGAATTCAGACACCGGGAAGTCTTGGTGAACCTAAACACATTTCTAATTAAATCGAATGCATCAATAGATTATATATATATAATGCATGACTTGAATTTCACGTTACCTGTGAATATGAATGAAAATTCACACGGTGGAACAAAAAACTGAATTATTAAAAAAGTACAGGAACAGTTTAAAAGCAGGTCAGAGCATCGGCACACTGAACACCGGTCAGGTTAGAATTTATATTAAAAGCCATAAATGGATAAGACGCCGTGGGAATCCCGGTAATGAGCGGCTACCCCCGTGCGCGGCTGCCCACGGCTGCTGTTTGCGTCACGTCGTGATTTCTTAACGAAAACCCCTCTCCACAATTTCGATGAAAACGGTTCAAAACAACATTTCCCACGTGATTGATAAATAAATAAATCTGCATGCGTGTGTGTGTGTGTGTATAAACCACAGAGGAACACTTGTTCCACGCAACAAGCGGCCAGTGTCCGGTCGCCTGCTTTCTTCTTTTTTTTCATCCATTTATATTTATACGTATAGCCGAGAGTAATGAAATATTCTGTCAATTTTACCTACAGTTATTCATTAAAAAACGCCGGCATATGAAAAATGAGAGATTTACAGGCAGCAGCCGTAATCCCTGGGAGTTTTTAGCGTTTCTTTTTCTTTTTTTTAATTCCCTGACTAAAACAATATTTCGTTTTCTGAAGCGCCTGGTCTCGCTCCGCGGAAACTCCGCGTCCATTAAAACGACTAAATGGGGCCGTTTGTGGGGTTTCGGCGGCCACGCAGGCTGTGGGGGTTTCTGGATGGTTCAAATCCCCCCCACCCCACACCCACCTTCATAAAGTCTCCGGGACCCTGGTGCTGAAGTCCCGTTATCCGCAGGGGTTCGTGACGAGCCCTGAGCCGAATAAGCAACGGTCACGTGGTCATTCCGCCAACATTCGGACGATTGGCGTCCAGCGGACCTTCTGCGCTCCACACAGCCGAGAAAGAACCACGCGTGGAGAACGGCAGTCGCCCCTGGATTCAGAAACACTGTAATTCAGGCCTGAATTGGGGGGCCGTTCTGTTGCCCACATCACTTTCACCAGGTTAGCAGCAGGCACAGAGTATTTTATTCTGTTAAATCAGGGAAGATTATGGGAAGCTTATGAAAGTAAACTCCTTATTTATTGGTTTCGAAGATCGGGTGTGTCCTTAGTGCGTTTACATTCACTGTTGATGCTTTAAAAGTGCAGGGAGTTCTTTCCCGAACTGCCGAGGTGCCCCTGTCATGGCTGCCCACTGCTCACCAAGGGTGATGGTTAAAAGCAGAGGACACATTTCGTTGTGCTGCTGTGTTTCACAATGACAATCACTTTACTTTCGAAAACTTGCGTTCAGTACCATTTTACACACTTTTTTTTTTTTTTTTTACAGCAGCATGTTTTTAGCATTTTGCTTTAAATCCTAAAGTGGGACCAAACTTCCTCTCCATCCATCCATCCATCCACACGTTCATATGGTGTAGTACAACAGGTTCAGAATGGTTTTATTCGACGTAAACAGAAGGATGTGCAGCCGGTCAGCAGAAGCCCACCAGCCGGCGGACCTCGATCAGGACCGGGGAGGCCAGCGCCCGGGCTCGCCGGGCCCCGTGGACGAGCAGGCTCTCCAGGTAGCCCCGGTCAGCCCGGAGCCTCAGGATCTCCCGGCGAAGGGGCTCCAGCCTCTGCACCACGGCTTCGGCCACCACCTGCTTGTACTGGCCCGTGTCCAGCCCCCGAGCCTGCCGGACCACGCCCTCAACCGTCTGACCCGAGACGGCGGCGTGCACAGACACCAGGTTTGAAACACCGGGACGGCCCTCTGGGTCAAAAGTCACCTCTGAAGTGAAGTCCGTCACTGCCCGTCGGATCTTAAAAACGATGTCGTCGGGCGAGTCGGTGAGGCTGATGGTGGCCAGGTTTTGGGGGTCTGATTTAGACATCTTTGAGGAGGGGTCTCTGAGAGACTTGACCTTCCGGGTGGAACCTGCAGCGTGAAAAGCAGCATTCAGACGGCAACAAAACAAAGCCTGTCCCCATCTCAAGCCCTGCGAAGTGACTCTGCGGGAAACCCCGTTATCTATTATCACCCCATCATTTAGACAGACGACGATGGGAATGTTCCTTTAATCAGAGCGCCATCTTACGCATGATTGGATGCATATTGAGCTTTTATGATTGTGATAATTATGGATCATACAAAGCCAGAGATCACAGATGGGCCTGTTGCACTCTGGTGGAACCCTGTCCGGGTGTGTGTGTGTGTGTTCTCATGTTAATATCTTACTGAGTACCAACTGTCCTTGCAAAGATAAGACAACATTGGATTCACCCCAAATTGAGGTTAGCTTCAGGTCTAACTTGGAACATATAGCTAGTTACACATTTACAAAATTACCATGTGTGTACATATACATTTACATTTACGGCATTTATCAGACGCCCTTAACCAGAGCGACTTACAATCAGTATTTACAGGGACAGTCCCCCTGGAACAATTTAGGGTTAAGTGTCTTGCTCAGGGACACAATGGTAGTAAGTGGGATTTGAACCTGGGTCTTCTGGTTCATAGGCGAGTGTGTTACCCACTAGGCTACTACCACCCTAGCGCTTTAGGAATGTGTGTTTTTGAGCGTGTGCGTTATTCTAATAATATCTTAGTGAGGACTAAAAGATGGAATTTATTAAATCCAACATTGAAGCTAAATTGTGGTACATGCCCATAGATCCAGGTATATCTTCAACAGGCTGCCCATTAATATCAAATGAATAGAAAATAATATGAAAGGTTAAAGCTTGTGCTTGCTGCCTGGAGTAAGGAGTATGAGTAATGAAATGAAGTTTTTAAATGTCCATGGCCATGAAGTGTTGCACTGATGACTTGTAAACAATTAACATAATAATAATAATCATAAACAGACTTTACTTATTATATTTTATGACCCTAGGTTCTAATAAAGCTGTGTGCATTTTTACTTACTAAGCAGTGCACGGGGTTCTGGGAAAAATTCCCCAAACTGTTTGTTGAAGATCCTGGCCAAATCCTGGGCAAGTTCCAAGTGCTGGACCTGATCCTCACCAACGGGAACGTGAGTGGACCTGCGGAACCCAGCGACCCAGAACCCCCGGCTTTAAAACCCCTGCCTGTAATCACCATCGCCACGTTTGATCTCCATAAAGAGCTGGCAGCAGCGAAGTGCTAATTGGAAAGGGATGCGCTCACTTGTAGAGAAGAATATCTGCAGCCTGCAGGACCGGGTATGTGTAGAGACCCACGCTTCCTTCGTTTTTCTGCTTGCTTTTCATCTGCGGGCAAGAGAGGTTTTTTTTTTTTTTTTTTTTTTTTTTAAATATACAAATATTTCTATCGGTATTTCTACCCGCCGAGCAAACCGAAGCTCCGGCCTGCGGGTGAAACGCGTGTTCTGGGCTCTTCTCGCGTTAGCACAGCCGATCGGCATTCAAAGGCCCTTTTCTGCTGCATTTCACATGACCTGAACTGTAGAGTACACGGCCGGGGCATTTTCAGCTCGGGGACGCTGCTCACGTGCTGCTATAACAGCCTTCATTAGCACAGCGTCAATCACGGCCCGTCCAGATGTGCAGACAGGTGTGGAAATCCAGAATTTCGGAGAATGCCGTGGGAGCGATGCCGTCTCGTGCCTGCCCCTTACCTTCCACTGTGGCAGGTGTCGGAGGCGGGGCATACTGGTCAAGCAGCCTAGGATCCAGGAAAGTTCTGCGTGTTCCGACACCTGCGTACAGAACATCAGAATGTTTCAACACCACATTCACCGATCACAAGCGCCATGTGTGTTAAAACACGGGACACCACAGCAAATACACCATGAACTAAAACAGCATTTTAACACCCCACTTCACATATTAATATCTATGGTACCAATTGAGAAGAGTCATTTCTCAATAATAAATGGGAACAGGTCGTGGTGAACATTTCTGATAACTACACTGTCCCCCTTTTGTCACCAAACGAGCCCTGATCCATTGTCTCTGAAGGTGAACTCTGTATGTATTAATGTAAGGACAGATCCAAATACAGTTGTGCCTTTTAACGGGTTAGTCACAGCAAGTAGGTACAAGAGGTCTATGTCACATAAAATACGAAGTAAAACAAAACCCTGAACATGCGCAGTAATGAAAGTCTAATAAAAGTCCAAACCAAAATATTTTTGTTTTAATTATGCGTCTCTGAAGACCCTGCAGTCTGATCAGGGGCGGCTCATGCTCCCTTTCAGCCTGTACAGGTATAAAAACACAGCCATGCAGGTTACCTGCGCAGGTGATGGCTGGAGCCCAACTCGGATGCCCCCAGTGCCCCCGTGTGGCCGCGAGGAGCATTGCAGGATAATTAGCCTCACGCTCCCCCACGCCGAACAGGTGCACAGAGCCCCCCCACTACATCCATGCAGACTGATGGCATTGCAGGAATTAAAACATTCCCCTCTTCGGGGGAGCCCCGCTACGGCCGTTAAACAAGACTTTCTCCCCGCAGTGGAACTATCTGAGAGAGGGCGGACGTTGCCTGCCAAAAAAATAATAAAAACTTCGGCATCAGAGAATTAAACCTTATGGTGCTGGTTAGGCCGCGGCCATGTTCCTCGCGCTCAGAAAAGTTCAGTGGAGCCTGACGTAAACCCCCACAAGGAAAGAACATAAAACACGATTTTTACGGCTGGATCTCAAAAAGAAAAAAAAATAAAAATTAAACCTTTTATTTATTACTTCTGGCAGGTCTGTATGGGACGCTAGGACAGCAGATATGTTGATGACAAAGGAGTGGCTAAACACAACGTGATACCGTTGGAGATGCAATAAAGAGGGTCCGATCCAGCGCAGAGAATCAATCCCCCCCATCGGGCCTTCACATAACCACCAGAAACCGAGACCTTAAAAACCACCCAGCGTAAAGCATTAATAAGGACGTTACTCGAGCGCATCAACGTGCCTGAAAGATGTGAAAGTTGGACACATAAACGCTCATTTTCACTCGGTTTTGTGCACATATTCCTGTTACGCCCAACGGCCAAGAATATTCCCATAAATTCACGTGGTGCCATAATTCCGGTAAAAGAAAGGAAAGTAGCCCTAATATACAAAATCCCTCGCCCCCTCTCCCTCACACACACACAATTTCACAAAACCATGACCCCCACCCCCACCCCATTACGGTACGGAGCCGCTCACTTAGGGCACGATGGATTTCAGCTTGTCGCCATTTTTTTCTGTGAAGTCAAGTGTTTTCTTTGGTTCGCACTTTTATTTTTGCACGTGGAACAGACTCACCCTCGTGTGTTCAATGGGAGGTCCTCACCGCCGCCAAGATATGTGGCATGAAGCTAAACTGGAATAAAAATAGAGCTCTGTGCGAGCGCAGCGGTGTGTGTTTGCGGGTGTGTGCACAACCACACACACACACACACACACACACACACAGCAAAAGGTCTCAGGTACCCAGCAGAAGGTTAACGTCTGTACAGATTATACCTCCTGCCCAGTCGTAAAATCTCTTCACGACACTGGCGGGTTCGGTAAAACAGCGATTATCCTTCGCATCCCTCTCCCTACGACCTTTCATATTGTCCTCAAACTAGCAGAGCAAAACGTAGAACATTTCTAGAAAACAAGATTTCATGGGCTGGCCTGACAAAACAAACACACAGAGATGACTTTTACTCCGGCCGCGCATCCTGCCAAACATTTGCCAAAGCTAGCTGACCATGTAAGCAGCACATGACGTGCATCCGGAGAGTATTCTCAGCTCTTCATTTCCTTTCCCACATTTTTGTATGTTACAGCCTTATTCCAAAATGGATTAAGTGCATTTTTACCTCAAAATTCGACCCACAATGGCAAAGTTAAAAAAAAAAAAAAAAGATCAAATTTATTCGAAATAAAACTTTGCCATGGCACTCAAGTGAGCTCAGGTTTGTTCCTCTGGTCATCCTTCAAAATGTAGTAAATTCAATCGACCGGACTTGGTTTTGAAAAGCACACGGCTTTTTATGTAGGGCACAAAGTCCAAGGAACTGTCTGTAGACCTCAGAGACAGGACCGAGGCACAGATCTGGGGAAGGAGACAGAGAACGTCCACACCAGTAGACGTGTGGGCGCGATGCAGCGATTATTCCTTCGGCGGTTGGCCTGCCGTCCTTTCAGCAAACACGTGATTGTCTCGAATGACACCATTACCATGTCTGCATGGCTAATGGCCTCCCCGGGGGACGTGGGAACCACTGGGACTAGTCCTAGAGGTGGCAGCCTGGCCAATCTTGTCCAGAGCCACTTACATCAGCGCTACATCATCATCATACCTGCATAGTTAGAAAAGAAAACCTGCTGGTCACTCTGACGGAGCTTCACAACTGCCCTTCGGAGAGATGAGAACCTCACCGACAAAGGACTAACAGCACTCCACCAGCTAGAGCCCAGACCTGAACCCAAAGGAACATCTCTGGAGAGATCTGAATATACCAGTGTTCCCCATAAAACGTTCTGCAAAGAACAATGGGAGAAAAAAAAAAAAAAAAGCTTCTAAAAATCATACTCAAAAATATCAGGAGCTGTAATTGCTGCCAAAGGTGCTTCAGCGAAGTATTGAGCAAAGACTGTGAATACTACATGACGTACGTGTTTTACTTGTTTCATTTGTAATAAATTTCAAGCAAAGCTTGTCTTTTTTTTTTTTTAATCAAAGGTTTGTCATTATGATGTTTTATATGGAAATTTTTTGGTACAGAAAGGAGTCTAATCTCTTCTGGAATAAGGATGGACCTGCCCAAAGACAGATATTGGCACGTGCATTCCTATTGGCTGGGATAGGTCTACATATTTATCATGTACAGCAAATCCAGTACTGGCCAAGTAGCGCTATTCCAATATTAAAATTGGATCCATATTTTACGCATAGTTTTATGGATAATTGAACGGAACCCCCAGGCTCATACTGTGTTTGCTGTTCATTCCTTTTTTGTCCCCGCATGTATTTGAGACCTGCGACTGCTGGAAGAGGATGGAGCGTTCCGGGTCGATCCCACAGGCCAGCAGGCTGGCTGCCATGTCCAGCACATTTTGTCGGAGCAGCCGGGGGTCCTGCGGCTGCGTGATCGAGTGCAGGTCCACGATGCTGTAGAGCACAGAGTCGTACTGGCCCTGCAGGGCCACCCAGCTCTGCAGAGCACCCAGGAAGTTCCCCAGGTGAGGAACGCCTGTGGGCTGGATACCAGAGAACACGCGCCCCACAGGGACCTCCTAATGACAGAGGAGAGAGAGAGAGAGAGAGAGAGAGAGAGAGAACGAACGTATCACAAATTCACTAAGTAACCAAATGACAATGACAAAAAATAGTCAACAAATTAATACGCAATACATGATTTACAGTGCAATTTAAAGTACTTCACTACAATGGATTTAAATACATTTAACAAAATTATTTTTTTTGAAAAAACACTACAGTTGCCAGAACTGAGCTGGAATCGGGACTGCCAATTCAGTATTATGGCTGCTATCAAAATGATATAAAAAAACAAAACACGTCGGCGTATTCTACAGTGCGAGGGACCGACAGAACGGAAGGCCTTCCCCGCCAAGTCTCTCGGCTCAGCCAACCACCGTGAGAGCCGAGGGGAACGTTTACAGTAGCAAAAGCCTTCCAGTTATAAAAAAAATCATGGAAAGAGCAGTCAGACGCAAGGACAACGTAAAACACACCGTATCTGATACGACCTACAACACAGCGTTCATTTCACGCCATTTGGAGGAGAACAGGCTTTGGTCCGGCACAACGTGCTACTCATTTTTTCTTACCTTGGGCTAATATTTAGTCCCTGGCTGTCCTGGCACACTCCACCGGACCCTGGCAGAGATTACTGCAAATCTGCTTGTGGACAAACGGCAACGCCGGAGCGCCGCGAAGGCAGTGGCACGGTGCAGCACAGTGTGCCTGGGGGACAAACTCCCAGCATCCGACCACAACGAGGGCCAGACATGCTGTACGTTAGCGTATAATCGCTCATCCTGTACGATCATACGCACCACATGCAACTGTACAACATGTGATCACACGTGTGCGTATAATGCATTTACATGGCGTTCATAAAATCTGGTGTTGTCTTGCGTTAATTCTGGCCCGAAGTTTATGTTAAGGCCAAGACAGGCGGAACACAAGCACTTCAATCTACTTTTAATACATGTGAAAGTGAAGTGATTCTCATTGTGAAACACTGCAGCACAGCACACGGTGACACAACGAAATGTGTCCTCTGCTTTTCACCATCACCCTTGGTGAGCAGTGGGCAGCCATGACAGGAGCCCGGGGAGCAGTGTGTAGAGAGACGGGGCTTTGTTCAGTGGCACCTTGGCTGCTCGGGATTCGAACCGGCAACCTTCTGATATATATATATATATATATCTCACCATTATAGTAAAAATGTCGCTTGACGCTCTTAAGCGTCTCACTTTTTCAGGTGCACTGGTAAAGTAGATGTGAGGGTCGACCAGTGACCATTACAATACAAACGGCCCCCAAGTCCAGATCATCCAGACCAGTTCAGCCAGGGTGCGAATAGCGGTGTGGAGTGAAAACCCACCATTATTCGGCCGGGCCGTTTCGGTTTACGCGGCCGTATCCTCGCGAGCGCAGGAAGGAACCGGGCAGTTATGTCATTAGTAAGTGAATAATCACGCGCCAGTGCCACTGGTTCAGACGGCCCCTCGGAGGTGTCAGGAGTGATTTGGGGGAGCGGGACGTGAGCCTGGCTCATGTGTGTTCTCACCTTGGGCCGACACGCAAAACGCATGTTTCCCACGTCCCCCGGGGAGGCCATTAGCCATGCAGACATGGTAATGGTGTCATTCGAGACAATCACATGTTGGCTGAAAGGACGCCAGGCCAACCGCCGAAGGAATAATCACTGTATCGCGCCCACACATCTACTGGTGTGGAGAAATGTCAGAAATGTGAGCAGAAAGTTTTACTGGAGGCCAAGTGCGTTGAAATTTACAGTAGAGGGTAAGTCGCCAACGCGATTAATATCAGTTGCCAAGAACGTATGTGGAATATATATTGGCACACATACATCGGCATTGTCTTTGTAAATTATTCAATTTCTTAATTTCCCTTTCTTCTTCAGGAACATTGCAGGCATGCAGGTTATGTGTAATGGTTTGGAGGGGCATTTTAGCTCCACCCATTTCAGTGAATTAGACTATTTTAAAGTGCCTTATTACGTTTTAACTCATTATACACCGTCTACCATTAATCAAGAAAAAAAATGAACGCGTTGTTGGTTAAATGAATAGCACTGAGCTTCATAAATGAACCCTTTTTAACCAAAAACAAGCATTGTGGACTGAAATAGAAATAATCCGCTCTGAACATTCTTTGGCCGTTAGCTTTCTTGAACGTAACAGAGTTACGGGCTGCTCGCACATCTGCAGCCCTCCAAATGGTGAACATTTGGATACGACAGATGTGGTTGGTGGAAAAGTAGCAAACAAGACCCCCTCCTCATCCGGCCCGATTCCGGGCCCGTCCTTTCGCCATCCCCCATCTCTTTCATTCTCTTTATCTCCCCGCAGCAGGAGCCCTTGCTCTGCGTGTTCTCTCCTCATATTTTACAGTGACAGGTGCAACGCTGGCGAACAGCGGAACAGGGAAGGTGCCGAAAGCTCCCCTCATCCACATCCAGCATGTGGCGTATACATTACCCTGCCAACGTGTGTGACATTCAGGCCCGCAGCTAGCAGGGTTATGCACTTTCGTTGAGGGCTTGTGTGTGCATTTTGTTTAAATAAATAAATAAATAAATAGAATAGAATTAAAAAAAACATAAAAATTCAGGCCAACTTATCTATTGAGATGTATTGCGATGAAGATCTGAGTGAAATAGTTATTTTGAATAGCATGACTGTCATATTATAACAGGGTGCACAATGTTCATAGGCACACAAGAAAATCAAGTTACTACATTTAACACTGCAGGAGAAACTTTGAAAAGGGCAAGACTGAGATGAATTGTGTGAAGAGCAAGTTTAATTTAACTAAAAGTTTTTAATTGGGATTTAAACTTTGTTATATTTGATGTTCGTTTAGCATCAAAGAAAAGTGAAGTGATTGTCATAGTGATACACAGCAGCACAGCACACGGTGCACACAGTGAAATTTGTCCTCTGCATTTAACCCATCACTCTTGGTGAGCAGTGGGCAGCCATGACAGGCGCCCTGGGAGCAGTGTGTGGGGACGGTGCTTTGCTCAGTAGTCATCATGAAAATCTGCAAATTCCTTAAAGTACTGAGATTTCAGGCCACATAATCTTGCCCTTATGTCTGTGTGTAACACAAAACAGAAGCCAGTTCAAGCGGAAAGTTCAAAGGTCCAGGCTGGCCTGTGTTACGCAGTTCATCCCCGCGAAAAAGCACATGGAAAAACGGAGTCATATCTACGTCTGAAAGTGCAACAACGGCAGCACTCAGCAAAGCGAGGCTTCCATTAAGCGGAATAACAGGCTGTTCTTGAAATGAAACGGTTTAGGTTAGTTACAATAACAGAGTCGTGTTTTCTTTTTCGGGAACAATATTACGGTATTTTCTTCCCTGTCCAAAAAGAACAAGAGTTCAAGGGAACAGGGAGATTTCTTCCATTCTCAATGTTTTGCAGCTCTATGTAATGACTTGGGGCTACAGTGAGGCAAGCGATGTGTGTTTTAAACCACCGAGTCCTGCACATGCAGCCTAGCAAGAGCCCTCATCTCCCTCACACTCACTAAAACACGCGCACACACACACACACACACACACACACTTATACATAGAGAGATTCCTGATTCCTTTGCACTTTATATAGATCTATTATTGTGGCCAGGCGATATGCAGCACTGATAAACCGAGCTCACACGGTGCTCTGGTGACTTCAAGCTGCTTCACAACCCATTTGCTGGAAACTGGACGTGGAAACTGCTCCTGTAGACATTCTGCTGCAGTGTGACGATCATGTTCAGAAAGGCAACCGAAGCACTGCATTACGGGATCTGTAGTTTTGATCTAGTGAGGTGCTGCACACATGTCCCTTAAGGTGACACATCTCACCTGCAGATTTAGAAGCTTTGGTATGAAGATTTGGGACGAAAACTCGATCCAGGCATATTTTCTGACACGTGTCAAGTACATCAAACTTAATCCTTTACAGACCACAGCGGGCAACGACGGACGTCGCACCAACACCTCACGCCGCGGCAGGGCACTTTCACATCAGCCACGTCAGCCCCCGACGATTTCAACACCTCACCACCTCACTGCACCACCATCAGCAGCTCCTCCACCTCCACAGGACACCAGCAGCCGCGACAAGGCTCTCCAGATCACAGGCCCGGGTCGGAGCAGCGGCCGCGGGCTCCCCTGGCCCCGTCTCCCGCAGAGCGGTCGACACACTGAGCCCTGTGTTCGGGCGCCTGTTGGACCCGCCCCACGCGCCCCATTAAAACAGACACCGGGCTGAAGAGCAGAAAAACAGGCCTCCCTCCCGCCACTTCTTCTCCGCCTCTCTGTTTTCCCTCCATCGCTCCCCCGCTCCTCAGTGGCCTGTTAGGGCTGGCAACCTGTAGGGTGCCGTTTCACTTAACTATTGTGCAGAGAAACGCGCAACATGCGCCTCCCAACATTTTTTGGAGGCCATCAAGGGGGGAGCCTGTGTTTGAAACTAAGCGCGAATGACCGTGAATACACACCGACCGGTCAGAACGAAAGAGACGAGACGGGGAGGAAAAACAGTGGCGAGCACCGACGGGCAGGAAGAGGAGGAGGAAACGTTTGGACGCGTGAGGCTCAGGGCTGGGTGGGGTGGGCTTACAGTGGAGGTTGGTGAGGGTCCAGGGGACGGGCCGTTTGATTAAATCTGCAGTTGACGTTTCGGACAGGCGAGATTGATGAGGTTCCTCCGCGCTTCACACTGTGCGGAGAGCTCCGGGAGAGGAACAGAAAAACGCAGTGTGGAGAGCCAGGGCCCGGGCCCTCTCGCGCCGTGGGGGCCTTCACCTGATTAATGGGGCTGGAGTCCCTTCAAAAACAGCCCTCGCAGCGGAGAGGGCTGAGACAGCGCTCCAAAAATAACCAGGACGGCCGCCGCACCACTCCGGCAGGAGACGGGCCCACCGGCCGCCCTGCTTAGCCGTGAAATACGGCCCTCCATCTCCAGGCCGCTTTTACGCGTAAAAGCTAGTCGTGATTGAAACAAGGTTTACTAGGCTCAAGCCTAAATTGCAATTTGCGCAATAAACATGCACTCAGAAAACAATAAAAGTTATTTTAAAGTGCGTATGTTCCTTTAATCAAATATTCCCATTTTTTCTTTAATGATACAATGATACACATTCTCTTTCCCCCCCTTGATGGGAAAGTTGAGTGGTGGCCGGGACACCAATAGCACAGCAAGCATTTAAAAAAAAAAAAAAAAAAAAAATCACAACTTAGCAGAAAAACCCTCCGGACACCTCCTACATTTATCAATTTGCAATTTTGGTAGCACTCAAATGTAATCACCAGCCAAGAACCCTTTCTTCCTTCCTGCCTCTCCTTCTTTCTGGACAGCCAGGCTTGAGCACGACCCAGAAGCGAGATACCAGATACAGGGCACGTTTTAATTAAAAACGTAAGATGATACGTCCAAACCTATGTGTCTTAAGTGAAGTAAGATTTGGGATTCAGCACGACTCTACATTTACTTGATCAATTTGAAATATTGAGAGAAAAAAAAAAACAAAAAAAAAAAAACAGTGGGTTTTACCACGTTACCCTGCCAAGGTCTGGTGTGAATTAAGCTGCCTGGATGACAGCTAAGAATAAGTCAAAGTTATTAATTTATCTAATCAATCCGGCGCTCCTGGTCTGCTACTACCACCCGTTTCCTCACCGCTACTGTCCAGGGAGCAGTTTTTATGTTGACATGAGAGCGAGTGATTTGGGCGCTGGGGGAAAATTAGAAGTCGCTTCCTCTTTTTACAGGCCTGGGACTGAAATGACTGATATTAGCCTTTAAGACCACAGGCAAAAAGGTACGGTTGGAGAACACCGTGTTTTATAGCCGCCAGGGGCTTCCGCCTACAGGCCTGCTAAAGAACAACACAACCCAAATGCCACAGAAATAAAAAGAGCACCGGGCAAGGATTTATAACTAAGTTGTAATACACAAGGGGCCGCGCGGTGGCGTGGTGGTTGGCGGCATGGCCTCACGATCCAATGTTGCAAGTTTGAACCCCCGCTCCAGCTTTGTGTGTGCAGAATTTGCATGCTCTCCCCATGTTAGCTCCGGGTTCTCCGGTTTCCTCCCACCGTCCAAAGACATGTACACCAAGTGAAATAGTCCATAGGTCTGCATGTATGAATGGATGGTGTGTGTGTGTGTGTGTGTGTGTGTGTGTGTGTGTGTGTGCACGCTCGGCGGTGTGCTGGTGACCCGAACCGTGCAAGTATCCAGGGATGGGCAGCCGCGACTCTGATTAGGAATAAGCACTGACGGAAGGTGAGTATTATAAACAAGAGGGAGTGTATACTCTGCAGAGTCTAGTAGAACTTTATGGACGGGTAAGGTTATATTTTCGAGGTGTCATTGGAGGAGCAGCGAAGTCTTGAACAAGAGTGCTGCTAATATTTCTGTACGTGTGCTAGAAATAGTGCCAAGATGATTACAACCAAGATGTGATGACTGCCAACGAAACAGTTAAATTAATAGACTGGCTGACTACCAGAATTACAACACAATTATGCAGCCCTGACGCATCTTTATTTCGGGGCGAGATGCTGCTTCTCATAACTGGCCAACTGAGCCGAATGCATTAATAACAGCAGTGAGTGTGAGGTGTAAATACTGGTTAATATTACAACTTTTATTATTTGCTAAAATGACTGTTGCCTCTGACTAAAGGAAATGAGAGTTATGGTTCATATTGCCTTCACACATTACAGCGAGCAGGAAAAGAAAAAAAAAAAAAAAACGTTCAGCATTCTGACGCACATCACACCTCTGGGCATTGTAAGTACGTCGTCGTTCGCTCGCAGCCGCTCACATTTGGAGGAAATTAAAACAAATGAGGGGCAACACTTCATTCCTGGTGTTGTTCTTGGTAATAAAGTGCCGCTGTGAACCTTTCGGGTCACGCCAGGCCCTCTTCGCTTCACCCTAACGCTCACACATCTCCAGACAAAAACGAAATAAATACACCTCAGAAGGAACAGACGGGCCACGGCGGGGGAAGCAGCTCGTCCATCACGTGAGGCAACGGGGAAGAGGAACGTTAATAACACCGGCGGTTAAGAGGATTATATCAGTCATTTGTGTCTTTCTGTACGGAATTTCGCCAGCGATTGTTACGCGTCCCAGGGGGCTCATTACTGGCATTAACACTTCATTAACGTCCCCAGAGCGCACGCTTGCACTGTTTATGGAGGAGGTCAGAGGCTCTGCTGACTAACAGAACTGGGGACTGTTAACTGCCTTCATCTTAAGCAGAAGCACATCAGATTACACCTCACGACAACCTAAACTGGACCTGAGACTGGATCTGCAGGGTGCATTCATCACGTGGAAGCGAGCTCGTCTTAGTCAGCGGTCAAGAACTGAAGAATTCAGGAAAAAAAGGTGTTTGTATAAGAAAGTATAACAGAAAATGCGTAACAGCATTTAGGTGGGCAAACAATTTAGTCCGGCCCGCCGTAGATTAGTACCGAATTGCCCATAATTACAACTGCATTGGTTTGACCTTTTGCTGTAATGCCTGGCGTTACACCAGGTGGCGCATTATCCTGAACCCGACAAGTTTTTACACTGGCTTGCACGGTAAACGAGCGGTCAAGTATGGTAAGCAGTCAAGGCCAATAATCTCCAGGTTCATGACGCCTTTTTTGAAGATGTAAAAGAAGACATTTTTAAACCTCTTGATAATAATAACGCTCCCTGAATTGTGCTTTTGACACGTAAAAACACAGTTTTCTTGTAGTCTAATGATCTCAGTCGTGTGCGCTTCACTGTCAGGACCCAGTAGCACGGAGAGTCAGGCCACACCAGTCAAGGACAGATGTCCTATGCTGCCAATGATGCACCCATCTGCTACTCCGTTTTTTTAAGTGGTTACCTGAACTGAGGGATACACTTGTTTTATTCACCTTAACAATCCAGCAATTAGTCAATATCTTGAAAAATTATCGCCTTATAGTTTTAGCACTTAAAACCTTTGGCGACATTCACTAGGCGGCACATACAGTACTTATTACGTGATTGAAAGAGGCTGTATTTCATACATGGATTTTCAATCCTTCGTACTACTAGACATAAAGAAAGAGATCAAATCATTGAACAGGCACACTTCAAATACACAAAATGCACATATCTCAAACATTTTATTCCAGTGTGATCATGAATAGGGGTTTGTACCGGTGACTGTTGTCTTCTGGTTCATAGGTGAGTGTCTTAAACTATTAGCATCTACCATGCCTGGGCTTTAAACCGTCTTACTTACCTTGACACGTGTGATCTGTCACCTTCATACCAATATTTTATCCAAGACTGTGGTCCAGGTATAACTATGTCTATTCTATAAGTAAACGACACAGACCCAGGTAACTGTAACCTTGGGCAATCAACAGAAATAGACCAATCACGTGTTGTTTTTTTTTATATCATAAGCATATATGAAACGTCTTGTCGTCAGGAAAAAAAAGAAATGTATCTGTAGTTAATGCAGAAAAGTAGCACGATTAATACGATTATTTGGTAGGTTTCAGCTTTAACAACAGTAGCGGTGGATAATGCCCATTCAAAGATCAAAACACGCGTCAACAGACGGGCGTGTTAAAACACGATACTCTACCTGAACCTTTGCGCTGCCTCCTGCACAGAATCGCCGTGTCCGTAAACGATCCCTCAGAATGAAACGAAAGAAACTCCTCGCCTTGCTCCTGATGGGGAGCGCCATATTGGCAGCGCGAGCCGGTCTGCGTACGGAACACCAGAAGGGCAAAACTGCACGGCTGCGCGTATGCGTTGCCGCTAAGGAAACGCTAACACTGGTAAAAATACGCCACAAAATCAAAAGTCTGTTATAAAAACACGAAATCAATGTTACACAATTGAATCCAAAAATGCTATTAAAACGTAATTTGCAGTGTGGTGTATAGATTAAGTGAGTAGTTACTAATATTGCCGATTAATGGTTAATTCTGGATTTATTACTTAATGTGTCTTGCCTTTCATTGCAACCATTAAGAACAATTGGTATAATTTTATTTTTATCAAGGGAATGAAATCAACCCAGCCTCTAGGGACGCAAAAGCCATTTTCAGCAGGGCAAATGGAAACGTTACATCATAAAGGGCCTCTGGTGTAAAAAAGGGCCTCTGGTGGTAGTAGCCTAGAATGTAACACACTCACCTCACCTTTGTAGCCATGGAATGTTCCATTAAAGCAATGTTTTATATATATTACATTGCTTTAATGGAACACTCTCTGGTTATCCGAATAGTTTTAATTTTTTGTTATAATAATTTTTATTTGTGTGTTTAAATAGTCTGAAGTCTAGTGTCCTCTGCATGTGCATTTCTCTGTACACCTGAGAGGCATGTCTAATTGGGGGTGTTGTGTCTGGGGCTCAGCTGCCCACTCCTCCCACAGCAGCTGCATGGCTCAGTGCCCCACACCTTCCTCGCCGCGGCTGTCCGTGTATATATGATTATGCTGGCTGGGGTGGATTACATTACAGATGTTTCGAGGGCACAAACAGTCGGCGGAGTTCAGACCCCTGTTTTCTCCCCCTCAGCCAACATCTGCACCTCATTTCTCCCACCTGCGCATCTGGTTGCGTTTGCGCGAAATATCATTTCATATTCATTATTATCTCCGGAGGCGCTGTGTTGTACTATTACACTCCGCTGTGGGTTTCTCCTTTCTCTCCCACGCCTGGGTGGATGGCTGTTTGGTGCACATGCTGATGCAGAGCTGCTTCTAATCCCCTCCACCAGCTCCAAAACCATCGAAACCACCCCCCAGCCCCAGTGTCAGAGCCCCTGGCCTCCATTTCCTGGCCACCCAGGAGAGGTTCTGTCACTCCACAGCGCCTCTCCTCTTCACTCTACATCCACAGCGTGGAATTTCCTCCCCTCCTATCAAAGTCTTCCCCATATTTGCTTTTATCAGTCTCCTGTTTTGCATATTCTCTTGGTCCTTAGTGTTATCGTTGGGTCCTCTCACTCAGTGGCCACTCTGTATTTCTGTGGCATCCGTGAGGGACTGCTTCTGTTTGGTAGTCAAGCCGGACACTGTGTGTGTGTTCTGTGCCCTGCAGTGATGTGTCGTTTTTACGGTCGGTGTGAAGATGCTATGCAGAAGCAGATGAAAGATGAAAGGGTGGCTTGGCTCGACCGGAGTCTGAGTGACAGCTACACTGCTGTGAAGGACGGAGGGAAAATAACAAAGCGCAAAGCGTTCAAAGTCCCCATTGTGTTTGGGTGTTTTATCTTTAATTTAGTTTTACAGTTGTCTTGCATAGATGATGCACTGTGGAACAATATTTTAAGCTGCTATCAGGTTTTTTTTCTTTCGGTGTTGTCATCCTTCACGTTGTGCATCTTCGGCGGGTCATTATGCCTAAAGAATTTCCTTCGGCCAAACATCTCCTGTCTCAACAGTCTAATCCCACCCTGGACCACTTGCAGACAGATCTTATTTGGGACTGACAACAGCAAGAAGTCGACTATTAAAAACACCCACAGCGGTGACTAGTGTGACCAGAACAGATCCAGTGTGTGGGACAATGTGGGAGAGGTTAGCAATGCAAATGAAGAAGAAAAAACTTCTATCGAACCCCAGTCAGACCACAAATGATGTTAGACAGAAACTTTCATCATTGCAATGTTGCTGACCTTCAAGCCCCGTCCATGTAAGAACATGTAATTTACAAAATTGAGTAAAATAAACATCATAGAGCATAACATTATCGAGTATATGAACACATCTGTCACAAACATACAGAAGTCCATTCATTTCCCAGGATGGACGTTCTGTACAGATTGATGAGCCCCTTCACTGCTCTGCTCTGTTCTCTGAGGTAGGTGTCTGACTTTGAATTCTTCCATCTGGATTGGTATAGAGGTCTGGCAATTAAACAAATTACCAACGAGCAAGAGCATCTATGTGCAGGATGCGAGTAAACGGGTCAGAATGCTGCGTAGTGCAATGCAAAGTGGGACAACTGGTCACCCTAGTGGTGTGGGAGAGTGGTAAAGACCTACCAGCGTGATGAGTGAAGATCTGTCTGGGCCCTCGTGCCCCCTTCATTTCTCTCCCATCGACAGGGGCACAGACCAGGACAGGGCCTTATTGACCGCTCCTCCTGTGCCGAAGAGAGAATAGCCCGGGTGGCGGTGACCGACACCCCACCTGTGATAATAAGCACTGGCAGGGGGCCCGGGCCCACCACGTGGTTGGGCCAGGAGGGCAGGGGCCTGGGGAGCCCTGGAGCTCAGCCTGGGCCTCCTCCTGGAGCGGCAGCTCACCGCCTCGCCGGCATCCTGACACTGACAGACAGGCCTTCCCCTCTGACACCGGGCCTAATCGAGTCCACGGGGCGCCCGCCACCCAAGTGGACAGGCGGATGGATGGATGGGTTGATGAGAAGATAGATGGGTGGATGCATAACGAAACACTGTATGGACAACCGGGGGGAAAATCTTGTGTTTACTCTTTAAAAAAGGAAGAATGGTTGAATTTTTAGTGTAAAATAACTTAATAATAATAAACGTTACTATTATTTTTTGAGTCTGGTTCTCATTACCGTCTCATGACTGGCTGTCCTGCTGTATAAAACGGTTTGCGGAGCTCCTTAATGGAGTTATCTCTGTCACACTGACACAGGCACCCGCAGGGGGAAACGGAGGATGACCGAGCCCGCCAGCCAGCAGTCGAACCAGCAATCCCTCGCTTAGCCATGAACATTCAGCAGCACTCAATTTGTTCTTCGGCCTGGCCATCCATCAGAGGCAGACGTGTGTGTGTTTTCTGTGCAGGCAGGGAAGTGGACAGCCATGTGTGTAGGCAAGATGGACGGGGAGAGAAGCGGTTTCCCAGAGGAGGGGTGTGTTTCACCACCTTGTCTCCCAGCCTGCTGCAGCGCTGAAAGAGCAGGGGGCTGGAGGTGGGTGGGGCTGCTCAGCTGTCTTCAACCCTCCCGGCATTAGTCCCCCAAAACGATGAGGTTTAGGAGCTGCACCCTGGTCAGACAACTGACGTACTAATTCACCCTCACAGCTTACTCTCAAAACTCAGCGGTCAGTGGGTTTGGTTTGGAAACGTTCCTTCTGATGCAGGCCTTCATTCCAGATCTCAAACTGGGAGATGGAACCCTGGAAAGATGAATATGAATTCTTTTAGAGATTTTTTTACTGGGGGGGGGGTGAAGACATTTTATCAGAGTATGGTTCAAGTAGGAATGTTTCATGGAGCTGGGAAAAGAAATCGTGGAGTGGGTGTGGCATTTGAATGGAAGTCCTTAATTCTTATGTTGCTGTTATTGTTCCTACATGAAGGATTAGTAGGATTCATCTAGTTTTATCAACCTAGGCTGCCCAGATACTTGTCAACTCTCTGGTCATTTCCAGACTGGACTACTGTAACTTCTGGCTTGTCTGCCTATAAGTGCTACTTGAACCCTCCTGCTGATCCAGAACGCTGCAGCACGAGTCGCTTTCAACCTTCGCAACTTCTCCCACAACCCTTCACTGCTGTGTTCCCTCCAGTGGCCTCCTGTAGCGGCCTGCATCAGATTCAAAATACTGAGGCTTGTCCACAAAGCCAAGGACGGGTCAGCTCTCTCTGAGGTGGTGGAATGAACAAAATGTCACAAAAGATTTCCAAACTAAAAACCTTCCTTCGTAAGGAAATACTTCGATGTATATTCATAATAAAAAAAATTCCCCTGAAATACACTATGTAATCGAAGCCCTGTTCATAATCAAAAATGTGGAAACTGAAATTCTAATTGTTGTCATCTCTGCTGATTGTTCAGTACCACGCCCTACTCATGTGCAACTAAAATTCCATCCCACTGCTCACATTACTTTAATTCTTCCCTGTTCATCATGCTTGATTGTTGTCAACCGCCATAAGGAAATTGTTCCCAGAGGAGGAGCTGCCAACAGATCCGATGAAGAGATGAGTGGAGCAATCGTCCATTCTCAGAGCACGAGAAGCAGCTTTTTGCCCACACAAGCACTGGGCTATATGAGAAGATGAGCGATACCAGTAACATGAAGCTCTGCCTAATTTATCGACCCAAGTTACTGATGTCAGAATAAATTACCTGTTTTTGATGCAAAATGTTCCCAACAGCACGTCCACGCTTTCTTTTAGTTTAGAAAATGTGTTTTTACATATACGTTCTCCATAAATATTTTTCCATTCCTGCATTAGTTCTCTGAATTTATAAGAGCTTAAATCAACCGTCATTGCTTCATCAGCCAGAGTATAGTTTCAATTCAACTAAAAGTCACACACACACACACACACACACATACATTGTGAGGTCATTAGCCACTCCAGTGAAATTCTGCTGAACAGGTTGACTTTGGCCGTCCGTACGTCCTTTGATGCTTAAATCATGTATTTGTTCAGGCTATCGCCGCTTTACATTGCACTAACAAACGTAATGGACTGTTGATGATGGCAGCGGATCCCACCCTGTTCACAGAGTCTTGACTGATTGAGTGCTGGGACGCTGTAAGAGACTCGGAGTAATGGAGAGATCTGAAAATGCTTTCCACACCATAACACCTACTCTAGCCGGCACACAAAGGGAAGTTGGTGGGTTTCCGGTTCTTGATTCAGACGTCTGGTGTCGAATAATATTAAATAACTTTAATAGCTTCACCAGTTCAGCCAGACCATCCAGGCCTTGTCTCACCTGGCGTCTATACACGAAACATTATATCTTAAATTCTCTTCAAGCCCAATACACTGGGACAGATTTTCATGGTGCTGTGATAAATGTAATTTAGTGTGTAATTATTTCTGACACCCTCAGGTTGAACCTTAATTATGTTTTATAATTTTTAAAAGAGGAGGAGCCCACAGTGACGAATTGGTTGTTAGACATTACTAACAAGATGCATCCAGTGACGAGCATGGATTCATTTACATTTTACTTTCACAGCATTTATCTGACGCCCCGTATCCAGAGTGACCTGCTCGGGGCCTGGGCCAGAACCTGGGTCTTCTGGTTCATAGGTGAGTGTGTTACACACCAGGATCCTGCCACCCTTCATCATAGTGGAAGAGGGCACACAGAGTGCAGAGGAGGTGCCAGAAGGCAGAGCAGATGAGTGGAGTGTGGTGAAGATAAAAGCTGCTGGGCATGGAACCTGATTTCATCACCATCACCATCACCCCCCCACACACACACAAAAACCTCATACATGTGCATTAATACGGCTCCACTGTCGGCTTCCCATCATTTCGGCATCGACTTGCACCCGTACGCGCGTGTGCGTGTATGAGTGTGTACGTGCATTTGTACGTCTCATCCAGACCCCGCTGCTGTCAGCACAGCCCTCTGCAGAGCCGGGCATGGCTATCGTCTTTCACTGAAGTCATGGGCCTGGAACCTCCTCTCTCTCTCTGGACCAAACCCTGTAATTTCAATTTGCATTTCATTTCGCTGTAATCTCTTTACATTCTCCATGGTCAACACAAACCTGGTGCTGGGGGGACGTGCCACTGAGGTAGACCACATGCGTGTTTTGGGAGCCAAGGGAACGAAGAGAATGAAGTCCATAACCGTGCTAGGGACGTTAGTTTCTGTAAGATATGTTCTTTACGTATCTGAAATTTATTTCAACCCCCAAGGTGAACACACACTCACATTCAAACCAGGGCCAATTTTGCATCACCAGTTCAACTGCCTTTAGACTATGGGAAGGAGCTGGAATACCCAGAGGAAGCCCAAGCGAATATGAAGAACACAGAGCACAAAACCACCATGCTACTGTACCACCCCTCCCCCCAAAGTATTTCTATTCAGAAAAACATAGATTCTGGTCAAGAATACAATGCTTTCAACAAATGAATCAGACAAGAGTGGATCTGAAATTGTCTTCTCACTGACAACACATTGCAGCCCCGTAAGTAAGTGAGAGGTGAGTCCCTTCTGTGGTGTACACTGTAAAACCTTCTGGCTTAAGTCAATTTAGGAAATCCATTACACAAAAAACTCAAATAATAATATAAATTAGCTTTTCATCATTTAATCACGCTAGCGTAAAATAGTGTATTCTTGCAGTCTAAACATATAACATTAAACTCCTAAAATTGTTATCTTAATTTTGCGCAGTGCGCCTGCAAGCATAAGCTTGCGTAATGACAATTTTACATACGATGTCCCATAACATTTTTTTATATGGATTCTTTGATTCAAAAGACTGGAATTTCTTAAACAAATGTTTTTCATTATTGCTTAGGATGGATGTTTTTCTTCAGTTTTTGTAACTCCATCCAATAAATTAATTTCAGGAACAATGCAACTCTTTGAGATTCTTTTACTGGAATATTTTAGGAATATTTTATACTAGAATTAAACAAGGACCATTTGAAAGTTTTGGTGAAGTCATATTAGGTTTTATAATTTACTATTCAGACATTTTGGACAAATCAATGAGGCTGAAGGCAGCAGCGTAACCAGCAACAAAAATGTCTTCAGATTTTTAGGTGTAATTAGGGGGGTAATTACAGTGCACAACAGGCAACAGAGATGCTTTGCCGGGGAGCATTTATGGTCTCTTGGGTTTCTTCGCTGAATAATTAGATGGAGAGACGCACCATTAAGTTCAGAGCTGGAATCTCTCCTCATATCCTAAATATGGCTGGCTTAAAATTGAACACGCTTACACAATTACACAGGAATGTTGTTCACAATGCGAACATGGCTGTTTATGTTCACCGGCACAGTGTTTACATTATATACTGTTCTTTAGATGTTCATTTTCATGCCATTTGTGACCGGGATGGACAGTAAATTTGCCTGCCTGTCAAGTTTGGGCAACACATTTGGTAATTTGTGAGTTATTTGTTCCTAGCATAAAGATGGGTTAGAGTTAGTGGGTGGACTGTATGGACTAAATAAATCCTCATTCTAGTCATGCTTTCATGACAAAAATAAGATGACAGAATTTTTATTTCTGTAGCGGTAGAATCGGTAGCTAAAATATATGGTTGAATCATAAACAAAAACAAATTACATAAGGTATTATGCAATTAAGATACTATAAATAATGTGTTCTTCCCTATTTAAAGAAATTACATATTTTAATTTATGAATTTAAATAAACAGATTTCAGATAAGACAATTAAAAATCTCATTTGGGTATAATTAATCCCTACCTCAGCTACAGAAAACGAAAAGAGATAAAACAGTAAAAAGGGATTATAAAGTGGATGCTAAAACTTTGCTCATTTGGTAAAATGTTTGTTGAAGAAGATGTGTTGGTGTTGGAATTAATCAAGCAAATGAAATGACAGAAGTAAAAAGAAGCAGATATTTATTATTTTAATATGTTCCATGCTGTACAGTGTGTATCTGTAACATACAGGTACTTAATTATTAGCATACTCTAATGTTAGTATGTGCCACTGAATATGTATTCATGCATAAAAAATCAATTGTAATAGTAATTGTTACTAAATGTTTATTAAATTAAACACAATAACCTTTTGGTTTGAAGAAAATTTTATAATTTTATAAAATTTTCTAGAATTTTTCATGCATGATGAATAAATTCACCAAATCAGGTGAATACAACTGTGGCAATTAAAAGTATAACTATACCGCTCTGAATTTAGAAAATTTACCTCATCTTTATTGAATTTCCACATGGGAGCCTGGGAATAAATATAAATACATTTTTACATTTACAGCATTTATCAGACGCCCTTATCCAGTGCGACTTACAATCAGTAGTTACAGGGACAGTCCCCCCTGGAGACACTCAGGGTTAAGTGTCTTGCTCAGGGACACAATGATAAATGGGATTTGAACCTGGGTCTTCTGTTTCATAGGCGAGTGTGTTACCCACTAGGCTACTACCAGCCCTGTATAATCAGTTGATTGGTGAGGTGGACTTGCATAAGGGCATTAATTCAGCATAGTGTCACATGTGATCCGCTGGAGAGACTGAACAGTGCACTATTTTATGTGAATGACACCAACTACTAATAACAAGAAATATAATGAAATTTAAAATCTAGCTATTAGTGGATTTACCATAAACTGGTAAATCCAAGTGAGTATTTGCTAATGAATTTATGAGTTCATTGTAATTTTTAAAAAACACCTTTTGTGTGGTGTGGTCCTCAAGAAAATCCACACATCCAAAGTAGAGCTTTTTATGCCGAAAGCAGGGATGAATGATCTCAGACCCAGCAGCAAGAGACGTAGGAGTCGATACATCGGATCTGACCCTCCTACAGAATCCACATCCTGCCTGTGACGATGGCTGCAGTGCTGTTACTCCATTCATTTACACTGTCAAACATCTGGATCACGTCTGGACACGTTTGCACAGCTGCCTTTCACCTTCACATGGGATTCACACCTGCAGCCATCCGGCAGAGAGTTGCAGACCACAGCACAGTCCGGCCACGATACTGAGCATAGTACAGCATAGTACAGCAAAATTACATTTCCTGACTTCTCATCAACAACAACAAAAGAAACTGACCTGTATTGGACATTTGCATGATCCCTGCTGATGCATTAATGCATAGAGAATAGCTTTCAAATGTATGAAATAGTTGTCCTTCCTCATTAATACAAAGTGATTATAGATGTGAGAGTAGAAACACCGTTATTGCGTTGTAGTTTAGGTTTGTGTTTACTTTAAAAGTCGGGAAAAGCTTGGATCTGTTTTCCCTAAAAAAATCATTGTTAAAAAAATTTCTTCTGAACCATAGTGTACTTCATCATTACGGCAGAAGAAACCGTCAGATCATATTTTTAGATGGAGAACCGGAGAGAAAGAAAACGTCTGTAATAAATATCCTAAAAGAATTAGGGAGATCACAGCATTCCAGTCATTTTTTTAAGACAACAACTGGATCTTCTTTTTGTACAATTATACAATTAGATATAATTTGTAGATATCTAGTTTAGCATCTAAATCCTGTTAAGAGTGTTATGTGGTCTGTTTCCTTTGTAAAGGCCCCCCTCTGGTGGAAGGACTCAGAACAGACCCTGGAGGACAGAGTCGTCCATCAGCCTGTACACTGAGCAGGGGGCGCCGAGAAACAATTTAGAGCTTGAAGCAAAGCCAGGCAGGCGTGATGGAACTGATCGAGCAATGAGCCCCGCGGGCCCGAAACCGCACTTCGAGGGACGGGTACTGTGCTAATGGCAACGATGGCAGTGAGGGATTAGTCGAACGTGTGCTGAATGAGGGTATAGGATGTCATAGGAGCGCGCCCGTATCCCCCTCGAAATAAAAAAAGATGTTCGTCTTTGCTAATCAGGGCACAAGCAAAAGGAGAAATCCAGTATATTGAAATAAAGTGATCTATCGGTGCCATCTGGAAAAGATTGGCTCAAGTGCTGTTGCCGCCACTCTCCTCTGCGTATGTGAAAAGATCCATTACCGTATTTATTTGCGCAGCAAAGCTGTGCTGCACGGATGGGATTATGCGGTGGGGGTGGAGGAGGGGATTGACTGCTATATCCTAAACAAGCATCTCTATTAAAGTTGGATTTTGAGTGTATCCTGAACAATAATGGATTTACAAGGCCGGACTTTTTCCCTCCTCACAGCCTCTTCGTTTCGGGTTGAAATTGGAACCAGACACAGCTATGCGCACAGCAAGGGGGAGGTCCGCGGCACAAAGTATTTATCATAGACCTAAAAAATGTATTATGTAAGAGGAGAGATGCTGCCCCATCAAAAGCAGAGCGACGCGGGCTTCTTTGGTCCTCCCACAGAGGTCATCGTGGCCTTACAGGTGGCCAAGTTCACCAAATGACTATGGCACTCTACCTATTTGCAATGAGGCCGAAACGGCATATACGGTGTCATTGGTCAAGGGCTTTCACCCTCCCGGGATGGTCTCCTCGCCGCCCGACCAGCCTTCCCTGGTTCCACCTCGCCCCGCAGCTAAATTAAAACACTTAGGGCCAACTGGAGTTACACCCAGCCGCATCTCGGCTGAGCGCGGGACCCCCCCCTGCGGTGCAGCAGCTGGTGTGATCTCCTGCCGGCATCGCGGCGGCCCGAGCGGTGTTCTGAAAGCAGCCGTTATCAGGACTGAACTCGGGTCCAGGCCGCTGCAGGGCCCCCCTGTGTTCTTCTTAACTACGGCCTTAGGGCTGCTGCCATTGGAAGACGTGCGGCGGTTCTGTAATGGGGTGAAGAACAATAAACCCTAACGCTTCTAGTGGGGCCGAGTGGTTGGATCCCGGTTCCGCAAAAGAAACACACATATTAAAAAGGAAAAGCCCTGGAATATCTGGATGTGCAGTGGAGGTGGGGGGCTTCAGGCCGCTGCTGGGTGGTATTACCAGAGACGGCTGTTTGTTTATTCAGTGTTTAGCCACTTCTGGAACCAGATGATCACGCCAAGACATGCACGTATGTTCTTTGGATTACAGCTGTCACTCACTACGGCTATTTCGGAGAACCCACGCCGGAGTATGGATAGGAAATATAGATTCCGTGCTCTGTAAAAGTGAAAATGCTTTTTGGGATCCACCATGTGACATTAAAATGTTTTGTGTCCTTGGTTCACGTTACGCTACCTGTCTGCCAAGTATCAGGCATTTCTTTCTTTTTTTATCTCACAGAGACTGAAAAGCTAATGAATCATGGAGAAAATAATAATCCAAAAAGATAAGAATAAAGATATAGAAATTGTTCTCAATGAAATAATGTTTTAGAGTTTTATTATCTTCTTAAAATAAAATGAATATAACTTTAAAAAAAAAAAAGATTGTGAAATGCTACTGCATTAAATCACATTACACATTACAGGCTACACCCTGAAAATTATTTTCTCAAAATGTTTTGAATTATGATTTACTTTATTCTATAAACATTTCGATTTGAGAATGTGTTACAACGGAATACTAAGTCACATTTGATCAATGTGCTTTTGCCCCAAGAAGATCCATTCTTTTGGGATGGTCAATTGAAGAGAATTGAGAAATAAGACGTCCTGTTAGATGGTGTCCATTATCTCACGAGCAGGGTTTTCCTAGATGTCCATCACCGAGAGTGTTTTTCCACCAATCAGAACCCGTCACTGCCAAGCTATGGGAAGTGACCAACAACGGGCTGTAGGTCACGCAGA
This sequence comes from Denticeps clupeoides, assembly GCF_900700375.1. Taxonomy (NCBI): domain Eukaryota; kingdom Metazoa; phylum Chordata; class Actinopteri; order Clupeiformes; family Denticipitidae; genus Denticeps; species Denticeps clupeoides. The sequence continues at coordinate 12,241,832 of NC_041715.1, forward strand.
GTCGCTGAAAGCCCTGTTGTAGACATCTGGGGTGGAGATAAGATGGTGATCGATGGAGTCTGTGCAGAGCCACCTGCACTCTGTGAAAGCCGCCATTCACCCCCTGTGTGGAGAGAAAAGGTAGGGACAGTTCTCCAATGGCGCACAACTCAAAACAGACTTACCTTCCAAGCCACATGTTGGCTAGGAAAAAGATGCCTGGGACTCTTACATACTGTAATGTCATAACGTCAGACTATATTAATCAGGGAATCTCAATTTGAATGCAGCAGACCAGGATTAAGTAGCGTCTGCAGTTTAAAAAAAAAAAAAAAAAAAAAAAATATGGTCCACCCCTCATCTTTTCCTCATTTTTCATTCACTCTCATCTGGTACTGATTTCTGCCCTTCCATCCATAGTCCCTCTATGTTGGAGCGCTGCCACGCTGCACTGATCCGAATCAAGCTGAGAGAAAGAGAACGAGGGAGAAGAGAAGACAAGAGGAGCGGAGAGGCCGCGCTAATTAGGCCTCCTCTGCCGGGCCAAGAGGAAGTGGAGCTGCCAGGTCCCCTTTCCCCCATAATCCCTCACCCTGGACCGAGCAGGGACCGCCCGGAGCTGAGCCCCCCCTCCGCCAGAGCTCCCAGAGTGTGAGGTGCCAACTCCAATCTCCCCGATTTCCCCTCACCGCCTTTGGAGTCACCCCATGCAACCCCCGGGGAAGGCGGACAGGGGGAAAGGGGGTTCTGATAGCACTATTCCTTTTCAGCCCCCAACCAAATAATTTGGAATTAGTTTAATGTCTTGGGTTACTTGTTGACTTGTCAGCTCAGAGCGATAGAACTGCAGTGTTCGTGAATGTATGTGCATGTTTATGCAGATGTGTGTGTCCGCTGAGCAGATTGCACATCTGGACAATGTTCTTGACATAGTTCGTTCATGATGTCATTTTGTGGAATACAATAAATTTTCATTCTTATCTATGGTCGATGCAATGTTTTTGCATTACAAACATTACAACGATCTATCATAAACTTAGTACACACACACACACACACGTGCCAGACAGACTCCTGGGTTAGTCTGGTGTCCTGGCAGATCAGCCAAGAGCCTGCTATGCAGATGTTTTTTTAAGAAAATCAGATAAATGCAGATGAGCGTTTTTAGGGCTTATCTGGCATTTTATGGGAGCGCTGCATGGTCTGAGACATGAGATGGAAAATCATAGGCAGGGGACGGCATTAAACTTTCACCACACCTAAAGAGGGCGCTATATTTCCCTAACTACACAACGTATGTTTCCTCCCGAGTGATTATAAATCTAACAGGCAGCTCTGGTTTCATTGCTTCCAAACTGATCCATCCACAGCAGGTCATCATTAAAGCAGAGAAGGAAGTTCCAGTGATTTAGATCCCACTAGATGTATATATGATGGTGGTTTATGTGTGATCCCACTGTCTCAGTGTGCGTGAATCTGCCTCGAGTGGTAGAGACACTACCACTGTCTCTCTGTCACAGATACACCCCAGCTGGTGCTCAAGCACCTGCCCTCTTGGCCTCTGGCTAAATAAAATCCCCATCATACAATACACCAGTACACTCACTCTAGCACACTATACATTACCGCTTATTCCTGAGCAGCATCGTGGCTGCCGGAACACTGAATGCAGTCCACTGCAGGGCACCCACACACACACACCATGCACTCGCACGCTCAAATTATGAACAATTTAGAATCTCCACTTCACCTAATGTGCAGGCCTACTTTAATACAATTACAATGAAAGAACTCAACAAATGGCATTAATTCTCAATTTAAAACATGCAATTCCATAAAATACTGCCAGACCACATAAGTCAGTGCCCCTGCTTCAACAGCATCGTGTAAAAGCTGGTAATGATTGTCCAAGGTCATCATAGATGTGAAGTTAAAATACAACCAGCCAATAAGCAGTAACCCACATTTAGCTGGGTATGAACAAAGTATGTGATAATTAGTTTAAGTTGACATCCCACAAATGTCCACTGATCAGGTGATAGTATTGTTAAGAAAGCATAAATTCTGTGTCAAAACCTGACTTGTGACAACATTTCGTCCTGTGACAATATTTTGGTTTTGGCTTGAGCATCTGCACCCTAAAATGTTTTGTTGCCCAGCCCTGTCATGGATTGAAGCACAATATGCATTCCGACCATGTTTGGTACCCCGGTGACCCAGGTTTTTGTCGGTGTCGTGTGAGCATCGCTGTGTGGGAAATGCCTGTGTCCATAAAACAAATTGCTGTGTACAGTTGCACTATAGGGCCCGGCCCTGCAGTGTGGCACGCAAGTTGCACATGGGCAAAGCCCTCTCTTGGCGATGTGGTCGTCTGCACATGTTCTTTCTTCAACGCGCCCTGTTGACGTGTTTGTCTTGATGCAGACTGCCTGCTGTCTCCTCCTCTCGTGAAATCTTGCTTTGCTGTTCTTCCTGGAACCACTCGAGTAGAGATGATGTTTTTTCCAGTTTGAACAGCAACATGGGGCTGTGTGGCGGTGCCAAGTTAAATGGGTGAATATTCGTTTGCCAGGGACTGGAAGATGAAAGAATGCAGCGTTTCAATCTCGGTGGTCCAGTCTTCAAACTGTTGCCAAAACTGAGCCGAGCAATGGCAGAGGTAGACGTGATGGCAATGGAAGCAGTAGCAGATGCAAGGAAGCATTAGTCAGTAACACTCCTTGTTTTCTGGTGTCATGTCAAGGTACTTCTGAGCCTCCACAGCAATAAAAGCGAACACTGATTGGAAACACTGGCATTTTAAAAAGCTGCGTACACAGTTCATATGTTCACAGAAATACTCACAAACATAGTAGACCAGCTTACATCACATCACATTTCCTGCCAGTAGCCTAAGTGTAACAAGAAAAAAAATGACCCTATTGGGCAATTAGTTTGCCGGGACAATTCCAACCCTGCACCTGATAATGGAGTCCTGGTCCTGAAACCAAATAGGTTTGATGGACCAGGACTCCACAAGAACCGTTCCCTTAGTTTTTCCTGTATTCCTTTTGGTCCTCGTTTTCTTTGTGTTTGTAATAATTCCTTGGTTTAAAGATGTCCTGCTTCTGTGCTTTCTTCCCCCAAGACGTGACACTGACACCATATAATCTGTGGCGCCTGTGACCCGGCGTAAAAATGTGTAATTAGGATGCATTGTACAGCACATGCGATGCGTGAAAGTAATTAGTAACTCGCAAAACCAATGCAATTTGATTTCACGTCTGCAAGGTTTTGGGTGTGTAAGGAATGTGTTCCATTGTGATGGTGCAGTTGTGCAGAGGTTCATTAAACTGCAGCTCTTCAAAATGTCTGTCTTTCTCTCTCAGAGGCCGTTAAAGTGTCGGCCTCAACGCTGGCCAGGCGCTGGAGGTTCCCGGGAGGCTTCCTGTCACACAGCAGGATCCTGTCTGCACTACAGGCACACAAGTGTGTCCTGCACAAGTCACGCAAGCGGCATGTACCGGCTGTTTTTGTTCAGCTTCTTCAACCAGTGCAGTAAACAGGAAATTATGGGTTTATTGATGTGAAAAAATTATAAAACTCTGACATATTTAAATAAACGAATACGATTAAAACAGCTGTGTTCTGTTCACTTTGTGTGTGGGTCTGATCTATGAAATGGACATGAAATTCATCCTAGCCAGAGACAATCCCTACATAGAGTTGAAGAGGGACAGCACATGAGATTTAGAAATGATTCAGATGACACATATTTTATTTGTCACATTTACATAATTTTCAAATGTAGGCTGCTGTAGGTGCTAAAACAGGGAAACAACGTGTTTGTGGGATATCTATGATACGACTTGCAACCATGCAACCACTTAAATAAAAAAAATTTAAGTAGCCTGTCTGAGCTATTGTGAAAACCAAAGTACAAAACCAAATCATGTCATTGTCCTGTTATTGCAGGACATTTTGAAAAAAAAATCATCCCTGTCACTCTCCAATTTAGCCTATTTCCCACATTTGTCTGTCATTATTGTTTAATCTGCATTATTCATTTAATTATATTTAATAATAATATTTAAGATTTATATAATAATATTTAAGGAATTAATAGAATTAAAATGTATAATTACTGGCGTAATATATTTAATTATTGACGTAGTATGATAAAGTAAAAAAGTATTTTTAGGGGGTGGGGTGTTTGTCAGGTTTGGGGGATAAAGCTGAGAGATAAGAATAGAAGAGAGCAGCGTTCCAGAAACACGAGTAAATGTGATACAGAGAAGCGCAGCGGAGCCGCCCTATCAAAGGCCCCTTCCTTCCTCTCATAAATACCACATCGATGAATAATATCCCTCCCGCAGCGGGCACCCATTCAATCCCGGATCGGATCTGGACAGCATATGATGGCCTCCCCTCCTTGCGTCTCATTCCATTTCCACCCTGATGCAGACCAAAGCTAGATATAAAAAAAACATTGTATGTATATATTCATCACACAACTGGCCCGAAATGTTCATACTTTATTTTAAATATTTTTATATAATATGACCCTATACAGTACACACATGGCTTGTATATCAAATTAAAAATATATGCATTTTAAATATAACTTATATTTATAAGATGTCTTAAAACAAGACAGAGCATGTCAAATATTACGTCTTGGCTGTCACTTTTTACCAAAAAAAAAAAACAACACCTGACATGATTGTTTTTAGTCTTCCTTTTAGGCTCTGTGTGTGTGTGTGCGTGTGTGTGCATGTGTGTGTGTGTTATTGTAAACAACTCTGCATTTCTTTCCTCATTGAACAGAAAGGAAGGACTACATTTCATAACATCTCTATTATGCCCTTCCCTAACGTCTCCTTCCCTCTCCCTCTGGGCCGCGAGGAGCGAGGCTCGGCCGTGATCGTTCTCTCAGAGAGAAGCAGCGCCAAGAAGTTGGCCGGCGAGCTACGCTTTGAAAGTGAAACGTTAGCCCGGCTGGGGGGAAAGCATGCTCTCCTCATTACCACCACACTCTGCCCATCGCTTTGTTGTGGGAGCTTCTGTTTTTAACTGGAAACAGGTCCACGCTGCTGAAATGTACGAATTTCGCACCCTCCAAAGCACACACACATACACAGATGAAAACACAGACACAGAAGAGTGCAAATGTACATGGTAGTCTTTGAATCTTTACATTTCACCACTCTGGAGAAAGACCAGGTTGTTCATCAACAGATATAGGTGAACATCAAGTCATTGTGTTTACTAGTTTACTAGAGTACAGAACCTATAAATAATTGATGGACATCACTCTGGACCAAATCAATAAAAGGAAATATTAAGAACAAACAGTGTTCTAGATGTCAGTTTTAGCTTGACACTTTAGATCAGGAAACCTTTTGTTAGGCTATGGAAGGGACATTTCTGCCTAATGCACAGTGCATTGACATAACAATGTACATATGTATTCCATCCTCGCTTAATTTTTAAACTGTGTAAAAAGGGAAGTTGTAAAGGCACATATTTTCTATGCATTAATTAAGAACTATTCAGGGTTGTCAGAGTCACTAGTTTGCCAATTAGCCTTCTTTAATAACGCCAATTATAATCTATCTGCATGTTCGGCTTAGTAGTGGCCGTGGTCTGGAGAGGGCAGAGGGAGAAGAAAGGATCTCAGTGTTGCCAGGTTGGGCAGTTCTGTGTTTGGTAATCTGGGAGAAATTGCTTATCAAGAAACGTTATTGAGGAACCCAAATCCCCAAGTGTTAAGTGGTTTCAACAGCATTGGGTGTATTCTGTTGAAATGATCTTTATATCTGGCACCACTGCTCGAGCTACTTCTTCATGTAGCTTCGTCAGATTTCCTAAGTGTGTCCCAGGGGGCTCAATGTGACACTAACATAAATCTCAAAGCTGTTAGTTAGATGGCTTTTGGTTTGGAAGGTCAAAGACACATCTTTAATGAGATCTGTGTTAGGGGCAGTGTAAGAACCCCCGGAACACAAACACACACACAACACACACCTCTGTTTGTCAAAATAACTCATGTTTTCCATCTGCCACCCGATATTGGATATTGCAGATCTTTTTTTTTAAGATTTCAAGCTTTGTTTAGTAAAACAACAAAAAAAAAGGTTGTGTCAAAGTAAATGCGTTGACGCTCCTCAATGGGTAGATCTGGTTTTGTCTTGCTCTCTTCGGATCGACAGGCGTCAGTGGGAGATACGGTGAGCTGGGCGGGTAAGGAGGGCGAGTGTCTTGCCTAGCATGTGAGTTATCATCTTTTAGACAATAAAATACAGAAGGCCGTGTTGAGGAGAACGGACCAGAATGGCTAAACACGCCCAAACAAGCACACACACAATCACAGACTCATTCTTTTCTGGATTACAAACCAGGAAACACCAACTACATAATTTCACTGAACTAAAATCAACCAGATGCCATCATTCACTTTGCCAAGACAAAAATGCAGATTTAGGTCACCTCTTGGGTCAATTGGAAGCTGAACTCCTCAAAGTTTGATCTTGTAATGCATTGTATCGATCAATCTGCCAGCAGATTATACTGAAGCCGACCTCACATAATAACTCATCTATTCTGTATACATGAATCTGTTGGTCTGCATCCTGGTCATTTAAGGACACTTTGTCTAGAGCTCACCTAGAAGCCATATTTGCATGTTATTGTTTAGTTAGTCTCAGACCCTGTGACCTCTGGTGTCACCAGGGGCCGTCTGTGACCACTGCCGGTCAACTTCACCAGCGAGGAAGCAAAACGTCCGTTCCAGACCAGATGAAAGGAGTGGCAAATGAGTTCATTTGTTTTCTGGACTGCTCTTTGTGTACAATCCCTTGGCACTGTTGTGCATTCGGGTATAACCTCCTGCTTTAGACTGGGATACTGCATGTGACAGGAGTGGTAGACACTCACCGATGAACCAGAAAAGTCACTGGTTCAAGTCACTACTCCTTCTAGGTCAATGGCCTGAGAATGTGTGCCTCCCAACTCCACTTGATCTCTTGATCTTGTTGTTTAAATATTGAAGAGTCTTAAGCATATTTTCTGCATTTAGCAGACCACGCATTGTGATTGATTGAGAGGCCAAAAAGCGGCAAAAGATCAGACCTGGGACTGTATGCCACTGATGTGTGTGAAATTGCCTGTGTTTGTCACAGAGAAGAAGTACAAACCTTTACATTTACAGCATTTATCAGACGCCCGTATCCAGAGCGACTTACAATCAGTAGTTACAGGGACAGTCCCCCCCTGGAACAACTTAGGGTTACGTGTCTTGCTCAAGGACACAATGGTGGTAAGTGGGATTTGAACCTGGGTCTTCTGGTTCATAGGCGAGTGTGTCTCTGTCTCTGTTTCTGCCATCCTCTGCACATCTGTACTGTGGACTTAAACATAAAGCCACTTTAAATATCTACATTCTTTCGTACTTTGAGTTAAAACATACTGCAGGGCAGGCTACAGTGAGCAGGCCTTCGAGCTTCATGTGCAGCTGTAACGAATCGAGGGTTTTATCCTCATCAGCTCTGTCCTCTCAGCTCTGCAGGAAATAATAGCGTTCGCATCTGATTGGGATGAAGCACGACACGCTGTGTTATCCGACAAATTCAAATGTACTGCTGCACACAAAGAGTTTTGTATTGGACATTCAAATTCAACTATCCGCTTGTTATGTCTGACGTCAATTCTGCGTCCAACCTCTCCTTCCGATGCCAGAGGAAAACATCAATGGCAGGAACTGGGAACCTTAGCGGGCCATTTTAACTGTTTATGGGCAGCACAGAACACTACTGACAACACACTTTAAACACCATACCAAGCCCATAGCTTATATCAGGGATTAGACCTTTTTCTGTATGCAGAATACAGCACTCTGTCAGACTGAAACCAGGAGAGCTTGAACCCGGAAGCAGTATTTTCATCGGCCATGATGTCACGACTTAACAAGCACCCACCAGACATTCAGGATAAATGAGGACAGAGAACCCCTGCCTAGAAGTCAAAACGAGAATTCCCTCACTCTTCACTCACTAAGTCAGCAGACGATTGACTTGGCTCCGAGGTGGAGTGGAAGAAACTGAAATTTATTATTCAAGGCCTGGCAGCTTTAACCAGCAGCTCATAGCTGGTTCCCAACATGAATCAGCCAGACAGATCAGGCCTGTGACAGCATGCCAGTGGGTCAAGACAAAAAGCCAGAGCATGTTTGTGAGGACCTGTACACTGTTACACACTTTAAATGTGAATAATAATTAGGAATGTTGAATGTAAATAACATTTGCTCAATTGATCCAATATGAGTCCAGAGTGATTAACTGATTAAAGAGTCGGCACAACCATTACAAATACGTAAAAGACACAAGAGTCACAACAGATGGGATACAGTAAGGATAAGATTTTTCTTCCCATATATGCAATAAATTAAGATATTGAAGACTTAGAATGCTCCCATACCCAAAGTGATTCAAGGATCAGACCCAGGACATGAAAAATGAACATTCAAGAAATTGCTTTTTTATATTTCCACCTTCTCTGCCTCCAGAGAGACTTGTCCAGATGGCCCAGCTGAAGGGAGACACTCTGTCTTCAGAAAAACCAATGAAAACCAGGGTTCACCTAAAGTTTCTACCCAGCAAACATATATCTCCTCAAACAGCCTTGGCCCATTCAATCAGGTGCTTTATAGTGGAAGAAACCTAGGCTTGGGAAAGTGGAATATGGGGCCCGGTGTGGATTCATAATTTTTATCCATTTGCCGTTCCAAATCCCGATCCGCCAAGGTGACACTGAGTAAAGCACCGTCCCCACACACTTCTCCCCGGGCGCCTGTCATGGCTGCCCACTGCTCACCAAGGGTGATGGGTAAAAAGCAGAGGACATATTTCATTGTGCCACTGTGTGCTATGCTGTGTATCACAATGACAATCACTTCACTTTCACTTGAAATTGAGTCCAACCACTTAAATTCAACCATTTATTCCTTATTCAATTCTTATTGTCCCAACATTTGAACAGAATATAATGTGCATGTTGACCTGTTAACCACCCGGGCTACTCAAGTGAAGGTTCCTGGTGAAAACTGAACCTGGGATTATCAATCAAACACCAGGTCTAGAAACATCTACCCTCTTTATAACCCTCTTGTATGCAAGTTGTCTGCAGGCTTTGGACATCTCTCTACTGCCAGGTGGAACAAAAACATCACCCCTATCGTGCTTATTCCATATTTTCAGGTGAGAATCGTTACAGTCTGGGTGAAAAGGCCACTGGGGGTAACCATGAGAACTATGAGAGAGCTGTCCAGAGTGCTGAAGCAAATAAACCCTGGACCCCTGGACCACAAGTGCAATGTGAAAATGTTCTTAAAAGCAAGTTCTGTTCAGTATAGCTCTGCTACATATAGTGTTTATTATAAAAAGCTGTGGCTGCCCATACACGATAGGCCTACTCTTATACTTAAAAAAAAACATTATATACTACTTTGTTAAAATGCTACTTAATAAAAACATCTGAAACACTTTTCCATAAATGCTAGACTGTTTAGCCACAAAGGTTTAAAGCATTGGTTGTGTGTTTAGTCACAATTCAATTACACTTACATATATGTTATTGTTATATTACACTTCAACAACCAGTCAAGAATTGTAATAATTTTTTTGATCTGCCATGCCATGAACCTGCCCACACAGTATTAGTAAAAGTTTCTATGCACCTACTCTATAGCAGTTGCGGAGACTAAGCCATTTTGAAGAATCCAATGCAAGAAAACGATTGAGTATTTTTGAATCAGGAGGAAGTTAAGTATGTTTGATGAAGGGGCAGTGCTGGCCTTAGGGGCAGTGGAAGGAAGCGGCAGGTTGCAGGTTCAGAAGGTTGCAGGTTCGAATCCTGATACGCCAAGGTGCCACTGAGGTGCCACTGAGGTGCCACTAAGCAAAGCACCTTTCCCACACGCTGCTCCTCGGGCACCTGTCATGGCTGCCCACTGCTCACCAAGGGTGATGGTTAAAAAGCAGAGGACACATTTTGTTGTGTCATCGTGTGCTGCGCTGCAGTGTTTCACAATCACTTCACTTTAATCACTTTAATTTAACGAATTAATAGAATCTGTTTTTTCAGAGTCGCCTCTTTTTACCTTCATGGCTGCTTTCTTCATCATTGTCAAAAGCCGCTTCATGAGATGCTCATTAACATGAGTGATAAGAAAGTGTTCAGCATGAACCTTCAGAACTGTTGGGAAACCACCATCCCTGCTGTCTAAGGTGGTGGAGAGGAGCCAAGAGTGTGAAAAGCTCCCTGATTTGGAGAGACGCAAATGCTTTTTGCCTTGTTTGAACATTTCCTCATAACCTCTTATGTTTTGTTCTATAACAGAAAAAAGATTATGAATAGGTGTTTCCTAAACGTTTGACCGTTACTGTACATCTACGAGAAATAAATTATACTGCCAACAATGCCTTCATAGAGCCAATAGCAGGGTGTGAAAATACTGTGGCTGAGCATGTACCTGGTCAAGAAACCAGTGCATATGTGAAAGGCCCTGTGTGTGCATAAGTGTGTGTTCGTCTGTAAAACATGTAAAACAAACACTGTTTGACAGACAGAGGTGGTGTTTTTCATATAAAGGGGTGCATTGTGACCAGCGGCCAGAATGATTTTGGCTCATGCTGATGTGGAACGAAAGGACCAGGAAGAAACAAGACTCCTTTCTGCAAAACACACACACACACACACACACACACATGCACAGAACCCATCTTCAGACATATCTATGTGTTTGTGAGACAAGAACACACCGGCACAATTTAACACACATGGTTCATGCTGACAGCGTTACCAGTGCCAGATTCCAGCAGCATGTGAAGCTGTTGAAATGGAAGCCTTTTCCACAGAATAAAAGGAGAGAAGGTGAGAGGATTAATGAGCAGGAGAGAAAGGACCAGCTATGGATTAACACAATTTACACCTCCACCAAAGCGGCTAGAGAGCAGCTCCTTTCGAAGGGGGCCCGTCACGAAAGTGTCAGGCCCGGCTCCACGCCTGGCCGTCAGGCCCCTCGCGCCGCGAACGCGAAACAAAACAAAGGGCCTTTAAAGGGACGGCGCTGTGTAAACACAGAGCTCACCTCTGTTCTGCACTCGACTGCACCAATCACATTTCGGCGTGAAGTAAATTCAATTGCAAAAAGCTGTAATGGATAGAAGGGGAGAATAGAAGGGGAGAATCTAATTTAGCTTTAGCTGTTTGAAAAACGCTCTAACAAACTCAGAGGGGGGTTTTGTTTCGTTCACGCTGAGTTCAGACACCGGGGTCCTCTTTCTTTCATAGCCTTACTCAGTTCTTTTATGGTTATTTTTATATCTTTAAACAATCAAAAGTCGGAACAGGAAAATTTAGGCATGCTGAGCACTGCTGAGCAGATTTATACATATTACACAACTGAACCATTGGCTATTATTCTAGAGTCAAATACAGCTCTCCACTTCCTTTTTTTATTCCTTGTCCATCAACACACTTTCTTCAAGATGATTAGCATGGATGATCAGGCCAATCAAATCTCACCAAATTAGGAAAGGTCTGGGAACCTCCACTGTGGACATGACCCTCCTATTTCATCCTGTTTTGCAGTTAAAATGTTATTTTTACATTATTTGCTTTGAACATGCTTAGTTAGTTACTCAGCATATTTGTAACATTATATTGTAACAGTTTTGTAACATTACTGTATTTTTATTGTGTGAATTGGCAAACTACATATTTTAGCATATTAAGTAGCAGTTATATCATTGTATTAAGTCCAAATATATACATTAATAATTTCTTATTATATAATATCGCTTTTTGGTAATCTCTAAAGGTTATATATTCAGATGTTTCAAAAGTCAATAAAGGTATCTATTTAAATCTGTTCTAATCTGATCTACAATGTAGTGCATTGGTTGCCATGTATTTTTTTTAAGGGCCTAAAGTGGATTTTTCAGTTGCCACCAGCAATTTATAGTCATTTACTTAAATGCGTTTTTGGTGTTGTTTGGACCAGCGGCAGCCATGTTGACGTCAGCTGCCTCTGAGCGCTGATCCAATTCAACACTGTGTTACAGTAGAGACTCCTACTCACAGCGGGTCTCAGCCATGCTTACAGAAGCACCAGTCTGATCTTTTCTCAGAGGTACAGTGTAACGCAGCTTTTATTTTTCGACCATCCATCATTTTGACTAGATAGCATTAAGCCGAAGTAGCCAGCTTTACAGTACGCCTGCAACGTGCGGCCAGCGGGCACCGTCTGAATCCCAGCTGTGTTTCTCTGAGCCGCGTCTGGCTGAGCGTCTTGAGGAATGTGACTGGCTGTTCCTGGGGTGTTCACGTATTATTTTAGTAAACTCTGCATCCTTTTGTCTCAGTCACGCTTCATGTGAGTCAGTTACAACATCCAATCAGACAATCAGAATGTATAACCACAATTAATTAACAATGGGTTTAGACACCCAGACCTGGTTTTCAACTAAACATGGAACCCAAGCAGCTCTGAAGAAGATAATGGTATGCTGACCTTGTATTTTCTCAGCAACAAGTAAGACTTGGTGCATAACCTGCATGCATGCATTGTCCCGAGATACCTGTAGTAGAGATGGATGCTGTCTTATACTTGAAGATGTGGCATGTCGACAGGAGGTGGTTTAAAATGTATGCACATTCTGGCCAGAACATTGAATAGGAATAATAATAAAAAAATAAAAAAAACTCAAATTGGGTATTCTGGCGGTGATATAATGAAAGTATACTGAATGGAAAAAGGGGTTATCTTCAGGAGTGGTCAGGTATTTAAAAAAATTACTCATGATAAGTACACAAGGTACACACATATTTATAGAGGTTTGATATCAGGTCCATAATGTGCATTTCAATCACCTCTGACTCCCTCACTCGTCACACAATTGAAACAAAAACTTGCTATCTGCCCCCTTTTTTCAGCAATGTACAAAGAGAGGGCCAGTCCATAGTGCTGACAGCGGAGGTTAGCTGCTGTGTGTGTATGTGTGTGTGTGAGCACATGTGTGTACGTGAGTGGGGCCTGTGTGCGAAGAATACCAGAGACTCTCAGGTCGCAGGTCGGATACAGCCCTGTTGGGGCACGTACGGAACAGGAAACAGAGGAGCGGAGCGGGGGCTTCAATGACGAGGTAAGACACACACATTAATCTGCTCTGGGTCTTTCTACTCAGAGGTACACACTCATGAAGGAACTAAAGATGGCAATAAGTTTCACATAAATTAAGATCACTGGCAAAACCCACAAAAAAAAAACGGATTCGTACATAATTAATAAATAAGCAAAAAACTGTAAACACTTACAGTGGAATTAAATAAATAGTGCATTTTACATAAATATCTCTTCAAATATTTGATATAAATAATATAAAGTTACCAGGTTCGTGAGTTGTCCTTCTAGAAATATACCTGCACAATGCGCTTCACAAAAAAGCAGCTGAAAGCTGTTAAATGACCTGTGTGTGGAATGGCACTGTCACAATTCACAAAAATGTCACACACATGTTCACACACGCACACTGTCCCTTTCAGTTGAGATTAGCTGTTTTCTGCTCATGTTTATTGGTTCAGGAGCCATGAGGTCATTGTTCACTTAATTGTTCCTTTTAATATATTATACAAAAATATATATATATATTTTTACCATGTAGCCATGTAACCATTTTTGGTGTTCATATTAAAATGTCTGCATCTGTTAAGATGTCTGTTTGTGGGATGGCAAACTTTTGGGCATCCGAACCATGTTTACTTGGCTGTTTCTGCTCCTCCATTGCCCTCTAGTGTTCATTTATCATCACACATGTCATCCAAGTCCATGTCCATACCAGGGTCAAAAACTTTATATGTGACCACTTATATAAATATAATTACCAATAGAACAAATGTGAATCTAGGTTTTGGTTAGCAATAGTGTTTAAACCATGGGTAAACAACCCTGGTCCTGCAGGGCACTGTCCTACACATTTCAGTGTTTACCTGCATTTAGCACACTTGATTCCCCTCTTCTCAGGACCAGGGTTGTGACCGCTGGTTTAGACTATATGCTTTATACATATGCTACCTTTCCCATAGTTGGGCAAAAAGTGCTAATGCCCAGACCGGGTTTTGTGGGAAATAACCTGAGCAGCCGTGTGTTGTCTGTTTCTTAAGGCAGTCGCTCACTGCAGCTGACGTTCACAGAGGGAGGATGAGTTTCACGGGTTGCTTTGGGTGAGTGGATCCATACATTTCTCTGGATGAAAGAACAGTTATACTCATAACCACATGCTGCCCTCACACCTCTCAGTGTTAATGATGGCATTTTTAAAGTGTCTGGTTGGCATATCTGGCATTCTGCATATCTGACTGTTGAGGTTTCTCTTGCATGACAACACTCAGAGTGATGCCCTTTCTCTAGTCGAGCTGTGCTCCAGGTATTTACTGTACATTAACATGCAAGATAGGAGACAGGCCTTCACTTATAACTAACTACAATAACATGCAATTCGCTGAAAGAACTACATTTTTATAGAATTTGAGTAACAATTTAGACGAAGAATTGTCATACTTGCAAAAGAATCAGCTGCAAGGCCTTAGCAATGAAAATTAATGTATTATTCTTATTATTAGTGATGTGACCATTTTTTTTAATATAGCATCTAACACATTGGTCTCTGCGCTATTGTGGGTCTGTGATGATATCTACATGAATATTTTTGCTGCTGAATGCAGCAGTGTGAAAAAAAAAACAATGCAAAGGCACCCATTTTAAACAGTTTAAATCATGTGAACGCACTTTTTCAATTTGACAAAATCACAAGAACGCCATTGAACGAAAGTTCTGGACTACTTTATCTTATTTTACTGCAGTTTTTTGTCTTAAAGCACCTTTGTTGGGGCGGGTTAATGTATTAATAATTTTTGTTGACACGATCACAGTTATACGGCATATCTGCAGTGATGCTTTAAATGATAAGGTGACAGGCTGTGGGTTGTAGGTGCTGGATAACCAAGCAAACGTAAAATGTGAGCGGCAAGGATAGAGTTCTCCTCTCACACGTACGCCCATTCAGCCATCAGCACATTTCCAACCTATGTAAACACAATAATGGCACAGGTCACCGTGGGGTCACTCCCGCTGTCAGGACTAATCTCAGAGGCGAAAAAGGCCCAGCAGTGTTGCACAATAGAGAGAGCGTGTAAACCGGCCCGCGTCACTCGGCTCCCCACAACACGGGCAGGAGAGTCTGGCTGAAGCTGCGATGCGGTTGACCACAGCAGTGAGTCACTTCAGGAGCTTAATTCATACTGGTCTGGAGATTTTTTTTTTTTTTTTCTGTATGTAATGCCTGGTCTTTTCGTTTTGCTGATTACGATGGAGTAGATAACTGTCTGGAAAGGTTAATGTGTTACAGAGTCCACAGGACAAAAGTTTAATGCGAACCGCTACACTGAGATTACTGATTACATAGAGGGTCTTTTCAAAAAAGAGCACGCATGCCACATGTCCAGTTCAGTCTTTGAGGGATTTTGCAAGAATGAACGTATCCTCATGAGTTCTAACGTCGATGAATACAGACTGCCGTACAAGCGTGTGTAGTAAGTAGACTGTGTTCTTTTTAAACCAACTCTTTTGCTTCGTCAATAGATATTCAGTGTGGCTACGTTATTGCAGAAATTACAGGGTGTTAAAAAAAAAAAGAGTCAAAGACAAGTCCCTTGACGTGATGCCTTCAGAGCACAGCACATGCAGAAAAGCCTTGATAATTTTGAATGATGACGAGTGATGCTGCTAAAGTGAAGCAGCGGTGGTAACAGGAGTTTCCAAAATGGGAGATTAGAGAGGGGGGAGAGGGGTGCCTTAAAGCTGCACTCGCTTTGCTCTGCAGGGAGGGAGCACACTGTGAAGAGATGTCGATGTCGATGATCTGTCTGACCGACTTTGAGGAGTACGCCAAAGAGCATCTGTCCAAGGCCACCTGGGACTACTATGCGGCCGGAGCCGATGAATGCTGCACCAGGGATGACAATCTGCTGGCCTACAAGCGGTAATGGATTCAGCCAGCGCCATCTAGATCGGGACAGAAGGAACACAGGAGGGGCACAACAAGTCATTTTCAGTGGGGCTGGTGTCACCATTCACATCTCATACTATTAAAATTCACTCATTAAAGATTAATGTATATCAAAAATATCAATGGCATATTTGGTGCCCCCAAATACATTGTGCCCATTATTGGTCAGAGGTTGCCCTTGTAGTTGTTTCTTTACAAGTGGTACTAACCAGTGGCTCTCATGTTGGGGGCGTGGGGGGGGAAAGGAAAAAATTTTGAAAACAATGAATGTTTCATATTCCTTTTTATATCTTTGATTGTTTTTCCTCACCTTTGTTAAGAATTCGTCTGCGTCCACGGATCTTACGGGATGTGTCAGTGAGTGACACCAGAACCACAATTCTGGGCACAGAGATCAGCTTTCCAGTCGGCATTGCACCCACTGCTTTTCACTGCCTGGCCTGGCATGAGGGGGAGATGGCCACTTCCAGAGGTTAGAGATGCTATTTGTTAAAAAAAAATGAATAAAATGCTACATGGCACAATTGAAATGCATTGTTGGAAAGATTACTTTTGAAATTCATAAAAATTCATTACAAAAACCAGTTACGGTATTTAAAATGTAATAGTGTAACTATAATGTAACTATTTCAATAGTTAATATAAAAGTAATAATTACTTTGGCATCACTTTTGTTAATTATGAATGAAGTTAACTGTTAACCATTTTGAAATTGTGTAACCTGGCAGTCTTTAGGTTTGGACATTCAATGTTGTTTTCTTTATTTACATTACCATTTACTTTGGTAGATTCTCACTGAAGGCATCAAAACTATGAATGAACACATGTGGAGTTATCTACTGTATTCTTGATATTCTTGATATGATATTATAAATTCCTTTTTTTCATCCAGCCAGTCACTTGTAAAGTGAAAATGAAGTGATTGCCATTGTGAAATACTGCAGCACAGCAGACGTTGCACACAACGAAATGTGTCCTCTGCTTTTAACCATCACCATCGCCATGACAGCCATGACAGGGCACCTTCAGCACATAGTGATTTTGAAGTACAAGATAGTGAAGACACCGATGTCTCTTCCTCTCCACCTGTCTCTTCATTCCTTACTGCTTCCCACAGCCGCAGAGGCACTGAACACCTGCTACATTACCAGCACCTACTCCACCTGCTCAGTGGAGGAGATTGCCTCTGCAGCACCTAGCGGATACCGCTGGTTCCAACTCTACTTATACCGGGACCGCAAACTGTCCGAGCAGATAGTTCACCGTGTGGAGACCCTCGGCTACAAGGCCCTGGTGCTCACCGTAGATGTTCCCTACACCGGCAAGCGGCGAGACGACATCCGCAACCAGTTCAAGCTCCCACCGCACCTGAAAGTTAAGAATTTTGATGGTGTTTTCCAGGTAAGTTCAGTCTGACAGTTTCCTGTGGTGAAAAAAAACACAGTCTTCAATTTGTCAAACCATCATTATTTTAATAAAAGCCTGAGGACGCTTGACCTTACACTAGCAAACAAGACCCACACTTAGAGGCACTTTGCGGCAGTTTGAAGAATAGTGCCCTAAATGTGGGGAAGCAAAGCAGACAGTAGCCAAAGGGCCTGAACTGAAATGGGGGTGACAACTATCTTCTTACAGTGATGTAAAGTCATCCAGTTATTGATGCCGTAAATACCATAAATGTATGCAAAAGCATAAAGAGAAAAATGCATACAGGTACTGTATGAAGAAATCATTTTAGTGTCTAAGAACATTAACATTCACATTTACGCCATTTATCAGACGCCCTTATCCAGAGCGACTTACAATCAGTAGTTACAGGGACAGTCCCCCCCTGGAGACACTCAGGTTTAAGTGTCTTGTCACTTGCTCAGGGACTCAATGGCAGTAAGCGGGATTTGAACCTGGGTCTTCTGCTTCATAGGCGAGTGTGTTACCCACTAGGCTACTACCACCCACATCAATGCACATAAATGCACATCTTCAGACAAAGTCACAATGCTGTTGTGTTACTTAAAAAGCTGAAAGTGCCCTAAAGTGTTCAGAATGCTATGAGACAAGATTTGCTATGGGACAAGAAAATTTCCTATTTTGTGCTGCCACCGGGTAGTCAAGCTTAACTCTTCTCAAATTAACATGTTCATGTTGTCTTGAATTTAGGCATTACCTCAAGTAGATAAAACTCACGTTGACATCATTTGCTTGTGTCTGCCAACCTCTGCAGGAAACAGCCGGTCCAGAGGAGTACGGCATCCCTGCTAACACCCTGGACCCCTCCATCAGCTGGAAGGATGTGTGCTGGCTGCAGTCCATCACCCGGCTGCCCATCATTATTAAAGGCATTCTCACCAAGGAGGATGCAGAGCTGGCTGTGGAGCACGGCGTCCAGGGCATCATCGTGTCCAACCACGGTGGTCGGCAGCTGGATGGGGGACCTGCCACTGTGAGATAAACTCTCAATCACGTTTGACAAAAAAGGCAGCTCGATACAAAGAAATGTTACAAAGTCCTGTTATTAAAATGAGTAAAGTTTTAACTTGGACGTGATACTGTGGAGTTCTTACTCAAGGTTATGCTCCATGGTTTTCCTCGTAAATGCTTTCAAAACAGTGACGTTAGAAGCTCAGGGACACTCAGATGTGACCTTCACAGAGAACAGTAACATCTGGGATTTACGGTGTGTCCTTCACCATGTTACATCTGCCTATCTGTCCCTTGCAGATAGACTGTCTGTCTGAGATAGTGGACACGGTTCAGGGCAGGGTCGAGGTCTACATGGACGGTGGAATTCGCACTGGGAGTGATGTTCTGAAGGCCTTGGCCCTCGGAGCCAAGTGTGTGTTCATCGGCAGGCCAGTAGTGTGGGGTTTAGCCTACAAGGTGTGTGTTTGTGTTTACATGTACTTCACTGCCTGCTTAAATTTCTTCCTTACTGTGATTTCGGGGTAGTTAGTTAATTGTCCTGAATTTTTTATGCTGTTTAAGTGCTGAAGACTGGTTAAAATACAGCTTTCTGCTTCCTAAGCACAACAAACTAATGTCTATCTCCACTATGTCTATTTTAGGGTGAAGATGGAGTCAGAGAGGTTCTGCAGATCCTCAATGATGAGTTCCGTTTGTCAATGGCTCTATCTGGTAAGTCCTGGGCTATGATTGCACACTGAAATTCCCCATATGATATGATAACGGATCACTGTTTTTTTTTCTTACCAGGCTGCAGGAATGTGTCTGAGATAAACAGGAACCTCATTCAAATGTCCAAACTTTAAAAAAAAAAAAAGCTTGCAGAAAAGACTACAATATGTAGGATGACAATGAACAGAGAGCAGAAGCAGGAGAGGTGATTGCTTTCCAGGAAAACAAGCAATTTTTTAATTTTCCTCTCCAAATGGCAGCAATTGCAATAAATGTGTATCAGTGAATGATTTTGCCTGAAAACTGTGGTGAAGAATGATGAAGATGGGGAGGTTTCTGAATGTGAAATGGAAGGCACTTGGCAGTAACGGAGAAGGGACGCCCTATGTGAACGTCTGGTTTTTTTTTTTTTTTTTGGTTTGAGTTACGATTGAGAGAATTGAGAAGGGAGTGTCTGATATAATGAAGAATGGAATTCTATCAAGGATGAGGAAAGCTACAGTACCTAAAACTTTAATGGCAGCACGATCAAGAATGGTGTTAAAATAAAACTCATTTGAAAGCATCCCTGGTGTCTTGTCTGTCCTCCTTATGCCAAAACCCATCATGGCATTTTTTTTTTTCAAGTGGCAGGCGAGAGGCATGATCTCTGCACTCCAAATAAAACATAAAAGAGCGGGGAGATCCTCCAGACCCGAGACCTCGGCCGATCCTCTGAGATGAAAGTGCACGCTGCAAAAATTCAGTCAAAACAGCCACTGAGTCATTCGAGCATTTAACGTCTGCTTCCTCATTTTCTCTTTCAAGTACAGTCCTCCTCTCCATGCCATCTGAGAGAGAGTCCTCTCGTAGGTAAGCAGCGTCCAGGTTGCAAATAATGCCTCATAATTTTCTTTTTTTTTTTTTTACCAAAGATAAGATGAGAAGAGGGGAGAAGGTGCATGAAAGCATGTAGGAGCACGAGAGGAGTTAAAAGGAAACGCAGAACCGGAAGTGTCTGAGGTCTTGGTTCACTTGGTGAGACGCCATGAGCTGATTGTGTGAGAGGTACATTTAGTTAGTTCTTTCTCATAGTTGAACAAGGGCAGCCACGACAGCGGCATTTTTGAACAGGCCTCAGTTCTAGGTAAGCTGTTCTGCTGTGCTAAATATGCAAAAAAAGAATAAGTACCGTATCTATGTTTCTATGTTATGGTGATTACCATCAACTTTTAACAGATTAATAACATCACTTCAGATTCTATATTTTATCGGTTTGATATCTTATCTTATTAAATGCAACTTTTTCAGGAATCGTTTTGTAGAATGCAAAGAACTCGGGGTCTTTAAAGGTGAAAGTAACAGACAGAGAACAGATAGAGTTGAAGGTGTAGGCAGAAACTGGGTGAATCTCACTTTCAGGTTTAGGACCCTTTTAGAACGAAGGCCTGTGCCGCGTCAGGAGCGCTCCGGCGGCAGTCGTATGGGAGAGCCCACATCCTCGCTGCATGCTGCAAAGAGGCTGCACCTGTTCCCGCTGCCTTGTCTGTGTTCGTGTGATGGCAGACGATGCCCCGGTGCAGTCTCACTTCCTCCTTCATACGGCCCTGGTGCCGTATGCAATGTGCGTAACAGAAAATTCATTTCTCCTTTTTGTCGTGAAACTCCTCAGCTTCCGAAGTGAAGTGAATCCTTCGTGGGCTTGCCTTTCGGCCGACGGAATCAGGCAGGAGATAAAATGGGGTAAGAAGTGTGATTTTTATGTGTATTTATGCTTTTTTTTTATTCACTTTTAACTTCCCTGCTGGCAAACCTCCACAGAATGACTGATGTGTCTTCCAGAAACAATGGCGAGGAGGGAAAGCTGCATCGCCGGCTGTCACGTCTAAGCAGAGGACAGTCAAGACAACAGCCCCGACCCCCACCTCAAGCCAGTAGTCCCCGAGCCTCTGCCCCGGTCCCTCCATCCCCTGAGCCGGCAGCTGAGCCTTCTGAGGCGCTCCCTAAGCCACCAGAATCTGCACCAAAAAACCCTGCTGTGGCGCCCAAGCTGCCTGAAGCACCCAAGCCCACCGTCCCTCCCAAACCTCAGAACAGGGTTTTCAGCTGTGAGAACCATGGCAATGCCATGCTGCAGGTACATGTCCGCACAATGTTCACGTCTGTTCAGGATTACAGCGTGGTTATATGTTTTTTAAGTTGTCTTTTCATTAGGGGCTCGACCAGTTTCGTTCAGATGAAACATTGTGTGACGTGACCCTGATTCCTGGCGACAGCAGCACAAGGTTTCCAGTGCACAGAGTCATAATGGCTTCAGCAAGCGATTACTTCAAAGCCATGTTCACAGGTGAGTCCTCAAGAATTTGGGAATTCAGCACACAATTTTTTATTTGACTGCATGGCCTGCGTTACCATTAACTAAGCAAGCAAATAAATTCTGTACGTTTCGCTGTGTCTATCCAAGGTGGGATGCGGGAGCAGGAGCTCAAAGAGATTAAACTTCATGGTGTGAGCAGCACTGGCCTCAAGAACATCATCAACTTCATCTACACCTCCCATCTCGACCTGAAGCTCAGTAACCTGCAGGACACTCTGGAGGCAGCCAGCTTTCTGCAGGTCATGCCAGTCCTCAACTTCTGCAACCAGCTCCTCGGCAGTGAGGTATAGCACACCCACGACACAGAGGAAACTAATAAATGATCATTGGGAATCAAAATGTAAAATAAAATGTCATAGGTCACCTGAACATCAAGATGAAAACATGAAACCTTGTTGGATTAAGATTAAATCCTGTTTCTGTTTTTTTTAAGATACAAATTAGTTTTATTTTCTTATACATAAAAAATTGTTGGACTCTTACATATAACTTTACATTTAAAAAGCAATTAAAATCAATGCTATATTTTTTTACAAAATACATTTACAAGCGCTAGTATCTTAATGCTGCTCTTTGGCTTGAATTGAAATCAAGATTTTAAAACTACGCATACATTTCTCCTTCCTTCCCTGCATTCAAGAATAACTTTCTTCCCTCAGGCCAGCAGTCTTTTAAATTGGAACATACGGTGAAACGCAACATAATTAGGCTTCATATTTTAATAAATCTGAAATTCTTATTTTTAATCGTTTTGTAGAATGCAAAGAACTCGGGGTCTTTAAAGGTGAATGTATCAGACAGAGAACAGATAGAGTTGAAGGTGTAGGCAGAAACTGGGTGAATCTAACTTTCAAGTTTAGGACCCTTTTAGAACAAAGGCCTGTGTCGCGTCGGGAGCGCTCCGGCGGCAGTCGTATGGGAGAGCCCACATCCTCGCTTTTTTTTTTTTACAAATAACAAGAGCACACAGGAAGACACGACAGACATAGTGAGGACCTGGCGAGGACATGTCACAAAAAGGCATACATTTATACAGACTGACATGGCTGCACACACACGGGATAATACGAGCACACAAGCACAGCGAATTGTTGATGTCAGTGATTATGGACTTTTGTGGTTTTTTTTGTGTTTTCTTACTTTTACCAACAAGTAATGACATACAGGCATTTGTGTAATTGAATAGGATGTGTTACTGTTGCTTTTCTAAGGGCACCATTTTCAGACTGATGCTAATTGCACCCCAGAGCACTAGGCATGGGAGCTGCATCATCCTCAAGATAACACCACGAGGTTCCTGGTTTATGAAAACCCTTTAGTCTTCTGCTTGCAGACAACCCTTAGTGTGTAGTGCTGCTGAAAATAGTGCCCTACTGTCAATAGAGGCTTTGCATTATGCCTGAATGTCTTTGTGATTGTCATATAAATGTTTTACAAGGTAGTTAATGTGCAGTTATTTAGAGAATGCAATGCTATCATGTTTCACACTTCACTGTACAAATACTTACAAGTTTTTGTAATACTGCAGGTCACTGTAGATAACTGCGTGGAGGTAGAACGCATTGCTAGAGACATGCTACTGGAAGGCGTCCAGGCCCACGTCCAGAACTTTGTTCAGGAAAACTTTTATGATCTGGTTCAGAGCAACTGCTTTCTTGAGCTCTCGGAGGCCACCATGGTCCACACGCTTTCCAGCAACAGCCTCAAGGGCTTCTCTGAGATGGAGTTGTACCAGGCGGCCCGTGCCTGGCTCTCCCATGAGCCTGCCAGCCGACGCCCAGCTGCTTTTGCCCTCATGCGACACATCCGCTTCCCACTAATGACACCCACAGAACTGCTCCAGATCTCCCAGGAGGACCAGAATGACGGCAACAAGTCCTTCATGCGCACAGACACTGCCTGTGTCAACCTCCTTCTGGAAGCCAGCAACTACCAGATGTTGCCTTTCCTTCAGCCTATACTTCAGACTGAACGCACACAGATGCGCTCCAATGCGACCCACCTGCTGGTGCTCGGTGGGGTTATGAGGCATCAGCTGGTAGTGAGTCGGGAACTCAGGCTATACGATGAGGAAGCAGGGGGCATCTGGAGGGCACTGCAGCCAATGGACACGCCCAGGTACCAGCATGGCGTGGCCCTGCTAGGAGGCTTCCTTTACATTGTGGGTGGCCAAAGCACCTACGACACAAAGGGAAAAACAGCAGTAGATAGTGCCTACCGCTATGACCCACGCTTTGACCGCTGGCTGCAAGTGGCCTCACTCAATGAGAAGAGGACCTTCTTCCACCTGAGCACTCTGAATGGGAAGCTGTACGCCGTAGGTGGACGAAATACGGCAGGAGAAATTGGTGAGAGAAATAGTAATTACATGTAGGCACAGAGATGAATAGCTTGGTTTAACTAAATAAGGTTAATTGGAATCCCTGCCAGAGAGTGAAGATGTGAACAAGAAATAAAAAAGCATGAAAAATGTTTTTTCACCACTATTCCAGACAACATTAACAGTTATGTGGTTAACACCACATCAATCATGTAACAATGCAAAGTAATAATTGTGGGTAAACATTAAATTTATTTTGAACAAAGGATTTTTTTCTAAATATGTGACAAAGGATCCTTCTTAATACGTACATGACAGAGCACAATAGACACATTGTGCTGAAAAAACAGTGTTCTTCTCACATCTGCATGACAGTGATGCACTTGTCTGTGCATCAAGTACAAATTCTAGAATATCTGTGCAGAAAGCATGTTTATTGTATATGCTGTTCTACATATCCAGTGTGGCAACACTTTATTTACTATTTGCTCACCCTACAGTATTTAAGGCACACCTATCATATACATGTGCATGACAGTGATGCACTTGTCTATGCATCAAGTACAAATTCTAGAATATCTGTGCAGAAAGTATGTTTATTGTATAAGCTGTTCTACATATCCAGTGTGGCAACACTTTCTTTACTATTTGCTCACCCTACAGTATTTAAGGCACACCTATCATATACATTGCCTTAAATGTAAATTTACAACAGACACCCTTTGCCAGGGCGGCAGTGACAGGGTTACAAACACTCGGGGTTAAGTGAAAGGGATTGTCATATTGATACAATGCACGGCACACGGTGACACGACAAAATGTGTCCTCTGCTTTTAACATCACCCTTTAGTGAGCAATGGGCAGCGACTTACAAGGAGAGGACACCAGCAATTCTCATTTGGTTTCCACAGATGAGAGTTACAAAACTAAGAGCCCTGATAAGACCTAACTTGTCAACAATAGAACATGCTAGGGAAAGTGCTGTACTTTGAACCTGTGACTACATGGTTTTCTGGTCATGTGTGTTATCCACTAGACTACTACCACCCCACTTAAAATATGTATTTATAATGCTTTCAAGACAAAAGATTTTTTTTATTAGCAAACAGCTAATAAAAACCATCTAACACTTTAACACCTTTTTTTCATCAGTGCTTTGTACTGCTAAAGTGTAAAACAAGGGGAGCTGCTACTCATGCTTGGTATAAAAGCTCCCACCCCCTCAAACCAATGATATAACAGATTAAAATATGTTTTGTCTAACAGGCTCAGTGGAGTGCTACAACCTCAGTAAGAATGAGTGGACTTTTGTGTCTCCAATGAGCGAGCCTCATTATGGCCATGCTGGAACGGTGCATGGGAGCCTGATGTATGTCTCCGGTGAGTGGCTACAGCCGAAACCATTTTCACATTCAAATAAGGGACACTTTGAGCTGTTTCTTTTAGAATAATCCCTTCAAAAGTTTCACTGGTCAAGCTCACTCAGCACACAAAAATGTGTTTTGTGGGCCTGTCTTAATCTATTCTCACTTGCTAAAGCTGACTCATTTGCCGTGCTGGGTATGTATTGAAACAATGACCCTATTCTGTTGAGGTTTCATGGCAACAGTAGGAGTGAAACACGGTTTCGCATGTTAAGAAAGGTAAGAATTTCCAGTAATGAGAAGTATGGGCAGGAAGTGCACTGAGCCCACACTTAATGGGTCAGTGGCATATCTGTGGTCTGCATCGAGATATTTTTGCATGTTTGTCTGAAACATGACTATATACTAATGAATAACAAGATATCTAAACATGTAATGTGACTGTTAGTTATTTTAATTCTATAGTTTTTGACCTGATATTTGAATGCTGGATGAGACATTCTGGATGAGCACCTCATTCACATGAAAAAGTAATTCAGTCTTTCTATGCAACCATTTTCCAGCCATAAGTGGTGAAATGACCCCGAGCCGTGGTGTTGACAGGTGAGGGGGGAGGGCTGTTGTGTCCTGCAAGGCTGAGCTTTCTACACTCCTCTTAGACCACTTCCTTCCTGCCATTCTGCGGTCTGCTCTAGCAGAGGGACCAGAGCATTACTGAGTTTATTTTATAGAAACATGCCTGGCGTGAAACAGGTTCTGACAAAATTTGTATCATGCATTTTGAAACGTAAATGTGTACATCTAACTAATGCGCAAGTCAGAGGAGTTTCCACTTCAAGATGGCAAACACCCCATACACCCCAAACTGGAGTTAGTATGTTATGCTCTATATTAGATCATAATGGCAGTGGTGGCCTAGCGGGTAAGCAAAGTTACCTGTAATCGCAGAGTTGCCGGTTTGAATCCCGAACTGGCAAGGTTCCACTGAGGTGGTAAATTATACCACAATATGATGAGCAAAGCACCGTCCCCACGCACTGCTCACTAAGGGTGATGGGTAATGCAGAGGACACATTTTGTTGTCTAGACCGTGTGCTATGCTCACTGTGCTTCACTTTTTTCAAACTGATTGTAAGTGTCTTGTAATTTCCTGTTTCATCTTGTCTCCACTAGGTGGCATCACAAAAGACACTTTCCAAAAAGAGCTGACCTGCTACGACCCAGAAACAGACACCTGGAGCCGTCGGGCAGACATGATGGAGTTGCGCGGCCTACACTGCATGTGCACCATAGGTGACCACCTGTATGTCATGGGTGGGAACCACTTCCGGGGCGCAAACGACTATGACGACGTGCTGAGTTGTGAGTTCTACAACCCCCTAACAGACCAGTGGACCATAGTGGCACCCATGCCCCGTGGCCAGAGTGACGTGGGCGTGACCGTTTTCAAGGACAAGATTTATGTGGTTGGTGGCTACTCCTGGAACAGCCGCTGCATGGTGGACATTGTGCAGTGCTACAACCCAGAGACTGATAAATGGGAACATGAGTTCGACGTGCTGGAGCCCCTGGGTGGAATACGCGCCTGCACTATGACTGTCCACCCACCGGAAGGTTCTGTATATGAAGCACAAATTCAGGACTGCCCCCTACCTACTCAGCAAAAAGCTGAGATGACATCAAAGTAAATTTGTCTTTTCGAGGCTTGTCAAATGAAAAAATAAATCTCCAATTGTCTAGCATAGCTGAAAGACAATTGTTTAATAATTGTTAAGATACATGGAATATATTATTTCATAAAATCACTGGACACCTTAGACTGGGGCCTGGCAATAAGGCCTAAAATCTATGTTGTGGTATAATTTGAAGCATGTGCATTAACAACATATATATTGAGATATTTTCATTTCTTTTGCATGTGTGTATATATATGTATATATATTTTATATACTTATATATATTAATAAGTCAAAATGACTTTCTGAAAATACTCACATACCAGATACATTGCAGCAGAAGTATAGAATGCCATTTTATGCACATTTATTGTGCAAAGAATTCTTAAAAATTACAAAACTTTTGAAGCAATTTTACATGAGTGGCTGGTCCTGATCACTCCAAGCTGACGCACAAGTGAGTAGGCCGGGAGCTGATGCAGAATTAATCTGGACTTTGTTTCTTTGTGTTCAGTTTCAAGACATTTATGTCTCATGCCTTTGGGCTCATTTTTGTTTATTCCTGTTCCCTTTATTCTGGTTTGTTGTGCCTGTTTACTAAAAATCCTTTTCCCGAAGTGTCCTACTTCTACGCCTCCTTCTCCTACACACTCCAAATGCTGCAGAAAGAGGTGGCAGAAGACAGCAGCAGGGAAGGGAAGGCGCAGAGTCCAATAACACGTTCTGACCGGTCCGGGGTTCTGTCACAATGACACTCACTTCACTTCCACAATGTGAGGATTGTTTAAATCCATCCAATCAATACCTCAAATGCACAAACATAATTTCAGCTCATGTTTCACAAGGTCGACACAAGCCCCACATTTCAGCATGTAGTGGCAGTTGAAAAAACCATTTACATTCCGCTCTTGTTTCTCTGGTAAACAGCCTGCTGCCACATCGTCAACTTTTTCTACTCTTCTAAGAGACAGTCGATGTAAACAGGAAAGATTTCTGTTTTGTCTTACTTTGTGCTGTTTATATTGCCACTGTCTCTGTGTCTAATAAAAAATAAATGCATCATGGCTGTTTCCCTTTCTGAAATAATTTTATTCAGGTTTCTAGGACCGTATTTGATAGAGCCAAAGAAAAAAAAACAAAATAAATCAGAAAGCATCAAACAGTACTATGTAACTTTTGCTTGTGCTATTTATCCTCCCTGAATAAAATGTTATTGGTATTAACAAAAATTCATATTTGTACACCCATTTATTAATCATTCTTCGTCTAGCAGTGATCATCTTGACACACATGGTCCAAAAAGTCTGTTTGTGTTCCCAAGTCCCCGCCCAGTGGCATTGGGACTGTCCTTGGCAAATGCAAGTGCATTAAAACGGCCAGTTCCTGGCTGCCAGATACCAGCGCTGTCTGAATAATTCTCTTTTTCACAGAGGAGGAGTGTTGTTGAGAAGCAGTAACCATGTCTCTGACTGGAGATGTGTGTGTGGTGACCGGTGCTTTCGGGTTTGTGGGCGACCGGGTGGTCAGATTGCTGCTGGAGGAGGAGAGGCTGGCCGAAATACGGCTGCTGGACAAGAACATCCGACCTGAACTCTTACAGTCCCTAGAAGGTAAAAACTTTAAAAACTTTGTCCTTGTCTGTTTCAAAATGCTGTTGGTTAGCTTCTAAGGGATCGTTTTCTCTCTCGACTGCTCTTTTTATGAACTCAGAATGTGACATTCTTCAGCTCAGAGTCTCCTTTTTATTTGTCACTTTTGACTTGGGGAGCTTGTCAAACATCACTCACTGTTGTATAGAACTGATATGTTGAACTGAATTAATAATGATTGTTTGGTATTAATGAGAATTGAGTTTAGCTGGTTAATAACTGAGCTTGGATCACAACCTTGAAGGTGGAATTTTTAAGTACAATTTAAATACAGTAGTCTATGCTGCCCCCAAAAATTGCTAACAGCATGCATTTGCCATGGGATTGTTTTGATAGACCTGGAACAATCTTTTGTTATTACATTCCAGTGAATCCTGGCATTGTCATCTTGAAATATGCTGTGCCATCCTTTAAAATATTCTCTGTGGTCAGCTGGTTTCATTTTATTGTCACATAATATTGCCAAACAATATTGATTGTTTTTCAATGAGCTTGTCATTGTTTATTGGCTGATTTTCAGACAAGAGGGGTGAGACGAAGATCAGCGTATTTGAGGGAGACATCAGGGATGCCGAACTGGTCAGAAGAGTCTGTCAAGGAGCATCGCTCATGTTCCACACTGCCTCTCTCATCGACGTCCTAGGAAGTATAGATTACAGCGAATTGTATGCGGTCAATGTCAAAGGTACGTCATTAAGCACTCTTCAATTTTTTTATGATGTGACACCGCGGGGCCATGGGGCTGTCACAGCAGGTGTCCTGATGGAGTCCTATGGAGTCCTGATCCATCTCAGCTGACACCAATTGGGCTTAATGGATGGAGATTGATCTTAAAGTGGCTTAAAGTGGACATGTGAACGTTACCTGAGTGTGTTTATGTACGGTGATCCCAGACACCCGGAAGTGGGGTTCGCAGTGGGTGAGTGGTTGTAGGGACAGCCAGGAGGGTGATGCAAGGTTTGCGTACCCCACTGCGCACACGCTGACCACCGTGGACCTCTGCAGCATCCTCTCCAATGCCCAAGTGGACTGGGAGAACTCAGACCTGGAAGACGAGGGTGTGCGACACCCACCGCACACTTCCTGATGGGGCGGGAGTCCTGCGTCATGAGGTGAGCAGCGAGGAGGAGGACGAGGAGGAGGAAGAGGGCGACGTGGCGGTAAGCTGGTGGAACCGGCCGATGGGGAGTCGTGACTCAGCGACTGCGCTGCCGAGCCTGCCTCACTGGGAACTCATCCCTCCAGTTCCCGTTCTCCCAGGCAGCCACTGGCACCATCTCTCCCCGCACCCGCCTCCCACCATCACAGGTGTGCTGAAGGAGCCGCCCGCTGCTGTCTCCACCCAACACACACTTCCAACAACCTGCAGGCTGAGGCAGATGTGCCAGCTCACCCCCTGCCTCCCATACCAGCACCACAGCGCCACCTGCCAGTCGCAGTTGCAAGGGAGGGGCATGTCTCTTCCTCTGCTGGAGGATAGTCAGTGTGGTATGTAAATGGTCTCCGGGGAGTCCGGGACAGGGAGCAGGGCTGGACACAGAAAAAGGGGCATGCAGTGGCAGGGGCTGCATGCACCCTGGTACGAAAACCCTGAGATATGATAAGTGGTCACCAGAGGGTCCAGGACCACCTCCATGCCACATGCAGGGGGGGATGCTGGGGACTCCAGCAGGGACTTGCAGGGGCAGGGCATCAGGAGGCCAGCCAGAGGCTGTGCTGTGCTGTGTTCTTTAATTTGCCCAGATGTGGTCGTGACATATGAGAACCTACTGGAGTCATTTTACAGCTGCACAAATTAGAGAATTATAACACAAATAACCCTAATAATGTAAATTATATACAATTCATGAATAATCTTTTTTGTGGCATGTGTCAAAATTTCTCTAACACAAAATGAACAGAAATTTCAGAGTGGTTGTCTTTATATCTGTTATATCTGTCTACACCAGGGACCCAGGTTCTTTTGGATGCTTGTCTACAGGAGAATCTGTCCTCCTTCATCTACACCAGCAGTATTGAGGTTGCTGGACCAAACCCACGTGGTGACCCCATCATAAATGGCAATGAAGAAACCCCTTACTCTTCCTGCCTCAAGTTCCCTTACAGCAAGACCAAGCAGGAGGCTGAAAGACTGTGCCTTAGCACCAACGGAGAGATGCTTAGAAACGGAGGGCACTTGGCAACCTGCTGCCTGAGGCCCATGTACATATTTGGGGATGGCTGTCGCTTCACGGTGGGTCACATGAAGGATGGAATAAGGAACGGGAATATGCTACTGCGGATATCTCGCAAAGAGGCTCGAGTGAACCCGGTCTATGTGGGAAACGTGGCTTTCGCACACCTTCAGGCAGCCAGAGCCCTGAGAGACCCCAACAAGAGAGCAACAGTTGGAGGAAACTTCTACTATATCTCTGATAACACGCCTCCTGTCAGCTACTCTGACTTCAACCACACTGTGCTGTCACCCATAGGATTCGGCATCCAGGAGAGACCCAGTCTGCCCTTCCCACTCCTTTATGTCATCTGCTTCCTGCTGGAAACCCTCCAGACAGTTCTCCGCCCGTTCCTGCGCTACACACCACCCATAAACCGGCAACTTCTCACCATGCTGAACACCCCCTTCAGCTTCTCCTACCAAAAAGCTCAGAGGGATATAGGTTATACACCTCGATACAGCTGGGCGGAGTCGCACAAGGTTACCACTGACTGGCTGGCCTCCATTTTGCCCAAGGAGAGAGAGTCCATAAAAGCAAAATAAGAACAACACGACCAAAAAAAAAGTCTTTACTTTTGCTGTTCATTATATCATTTCTTGTATCTTAACACTAAATAAATATAATTAATTTGTATTGTCTAGTGTAATTTTGATGTTCTTTGATATTCCAGTCAGCTGTATTTGCCTTCCTCTTGACTGTGATTTTAAGAAACTATAATACAATAAAATAATTAATAACTCCATCCAGTTGTGCTGCGCTGATTTAATAAAATAAAACCATTGTCTGCAGACCAACTCAATTCCAGGTATACACCCATTCCACACACAGCTGACATGAATCAGTGACCTTGACCTTTAACCGGAAACATGTGTGTCAAGAAATTGTGTTGTGGGGCCGTCGAGCAGACTTGACGAGGTTGCACAGCCTACACTGCATGTGTACCATAGGCGACCACCTGTATGTGGCCACAAGTTCTACACCCTCCTAATGGACCAGTGGACCATATGACCCATGCCCTGTGGCCAGAGTGATGTGGGCATGACCATCTTCAACGACAAAATTTACAGTGGTGTGAAAAGCAGCAAGACCAGCTGGTTTAATTGTATTTAACCAGATCACTTTGTCAGGCAGGTCCTATTTAAGTGATTTCTTGATTGAGAATTGAGGTTGAGATGTGGCAGTAATTAGGCCTTGATGTGGCTAGAGATGCTGAACTCAGGTGTGATGAAACACTGTTGAGTTATGCTTTACTAGCATTCATTTCTTGTGTATACTCACAAGAAATGGAACAACTTTGTCTTAGACATTATTTTATTTGAATAAACCAATTTCAAATACTGTGAAATAAATACAAAAAAAGTATGAACTTGAGATGGAGGGCTCTCACCTTTTGAAGACAGGTAAGAGTGACATTCCGCTAAAACCCCACACCACCACCACCCTGCCCCGTCCCACCCAGTCCCAAATTTACAGCAAATACAAAAATATGTCAGTGAATTAAGTGGTGCTGTCAGAATAGCAAAGAAAGCAGTCTTGCATGCCTCCCAGAGTTCATCAATATTCTTTGGTTTCGTCTTCCATGCTTCCTCTACCACACACATGCTCAATGATGTTCATGTCTGGTGACTGGCCTGGCCAATCCTGGAGCGACTTAATCTTGAGGAACTTTGATTTAGAGATGGAAGTATGTGATGGAGCACCATCCTGCTGCCGAATTTGGCCTCTTTTATGGTTGGGAATATAAAAGGTAGCTAAGATTTCTTGCTATTTCAGACTGTTGATGTTGCCTTCCACCCTGCAGATCTCTTGCACACCCCCATACTGGATGTAACCCCAGATCATGATTTTTCCGCCACCAAACTTCACTGTTTTCTGGGTGAATCTCGGATCCATGTGGGCTCCAGTAGGTCTGCAATATTTGCGGTGACTGAGCCAACAAATGGTCCTCTCGAGCAGTTGTCTTGCGGGGTCTGTCTGACCTGGGTTTATCCTCTGTTCTTGATACTGAGACACATTGAAGGTGTCTGCCACATCAGCAGTGGATCTGGTCTTCTGCCTCTTGATAATCAAAACTTTAGTTTCAGGGTGAATTTTAGCCATGTTTACAGTGATATGTCAGTCATCCTGTGATAACGAAATACTACTTAACCTATACTACTCTGAATAGGTGTTCAGAAAAGGAAGTGGCCCTGTAAGCAGAAGGTTGCCGCTTCGAATCCCGATCCGCCAAAGTGCCACCGAGCAAAGCACCGTCCCCACACACTGCTCCCCGGGTGCCTTTCATGGCTGCCCACTGCTCATCCAAGGCTGATGGTTAAAAGCGGAGGACACATTTCGATGTGGCACCTTCTGCTGTGCTGCAGTGTTTTACAATGACAATCACTTCGATTTCACTTTCATTTAAAATGAATGTTCAGAGGATTTCGTTACAAGAAGCAGAATAATATGAGAAAATCAGGAATGCCTTTTCATTGGTGGTTGTGCTGCACCACTGGGGCAGTTGTGGCCTAGCGGTTAAGGAAGCGGCCGTGTAATCAGAAGGTTGCCGGTTCAAATCCCGATCTGCCAAGGTGCCACTGAGCAAAGCACCGTCCCCACACACTGCTCCCCGGGCGCCTGTCATGGCTGCCCACTGCTCACTCAGGGAGGTTCACTGTGTGCATCGTGTGCTGTGCTGCTGTGTATCACATGTGACAATCACTTCACTTTTTCTTTTATTTTACTCCACAATTGGCTATTATCCAGGCCCTTTTTTTTGATTGGCCAAAATATGACCCAGATTACTTGGTCTGAACAAGTGTTGTAATTTAACAGGCTGTAAACCTTTAGGGATCAACAACATTTTTGGAAGATTTCGTTACAAGTAGCAGAATAACATGAGGAATTCCAGGATGCCTTTTCATTGGTGGTTGTGCTGCATTTTACTCAGATACAATACTGCTATTTTCTGATTGTCTGTTTTCTAGGCCTGTAGACTGTCTGGTTTTTTTTTTTTTTTCATTTTGATTGGCTGTTAAATGCCTGGATCTTGGACTCCGCAGAGACGTGCTTCTTTCGTAGTGAGGCACTTGTGTGCCGCTGTCTGAGAAATATTCGCCTATATTGCCTATGCCACGTCCCAGCTCGAGTGGGTGGGATTTAGTTTTTTTCTTCACTTCACTTAGAAAACACATTTGGTGTTTATTTGTGTTGTCTTATATTTATTTATAGTAATATTTATTTTCTGATTTTATGAAACATTTAAATGTGACTAGCAAAGTAAAAAAGAAAGAAATCAAGAAGAGACAGACACTTTTTCACACCACCATACAAGGTTTTGGGCAACTCCTGGAACAGCTGCTGCATGGTGGACATTGTGCAGTGCTACAACCCAGAGACTGATAAATGGGATCATGAGTTCGATATACCTGCACTATGACTGTCCACCGACCGGAAGGTTCTGTACATGAAGCACAAATTCAGGTCTGCCCCCTACCTACTCAGCAAAAAGCTGAGATGACATCAACTTTTCCTTTTCGAGGCTTGTTAAATGTGGGGGAAAAAATCTATAACTATCTAGCACAGATAAGAGAATATTGCTCAATATGTTAAAGTACATGGAATAAATTATTTTGAAAAATCAGTGGACACCTTGGACAAGGGCTGGGCAATATGGCAAAAAATTCATCACAATATTCTTTCCCATATCGAGAGATTTAATTTTTTCATCAATTTTTATCACAAATTTTCCACAACATTGCCAAACTGAAACTGATGACACCGGAGCTAATAAACAGTCTGTGAACATATAAAACCATAACTTTTGCGGCCTCCTCAGCTCCTTTCTCAGGCATTTCCCTTTTTGCTAATTATTTGCTATTCTCCTTGATGAGCCAAGGCTGATCGAGCAGAATTTTATCACGATCATTGATCAATGGCTGTGATGTAATCTTGGTGTAATCTTGTTCAATATTTAGTGCTGCCCAATGGGGCTTGTTTGCTAGTGTAAGGTCAGACACCATCAGGATTTATACAGAGAAAACAAGAAAGGAACACTTGGTAGGATTCTGAATCTTCGGAAGATGAGAAACTAACTAACACTTTTGTTTTGTGCAATTCTATCTGTAAGACCAGAACACAAACTTTAATGGTGTTTTTATGACCAATGTTACAAGCCTGATTGGATTATTTAATACATCAATACAATCAATCACATGCACAAACATAATTACATCTCACGTTTCACAAGGTGGACACAAGCCCCACATTTCAGCACATAGGGCTGCACTGAGTGCCAGTTGAAAAACGATTTACATTCTTTACATTGTTTCTCTGGTAAGTAGCCTTCTGCCACATCGTGGACTATTTTTCTTTTAACTTCATATCTAACTGTCTTTGTGCTGTATATATTGCTACTGTGTCTCATAAAAACGAAATGCATCATGTCTGTTGCCTTCTTTGATAGAGATAAAAAATTAGCAACACACAGTACAATGTAACCTTTGTATGCTGTACGTGCTAAACATTTTAACATTTATTAATAATTGTTCATCCAGCAGCGACCATCTTGACACACATGGTCCAAAAAGTCTGTTTGTGTTCCCAAGTCCCCGCCCAGTGGCATTGCAAGGGCATTAAAAGTGCAGTTCCTGGCTGCCAGATACCAGCGCTGTCTGAATAATTCTCTTTTTCACAGAGGAGGAGTGTTGTTGAGGAGAAGTAACCATGTCTCTGACTGGAGATGTGTGTGTGGTGACCGGTGCTTTCGGGTTTGTGGGCGACCGGGTGGTCAGATTGCTGCTGGAGGAGGAGAGGCTGGCCGAAATACGGCTGCTGGACAAGAACATCCGACCTGAACTCTTACAATCCCTAGAAGGTAAAAACTTTAAAAACTTTGTCTTTGTCTGTTAGTAAATGCTGTTAGTTAGCTTCTAAGTAATAACTGAGCTTGGATCACAACCTTGAAGGTGGAATTTTTAAGTACAATTTAAGTACAGTATGCATTTGCCATGGAATTGTTTTGATAGACCTGGAACAATCTTTTGTTATTACATTCCAGTGAATCCTGGCATTGTCATCTTGAAATATGCTGTGCCATCCTTTAAAATATTCTCTGTGGTCAGCTGGTTTCATTTTATTGTCACATAATATTGCCAAACAACCCCAGAACATAACACTGCCTGCATAGCTTTGTACAGGAAGGACTATGAATGACTGGGTGCATCCTACTGAACCCTGCTGAATAGGATCAATCTGATCACATGATCAATGTAATATTGACCATTTGTTTTTTTTGTCATTGTTTTTCAGACAAGATGGGTGAGACGAAGATCAGTGTATTTGAGGGAGACATCAGGGATGCCGAACTGGTCAGAAGAGTCTGTCAAGGAGCATCGCTCATGTTCCACACTGCCTCTCTCATCGACGTCCTAGGAAGTATAGATTACAACGAAATGTATGGAGTCAATGTGAAAGGTACATTTATACTTTTTTTTTTCCTACTAGTGTCAGCGTCACAACATAGAGAATGATAATACAAACCGGATTATACAAATCGTGAATAAAAACTGAATGCAATGATGTGGAGGTGCCAACTTCTAATATTTTATTCAGAATAGAACATGAATCACGGAACAAAAGTTTAAACTGAGAAAATGTATCATTTTAAGGGAAAAAATATGGTGTCAACAAATCCCCAAAAAGTTGGCACAAGGCCATTTTCACCACTGTGTGGCATCTCCCCTTCTTCTTACAACACTCATCAGACGTCTGGGGGCCAAGGAGACCTATTTAGAAATAGGAATGCTCTCCCATTCTTGTCTAATACAGGCCTCTAACTGTTCAATCATCTTTGTCACACCTTCCTCTTTACAATGCGCCAAATGTTCTCTATAGAAAGATCTGGACTGCAGACTGGCCATTTCAGTACACGGATCCTTCTTCTACGCAGCCATGATGTTGTGACTGATGCAGAATGTGGTCTGGCATTATCTTGTTGAAAAATGCCGGGTCTTCCCTGAAAGAGGTGACATCTGGATGGGAGCTTATGTTGTTCTAGAACCTGAATATATTTTTCTGCATTGATGGTGCCTTACCAGACATGCAAGCTGCCCATGCCACATGGAACCCCATACCATTAGAAATGCAGGCTTCTGAACTGAGCGTTGATAACAACTTGGGTTGTCCTTGTCCTCTTTGGTCCGGATGACATAGAGTCCCAGATTTCCAAAAAGAACTTTGAATCGTGACTCGTCTGACCACAGAACAGTCTTCCATTTTGCCACACTCCATTTTAAATGATCCCTGGCCCAGTGAAAACGCCTGAGCTTGTGGATCTTGCTTAGAAATGGCTTCTTCTTGTAGAGTTTCTGTAGAGTTTCAGCTGGCAACGGCGGCTGGCACGGTGGATTGTGTTCACTGACAATGGTTTCTGGAAGTATTCCTGAGCCCATTTCCTTTACAGTAGCATTCCTGGTTGTGGTGCAGTGTCGTTTAAGGGTCCGGAGATCACAGACATCCAGAATGGTTTTACGGCCTTGACCCTTAAGCAAGAGATTGTTCCAGATTCTCTGAATCTTCGGATGATCTTATGCACAGTTGATGATGATAGATGCAAAGTCTTTGCAATTTTTCGCTGATATTATCTTTCTGCCCAACATTGTGGGAATTGGTGATCCTCTACCCATCTTGGCTTCTGAGAGACACTGCCACTCTGAGAAGCTCTTTTTATACCAATTAAGTTGCCAATTGACCTAATTAGTCTTAATTGGTCTTCCTGCTCTTCGTTATGCTCAAATGTACTTTTTATTGCTACTTATCCCAACTTCTTTGGGATTTGTTGACACCGTGAAATTTTGAATCAACATATTTTTCCTTTAAAATGATACATTTACTCGGATTAAATGTTTGATCTGTCATCTACGTTCTATTACAAATAAAATATTGACATTTGCCATCTCCACATTATTGCATTCAGTTTTTATTCACAATTTGTTTAGTGTCCCAACTTTTTTGGAATCCAGTTTGTACATATAAATAACATTAATAATATAAATAATATACAAATTATAAATCATTTTTATTCATTTATGGCGTGGCATGGGTCAAAAAAAGTCAATTTCTCTAACACAAAATGAACAGAAATTTCAGAGTGGTTGTCTTTATATCTGTTATATCTGTCTACACCAGGGACCCATGTTCTTTTGGATGCTTGTCTACAGGAGAATCTGTCCTCCTTCATCTACACCAGCAGTATTGAGGTTGCTGGACCAAACCCACGTGGTGACCCCATCATAAATGGCAATGAAGAAACCCCTTACTCTTCCTGCCTCAAGTTCCCTTACAGCAAGACCAAGCAGGAGGCTGAAAGACTGTGCCTTAGCACCAACGGAGAGATGCTTAGAAACGGAGGGCACTTGGCAACCTGCTGCCTGAGGCCCATGTACATATTTGGGGATGGCTGTCGCTTCACGGTGGGTCACATGAAGGATGGAATAAGGAACGGGAATATGCTACTGCGGATATCTCGCAAAGAGGCTCGAGTGAACCCGGTCTATGTGGGAAACGTGGCTTTCGCTCACCTTCAGGCAGCCAGAGCCCTGAGAGACCCCAACAAGAGAGCAACAGTTGGAGGAAACTTCTACTATATCTCTGATAACACGCCTCCTGTCAGCTACTCTGACTTCAACCACACTGTGCTGTCACCCATAGGATTCGGCATCCAGGAGAGACCCAGTCTGCCCTTCCCACTCCTTTATGTCATCTGCTTCCTGCTGGAAACCCTCCAGACAGTTCTCCGCCCGTTCCTGCGCTACACACCACCCATAAACCGGCAACTTCTCACCATGCTGAACACCCCCTTCAGCTTCTCCTACCAAAAAGCTCAGAGGGATATAGGTTATACACCTCGATACAGCTGGGCGGAGTCACGCAAGGTTACCACTGACTGGCTGGCCTCCATTTTGCCCAAGGAGAGAGAGTCCATAAAAGCAAAATAAGAACAACATTGAAGAACAACATGTTCATCATATAATTTCTTGTAGAAATAAATTAAATTCATCTGTATTGGCTAATGTAACTTTGATGTTCTTAAAAAAGGTTACAGTTTAGTCAGCTGTTTAGTCAGAAACAACAATACAATAAAGAAATAATACCTCCATCCAGTTGTGCTGCGCTGATGCAATAAAATTAAATCATTGTCTCAAAAAACAAATCTGCAGACCAATTAATAGAAACAAGAAAGGACCAGTTGGTAGATATCTTAATTTGCAAGACGAGAAATGAACTAACCACTCTGCCCTTTTAAGGAGGTCTATTAAAAATTTTAAGTGGGAGGAGTCAATGAGGATGATTGACAGTTTTTACACACTCTTTTTAAACCCTGCGCCCTTCTTCTAAGGTATCATTTCTTCCTCTGTTGGGATTTCTATTCAGACACTGATCAAACATCCCTTTCACTCATCACATTTAGCTAAAAATGTGCTTTACATGATGATTAACAGAAGAATAGGAAGTCACATGTCTTCATGCTTCTGATTTTCTGATGGAAACATCTTGATAATGTCATTATCTCTTCAATTGATTCATCAATACATAAGCTCATCTGGGCTCCACAGCCATCTCTCATGAACACTTTTTCTCCCTCCAGCTTCAGTTTGCACAGATGCACAGAGGCTCCAAGGTCAGGTCAGGATCAAGGCAAAAGTCCAGCAGCTGAAAACAAACAGTCTTTGAGAGAGCAGTGAGAGCACAGATGGGCAGCAAACACTGCCTGTTTTCAGCACCATTTAGTTTCCTTTAATGTCGTGTGCTGCAGGATGCAGAACTTCTTGCTAAAAAGAGCAGAATTTTTCTTTTTGTTCCCTCTAATGCTGTTGCAATTTCCAGCTGCAGGAGTTGGGAAATGCTAGTTCCTCTACAGGCATCTAAATCCAGCACTAAGTCGATTTTTCCCCCCCCGTACTTCAGGCTGCCATTTACCAGAACTGAAAAGGCGCCCTAATGGGGGAACATTTTTGAGAGTTGGAGCCGAAAAAGCGACCCGAATACAAAGGGGTAGCCGGGCGTTTGTCCATCCACTCTGCTATTCATGCAGCAGGTGTCCAGAGGTCCTCACTCAGCTTCTCTAAAAGAATGGCCTGGACGTCTGCCACTGCATTTCTCTGCGTTCTGCTGCTCTGCGTTGCATCAGCGGTAGGTGAGTACTTTAAAGTGGCGCAATTCCTTTTCCTTATACTGCCTGGGTATTTCATACCAGGATATTTTTAGCATAATAAAGCACCCTGCTTTGGTTTGAGTGGGTACAGGGCTGCAGGGAACGAACACATTTTATGCAAATATACTGACAGACTGTAAGCAGGGCGAAGTCTACACTTTTCCACTCATTTTCACTCTGCCTCTTCTGACGTTGGCACAACACCGGTCCAAGTATACTTCTATACACTCAGCATATCTTTTTTAAATGAGGTCTTTATCAGGAAAATAATAAGGTCACAAATGCATGAATAAAATGGATTAAAATTACAGGTCTTTAATGTTCAAAATTAATGTATTCATGAATATTGTAAAATAAATGTATTTATTGCCTGGATCACAGGTCACACACAGCTGAGCTGACCACAGATGGGAGAGTAGATGAATAAATTCTGCATTGTGGCTACACGGACACAACTGAAGAGTTTCAATGAGCTGTTAAAGGGCTGTCATGACTTATGAAATGGAAGAGGTGTTGGATATAAATTTGAAAATAACAGAACATGCAAAATCTCTGCTGAAATGCAAAACATTCTTATATTTCTCCAGTACAGTACTAACCAGTACTAATGCAATTCATTTCACCAAT
Source organism: Denticeps clupeoides (assembly GCF_900700375.1). Taxonomy (NCBI): domain Eukaryota; kingdom Metazoa; phylum Chordata; class Actinopteri; order Clupeiformes; family Denticipitidae; genus Denticeps; species Denticeps clupeoides. The sequence continues at coordinate 12,282,447 of NC_041715.1, forward strand.
GTCCAAGGGTTAAGTATGCTTTGGGAAAACCTAAAAAAAAAAAAACAGTTTACTATGCTGAGAGAGAGTCATTTCCTTTCCTGTCCAGCAGGTGACAGTGGAGATCCCACAGTCAGATGTGAGGACTTCAGCAACAGCACCTGGCTGGGGAACCGAAATGGCGAGAAACTCCAGGTCCAGTACCTGCTATTCACACGCAAGGACCCGAACTGTGCCTGCCCCTTCTCACACGAGTCACTGAATAAAACACGGCCAGCCACACACTTCAACTCTTCCCTGGCCACCAAAGTCATCATCCATGGGTTCAGGTAAAAACTGGGCAACTTGCAACAAGTAGTTACAGGGACAGTCGCCCTGGAGACACTCAGAGTGAAGTGTCTTGCTCAGGGACAAAATGATAGTAAGCGTACGAGTTAACTGCTCTGTGAAGTAGTTTCATTTCCCCTCTTTTACTATTTCATTCCCTCATGTGCAGGGCATTGGGGACTAAGCCATCCTGGGTGAATGGACTGGTCCAGGCTCTGCTCAGGGCAGAAGATGCTAACGTGCTAGTTGTCGACTGGATCTACAGTGCCTCATTCGCGTACAACCGTGTTGTGGAAAACTACAGGGAAGTAGCACTAGAGATCTCAGTTCTCATAAACCAGCTTAAGGTGAGGGTCTAGCCCCAAGCTTACATCAGCCCTCGGTCCAGTCATGTTCTATTAATGAGTTCTGACTGTACTCGTGTGTCTTTGTGCATTTTGTCCTTTAGAACCATGGGAGCACTCTTGAATCATTCCACTTCATTGGGGTCAGCCTCGGGGCACATGTGGCTGGGTTTGTTGGTACCTTGTTCGAAGGAAAGCTGGGAAGAATTACAGGTACCATCTACCTGGTATTTGATTGCAGGTTATACCAGATTTCCTAATCACATTTCTAGAGAATCCAAAGATGAAATGTTCACATTGAAGGCCTAACTAACTATCACATGTATATCTGGGAACATCTGGTAACAAGGGAAAATAATCTCTTATACTCACTTTTTTAATTCGGGCAAAAACTGTTTATCAGAAGGTGACCCAATAGCCCAAAAGCAATCCACCCAAAACATTTTGTGTATTGTTGGACACACTTAATGATCAATTTTAATTGATTTTATGTGGATTATCACTCTAAAATGACACTCCCCCCCAAAAAAAAACTATATTAATTAATTTATTCAAAAACAGAATAATTGTAAAAGAAGTAGAGTGTCTGATGCACAATATTTACAACAGACATGACTCGTTGATCCTGTGACAGACTGGCAGTGTGCCGAGCAAAGCTGCCCAGTACCACTGAGCTTCAAATGACCTTTGACATCCAATGATCTAAAGAGTCCCTGTGTGTTTAGAGAACAAGGGCAGACAATCATAGACAAACCCTCTCATCTTCGCACATGTTATATCAATGAGGCTTTGAGAAAACAGCAGACAAGGCTGCATTGTCAAGGCATTACAATTACATCAATAACATTATATTATATTATATTATATTATATTATATTATATTATATTATATTATATTATATTATATTATATTTAAAATTGTGCCCATTCATTTTCAAAACCATTCAGTATGATTGGATTTTTCCCCCCTGTGATCATTTTATTTTCAAGGTGCTAAGTGCAATGATGATTGGCCTGTTATGCAAATGTTCAGCAGGGTTCTTCCAATCAAACCCCACTAACTACCTTTGTGTCCCTGAGCAAGACTACCAGGGCAGGGTACGTTTTGGTCATAAGTAAACTGTGTGGAAACCTTACAGTGCACCGTACATTGAAACCTTCCATCCCTGATGTCCGTGTACTTCAGTCTACGTCTTCACTGTGCAGGTCTGGACCCAGCTGGCCCGATGTTCAAGGGGGCCGATGTGTATGATAGACTGGACCCCTCAGATGCCTTGTTTGTAGACGCCATTCACACAGACTCTGACTGTAAGAGAAATGTGATCTTCAATACTCTATAAAAAATAAACACAACAACTAATTATTAAACTATTAATAATATACATGATTTTTTTGTATTGCAAAAATCAGGACAGATGAACCCTTTTTTAGAACTACTAATGTGAATTTTTGCTAGATAATATTGACCATGCTTCCCATGCTCATTGTCTGTGTCTGTGCAAAACTTTTAGTCTAAGCTAATCCATTAACTCAGCTAAAACTGAGCACTAACACATGGTTACACTCTGGTGCACCAGACTTTGGCATTTCCATTCCTGTCGGACATGTCGACTTCTTTCTAAACGGTGGAATGGACCAGACAGGATGCGCGAGGTCAAGGTTTGCCTCAAGTAAGTACAGGGTTACTGATAAATATGGTGACAAATGGTGACTTTTAACAATTAAGGGAGAAGGGTGCCTTCTTTCCGTCTGAGGACGCACATTATGTTGTCAGTTCTGATCTACTTCCCAGTGTATGGATATGTGATCTGTGACCACATGAGGGCGCTGCACGTCTACATGAGCGCACTGAATGGGTCCTGTGCTCTGCTGGGGTTCCCCTGCTCCAGCTATGAAGACTTCCTCACAGGGAACTGCTTTCATTGCACAAACACCTTTGGTGGTTCATGTCCACGCATAGGTAAAAAAAATTAACAATTTATAAATAAAGAATGATTATTTATGCAAAGAATACGTCATTAATAGTCACATCTGATACAGCACAGCACACGGTGCACACAGTAAAATGTGTCCTCTGATTTTAACCATCACCTTTGGAGAACAGTGGCCAGCCATGACAGGCGCACGGGGAGCAGTGTGTGGGGACGGTGCTTTTCTCAGTGGCACCTCAGTGGCACGTTGGTGGTTCTTTGAACAGGCAATAATATATAACATTCATTGGCCCGATAAATAGATAAATATTAAAGATAAATATTTATGAAAAACACTTTTTGCTTTTATGAATGGGGGTTTGAAACTAGGAAAGTTGTGGTTTAAACATATACCCAAATGTGTGTGTGTGTGTGTGTGTGTGTGTGTGTGTGTGCATGTGTGAGTGAACTGCTTGTGGTTGTGATTTGACCATGCCTGTTAGTGTTTTGTGTCCACTTATCATTGCTGGTTCGAATCCCAAGGTGCCACTGAGTAAAGCACCGTCCCTTGTGTTAAACGTCTTGAAAACTATACAGTTAGGAATTTTACTGTGCCAAAATGCCCTAAACTCCGGTAAAAGGTCTGTAAAAATGTTTGGTAAAAAAGGTTTTCTTCCTTTAAGGCTTGCAGAAAAATGCTGGAATTTCAGTGTATCCCCTCCCCAGCCAGGAGAAGGTCTATCTCCTGACCACGTCTATGACCCCATTTTGTGGTAGGTTTCTTCACGTGTATACTAAGGCAGACTTTATCACAATTTTTTACTGAAAAAAACATGTCATTATCTTACCTCCCATTATGGTTATTTAACAGTGTGTACTATTATTAGCAGGCATTTTTGAGAACTATTCACCAGCACACCATCTCAAGATATGTGATAGCATTTGGGCTAATACCTTGTAATACATCCCCTCAAATAATACTCCATAAACTGTAGCATGGAGTAGAGTAGATTTTCAATCATCTCATCACTTATTGTAGATAAGTAGCAGTCTAATGGGTAACACACTGGCCTATTATCCAGAAGATCAAAAGGTCACAGGTTCAAACCCCACTTACTACCACTGTGTCCCTGAGAAGTCTCTTCAGGGGGACTGTCCCTGTAACCGCTGATTGTAAGTCAGTCTGCATGAGGGTCTCTCCTTTATGCCAATTAAGGGTATAAAGTTCTTTGTTAGTCTCCACGGAGTATCTTCAGGAGGAGGAAGAAAATTAGTGTCCGGATTGAGAGACTGACGGGAACGACCTTATCTCACTTTTCCTTATCTCAGCACATCACATTGTGTTGGAGCTCGAAGTCTCTCCACTAGACAAGAGTGCAGAAGTGCATGTGACACTGAGGACTATTGGACACTCTGAGACTGAGGAGAAGCTGAAGCTGTGAGTATAAACAAATATTGACATGGGGGAACAGGAACAAGTTATGCACCAATCCCACAAAACTTTAAAGACATTTAGAGCACATGTGTCAACCTCGACCGCATGTCGCAAGATCACTTTGTATAGATCTGTTGGGGCCTGGCAATGTGATACGCTGGTGGTGCACAGGCTGCAGATCCCATAATGCAGTGCATACTTTGCTGACAAACTGAGTTCACACGGTACTTTGAAGCATGAAAAATCCATCTGCCGGGGATGTGGGAACTGCTTCTGTAAAGATTCAGCTACATTTTAAAGATTGTGTTCAGCAAGGCAACTGAAGAGCTGCATTGGGAGATCTGTTGTTTGAGTGTTGTCGGGGCTACGCATCACCTTTCTATAATCGTGGATCTGTCTGGGGTACGCGTGCCTCAAGTTTAACACCCCTGAATTAGAGAAAGAATGATCGTCTGGTTACAATAAGGTGTATTGGGACACACCTCAAAATAGTTGAATTCAATATTCCAATCACATCCAAGGCCAATTGTGAATTCTCAGTGAATTATAGTATTGCAGTTTGATAGGACGTCTCTCGTGCAATAAGTCCATTCATGAAATGGAGGCAACCTCCAACCAGGGCTTTTTTATCTTGCCATCCTCAGTGCCAGAAACAAATGGATTCCTCAAGGCTTCAAACCCAGCAAATCTTGGCCATTGCTGTTGAAGAAGGTTCCTGCAAGATTCACTTGCCTAGAGACACCAATCCATTCATTTCTGAGCATCCTGTGAAGATTGTGTGAAAGAACCTCAAGAGCGAAAATATTCCAAGAACCAGGATTTGACCAAGGAGTGGAGGAGGCTGGGCTGGTCACACAGTGTGAGCCCACTGAGGTGGTCAGTCTGGGCTTTGCAGGCCAGTCTCTCCTGAGAATATTGACTAAGCTTGCAATAGTGTGGTTGGAAGAGGGCTAACAATTCAATCTGTGACTGTGGTTGAAAGAGAGGCCCAGCTGTCAGTAACTGCTGGGATGCAAGGGACTGGGAGTGGGTCGCCTCTGTAGGATGTTCCAACAGACCCGAAACACCTGGTGACCCCAAGGATTCACAAGTGATGAAGGCATTACTGGCATTACAACGAAGTGAAAGCAACTGGGAACAACAGCAATTCAGCCAAGCAGTAGGCCAAGCAGTGGTGTCAGCACATGCTGAGGTGCAAAAAAAAACAGTAGTTTCAGACCTCTAAACATCACCTTCAGATTATCTGAGGAACCGTGTGTACCCTTCAGGGAAGGGTTTCCACCCTTTGCATCTTCCAATCCTTACATCACAGGGTGCAATGCAAAGTGCTGTATGTGGTGGAGTTAAGCAGGACACTACTGGACTCTAGAAACATGTTATCTGGGGTGACAAATCATGCTTCTCTGTCTGGCAATTGGTATGGTTTCTTTGCCTGCTAGAAATGTGCCAAGTGTAAAGTTTGGTGGAGGGTGGATTGTGGTATGGGCTTGGCCTTTTAGTTAACCTGAAAAGAACAGACAACAGATGAGCTTCCCTAGCACAAATTGCTAAAAAAAAATTGTGAAAGTTTTTGATAATAATGTTTAGAAATTTCATGAATGCCTCAACTGGATTTATGTTTCAGACATACAAAGGCAACCATGTATAAGAGAGTACTGGGCCATCCAGAGACATTGTGCAGGATCGACTCCATAGAGCTGAAGAGCACCGGGGCTCGGTTCTACAGGCAGGGCGACCTGCACGTTGCATCATTGTGCATCTCAGAGTTCCCCTTCAACAGGCAAGTGTCCCCAACAACTAGCCCACTCACACACTGTTATACACATATATATTCAACAGTTTCATTAGTTTTCCATAAATCAAAATGATATTGTTTTATATGACAAAATAATATAAATTAATACCAAATGAATTAACATAATATCGAAACCCTTCTCAAATTGGTGCATGTACCACTGACTCTAGAGCTCCTTCTAAGAGTACACTAAGAGTCTGTTAATATTAAGATCCTTCTTAGTCCCACAAGTGGGGAATTTACAAATTCAGAGCTGCTGTGCCTTTAAACGCTGTGAAGTTATTGTTCTTAATATTCTCAGTGCAATAGTTAAATTGGCTAAAATAATGCCAGTTGTAATAGCAGTACTTTGAGAACTGGTAGTTGTGCTCAGCGTGAGATCTACTGATCTACACTATGCATTTAATTCTGAATGCTGTAAAGCAAGCACTTGACTTCAGCTCCTGTTATTTTTCTCAGGGAGAACAAGGCCTTGTGTCTGAAGAACATTAACCTGGAGAGAGGAGTCCCGTGGTCTCATGATTTGGTGCAGGCTTGTGAAAGCTGATTTTTACACTGGCCTGGGCCACAAATTCAAACAGCCAGTTTAAAAACGAACATACCACTATATGTTACCCAGACAGAGTACACTCAGAGTATAACTCAGTTTATTTATACAGGGAACACAATCCCTGTAATTATAATGTAACAGACTGAAGAACATCATGTATTTGTAAGGAATTTGTAAGGAAAACTAATCCACATGGTTAGATACCTGTGCTGTTAACACTAACTAAACCCTGATTTAGATACATACAGTAGAAAAGCTTGTCTTCAATTATTGTCATATTCCCAAGGAAAGAGTGACGTCACATCTATCATTTTCTGAATGGAGAAAAAAATATATAGAGAGAAACACTGCATTTCAAAAACAAAGCTTTGTTGGTTCTTTTTGGCCCCTTCATCTTTGTGAATCTCTGTGAATCTTTTTTGAAGAAAAAGAAAGTCACACAGACACACACTTTTGGTAACAGTATTTCTTGAATGCTAACAACTGGCAGTCCAATTACTGTTTATAACCGATTATTTTATGTCAAACATATTCACCCCCCAAATCACACAAATGAAACATGCCCTCATCCACCAATTATATTTAAATGCTAAATGTGATCCAAAAATGTGGAATTGCAATTATAAAACCATAAAAAAAGAAGAAAAAAAGAAACGATTCCAGATGGAGTGCTGCAAACATTCTGGTGTCCTTTGAGTGACTGCTCTTCAGCCATACTGTACTGATTTTCAGCGTTTGTGCTCTGCTCCATGTGATGTCTCCTTTCACGTCCACACACTGAGTGGCAGAGAGGAAGAAAGACACTGTGCTGTTATGGACCGGAGGACGAGTAAAACCCCATTCACAGTCTGGGGGTGTCTGTAGGGGCCAGTGGGGCTCGTATCCTCTGCAAACGACATGGTGGATTTTCAGCAGTATCATCTTCTGTAGGATGACAGAAACATACTTGTTACTTTCAGATATACTATTCTCTTGAAACTAAATTGTTAATCTAATCTAATTTCTGTAGATGCTATTAAGAAAGAAATTAGTATTGGTCTTAATATAACACATCCCTCCACACCTTTCAAGACAAGTTAAAACTGTAGTTTCAAATTAGAATATTTTGATTCATGTCCTGGCATCGCAATAGTAAGACACCACTTTTTCAGACACATTTTGTGAAAAAAAGGTTGTATTCATCCCAATGGTAATATAAAATGCTGGTAGTGAGGCATCTTGTCACATGACCCTCTCATTCCTGTGTAAAGCCCTTCTGAAGGTCAGCATTGCACCCACTGCCAGTAGTACCCTCCTCCCTGCAGCTGTTGTGTCACTGCTAAGGCCTCTGGGTATATGCTGCCCCCTTTCAAGCCGCTGCATGTTCACCAGTCTAAAGAAGCCATCCTGCACTGGATTCCTGGATGTGCACAATGGGCACCACCCAGTGTATCCAGCACATGAATCCGGCCAGGGCAGCACCGGAGTCACAGAGCAGCACCACTCTGCTTCATAGACTTAGTTCTGTCATAGATAAAGTCCAGAGACAAGCCTTATGGCTTAATTTAGGAAATTTGTACAACACCATAGAACCTCAGTAGCAGTACAGGAATAGAACTGGATTCTTAAAGTCAAACTAGAGACATGGGGACAGTGGCAGAAAACAATGTGACATACGGAAACCACAAATTTAATAACAAGTAGCAAAACATTCCAACATAGCAGCCAAGCACAATCTGGGGCAGTTTCTAAAACTGTGTTTAACGCTGTGTTAGACTAAAAGCATCAATTTAATGATCTGGTAATCCATGCTAATGAGAAGAAACAGTTAATTGCATTAATTCCTCTAGACTGTACCATTAATAGATTTGTTTAAATATATAATTTAGAAACTGCCCCTATGCCATCATTTTCAACCTAGCTCTAAGCGCTGTGTGCTACGCATGGGGCTTGTTCACTAGTGCAAGGTCAAAAAGCATCCTCAGAATTTAAATAAACAGGTAAAACAAGAACTTCTGACCTTTGCATGACATCTGCCTGCCAATATGCCTATAACACCTATATAACATCAATGCATCTATATAACATCAATGTGCATCTATGTATTTATGTAAATCCTAAGGACCTTAGACTGGTAAACAAGCCCCATGCTTAGCACTGTGTGTAGCGCTGGTCCAAATTTGGTGCCCTCTCTGTTAGTAATAGTGTCTGATGCCATTCCAGGTTAGTGAGGATGTGCCACATTCAACATCTAATCTATCATTTGTGTACTTACATGAAGCCTAAAAAGTGGCCCAGTGTGTTAACTCCAACAACCCACTGTCTACTTCAAATAATCCCTCTCACTCCCATAATCCATTAGTGAGCCTGTCATATCAGCAAAGTCCTCAAGCACCAGACTTGTGGAGTCCTCACCAGAGGGCATCTCTGGGTCAGAGGACTGGGTATGGCGGTTTCGGCCCGAGGGGTTGCTTGTGGATGGTCCAGCCTGGTTTCTGTGTGGCCTCCGTCCATCATGGCTGGGGTCCACTGTCACTACAGTCTGAACGTCCCTGGGTGGTGCGCTGGCACTGCCCCCATCACTGCTGTGTGTGGATGGGGCAAGGACGTGGTACAGGCTGGGGAGGCGGATGTCGAGCCGCACGCCACTCTTGGCGAAGAGCTTGTCGTTGAGGGAGTAGAGCTTGTCTGCAATGTCACTGCCCAGCATGATGGAGAAGAGGCGGGTGATGTAGCGATCTTTGGACAGGAGGAGATATAGCCTACGCCGACGCCATGAGATATACCGGCATTCTGTTTCTGCTGTCAGGGTCACCTGAGGACACAGAGGTGACAATCACTCCATCAATAACCATCAATAACTGCTTAATCCATATCTGTGCCGGGCACACGCACCATTCACTCAAACCAATGTATGGCCAATTAAGAGCACCTAGGGAGAACATGCAAACTCCAGACACACAAAGCTTGGACCCATATACAAACACACAACCTCATTAATTAGGTTCATCCCACACAATGGTTTTAACCTTTTAGTAAAAAAAAGATATGAATCAGGTGATCAAACTGCAAACTTTGTCATGCCTGTTGGCCCTTGTATTAATAAAACACATTGCCATTCCAGCTCCTCCACCTCCCTCACACCACTCCATGACAAATTATCAAATTATTCCAGAATTATTTTGGTAACTGACCCCCAGTCATTAGATGTGGTCTGAGGTGTGAATGGGGAGTAGGTGTGTTAAACCTGTTATCGCTCTCACACTTTCTCATAGTGGTCACTGTAGTTCATCATGGCACCACATGGCAAAGAACCCTCTGAAGAGCAGAAAAAAAGATCCATGCTTCTCCATGGTCGACCAAAGAAGTTGAGAGCACGTGCTCAGCATCATATCCAGTGGTTGTCTTTTGAATATAGACGAATGAGTGCTGCCATATTGCTGCCAATCCATCCAGTGTGCATGAGGCAGGAGGAGACCAAAGGACCCAGCCACACCACCACAGCAAGAGCAGCAAACTCCACACACAAAGCTGGAGCTTGGATCTGAACCCTTTTTTGCAAATATTTAAAAGAAAATTTACAGCACTTTTTGGTACTGCAAATTGCATATTCAAATCTACCTGGAAGTTGCCATCTTCTGTTGGTCTCAGGGACTCCCACTCCGGCGAGTCCAGAAATTGGTGTGGGAAAATGTAATGCAAAAACTGTCCTTCTAAAGACACACGAATCCTAAGGAAAGCAGAGCAGATGTGAATCATCTGAATTAGCATGCCCAACATGGTTAATTCTGAAAGAAGAACAGCAGCGCGGTGTTACTCTAATAATCTGTGTTGATACGAGCCTTCAGCGTCGCCTGGGCTCTTAAGTAAACCATTTCATGGCCATGTGAATGAATGAGTCGCTTTCTTAAAATAGGGCCTGACAGTGTACACGACAGCATAGAATTTCACAGTGACGACAAATGGCCCAAAATGGAAAAACAAAACAGAAGACCACAAACGTACATTTGTATTTCTTTGAAAGATAAAAGAAGAGACATCTGAACAATGAATTCAGTTCGGACAAAGACGACTACTACAAGACAAATAATGAACAAATTCTGCATTGCTTTTTTATATTTTGGAATTTGACAGGACTTGGTTTGTAAATGTAAACTTTGAATAACCACCATATTTGACCACATGCCAGATATGTGTTTATGGAACAACATAAGGCACCAGAGAGCCGCTCCCGCTGTTGGAGAAATAAGGGCATGTTCTGCTCACTCACCTCCCAGAAAGCAAGAAGGAGAGCTGGTCAATGGGCGTCTTTCCTTCCACGGCGTACGTCTCCTCGGGCTGCAGCGAAAGCACCTTGTTCTCGCAGGCCGCCGTGATCTCCTTAAACACCTGCACAGGCACGTCGAGCGGCTGGTAGACAGCGGCGTACAGGGCAGACAGCTCCTCGCTGGGCAACCCGTCCTGAAGCAGGCGCACTACGAGGTGGCAGATCTGTCCCAGGCACGCCAGCATCAGCAGGACGTTCCAGGCGAAGACGTCCATCCCGCACACTGTCAGGATTCCCCACAGCACTAAGCACAGGAACGAAGGCACCATCAGGCCGAAAATGTACATGGCCCCATACGGCCCGCTGCCTCCCATGTAGCCCAGGAAGAGGACGGTGTTCCCCAGATGGTACATGGCGCCCTCTGTGCTGTTGGTCCAACCCTGGCATGGCTGTCCATGAAGCACGCTCTCAAACAACGAGGAGTTGTAGATACTCATTTTGCTCTTCTCCTGAAAAAGTCCTCAGCACATCTCCTCTCTTACTTCGTCCTCCCTGACGCTGAGTTTCACAACCAAGCACGTTCAAAAACTCGCTCCATCTCCTTCCCTCCGTTTCGCTCAGCGTCTACCCTCACTCTTTCCTGTCCTGTCCGAGCGCACTGAGTGGTCTTTGCGAGAGAGAGAAAGAGAGAGAGAGAGAGAGAGAGGCCTCCAGAAGGATAACCATGTTTGGAATTGAAACCCAAGGAGAAGAGAGTCACAGACAGAAAGCAGAGCGACTACTTAACATAACAGCCGCGGGGAGAGTGGGAGCTGGGCAGATAGCGGCCGAGGACACACAAGAACTTTTTCCAAATGGCCAACAGCAGCTCTTTCTCCAACTGTGCACCCCGACGTCCGTCAGCCCGCGTGTCACACAATAAATCCACAAGAAGCTACGGTGAAGAGAAGGGGCTCCTCTGGCACTGGGGACATTTTTCAAGATACTAAAATAGATGGAATTGCAGAGAAGGTCACATTTCATGAATGACTATCCCACATGGTACTACGGCACATGCCATAACCCTGCAGTGACAGTGGACTGTGTCCCCACTTCTGACAGAGGGCACAGAAAGGTTATCACTTTCGCACTAAAAACATCTCGGTAGTCTCAAAAACACTAGCTGTCTAAAATTGGTTCATTTTGGCAATAATGGCATTGTGGCATCCTCAAATTTAGAATTTATGGAGCTGGTGCTCAGACTGCTGGCACTGTGCTTGGCTGGCCCTTCACATGGCGTTGCAGGGTTTTAGCCTCTCCCGCTGCAGCATCAGCACACATCCACACGCATCTATCCAATTCAATTTTACACTTCATACATTTCCAAAACATTTTACATTTTACATTTACACCATTTATCAGACGCCTGATAAATGCCACAATGGTAGTAAGTGGGGTTTGAACCTGGGTCTTTTTGTTCATAGGCGAGTGTCTTACCCACTAGGACCACTACCACCACCCTGGAAATTAAAATTACATACACACATCAAGTGTATTTACTTTCATAAATAGTAAGAGAACTCTAATCAAGACTGGCCCAGCACATAATCTAAAGTGGAGCTCATCTTATTAGGTGTATTGCAAGCCTGAGCAGAACAGAGTGGCAGCGAGAATTCGGATAAGATGAGTGTCGCTGCTCTATTTTAGGCATGCAGGCATAACTGAGAGGAGCAGCTGTCATCATCTAAACTCCAGGAAGGAGGAGCGTGTAAAGCAACCTTTGATCCAGGAAGCTTTTAGGCAACTACCCCAAGCCGGAAATTCTCTCTGTGAAGCCAACCGAGGAATCATTCCTTGGGGTGAAGTTTCCATGGTGACAGTTTCTCAGGAAATTTAATAATACAAGTTTTTTAAGTCAAATCAATTCTTTAGATGAATATTAATTTGTAAATTATTGTCAAACCCTGGTTCTGAAACAGTGGTTCTCCGACACCATTTTGTTGTACTCCAGGACCTAGTTGTTCAAACAATTTAATCTGGATAAAAATTATCTGGGTTTTGAAAAACCTTGTTTTGCTATCCAGGATCTGGTAAATCGGTTTACTTTTATTCTGGGTTTCCAAAGAAATATTAGATTGGATCACTCATATCAGTGAATACAGAAATTTCAAGATTACCAAATCTGCTTCACTTGAACTTTAAATGCGTAAAGAACTACGTAAAGAACAACAGGCAGACTATAAATACCAGCAGGGTGGTAACGGCCTGGCTGTAACACACTTGCCTATGAACCAGATGACCACAAGGTCAGAGTGTCAGATACATGCTGTAATGGATAGTTTCTTTGTGTTTTAAGGGGTGTCAAATCCACTTTTTATACAGAATGAAAAGGCCATTGTCATACCTGCATAGTGTGGACTGTAGCTGCAGTTTAGCTATTGCTACAGCCTAAGAAGATCCACCCTATTAATAGACACCACAGACCATCACGTGCCAACAGAAGGGCTGGTGAACTGACAGGACAGCAAGGTGCTGAGATGCAATTCATTTTCCTGGTGTCCTTTTCACTAATAAAGTATATGCTAGTTCTTGATATATATATATATATATATATATATATACACGTGCATTGTTTCACAAATGGTTTAATACTTACACATTATATAACTTTAAATATAAGTCCTCACAAAACAGTAACGAATGTTGAATAGAAGTTTTATTTAACACAGACAATATTTATTTAACATCAGTCAAAAAATGATTTACAGAAAGGATCAGATTTAAGACAAGAAAAACCCTCATCATGTGAGGCATAAATACATCTCCAAGACATGTGGCTGCATCACCCTGCAAAAAAAAAAATAAAAAAATCTATAAATACTATTATATTATAGCAAATGCTAAACGGTTGCAAATGGTCATGGGACGACTGGAATTAACAACCATGGGGCGCCCACGCTGTGCCTGTACGAAAGGGGCTGAATAAGTAATGGTGCGCCACGCAGGAACCGCTGAGCAGAGGGTTCCACTCACGCCACCGGGGGCCACGCCCACTTCTATTGTAGCTACATAATCCGGGACATTTTGTCCCATTGAATGGAACTCGCGTTCCCACGTGTGATAAAGAGTCCGCTTGACCTCCAGATTTTTTTTTTAACTGTAATGCAAAGAGCAATCATTTCATGGCTCGACGTACTCATATTTTGAATCCTAGCGCCCTCATGCAGTCCTTATGAGCTTCAATGAGTTCCGAGCAACTTTCCTCGCCTTTCTCAATGATGCTGAAAGCAACAAGAGGTTTGTCACACAGTTATTAAATCATAACCAGAACAAACAAAAAAAAAAGCCAGGTCCATTAGTAAAACTCAATCAGCGCGGCACGTTGCGGTCCTCACCACGAATCCCTCGCCTTTTTGGTCTCCGGACAGGCGCAGCACGGCTTCAGCGGCTTCTTCTCCTCCGGCGCAGGTGCGCTCTCAACGCTGGCCGCGGACAGCGACGACATTCTCGGACTGGAGCGAAGAGCAAACACGGAAAGAAAACACGCGTGAGACGCAACGCTTGAGGACGACCGCAATGGCCGCCCCTGGGTGGGCCAATACACACTAAACGTTACAAGCAACCGGCGCTGAAAGAATTGCACATGAAGGCTGCAAGCGTACAATATACAAACGTACAAACACAGAACCTACTCAACTAGAGGCTACGGCAGCTCTGAGGGGCAAAGCGCCTCATGTGTGTCCTTTACGCAACACGCCTTCCACCGATCTATTTCTTCGTCATTGTTGCTGCAGTTGGTATTTAGCAGACCGGCGAACGTTGGCGCCCCCTACCGGGTCGGAAAGTGCAGTTACAGTCGTGGCCAAAAGTTTTGAGGATGACACAGATACTGGTTTTCACAAAGTTTGCCACGTCAGTGTTTTAGATCTTTTAGATCAGTTGTTTCTGTGGTGCATTGAAGTATAATTACAAGCATTTAATACGTTTCAAAGGCTTTTATTGACAATTATATCAAGTTAATGCAAAGAGTCAATATGTGTAGTGTTGGGTCTTTCGCCCTGGCATGCTGTCAATCAACTTCTGGGCCAAATCCTGACCGATGGCAACCCATTTTTTTCATAATCAGTGCTTGGGGCTTTGTTGGTTTTTGTTTGTCCACCTGCCTCCTGAGGATTGACAACAAGTTCTCAATTGGATTAAGATCCAGGGAATTTCACAAACCCAAAATTTCACTGTTTTCTTCCCAGAGCCACTTAGTTATCACCTTGGCCTTATGGCACAGGGCTCCATCATGTTGGAAAAGGCTTTGTTCTTCATCAAACTGTACTTGCAATGTTGGGAAACCTGTTCGACGACGTTTTGATACCATTCTTTATTCCATTCTCTATACCATTACTCTGTACCATTCTTAGGAAAAAATATGAGTAAGGCCACGCCCTTGGATGAGAAGCAGTCCAATCCCTGTACTTTTTGCAGAATATCAGTCTGTCCTTGATGTTTTTCTTTGCTGCCCTTCTTGACACCAGGCCATCCTCCAAAAGTCTTCACCTCACTGTGCGTGCAGATGCTCTCACACCTGCCTGCTGCATTTCCTGAGCAAGCTCTGCAGTGATGGCACCCCGATCCGGCAAGTGAATCATCTTAAGGAGATGAAACTGCCGCTTGCTGGACTTTCTTGGGCTCCCTGAATCCTTCTTCACAACCCTTCACTTCTCTCCTTGAAGTTTTTGTCATGGCCACAATACACCACCGGGGCACCAAGGGGCGCTCCAAAAACCACAACCCCAGCAAACCAGTAGTACTTCACAACCCCCAAACACAACACTATAAATTGGCAGCCAACACAAACAAACATTGTGAAGTCTCATTTGACATGAGCCTATTTTCGGATTGATCTTGTTCAATGCTGTTTAACCGTTGACCCTGACAATGACTTTGGATTACCCGTACTTGGTATGGTTTTTGAACCACTTCTTCCATCTCTGACCTGGATTCTTGCATTCCCTCTGACATTCCATCCCGATGAACCCCATGCCTGTCGACCACCAGCCATCTTCCAGTATCAGTACTCAGAGGAATCTTGCCACACCTTTCACCAACCTCTCCGAACACCTCACAGGAGCCGCAGCCCCCACTGCTGCTCGGGGCTCAGTTCAGCTTCCTCGTTACTGACTGCCACAAACCACTGTACCATCCACAAACTGCCATCCGTGACCGAAGCACCAGCCACTATTGAGTCCAACATTGATTGTTCTTATGGTTTTTGATGATCTGATAAATGGTTGGTTTATGTGCAATATCCTTGCCTGTACAACACATCCTTTTTATGCAACACAATAATAACTGCATGTGTTTCCTTGCAGGTAACCATGGTTTACAGAGGAAGAACAATGATTTCAAGCATCACCCTCCTTTTAAAGCATCCAGTCTGCTATTCTAACTCAATCAGCATGACAGAATGATCTCCAGCCTTGTGCTCCTCAACACACTCACTTGTCTTAATGAGAAGATCACTGAAATGATCTCAGCAGGTCCTTTTTGTGGCAGGGCTGAAATACATGGAAATGGGTTTTTGGGATTAAGTTCATTTTCATGGCAAAGAGGGACTTTGCAATTCATCTGATCACTCTTAATAACATTCTGGAGTATATGCAAATTGCCTTAATAAAAATGGAAGCTTTGTGGAAACCTGTATATGTGTCATTCTCAAATCTTTGGCCATGACTGTAGTAGGACTTTCGCTAAAAACTCTTTCGGTTTACCACATATTTAAAATCTTAAAAGAGCCTGCTCTTAAATGGGCTATAATACGTATTTCTGTCGTAGTAGTTGTAGTGACAGCTTGATGCACTGTATTGTTCTGTCTATCAATCTATATATCTATCTATCTATATTTTATTACCAAAATGTGCTGGTAATTATGGGAATATTTTTTCCATCAGCCAATTAAATTGACCCTGTACCACTGACTGTGCCCCTTTTTTTCTCCAAACACACTTTTGCACTTTGTGGACAAAATGTTCTGTTATAGACGTGCATCAGCTATGTTAATTTTGCTAAATTGTGTCTAGGATGCAGGAAATGTTTTCTTTTGACTGTACTATGATGGTCACAATTGTTCAGGTGTCACTGCACGGTAAAACAATAAGTAAAACTCTACCTGAAGGCCTTTAGCTGTGCAAACGGGTGTTTTATACATTTCTAGCGAATCCACAAGTTTCTAGTAGCTCTAGCAAGTAATCTTGATTATCAGCTTGACCTGTATAATATCTGTAAACTGTAGTTTAGTAAAAGCAGAACATTTAATTAACAACTATCCAAAAACACCAAGGATTGCACAATAAATGGTTGAATAATACTCAAACAGAAGATTAAAGACAGTGGCAATTGCAAAAATAATTTACTGAAATAAAATGTATGCTTTATCATATAAATGCAGACTGTTCTCGGCTTTATATTATGGTAAAGTAATCACCGATATGTCACAGCATCTGTATCATGTAGCACACATCTTGGACAAAAAGTACAGATGCGTAACATAATCTGCAGCATCAGAAGGAGCTGTGTTCCCGAAAGGTGTAGGGTCACACACCCCAGTACGCCATCCAAAAAAAAAAAAAAAAAAACGTAACCCCGGTAATATTAACTGAAGGTCATTGGATTTCTGTCATTTATTGTTCTCGAATTCATCTCATTATTAATACAACGTTTATAACACATACATCACTTGTCTTCATGGAGCACCATGCCTCCAGACGTGTCTGTTTGGTTCAGATGACAGTAATTGTGATATTCAAAACCAGCCATTGTTCTCTGCTGGCACAGATGAGCCAACCTACATTTCAGGTGCGCCTGAATCATCTGTGCATGAAGCGGAGACGCTGAATAGTTGATGAGGCGAAAGAAAGACAGAACGGGCAGGTCCGGCGGTGGCTCTGGGAGTTCAGGACGAGGCCAAGAAACTGTTAGGGACAATTTGCCTGTTGAAGAGACACAGAGAAAGGACCAAAAACAAAAAAAAGACTACCCTTCCCCATTTGAAACAGGCCGAGGAGCATTGTAAAGGATGTTCAACGTGTTTGGCTGACTTGGGGCACGTCAATGGAGGGGCACGCAAACTCTGAAGAACGGCACGCCAAATCGGGCGGCGGGTGGAGGACGCTGCTCCTGCCGCAGATGAACAGACAGTCTCTTTATGTGTACGGCAGCGAGGTGGCTGTGGAGAGGGAGTGCATCAGACAGAAGGAAAGCGGTGTACTGGTCATCCACCCCTTCAGCCCAATAAGGTAAGGAATCCACGGGCTGTATCTTAAGGCGTGTGGTCTTGATCTTGGCTGATAAGTTTAACTGCTTCTCCGTCGTAAAATAAAATTATACTTGTCCAATGTAAGTAATATATTACATAATACCCATAATAATGCATTTTACTGATATATTAACTTGATATATTAAATAATGCATTTTACTGATATATTAACTATATATATTAAATCAGAATCTGCTTGGTTTCATTTTCAAGGGATGGAAATAAAATTTGAAAGGAACATACAGTGGAAGGGGAATGTGAAAAACTGTTTTTTGGACTGTCATTCTCTCTTTTTAAGGGGTTATTATATCATGTGCATGATGGCCGTTACATTTCTGAACCTCATTGGAATTCCGATTGAGATAGCGTTCCTAGATGGGCACAGTTCGTTGGGCTGGGAGGGCTTCAACATATTCTCTGACACCCTCTTCTTGTTCGATGTGGCCCTGAACTTCCGGATGGGAATCATTCATGAAGAGAGTGAGGTAAGGCAAAGCTTTCATGGCCTTTTGACACTGCACTGCCTGTGCCATATGTAGGGCTGTAAGTAAGAATGCATTTTCACGCTTGATAACAACCTTTAAAGCAGGATCGTACGGTATAAATATATAAAAGTCTTATGTGCCAACGGATAAAACCTGATCAGCAGAATCTGCTTCGCTCATCTGCACGTGGATCACTAACACAGGATTAAGTCTCAATAAACAAATAGTTTTGATACTGGTTGTGCGTCATTTCATCTGACTGTGACGCATCAGGTTTTTTTCTTTTACCACAGTTGTGACATTGTTTAATTACAAATTGATCCAAAGCTGAAAAGCAATTTAATAAAAATGTATGCAAGTAAAAATTACATAATTAATTAATTAATTAGTATCAGTCAAACATCAAGTCAGTCTTTACATCAGTGCAAATAAATGGCAAACAGATTCAAACAATAATACATGAGCATGTAAGGTAGTTCATGCATAACATGTGCCGCATGTGTATAGTTTTATGGAGCAGCCAAAACCAAGTAGCACCAGTGGAAAAGATACTGAGCATGTTAACTTAAACTTTGTTTTATTAAATCTGCATTCACATGATGCTGTGTTCTTTCCTATCATTTTCTGCAAGTGGATTAAAAATCCATTATATGACTATGTGCACTATTGCAAAATATACATTGTGAGTTATTGAATTATAATGATACCAATGATATCATAATTTTCATGCCAACACATATATCTAATTTATGCATTAACCACTACATTTCCCACAGACCGCCATTCTGGATTTAAAAACCATTCGGAAAAAATATTTAAAGAGCTGGTTCATCCCTGATTTGATTGCTGCATTTCCTGTCGCCTACATATTAATCATAGCGGTAATAAATCTTTTTTTTTTTACACAACAAAATGTCGTAATATGTCTCCTGTATATGTTACTGTATATTTAAGGTGATGTGTCTTGCTGAACAGTTCATGATCTAATTGTTATTTTCTGTGTTAAGGATTTGCACTATACTTCCGATGCTGCATCATCAAAGCACACTAAAATGGTTCGATTTCTAATGTTTGTGAGGATCATCAGCCTTGTCCGTCTTCTGCGTGTGTCCAGGCTTGTC
Source organism: Denticeps clupeoides (assembly GCF_900700375.1). Lineage (NCBI taxonomy): Eukaryota > Metazoa > Chordata > Actinopteri > Clupeiformes > Denticipitidae > Denticeps > Denticeps clupeoides. Next base: position 12,301,924 of record NC_041715.1, read on the forward strand.
AGGTTCTTTAATGAAGTTGAGCGGGTGGGTACAACATTTAATGCATAGCAGTAATGAATGGATCTTAAATGATTCAATGGTCCATTGTTTCTTTTTGATTATTTCTTCAAGGGGTCAAAGACCAATCTTGAGGCCGTGCGAATGTTTTTTAAAGTGCTGTCATTGTTCATGATGGTGTTTCTGCTCTGCCACTGGAATGGGTGCATTCAGTATTTTGTGCCCATGCTGAAGAATTTCCCTCCAGACTGCTGGGTGGCACGAGAGAAACTCACGGTGGGTTCAGTTCGTAGTAGTTAGCTGTTAGTTTGTAATCTGATTACACCATGTTATATATTCTCCCATCTGGCTGTGTCTTGCAGAATGCCACCGTGGTTAAGAAGTACTCTTTTGCTGTGTTTCGCGCTTTCTCTCACATGATTTCCATCTCCTACGGAGCCTCGGGAAGTCCAAAAAGCAAGGCTTACACTTTTTTTTATTCGCAATCATTTTGGTGCTACCTGATGTGCCGTGAAATTGTAACACGAGGTGTGTCTCTTTACAGATGCTTCAGATCTGTGGGTGGTCATGACCAGCGTGGTGTCCGGAGCCTTGATGTATACAGTGCTAGTCGCGAATTCCACAGTCATGATAGCGCAGGCTGATCCAACAGCCAAGGCCTACAAAAGGAAGGTGCCAAAAAACACGATATACTTGTTCATCTCAATGAAACTTTAAATATCATGAGAAAAGTCCTTTGTTTTCATAATTTAATAAAAAAAAATTCAACCTTCAGATATGCTATATTCATGGTATAAGCCAAGCTCCATTTTTAATCTGGCATTAAGACTAGCCCTACACTTCATGTGTCTTGCTTGCTCGCTAATGTAAGGTCAAAGACGTCCTCCGAATAAAACAAGAATGAGAATTATTTTAAAGGGAATTTAGTTTCTATTCTTCAACATACACCAGTCTAACATGCGGTTGTTTCCTGTTTTGCCTATTTATGTAAATCTTACCTTACAGAAGCTGATAAATCCCATTCAAACACAATGTAGAGACTTGTTCTCATCAGTTAATGCTTGGTTGGGGCTGGGAGGCTGAAGGTTCACATTTTGCAAATGTTTTGAGCTGCATTAGTGAAGTAGTGAAGTAAATCAGTACGTTGATATGAAGTCGGTGCATGTGTGTGGTTGTCCCCTTTCAGATGAATGAGCTTAACAACTACATGACCTTCTGGAGCCTTCCCCTAAACATCCGGGAACGCATCACCAAATACTACCAGTGCCGTTACGTGGGTAAATACTACAATGAGAAGGAAGTTTTGAACAGCGTTTCCTCGTGTATTAGAGAGGTAAAGTTTTGTCCTCCATTTCCCGTTCCTGCCTGAAAAAAAAAAATTTAACCCTGCATTGATGTAGTTTTTTTATTTTTTTTCAAAGGAAATGCTGAAAGTCATGTGTGCCCGACTGGTAAAAAGTGTCCCATTTTTTCGGAGCTGGGATGAGAACTTCATCAGTGTCATCATCCTGCATTTACAATACGAAGTGTACCAGGAAGGTGACATCATCGTCCATCAGGAAACAGTGGCCGACCGCATGTTCTTCATAGAGCATGGTCAAGTCTTGATGGAGGCCAACACCTTTAAGAAGGACCTGTGTGATGGGGATTACTTTGAAGGTTGGTTGGTGCTCTTGTTAATTCCGTGACCTTTTTCTCATTAATGCTTGCATGCAGGCGTGTTTTATTATCATTGAAATTAAGACCACAGCACTTGCTCCAACTCTGTCAGGGTCATGATCTGTCCAATGAATCCATTTATAAATGATTAATGTGAATGTTTTTTCATATTTTATGCAATGACCTGTTCGGTGACATGGTTCTGTGTCAGTATCGGATCTGTACTGTTTGCCTGATCTGTTCTGCACATGCGCATTCTTGGGCACAGTAGAAATATCTGGAATGGATCAGCCGTTTTGACAGAATGATCATGGATTCTGCCCATGTGGCAATTTTGGCCAACCGGTATGCATGAACACACAGCATGACTGGTGATGCAAATGCTGAAGCCAGATTGTTTCAGCATTTGAAGCAGTATAAATTATTTATATATTAAAATTAAATATAGATTTTTATTTATATAGTAATAATTTGTGATTTATATATTAAAATAAAATATATTCACAGACCATTCATCACTGGTTTGGTTTCTTACCCTTGATTTTTACACACATCACTGTCATGCGTGCAAGAGTTCATTCATACTTATTTGTGGATGCTTCAGACTCATTTATGCACTTGCTGCATGCTGGAATGTCTTTGTGGTTTCTCTTGTTTTGTTCCTAATGAATAGATAAACAGACAAGCCTGTGATTTCTTGTGCATTTTCTCAGAGGAGTGTCTCCTGTTCCAAGGAAAACGTCTGGCTAGGTTCCGGGCCCTGACTCCCTGCCATATTTACTCGCTGGCCGTGGAGACTTTTCAGGAGATCCTACAAGACTTTCCAGAGGTCAAACAGGATTTGGAAGCGATGGCAGGAGTTGCTGAACAAGCTTTATGACATAATCAGACACACAACTTTTACGTCTAGACAACACCAACAGCAAATTCCAATAAATGAATTTAATGGACCAGTGATTTAACTGTAAATACTAAAAAAAAAAAAGATTTTTAACACAAAATTATTAGGTTTAACTTGGTGGTCACCTAACCTTTTAACCTAATTTCCAATTGTGTAAATACAGTTTCACTTCATTTGTAATAATTTTTGTGACATTTATCCAGACTGGGGAACTTCTAATGAACTGTGTTGCTGTGAACTGTGAACGTGTACTTGCATAAACAAATGAGGATTATGATGGTCAAGTTACTGAAACTCTAACCTTGGTGTAAACTGTAACATAAATCCTGGGGCTTCTTTAGCCAAACACGCAGACGGTGCCGGAGGCCAGCCTGTGCTTGTACTCGTACAGGTAGTACGACGCCTGTGGAAAGTTGCACCTCATTTCCATCTTGCCGGGCACCACGTGGACGGCCACACCGGGACCCAGGCCCTCCTGAAGCTTCCTAAGCATGCGGGAAGCCAGGTAGACTCTGGCTTTCTCTGCGTCTTCCTCGATGGCCGCATACACTTCTGGCGGAGGGTTGGGAATTTTCCACTCCAGATCCACAATCAGCTGATGGATGCGCGCCTTGTCCAGGGAACTGGGGGTATCCCTGTAGCAGGCCACCACATGAGGACCCGGAACCTCTGTGCTGATTTGCAGAAAGTGCTTGGGGTTCTGGTGGGGTTCCTTTCCTGAACCTTGCATACTGACCTCTGCACATTCCTCCAGCCAGATGCCCAGCGCAGGGTGCACCATCACAGCCCAGCGCAGCCAGTCATAGTTGCGCTCCAGGGTTTTTAAGATCGACTCTGCCTGTTCCTCAGGTGGCTTCCCATTCAGCTGTGCTTCCCGCAGTTGCTGGCGAATGTCATCTCCAGCCTGTTCCAAGAAGTACACTGAGCAGCGCCCCCCAGTGGCCTTCATCTTCCTGTAGAGAGCACTCATCCTGTCAGACCAGGTCTTCATCAGAAGAGCCTGATCACGGCCAACCAGTGAGGCCTGAGTGAAGAGACAGAGCAGGCCAGTCCCGAGAACAAAGTTCACCTACAAAAAAATGCAGATATGGAGAAATGTCCATTTTATCTTTGGTGCATTAAGCAACACTGTATCAGAATTGGTATGATCATTTACAACACTTTCATTATCATTTTTGTAGATTTTTTTAACTTTTTAATGAGAGCAGCTGAACATGCCTACCAACACCACAGAACTGACAGAATTATAGACATACATTTAATTTAACTTCTGTCCTTCCTCAAATAATATTGCATTGGTGGCCTACAGCTTTGGGGGGGGTTTCTAAGAGGTATTGCACAACACCCCTATTTTATTCAAGTTCAAAAAGTAAATCTACAAACTCACTGATGGTTTATTCAAAGCAATGCCTTTATCAACCATAGTTTTTCTACTGTTTGCTTTCTGATAAGTGCTGACATTTTGAAAAACAATTGAACTTCACAAGGTCAGACTCTGACCATTAATGCTATATGCAATATGTTGAATTTCCATAAATTTTGTATTCATGTATGTATTGCATTAAAGTATTTATTGATGCTTTAAATAGCAGTTGTTATCAGTTGCTATATTATCCAAAATAATTACCAAGAAAAAATGGTTTCGTTATGAAAAACTACCTGGTCATGAAGCTTGTACAACATTTGCCATCACCATTAGGTATAATTACTTCTGTTTCACAATCAGTTTATTCACCAAAAAAAAACTTTATTTTAATTGAGTGAACCTACTGACCTTCACACAGAACTCCTTCATCTCCCAACGCTTTGGACGTTGCTTATGGATCAGATCCTCCAGCAGGGTGGGCTGCTTCGTCAGTGCTGAGATACCCATCATTCGGTTGTAGAGAGCGGTGAGCTGCCTCTCCAGACAGTGCTCCCGCACATAGTCCAGGAACACTTCTGTCTCTCTCTTGGTAAACTCGGTCTGGGCCCTAATAGTCACTCCCAGCTGGTTGTACACGACCACCAGGTCATCTTCCAGACGATGGACCTCTTCATCAGTTAGCAGGCCCTGTCCAAAAGACTCTAACTCTTGGTCTATTTGGTCCATGTTCTTCTTCACCAGGTCCACGTCCTCAGTGGTTGCACTGCCATTCAGATAAGAGCAGACACCTTGAACTAGGACACCCATGGTCTGCATGTAGACCACAGGCTCTGTGACCTTCCCAAACAGTGCCATAACGAAGCTCTAGAAACATAATGCATTATGTACAAGTCAGACATACATAAATACAAGCTTTTATACCTTAATCCAGACCTTACCTTTTATACCTTAATCCTCAAAGCATTGGTGATTCCATACAACCTTCACTGAGCCTGTCTCTATTTATACCCCCTCCCAAAAATTATCATGTGATAAGGGCTCTTTCACAGGTATCAGCCTACAATGCTCTTGAAACTACCAAATGGGCGTGTCAATGTGCTTTCATCTGGAGGACATTAAAGGTCTTTAAACCTTGTTTGAAATAGTAAGAGACTGGAAGCATTTATCTGAGGTTATAGATTCTAAAATGTTCACAAACCGCTGTAGTTTATAACATTGAGTTTACATTTATGGCATTTATCAGACGCCCTTATCCAGAGCGGCTTATCAGTAGTTATAGGGACAGTCCTCCCTGGAGACACTCAGGGTTAAGTGTCTTGCTCAAGGACACAATGGTAGCAAGTGGGGTTTGAACCTGGGTCTTACTCAGGTGTGAGTGTCTTACCCACTAGGCTACTAGCACGCTTCTTGTCTCTTGTCACTTGTCCACTCTGACCTCTGTTGCCCAAAATTGTCCATTTACATTTCATCATTTACATTTATGGCATTTATCAGACGCCCTTATCCAGAGCGACTTACAATCAGTAGTTACAGGGACAGTCCCCCTGGAACAATTTAGGGTTAAGTGTCTTGCTCAGGGACACAATGGTAGTAAGTGGGATTTGAACCTGGGTCTTCTGGTTCATAGGCGAGTGTGTTACCCTCTAGGCTACTACCACCCTGTCCACACTCTTCTAATCTTGTCCTAATTGCAGCCATGGCAAAAGGACAGATACTGTATCTACTCGACCCACTTCTTTTAATAACAATTATCAATAATACACAATGTTTAATACACCATGCTCTTCATTATACAGTGTAATAAAGGGAGGCAAAACGCGCGGTGATAGAACTTTTATTTTGAAAATGACGTTTTGTGTTGCCATATATTTAACAAAGACCAGTAGGTGTGGGCAAACAAGTCTGCAACTACTTCCACAGCTAATTTCACATGTATGGCTAGCGGGTAAACCAATTTACGAGTACAATTACTGTAGCTTAACGATAAAGATTTGCAATACCCTGTAATTTAAATACATTTTGATAACATACTAAATGTGCCATTTTAAGGCAGAAGTATAAAGCGCATATAATTACCAATCTGGCAACCATTGTTACGTAGTCGGAAGTGGCGCTAAATTCGAAAATATCCCTGGTTTCTGCTCTTCTAGGTACTAGACGCTTAATATTAAGACAACCCGTTTTCAAACCAACGATATTTAATGTTGCTCTGTCCGAAATAGTTTTATATTTGGTCTGATTGCTAGCTTTCTGCGGCCGTTGTGGACGTGTGCTTAGTAGTGTGTGTTTACAGGATGGACTCAACCGCGCGTTTCTTTGCCAAACTGCGAAGTATCGCGATCCACCTGGAAACAGAAACAGCAGATCTGCTACAAATACACCAGAACGCCGACGACGGTAATGACGGTCGGATTTGTTTTAATCACATGGTTGGTTGACACAAAATCCTGGTCTGGATTTCTGGTTTTAGATATATGGATGTCCGTCACTGTAAATCTGTACCGAATAATGATCCTGTTGTTTATTTAAACATTAAACATGAACTTATTTCATGGTGTTTAGATCACCCCGAGGCCGCCACCCGCGTTTTACATGAACTGAACTCGGAAGTCAGATGCCTGAAAGTAAGACGCACATATTAACTTTTCTCTCTGTATGTCAGTACATTTTCTGTACCACGTGATCCGTAGGTATTAGTAAAATAATCGGGTCATCGTGATTAAAACAATGCATATATTGTACGCATTGTTTATACATGGACTATCACAGTAATATGAATACCCTGCTTTTCGAGCGACAATTTTTTTTTTAACCATGTGAACACATTTAACTATAGGGTTATTTCATGTGAAATCATCACACTCTTGGACCTCATCATCACAGATACACAGATACAAAGTAAAATAATATTTTTATTAGTCATTACATAGTTATTGTTCATTTGGAAATGGCTTATTGCAGTGGTTCTCAACCTTTTTTTTGCAGTGGGCCGCACTATGTCCAAGTTCAAGTCTCACGGGCCGCATATTATTTACATATGACGTCATCAACGCTCAAATCTAAAATTATTACAATTAGATGTATTATTATCATTAGAGAGTATAATTATACTTACCATTAATGGGACACCTGATGTTGTCGGGAGCCGACCAATTTGGTGAAATTCGGCTCAAAAGGAGTAACAGCACAATGAAGTTGTGACTGTAAGTTGTAGTCTGTAAGACGCGCACGGAAACGTGACTTGATGCGCGTCATTGCAGAAAATGTGCGTTCGCAAATGCATGTGGATCCAAATATGGAAAGCACTTTTGAACTTATTAATCTGAGGTTTTGTCCAGAGGGAAAGTGAATGGCTCTCTGATGAAATGTCCTGCATATTTTATTTTCTCAAAATCAGAAAAACGAGAGATGAATTTTTCTTGCATTGTGTGTGTTAACGGTGTAATTTCATCAGTTCATAGTTGCGTCAGTTCTGGGCATATATGAAAACATGATCACCAAAATGATTTTGTTTGACAAAAATATTGTTCAAAGTTTGTTTAATACATGTATTTGTTTAATACATTTTTTTAAATGAATTGTAAAACCATTTATTATTATTTTATTTATGTTTAATTTATTTTTATTGTTTTTTTACGTGTTCATCTTACATCAAGGTAAATGTACACCATCAGAGGGACCATTTTGAAAAATAGTTTTTGCTTAAATCAATCAGTATATGTCCAATTTCAGTTTTATGAGTTAATTGTGTGACCAAATCAGTTTATAATGTCTTATGTCTTATAATGTCTTTCTCCACTAACGCCAACATGTCAGTTAAAGCTGCAGCTTTCTGACTGAAGCCCTAAATTGCATTGTCTGATGTCATTAGCGGCACGTCCAGAGTCAGCTCAGGAAGCATGATGAAGAGATCTCGGAGGTGAGGAACTTTGTTCATATCTGCTCAGTTCTGAAGCAGCGAAGCACCGAAGACATGGCAAGGCTTACCAGGCACTATGAGAAATATGGCTACAAACCACGGCAGAAGAAGCCCACTTCCCTTCCAGGTATTCAAATACAGCACAATCTATATTCTATTAGGCTAATTATAGTGTTTCATTATACTCATGGCCAATTTATTCCTGCAGCGATTAGTATTGTATAAAACTGTATAAATTGTGGGCAAGGTTTTCATATAGAAAAAAAGTAATTTAAATAAACCCTAGGTCTAAGTTGCAAAGATTTGTTGGTGTCACCACTCGAGGTCTGCTAGATGTGGCTGCGTGACTGTGAACATGAAAGCATAGTAATGGGGTTTTGTAATTATCATACTGCTCCTGATCTCTTTGGATCATATTGTATAGTGCATGGAACCAATTGAGAGGTGAACTCATTCTCGCCATCTAAACAATTACCAGTATGGTGACCAGTAATACATGCAATGTTCATCTGTGCTTTTTTTAGTTTAGGCTCAGAAAGGGAATGTCTTTTATCCCCCCCTTTTCTGTCCTCTATCAGAAGAAGACCGCACGGAGGCAGAGGCTGCCACAGACAGCACCAAATTCCTAGAAGAAATCCAAGCAGGGCCTGGGGAGGAAGCAGTTGCAAGGGGTGACCAGGAAAAGTCAACTCCTGTAAAGGAAGATCCTCCACCAGTTGACCCCATGCGCACACCACAGCTTTCAGATTTTGGTTTATCTGAAATGCATCTTAAGAAGGTTTTGGAAGGGCTTGGCATGCACCAGGAGCCTGCACCCCTGCAAGAGCTCTCACTGCACCCTAGAAAGGAGGAATACTGGAAGGAAGAACATCTGACAGACTTCATCACTTCAAACCCCCCAATGCCAAAAACGCCAAAGTGTGACCTGCGGTTGGATGAAGATTTGCCAACGCCGCGTCTGGAGGATTTTGGAATTACAGAGCACACCACATGTCTAAACAATGACTTCACTATGGATCTGTTCCGAAAGAAGCCACCAAAAACCTCCAGGTACCTTTTTCTGTGCTGTGCATGAATAAGTAAGGCTTGCACAAGACATTAAACTATTAATGCAATGTCTTGAACAGCAGAATGCTCTTTGATCAACCTGAGCATCTAATTCAGAAGCCAATCTATGTCCTACCAGAACCACCAACCATCCCACCAGATGGAGGCTCCAATGGTAAATGCAGTTTTATCATATTTTTTATTATCAAGGGGAAATGGCCTGGTAACATGGCACAGTATGACTGTTGTAGAACATTTTCAGTCATCAGTTGTTCATAATTGACTAATCAGCTCAAAATTAAACACAGACGTTATTATGTTTAAGACAGTCTGGTTGTCTGTACAACTGACATGGCTAAAGTTTTACACCTTCCTGACACAACTCTGCATTACATGCATCCCCAGTCATTATTAGTCATTCTAATTGCTATGTGGACCTCGTATTGTGTGTTTATTGTGTTGAAATGATTGGTTGAGTACGACGTGGTAGTTTGGGTGTGAATTTAATGATTCCAGATTCTATTCTAAAGGAACGCTTGCTTCCTTTTGGCCAGTTTAAACTAAAGGTTTGGAGGAATAAAGTGATTGTCATTGTAAAACACTACAGCACATGGTGACACAATGAAATGTGTCCTCTGAATTTAACCATCACCCTTGGTGAGCAGTGGGCAGCCATGAAAGGCACCCAGTGATTAGTGTGTGGGGACGGTGCTTTGCTCAAAGGGCCCTCAGTGGAACCTTGGTTTGTTTGGGAATGCAGACACCCCCACTTCGGTGTAAACCATATGATCAAAGCATTTATGAGCATTATTATTAGATACTGTTATGCATACATGTCCACTTATCTTTTTCAGAAAGCATGGATTCACCGGAGCCACCAGTGTTTTGCACCCCAGGCTTAAAGATCATAAAGCCGGCTGCTCCATCCTTACCTGTCATGGCAGATTTCAGTATTGTGGAGTGCAACCGCGCAGCAACCCCCGAGTTACCTGCATTTGAATCTCCACTCATTCATGGTCTCCTTAGTGTTAGAAAGGTGTTTTTCTTTGTTTGTCACTTTATTATGCACATTTCTAGAATCATTGAATCATTTTTTTTTATTGAAACAACATCATGTCTCATGAAGAATGCAGCTCCTTCCTCTAAATCATCAGCATTCTATGAAAACTGGGGCTTTGGCAGGTTCTGGTCACCTGACGTTCCCAAAATGCAAGTTAGGCTTCCACAGATAGAGCAGACCACACCTGAGATGTCTTGTAGTCTTCTCTGGCCAGAAATTTACTCTGAACATGTTTTATCAGTAATCTTTGACCACATGGTCCAGAAAGACATCTACAATGCTTGGTCACCTAATACATGGTAAATACATGATTTGTACACAGCAACCTCCTGCTATCACAATTATTGTTGGTACATGGTAGTGGAGATTATTGTGAGCATGTATACCTTTTGCAAGTTTGAAGAGGATCTTTTTTTTACTTATTTTATTTTAGAAGAGTGCGCATGGTGAGTCGTTCACAGATCTTACAGGAACCAGTGAGGTGTGTGGTTTAGAGGAACCAAGTTATCCAAACCAGGAAAATCACACTCAGGAGTGGAACCTGGCAACCCCACGGGTTAGAAAGCACTTTGTGGATGAGCCACAGACCCCTGAGATGCCAGACCTGAGCTGTATTACCCAGGACATCCTCAAGGCAAGTTGCCATTTTTCCCCCTCTCTCTTTCTCTGATGGTCTTTCTGATGTTCTGTGTTATCGTTTAGTTTAGTTTATTTAGGTATGGAAATAAAAATCAGATGAATTTATTCTGAGATGTATATTAATTTGATTTATACTACAACATTAAACATGTCATTATTCTGTATAAGAAGAATGGCATGGTAAACAGCTTCTCAAGATCAGTAAATAAAAAGCTAAAATAATAATAGTGTATTTGTATAAAATTGGGGAAGAAATTACTGAGCATCGCTGAAGAAGTCCATACAGGACATTTGTCTTCTTGTTTTTGAGAGATTGAAAATCTTTTCTTGCGATTTCTGGAGGACTTGTGTTGTATAATTAACTGACCAATGAGTGTAAGAGGCTGCTCTGTTCCTCTCATCTGGCAGGTTGCATCTCAGTGCAGGTCTAAAGCTGCACCAGTACTAGTGGAGATGGGACCTAAAGCTGGACTGCACACAACAGCAGCAGGGAAGGAAAATCGGTGAGAGAACTTACTGTATTCGGAACCAGTGGCTCTTTGCACTCGCCTAAATCAATCAATGTTCTGGACAGACGTCTCATGAGGCTTTACTGCACATATTCGATAATGGTGAGGGAAACCAGCCCTGAAACATCCAGAGAGAAGCCTTGGGCATCTGGTGCTGTTTTGCTTTAGTGTTTGTAGGTGAAAAGAAATGGTGCACTGTCATCACAGGCATTAGGCAAGGCCTGTGGTCACATTTATGACATTGTGTGACTGATAATAAATGAGATTATTGAAGAAAGGGCAAAGTGTCCTTCTTCTATGCATGTTAAATGCAAATGTTTATTCATCTCCTCAGCAGGGCTCAAAGCATGATGCCTGTATCTGAGGACGAATTTCAGGGTCTGCCTGGATACCTGAAACAGATCCCTCTTACCAGCCTGAACCAGGCCATCCAGAAAATCAACCATGCCCTGCAGGGACGGCAGAAAGGTATGCACAATGTGTGTATTATGCCTCGTATGTGGCTGAATTGTATGTCGGGGTAGTGAATTTACTGAAAATCTGCATCTTTTAGGCAGTATTCACAGCTCATCACTTTTACTTATTCTAAAAATTGATTAAATTCATTTTTCCCCTAAGAATTATACACACAACACCCCATTTTTCCCCGCATAATGTGGGAAAAAAGTTTACTTGAGGTTTTGGCAAATTAAAAAAAAAAAAAAAGAGAGAAAGCACATACAGGGTGGTAGTAGCCTAGTGGGTATCACACTCTCCTATGAACCAGAACTGCACTATGAGTATTCACAGCCTTTGCCATGAAGCTCAAAATTGAGCTCAGGTGCCTCCTGTTTGTCCTGATCACCATTGAGACGTTTCTGCAGCTTAATTGGAATATACTTGTGGTAGAAAACAGTTGATTGGACATGATTTGGAAAGGCTCACATCAGTTCATGTCAGAACACAAACCAAGCATGAAGTCAATGGACCAAAGGTCTGTAGACCTTCGAGACAGGATCGTCTCCGGGCACAAATCTGGGGAAGATTATAGAAAAATTTCTGCTGCTGTTTTGAAGGTCCCAATGAGTACGGTGGCCTTCATCTGTAACAGGAAGTTCAAATCCACGAGGACTCTACCCAGAGCTGGCCAGCCAGCTAAACCGAGCAATCAGGGAAGAAGGGCTTTAGTCAGGGAGGTAACCAAGAACCCCATGGTCACTCTGTCAGAGCTCCAGATGTCCTCTGTGGACAGAGAACCTTCTAGGACAACCATCTCTGCACCAATTCAACAATCAGGTCTGTATGGTAGAGTGGCTAGATGAAAGCCACGCCTTAGTAAAAGGCACATGGCAGCTCGCCTGGAGTTTGCCAAAAGTCACTTGACGGACTCTCAGACCATGAGAAACAAAATTCGTGTTTGATGAGACAAAGTTTGAACTCTTTGGTTGTGAATGCCAGGCGTCACGTTTGGAGGAAACCAGGCACCACTCATCACCAGACCAATACCATCCTTACGGTGAAGCTTGGTTGTCGCAGCATCATGCTGTGGGGATGTTTTTCAGCTGCAGGAGCTGGGAGACTATTCAGGATAGAGGGAAAGACGACTGCAGAAATGCACAGAGACATCTTGGATGAAAACCTACTCCAGAGTGCTCTTGAACATGGTTCATCTTTCAGCAGACAATGACCCTAAACAAACAGCCAAGTGTCCTCTGCATTTAACCCATCACCCTTAGTGACATATATACATATACTACTCTTGTAGTATATGTATACCTATATTGTGGAAATGCGTACAGGAGAAGATGGAGGCATTTTTCAGCTTGATCATTCATAGAAACCTTTTTTTCCTGTTTGACTCTCATTAGAGGCGGACGTGTCGCTCTCGCTCCCCTTATCTTGCCTGCTCGCTTCTCTTCTCCTGTCTACTGTCTTTGAGAGACTCTCTCAGCCCTGCTCTGCAAACAACAAAAATCATGGATTTGATCAGCTGGTCTCTCAACTATTGACACAATCATCTCAAGGAGTAATCCAGGAGCGGGAGATCCTGAGTTTGCTGCCGGGTACACGATGAACTGATGGGATGAGTGGAGGGTCGTGTGCCTGTCTGCTCTTTCCGTGGAGGACATTGAAGACATCTACATATTCGGAGCCATGATCACAGGACTTTTGCTGATTGGATTAGGCATTGACCTGGTGTATCAGAAATTGAAGGCGATGGTTACAGCTGTCAAAAACCCCACCAGGCTGGCCGGATTGATTGATGGAATGGGTAGAGCTGGGGGCGCACAAATTGTGACTATTGATCGCCAATTGGATACCATCACTGTGACTATTGATTGGAAACCGGACAACATCGTGGAGATGTTGATCAAGCAGATCAGAGGCAATAGATCAGCTGCGAAAGTTCCAGCTCTTCGGCGGAAAAACCAAAACAACTTTTTCCTATCTGCATTCAGCTCCCTTAATCTGCAGCTGCTGTGGAATCAACATCTCCCATCAGGGCCGGGGCAGCTTGACTCATTGATTCTCTCCCTTCCCCAACCCAAAGACACTTAACGCACTCACCCTCCACACCAGGGCTCCGCCCACTTTGCACCCCCTGGCGTAAACTGGTGGTTCTGTGTGTGTACCCTTTTGGCACCCAGGTATCAGTTATACTTGTACTTTTGACAGGATTAAAGGGTTCTTATCTATCTATAAAAAAAAAGTGAAAATCTCCTCTATCCCCAATTCTGCAGGTGGCATTTCTGATCCAGCTCAGTTTCAAATGGAAGAGTTGTGGAACATCTCTGGAGCTGGGCTAAAGGCTCCCATGCTGCTTCTGAGCCTCACTGAGCTGAAGAAAATTGAGCACATGCAAGGCACCGGGAGCAAAGCAACATATAAAATACTCACACACAGTCTGTAGTGGTTACTGTTCATGTAAGTGTAAAATGCATATGAAGTACTCAATTCATAGGGAATGGGTCTTTTAACCACATACATTTAAATAAATTCTGTACTAAACATTCTTCCTTGTCTAGTAATTTACAAGGGCCGGGTCATGTATTGAATACATCCATTTGAGATCAAAAGATTAATTCCAGAATAAAAGAGTCCATTAATTGTTAAGTTTGGGTGGTCTGATACAAAACTTTATGCAAAACATGCTTTCATGGGCTTAGAGCAGGCTTACTTTCCAGAGAGAATTCACAAGTGTTAAAAAGCACAGGCAATGTCATAAACAGAAATTCAATTTTAATGGGTTCCGTGAAAAAGAGACTCTGATCACTATGTATAAAACTGGAAATAAAAACAAAACACTCAAGTTTACTTCTGCCCACAGTGTGTGGAAGGCAGAGATCGCAAAGATTACACATGAAGAGACTTTGGGGACTTAATACGGTCTCATACGTCCAGGAAGGGCTGGGGCTCTGTTGGGGGGAGTGATGGCGATGTCCAAGTAGTCTCCTATCTGAAAGCGTTGAGACTGCAGGGTCATGGAGTCATCGACACCCTTTCGCCCTGATACAGTGCTACCGATATCCTTGACCCTGCCAAAACATTGATTTGTGAGTGGAGGGAAACGGTCAAAAACAAATCGAAGTAGCACATCACGTTACCTGTAGCCTTGTCGTTTAGGATCTGGATACACAATTGCGAAACCAAAATGGGTTCCTTTCTTTCGAGCTTCAGGATAGACCTCCTTCACCAAACTCGTGAGCTCTTTCAAAGTAGCATCCATCCTGTGTTGCAGAGCCAAAGTGAGCTACAGACCAAAACACAAAAGATATACAAGGATATATGTTTGCCTGTTATTAATAGTTCACCAAGTGTAAATCTGCAACTCGCTCGATGGAACGTTCCCCCGCGCAAACTCGTCCATTCTGTGATGTCTGCCATTGTTGGTCGTAAATACCCTCAACAGTAGTGGACAGGTCTGTTGAAAAAGCAAAACTGTGTTAATTAGATGACGATTACTTAACAGTTTCATAAAGGCAGCAAACTACATAAAAACTTCACGACGCGTACTTAAAAATATGCTAACAAGCTAACGGGTTAACATAACGCTAGCCTATATGCTAGACGAGTTACATACACGTTCTGATTTTGTTAACGACCAAAATCACCTTTTCTCTATCGACTGGCTTTTCTGGCTCTTTCTTGATTTCTTCTTGCGTAACTCGTGATTCCACAGCCATACTTTATCCCCAGAATATCCACAAACTGCAGCGCGAATGACTTAGCCACAAGCTCCACTTCTCCACCGTGCTGCCGCGTGTCGCGTTTTGAATACGTCATCCGTGGGGGCGGGGATAGGGCGGTCTCCACCAATCACAGCCATGGAAGTGGATCTCCAAGGGGACAAATGACCATTAGAGTCGCGAGTTAAAAGTAAGTTAGCGCTTGTTGTTTCCTGTGTGGCGTGTATGCTGGCCGCCATTTTGGGAGTCAAGCGGGATGAGAAAGTGAGTTGAGGGCACCACGGGCCCCACGCGATCCCTGGCCTTAATATGGTCCACACGTGCGTCGTGGCAGGCTGTCGAAACAGAAGGACCCCGGGGACCGCGCTGTCGTTTTACCGCTTTCCACGCGACCCAGAGAGAAAGCAGCGGTGGATCGCCGCCGTGAATCGCGAGGGCTGGGCGCCGAACGACGGGAGCAGGCTGTGTAGCACCCACTTCATTTCAGGTACCGGCTGAAGCTGCGTGCTGCCGCCAGCGACGCTAGACCCTGCACGCCGCCTGTTTTCTGGTTCTCCCGTTTATTCGAGAAGGAGATTGCAGTGTCATTCTTTCACCACTAGGCGCAGTTTCCCACCTTGCTAATATCACGTCGTTTGATCAATACCGGGAGTTTGTGCAAAATAATTCCCCGTTGAACAAATAACGTTGTGACCGTAAAGGGATATTTCTGCTCTACTCATGTCTACAATACATGAGATATATAGCTCATCCAAACTGTTTTATATATCAGTTTTTATTTTATCACTATGTAACATGACACTCCAGACTTCGCTCAGGAAGAAGAAATTAAGAACGCGAAGTGATTACACTGCAGCACAGCACACGGTGACACAATGAAACGTGTCCTCTGCTTTTAACCATCACCCTTGGTGAGCAGTGGGCAGCCATGACAGGTGCCCGGAGAGCAGTGTGTGGGGACGACGCTTTGCTCAGTGGCACCTTGGCGAATCGGGATTCGAACCGGTAACCTTCTGATTAGCGCCAAGTACCACTCAGCAAAATACCAACCCCACATACCGATTGTAACACATTTCGTTGTGAGCACCGTGTGCTGTGTTTCGCAATGACAATCACTTCATTAATATACATTATATACAAATACACTAATATAAACATAATATTTAATTTCAGAAGGGATTACATTACCAGGGATTACAGTACTTTGTAATTTTAAAGTACTCTGAGTGACAAATAAATCATATTGGCTCAATTAAGCACATATGAAAAATGTATATTCCAATCTAACGGGTAGGTAATTTCTTTCAATGCAGAGCTCTGGAGCTACTCGCACGTTAACCTCAACCCCAAAAATGCAGGGTGCAGATCTGGTTATCGATTTTCAACACTGATATCAGAACCAGTTGCAGGATGATGCCTTTTTTAATACCAATATTTAAAAATACATTTCAGCAACTTGCATGCATCACCAGACTTGTTTTCCTTCTGGGCTCTATAATCTGACGTGACCGACGTTAGACTGCCATCTTGAGTCCATTCATTCATGATTGTCATGTGCACTTGTCTCTTTTAGGGAAACAGGTGAAGAATCCCAGGTCGCCAGACTATGTTCCTTCTGTTTTCACTGCAGCTTCCCTGTCTCAGAGCATGAAGGAAGCAAGCGCCTTTGAACACTCTGACAAACCAGAGGCTCAAGTGGAGGCAGCCAATGCTTTACTCTTCCTGCAAGGCCAGGGCCGGATGGCAGAGGAGCTGGGTCAGAACCAGGATGCAGAGGAGGCGGAGAGCACTGCGTCGTCCTCGAGCAGCGATGACGGAGATGAGGCTGATCAGGCCAGTGACCAGGTCAGACCGAAGTCTGGCAAGAACATCTCCAAGACTCATGACTATGAAGCTAGTCTTCGAGCCTTGAGGAAGGAGAACAGGGCATTGAGGGAATCTGTGGAGAAGATGTCCCTGACAGAAGCTTCTCTTAGAAATGATCCAGAGAAAGTAAGCTTCTACACGGGGCTTCCGAACTACTTTGTGTTGGAGACTGTCATGTGGCTTCTGTCGCCTCATATGAAAGGGGACAAGAACACAAAACTAACCAAATTCCAGCAGCTTCTCCTCACATTAATGCGACTACGGCTGGATCTTAGGAATCAAGATCTCGCGTACAGGTTTGGGGTGAAGGTTGCCACGGTGACCAGGACAGTTCACAGGATCATTAACATTATGTCCACCACCTTGGTGCCCACCGCGGTGTTTTGGCCGTCCCGAGTAGAGCTTAGGAAGAATCTTCCGGCAGCCTTAAGGTCCACGCATCCCAACTGCGCAGTGATAATTGACTGCTTTCGAGTCACTCTGGAGAAGCCGGTCAATTCCCACGCAAGCGAGGAGCGGCCCACAACAACCGCAGCCATGCTGACCCAGGCGTCTCAAGGATCTGGCGTGAGCAAGCTGAAGTACCTCATCGGGGTTGCCCCTCAGGGCGTGGTCACGTTCGTTTCCCGTGGCTCGCCGGGAAACATTAGCGATAAGTGTTTGGCTGAAGGCTGCGGCTTCCTGTGCAAGCTCCTCCCAGGTGACGTTGTCCTGGCCGACCACGACCTTGACATCGCAGAGTCGGTTGCCGCTTGCGGGGCTGAACTCAAGATCACTGGTGCCAGCAGCACCAGCCCCGGGGGTTCAGGGGAACATTGCAGAGGGGCGGCGTCCCCAGAGAAGGTGAGCGTGCAGAGGCACGTGGAGAAGGTGATCTCCATGGTGAAGAAGAGGTACTCTATACTGACAGGACCAGTGGAGAGCCCCTTTTCAATGGTGGACCGGGCTTCCAACATGACCACGTTTGATAAGATAGTGCAGGTGGCGTGTGCACTGAACAACTTGTGCATCTCTGCCGCGCCACTAGAATGAGATTCCCGAAGTCCCGCGAGAGTAAAGCCACTTTTCTTGGAGCACATAATCATGCACTTAGCTTAGAAGGACAATTTAATAGTGCTTGTGTTTGTGTTGGGGGCAAAACATATGCTGTATAAAAGTCAGACATGATAGCTTTTGCATCTGTGTAGAGTGTTTGGTTATGAGGGAACATTCCATGTGTGATTTAATTTGGGGCAATTCCATACACCGAAGAACGAGATCTTCTTAGAGCTTTGGCCCAGTGCACCTCCAGGAACAATAGCAACAAGGTTGTCGTTTTGCCTCAGGTCCCAGTGCCTTTAGGCTCTTTAATGCTGACAGTAAAGTATACCAGGGGTTCATTTCTTTTTAAAGATGTCTATTTTTGCATTAAAAGTTAAATTATACAATCAGCACTTAATATCTCTATTATGTTACTGTATTTTTTCTTATTTACATGAACAGCGTAACTATAAAAAGTATCTTAGCACCCATCATCTATTGAGAGGTGTGTGTGTGCTGACGTTGTCTCCCACTGCACAATATCTAGGTGTGTAATTCATTGTTTGGTCTTTTTTTTTTGGTTTACAGTTGTTCGTATTTAACATTTATACCATGATGTTCACACATAACACTATTTGTCTTAAAGTGCATGTTAACATATAGCGGTTTTAAACACACTCCACGTCCTGAGTACATGAACACAATTACTCCCATGTGTAGAATTTAACCATAAAATATCGCTGTCCATCTGTTCTTAGTTAAAATATTTGCTCCTCGACATGTCTCTGTTGAACCAAATCTGGTCTGAGCATCTTACCATGGACTCTTAGGACGGAGCACTCCTAAACCTCTTTTTACACTAAACGAAGAGCCATGTTTTCTGACCCCATGCCTGATATTATTGAGGCTTAATTTGAACTCTTATGGGCTGTTTCCCAAAATGATCATTTTGTAATTAAAGGGAAATAAATGTTGCAAAATGGATGTGAGTGTTACTTGTGATTTTTGTTTAAGGCCATGTTGGCTTTAGCAACGTGATGCCTTTAACGTGAACTTAACACCGTCCTCCTGCCATAATGGTTATTTAATCAAGTGATGTAAGACTCGGCATTGTTCATCATTCCTGTGTTCTGGGTTCTAGCTGAGAAATGCCAAATTTCTTCTAAATCAGACTTTGCTTGGTGGGATTACATGAATGGATTTTGAACATTTTCAGCGTCATACAGCATTATGTAACAACTTATCCCATTCCAGAAGTACTGCCAGAAGAAGTTGTATTTATTGCAATGGATCAAGATACTAAAATTCTTTTAAAAAAAAGCATCTGGGAAACGTTGATGTTTGTGTGTGTATATATATGTGTTGTGTGTGTGTATGTGCGTTTGTGTATATATGTGGGGTGTGTGTGTGTGTACAGTACAGGCCAAAAATCTGGACACATCTTCTCATTCAAAGTGTTTTCTTTATTTTCATGACCATTTACATTGGTAGATTCTCACTGAAGGCATCAAAACTATGAATGAACACATGTACTTAACTAAAAGTGGAGACCTGGTCTCCACAGTCACCGGACCTGAACCCAATCGAGATGGTTTGGGGTGAGCTGGACCGCAGAGTGAAGGCAAAGGGGCCAACAAGTGCTAAACACCTCTGGGAACTCCTTCAAGACTGTTGGAAAAGCATTTCAGGTGACGACCTCTTGAAGCTCATCGAGAGAATGCCAAGAGTGTGCAAAGCAGTAATCAGAGCAAAGAAACTAGAATATAAAACATGTTTTCAGGTATTTCACCTTTTTTTGTTAAGTACATAACTCCTCATGTGTTCATTCATAGTTTTGATGCCTTCAGTGAGAATCTACCAACGTAAATGGTCATGAAAATAAAGAAAACACATTGAATGAGAAGATGTCCAAACTTTTGGCCTGTACTGTATGTGTTGTGTGTGTATGGTTATATATGTGTGGTGTGGATGTGTGTGTATATAAATGTGTGCGTGTATATGGATATACTGTATGTGTGGTGTGTGTGTTGTATGTGTATATTTGTGTGGTGTATGTGTAGTATGTGTATATATGTGTGGTGTATGTGTAGTATGTGTGGTGTGTATAAATGTGTGCGTGTACATGGATATACTGTATGTGTGGTGTGTGTGTTTTATGTGTATATATGTGTGTTGTATGTGTATATGTGTTGTGTGTATGTGTTGTATGTGTATATATGTGTGGTGTGTGTGTAGTATGTGTATATATGTGTGGTGTATGTGTAGTAAGTGTATATATGTGTGGTGTGTATAAATGTGTGCGTGTATATGGATATACTGTATGTGTGGTGTGTGTGTTTTATGTGTATATATGTGTGTTGTATGTGTATATGTGTTGTGTGTATGTGTTGTATGTGTATATATGTGTGGTGTGTGTGTAGTATGTGTATATATGTGTGGTGTATGTGTAGTAAGTGTATATATGTGTGGTGTGTATAAATGTGTGCGTGTATATGGATATACTGTATGTGTGGTGTGTGTGTTGTATGTGTATATATGTGTTGTGTGTGTTGTATGTGTATATATGTGTGGTGTATGTGTAGTATGTGTATATATGTGTGTTGTGTGTGTGTGTGTTGTGTGTGTGTGTGTGTGTGTGTAGGAAGCCTCGCCTAGGCTATGCGCGCTGCTGACGTGCGTCGGCGCGTCACGTGACCGCCCTGTGGAATGTTAACAATGCAGTAAGTGTCCAACTTTGTACTGCGTTCTAATTCTGCCGAGAGCGTGGACAAAATGGAACCGAATCCACGGGCGAAAGAAACGGGAACGGCGGAATACTGACTCCTTCCGTCGCCATACGGTTGGATCTAACACACTGTTTTTTGTTTTTAATAAATCATTTCTGGGATTTACGTTCTTCCAGCTCTTACATGGTACGTAAGAGCTATCTTCTGCTTTACGACGGGATCGATCGGTGAAAATCTGTCGAGGTAGACGCGGCCGCGTGGTTTTTATATATATATATATAAATATACGGAATGTTTTTGAAGGTTTGGGTTTAGGAGGAAAGTGGGGAGAAAGTTTGGGCCGCAGAGGGCTGAGCTGGATCCACCAGGCTGAGTGAAACTCCATATTTCCCCCCTCTGGAATGTCGGGCTGCGCGAATATCCTGAAAAGAAAGATAAAAAAAAACTAAACTAAACTCCGCTAAACTTAACAAACCGGAGCTCTGAAGCGAGCGTGGAAAAATCCCCCAAACGCGTGGAGAACGAGAGAAAATTCCTTCACGTTAGTTGCTTTTTTTCTCGTGACTTTGTCCTCTCGTTTACAATGTACGGCGGAATAGTGATGCAACGTGAGGAAATATGTATATTAATGTGCACACGCTGTAAAAAAAGGATATAAAACGCCGTACTTTTAAAATGTGGCCGGTCATCTGCGCTTGAAATGTAGGAAGCTGTGGAACAAACTGGAACCTTATTGGAACATTTTTGGAACATGAACATGAAACATTCGCTTGCTTGTTAATGAACGTATTACTTGGTAATTTGCCTTATTATGAGTCTCACTGTCATGCTGCCTGTTAAATATTCACGTGGCAGAGAAATGGCAATATTTTCGTTTTCGTGCGAGTAATTCTCTGCTCATATGTGTTAACTGCTATGTTATTACTGTTATTATCATGATTATTAATTGTTGAGGATACTAGCCACGTGCTCCAGGTGAATGACTTCATTTTTTTAGTTTGCTTTTTATTTCTAGTTTATTATGTTACTTATGATGTTTGGGGTTGATAGAATAGGACATTTATCCCAAAATATAGAGGGAAGTGTTTGCAAAGCTTGTTGTTATCGCTCTAAATCATGAAATTGTGAAATGCTTTGTAGTGTCTTTAAAGGGACAACAGTTTAAAAGCATTTTTGGTTATAGAATATTAAAATTCCCTGCAGATGGATGTAATGCGTGTAATGGATTGAGCAGAGGTTGACGTGGGAATTTCGTAAAGTCAATCGGTTGTCTGTCTGATGGATTTCTTCTGTATAACTTCACAGATTTTGAGCCAGTTTCAATTTCATGGTTTAAGGATAATCTAAGACGAAAGGCATTTTTTTGAATGAAGAATTTATAATCCATGACCCTACGTGGCTTGGCATTCACCTGCGCGCGCATGGTGACATAAAGATGCCGTGCGCGGTTTTATTTTGGTCCGCTCGGCCCTGCGATGCCGCAGTATGAGTTTTCCTGTTGTTACTTGTGGAATGGAATGCTCCCTGCTCGGACCCAGAGCTGGAAGCATCACAAGAATGGGAGCTTAGGAGATTGTGCAACTCGCATCGGAGCAAGGCACCGCCATCGAGAAAAAGGACAAAAAAAAAAAAAAGGTGTTTGTCTCAAAAGGCTTTGGTGTGCACAAAGAGTGACTCTTGTGTTCAAGGTCTCAGATCGTGCCCTCCCACCCAAAAATCCAGCCTGGCGAAGAACAACAACAGAAGCAAAGAGATCAGTTTCCTTCAGCCTGGCGCAGGATGCCTGTAGAATATGAATGAATGGTGGCCGTAGGATCTACCTGGTGCTTTTGGCAAGTGATGTGCAGCGCCGCCGTGTTGATTTCTTTTTTTGGAGAGCGAGGGTGTCTGGTCGCACAAATGAGACCACGCCCTCAGCCTCTTCCTGTCTGAGTCTCTGTCGCTCTGTTCACAGGCGAAGATGCGGGCCAGGCCGGACTGGAGCAACCCCACCCTTGTGACCCCTGGAATGACTTGGGACGAGGGGGAGCGCGACCCTTGAAAGGGGGGCCGATGCCATTTGTGTAGAGTAGCTCACAGCTTCGTACGGGACGATCCCCACAGCTTAGAACCGTGTGAGTGAGTGTGAGTGGTGTGTGTACGTATTTGTTAACTTGCGGTGTGTATAGTGTGGTTAGGAGCTTTTTACCGCTGAAGCCTCGCAGACCCGGGATAATTATGAGGCCCAAGACGTTCCCAGCCGCCCCGTACGCGGGCAACACTCGGCAGCGGCTGCAGGAAATCAAGGAGGGCCTGAAGCAGCCGGCCAAGCTGGTGAGCCAAGCCCTCCACGGGGGCAGCTCCAGGGCAGAGGGGGGCAGAGGCGGCGACTGTAAGGGCAGCAAAGACCCCGCAGGTAGGCAGCAGCAGCTCCGCCCCCCGCAGAAGTTCAACAACTACCAGAACGCCCTGCGGGAGATTCGCAAGTCCCTCATGCCCTTCGCCAACGAGTCAGGCCCCGCCTCCAGCTCGGCGCACTCCGCCGGAGACGTCAACCGGCAGATGCTGCAGGACCTCGTCAACGCTGGCTGCGACCAGGTGAGATCACATTTACATTTACGGCATTTACCAGACGCCCTTATCCAGAGCGACTTGCAGTCAGTATTTACAGGGACAGTCCCCCCCTGGAGACACTCAGGGTTAAGTGTCTTGCTCAGGGACACAATGGTAGTAAGTGGGATTTGAACCCGGGTCTTCTGGTTCACAGGCAAGCTTGTTACCCACTAGACTACTACCATCCTACACTCACATGAATGTCACATATGACATTTCGTCCGTTTTTTTTTCACTTTGCACATTGCAAGTATGCGTTGCCCGGGGGAACGGCACTGCGTCACGTTCGTCTACATCGTTGAAAATTAAGGCACACAAAGTGCTGGAAACCCCTCTCTGGAAAGCCAGATGACACGACACTGGTGACGTCCCCCTTGAGACGGGGCTTTTGTGCTCCAGGCGAAGTTCTATGAAAATACAGCGCGACCGTGTTATGAAATGACTGGATCAAAAGTGCATGGTATCTCATCCAGATGTTTGCAGATGTTTACCCCTGACTAATGACAAATGGGTGGATGCTGGATGCCTTTGTGTAGAGATGCAACTTTATGAATGTGTCACTGTGTTTGTAAAGGCTGCTTTTTTTGTGTGCTTTGCATGTTATTATTCTGTACACACAGAAGATTTTTATTACATTGTAATAATTTGGTGTAGATTAATGATTAGCTCTTTGTTAATGTACAACCATAAAAATCACAAAACGAGTTTATTCTGCTCTGTCGCCTGATTGGGTTGTTTGGAAAGTGCTGTTTTGTGCAAATAGTTTGCTGAGAAAAATGATCTGGATCATGTTTCTGAATGTTGTATGGTACGGTAAATTTGGAAGTCCGCACGCGGCGTATTAATTTTACATTTTGCGTTGTTGTAACCAGGCTGCAAAGCATGTTCTCAGGCTGCAAGTATTCCTCCAGATAATTATAACCGCGAAATAAATTATTTGTGCTTTTCCGTATTCGACGTTCGCTCAACCCCAATGCGAAACATGGAAAATGTGTAGCAGCCAATTACTTTCTGAAGTATATGAAGTATATAACACAACACAGGTCAGTTGGATGACCATATAGGAATAGTATGACAGTCATTTTTAATGTAGATGAATCTTTTTGCTCACTGGATGCATTTGGCAGAGTATCTTTATCATCCTGCCTGCTCTTTTGACTCGGGGTAACATGTACCTTAAATCCCATCACATGACCCGCGAAGACCAGAGCACACAAGGCCTTGCTGCAGAACACAGCGATTTCTCTCTGCCAAGTTGCATAACATTGATGGCCGAAATGTTGAAATGCCTGTCGGCTTTCACTACCAATCTGCCGTCTCCCTGTACTCCCGGGGAATGAGGGACATGGCGAAAGCCTCCGCCCGCGAGAAAGAGAGGTGAAGAACTGATGTTTCCAACAGGAAGTGTTGTCAGGGGGGCTGGTTAAAAAAACAAAAAGTAGGTAAAAGACTGATGTGAAATCATAATTATGCCAGTTTAAATTTAGTGGCTGATTCATATTCACTGGTTTGTTCAAACAAAAACGAGACCGCTGCGCAAACATGCATGTAACATAAGTCTTCATCTCGAGTTCAGCGACTCGGAGCTGATCTGGGGTCAGTCAAAGAGGTTCGGCCCTGTCCGTGTTCCTCTGAGCACTGGCCTGAGAACGGCCATGTGACACTGGTCGGCATTTGAAGAATGCACTACTCAAGCCTGTGCTTAACTCTGCCGAGAAACCCGGTGCAGCGCTGTGGAATTATGAGGCCTCGCCCAAGGAGAGTGGGCGGGCTTTAGGACCGCTCTGAAATAGACTGGAGTTTTTTTGTACGGTGATATGGACTGTAACACACGAGGAGTGTGACGCGTTAGATAGATAGATCTTTATTGTCACTGTCACTTTGAAACGAAAATGAACTAAATTAAAGGTACAATCGACTCTGAGGCATATAGTTAAAGAACAGTAGGGTGGTAGTAACCTAGTCGTTAAGACCACAAACTCACAGGTTCAAACCCCTCTTGCTACCATTATGTCCCAGAGAAAGACACTTAACCCTGAGTCGGACTGTCCTTGTAACTACTGGTTGTAAGTAGCTCTGGATGAAGGCGTCGTAAATGTAAAACCTCCAGATATCTGGCTGCTGTGCCGGGGTCAGCCTGCTGGCGATGCACTTTGGCC
Source organism: Denticeps clupeoides (assembly GCF_900700375.1). Taxonomy (NCBI): domain Eukaryota; kingdom Metazoa; phylum Chordata; class Actinopteri; order Clupeiformes; family Denticipitidae; genus Denticeps; species Denticeps clupeoides. Next base: position 12,327,550 of record NC_041715.1, read on the forward strand.
TCCTCTCTCCATTTTAAGCACGCCTGTCAGTGTTCAGCATGCGGACAGGAAGTGTCCATTGAATGGCTGCTGGGTGGGCCCGTTCCTTCGGCTGGCGTGACCCGCAGCCACCAGGGAGAATATAGCCACTCTGTCTCAGTTTCGCTGTCTTCTTTCTTTCTTTGTCTCTCTCAGCAGTGGTGTGTCTAACTTCAGAAGGTTATTTCTGTGTTTACCCTGGCACACTACTTCTGTCCTTTATGTAGACTGAGGGCGAACCCTACTCACCCAGTTACCCAGACACACATTGGGTCATCTAAGAATGTCCTCGTTTTTGATAGTATGCGAGCGTCCGTTGTCCAAAAAAATAACATGAGATTAGTTCAAGAACAAGTCAAGATTAGCTGGAAACGGCTGTTAATGAATGGAACACATGCATGAATGCAGTGAGACCAGTTATCAGCAATTCAATAATGCAAGTCTGTCACTTTAAATGTTCACTGGTTTTTAGAAAACCCTCTCGCAATGATCTTAGTAGAGCTTAAAACAGTTGCACGGATTTAAAGATTCAGACCTGGGTTCAACTGCATCGAATGTTTGAGAGTCGTTAGTCGTTATGCAGTGACGTATTAAATATGTCTGCATTTTATATGTGTCTGATGTTGTGAGTGGACAACGTGTCACTTCCTGTTCCACCACTTTTTTTTTTTCCTCCCCAGAGTGTAGTGACCACCGTAGCTCCCATTGGCTGCCTGTGAGAGGTCTGTGGCTCCAATGGCCTGATCTTTATCACAGTTCCTCACTCCACAAATTACACAGACATGTGGCAGTGGGTTACATAATCACCTTAAAGGAGGAAATGTTTTGGCGGGGGATGCAGGGAGGGGAATGATGGGAGGGAATGAGGAAGACCTTGGTTTGATCTGATGTTGCTAAATTAATAATTCCCACAATAATTGTGATTTGCTTTTACAGTGGGAACTATATAACACAGCAAGACTATTATTGACTATTAATGTGTAGTTGTTGTCCTTAGGGTTCATTAGTCAATATTTATGGTTTATTTAAGTCTGAATTGATGTGTCTGTGTTGTGATTGGTGATAGTAGCCTTGTGGTCAGAGAAATCCTACCATTGTGAACAAGACACTCCCCCTGTATGTCACTGCTATTAATTAATTCCTTGATTAATGTTAATGTAATGTTGAAATGTCCATTGCGGGGCAGTCGCGCCTCCGTTATTCGAATGGAAATCCCAGACCAGCCTGCAAAGTTCTGATGTCGCCCCCATTTTTCCCTTGCTTGTCAGTTTCTCACATAACTGACTGAACGTCCCCCATATGTCTTTCATTTCAAGTCCCTGGGTTGGAATGTGTTTCAGAATTGGGTCAAAGAGAAAGTGAATCCACAGAAAACTTACTGCCATTTGTCTTTGTCTGAACAGTGGCTCAGAGTAATTATGTCACTGCAGACTGAGCGCTCTTATAAACGTCTGCTAGGAGTGTGTTTGGCCACCTTTCCTTGGTATGCATGTGCATCTGTGTGTGTGTTTGTGCATGTAGTCACCGCAGTCTGAAATATGTGTGATTACGTGTTTGGCTGAGCTGTGTGGCTCGTGGTGGTGACCATTATGACAAGGATGCAAATGTGCATGCCGATATTTTGGGCAGAAGCCACATGGGAGTGGGCAGCTAGGCGGAGCGGGCGTGCAAAATAGGGAGGACAGGAAAGGAGAGGACAGTGAGCAAGATAAAGAGTTGGTGCGTGAGAGAGTAAGAGATCAACAGATTTCCACACACACACACAACATAGTTTGAATTCTTGCTTCCTGCCTTTTGGAATGTCCTGAACATCTGTCGCCATGACAGTCGAGGTCAGGCCTGGAACTTGTGTGGGTCTGAAGGAGGACCACCCTCCATTCTCCGTGGAATGTAGCACAGAAACCCTGAACCTCTGAGAACAATGACCATAAACAGACACCGTGTTTAGATCTTATTTCCTGTGTGTGGTTGTCCTATGTCCGTGTGCTTCTTGCTTTCAAACGTTTTTGTCACATGAGTAGAATTTGGTGTGACCGTGGCCAGGGTAAAAATAAAAACCGCTTTATTTTCCAGTGTGCCGGTTGTTGCCCGCGGAGTTTGTTTTTGTTGTCTTTGTCAGACACTTGTTTCTGGTAACCTGTCTCGTCTATGGTTCCTTTAATTATGGTGTGCAATGTGTGTGCCTGTAAGAGAGGGGGTGAGCGAGAGAGAGAGAGAGAGAGAGATACCGACATAATTGTGTTCTTTATTTATTTTCCTCTAAAATACCTGGTGCGTTTCCTCTGGTGTCCACTTGGGGCAGTGTCGGACAGAGGCCTCGCTGCCTGTTACTGAGGTTTCTGCTGTATATTTCTTCAGTGAGCTCATGTGCCATTTACAGGGAGTTTCCTCTTATAGGCGCGGTTAAAATGCACACTGAGCGTTTTATATTCACCTGGGTGGTATAAGGTTGGTGTAAATGTCACACAGATCTGTTGTACCAGTTTGGGGGAAAAAAGAAGACAGCAGGCTTTTAATATTCTTGACTGAGGAGGCACAATAGAGATGAGACCTTTTGATATATCTGTTTGTACATCTGAAACATAGTAAGTCCAGGACACAAAAAGCATTTGTTCTGGATCAGCGGATTGTGTTCAAAGCAGTCTTGGTGATTTGTTTGCATGCTGAGTAGCTGGTGCAGGAAGGAGCTGGTCCATGACCCAAGGTTTACAGGAAGCAGGTGCATGAAGCCCTGTTGGTGTATTGACTGTTCCATGATCTGATTAGAAGCTGCATGTATGAAACAGGCCGTGTTGGAATGTGGAATTTACATACATGTGCACTTATGTATGGGTTTTCCCTGACAGGACATGGCAGTGCGTGCATTGAAGCAGACGGGAAGTAGGAACATTGAGGCTGCGCTTGAATACATCAGCAAGATGGGCTACCTTGACCCTCGCAATGAGCTCATTGTCCGTGTCATCAAACAGACCTCACCGGGTGAGTGCCTTTCTGCAGAATAGGGTGTTTTTGAGCACTTGCTGTCTTTGCACCACACATTCCTGAACACTGTTAAATCCTAATTGTCTCATGGTTTTAATGGTAACTGGACACATTTTGGTGTATATTTTCTGTCTGTAGGTAAAAGTGGCATGCCTAATTCAATTGTTGACCGACCTGCAATGGAAGGAAGCAGTGATGGCACCATGCCGCAGTACCATCAGATTGGGGCACCAATGTATGAGGGAGTCCCTTATGGTACAGAAGGAGACATAACCCACTCTTACATGGGACCACCCATGATGAAATATATGATGCCCCCATCTGGCAGTGCTCAAGCTCCTGCTATGACCAACCCAATGGGTCGTCCATCTAGTATGGGTGCATATCCACCGGGTATGTCCCCACAAAATCCTCAAGGGAACCCTATGTACCAGCCTGGACCTGCCCAACAGAAGCCCTACCCAGGCAGCATGGAGCCGCCCATGATGAGCTACGCTGTTCCAGGCCAGCCTCTGCAACTTCAGCCTCAGCCACCAGGGGGCCCTGGCCCCAGTCCACATTATGACTATGGCCACAGCAGACCTCACATGATGGAGTCCTCGAGTTACCCAATACAAAGAAGTTCCTCTTTCCAGAACAAGAAGCCTCCGCTGCCACCTACAGAAAACTACGTCACCATGCAGGGAGCAATAGGTGGCCAGAATGGTGCGGGTTACCCACCTAACCTCTATCTCCCGCCTCATTCCCATCCCCGTCAGTCTAGTCCAACCTCTCACCCGGTCCATATGATGCCCCGCTCCCCAGGTGGTGCAGCAGCTGCAGCAGCTATAGGGCCAGACTTTGCTGATATTCCACAGGCTCTTCTCACCCCCACCAGGGCCAGCCTTAACCTGGAGGCTTTTGAGCACATGTGGACAGGGCCTCAGGGACCAGATGGTGCCCCTCCTCCGGCCAGGCAGCCTCAACCACAGGGTCCCTTCCGGGGGGAGGTACGCGTTCCCAGCAGGACCAACTCCTTCAATAACCACCAGAAGGTGAACGTAAGACAGACCATTCCCACGCCCAATGGTGGCAAGCAGGAGCCCAGTATGGGACCCCCAAATACCATCACAGCTGTGACTTCTCCTCCCATCCAACAACCTGTGAAGAGCATCCGGGTCATGAGGCCAGAACCAAGGACTGCTGTGGGGCCTTGTCACCCAGGGTGGCTTGCACCACAAGCACAGGAAGGACCTGAGCCTCATGCGTACATAGCTGAAGATGCTTATAGTTTGGAAGCAACCCAAGAGCCTCGCTGCCCTCCTCCACCTTATCCCAAAAACCTGCTCATAAGTGGGACAGGTACTGAGCCACCAACACTGGAGGCAGGAGCCATTGGTGGTACACCAGACCTTAGTACCACTGGCAGGAACATTCAGAGCAGTGCTCCTGGGAAGCCAGAAGAGTCCCACACTAAAGACAAGGTCAAGCCAGGGAAAGGTGAGAAGCCTGTGAAGGACAAGAAACAGATTCAGACATCGCCAGTGCCAGTGAGAAAGAATGCACGCGATGAGGATAAGAGAGAGTCCCGTATTAAGAGCTACTCACCTTTTGCCTTTAAGTTCTACATGGAGCAACATGTAGAGAATGTGATGAAGACCTACCAGCAGAAACTTAACCGCAGACTGCAGTTGGAGCAGGAAATGTCCAAGGTAGGGAGGTTTAAGCATGTTAGTCTTCTACAAGGAACTGGACATTGCACAGTGTCCTTCACTTTTCCTTCATTTTTTTCATTTTTTCCTTTCTTATTCTCATCCTCAGGCGGGTTTGTCAGAGGCTGAGCAGGGGCAGATGAGGAAAATGCTGTACCAGAAGGAGTCTAACTACAACCGTCTACGCCGTGCCAAGATGGACAAGTCTATGTTTGTCAAAATCAAGACACTGGGCATTGGGGCCTTTGGCGAGGTGTGCCTGACACGAAAGGTCGACACGTGTGCTCTGTATGCTATGAAGACGTTACGCAAGAAGGACGTCCTCAACCGCAACCAGGTGGCCCATGTCAAGGCAGAGCGAGATATCTTGGCTGAGGCAGACAACGAGTGGGTGGTGAGACTGTACTACTCCTTCCAAGACCGGGACAGCTTGTACTTCGTCATGGACTACATCCCAGGTGGGGACATGATGAGCCTGCTCATCCGCATGGGTGTGTTTCCCGAACCGCTGGCACGCTTCTATGTGGCCGAACTGACCCTGGCCATCGAGAGTGTGCACAAGATGGGCTTCATCCACCGTGACATCAAGCCGGACAACATTCTCATCGACCTGGATGGCCACATCAAGCTCACAGATTTTGGCCTATGCACTGGCTTCCGCTGGACACACAACTCAAAGTATTACCAGAAAGGTGAGAAATGGTGGCCAAAGATGGTAGGGGCTCATAGTTGCATGTACCACAGTATAAGCGTTAAACTTTTCCACGTTTCCCTCTCTTTCATTAGGAAGCCACAATCGACAAGACAGCATGGAGCCCAGTGACTTCTGGGATGATGTGTCAAACTGCCGCTGTGGTGATCGCCTCATGACTCTGGAGCAGCGTGCCACCCGCCAACACCAGCGCTGTCTTGCACACTCTCTAGTGGGCACGCCCAATTACATCGCTCCAGAGGTCCTACTGCGCAAAGGTATGCTATTTGAGAACAAAATCTTAATCTTGATATATCTTATGACATGTACCACCCTAGTTGAGTGAAGCATTCTTCTGACCAACATTATTTGCTTTGTACATGTCACATGCACCATTATGCTAATGTTGGAATGATAACATTCTGTCTTTCCCAAGATTTAAAGAGTCCAGGTCTCAGAAACTACCGGTTCTGATATTACAGATATAACAAAATTCAGGAATGGCTAATGTGCACTGATGACTAGATTGGGAGTTCCGTAGTGTTACTTTTTTTTGACATAGACATATGTTGTTTGCTGGGTGGCGTATTCATCTCGCATCAAACCTAAAAATGACGACCATCTCTCTGCAGGGTACACCCAGCTGTGTGACTGGTGGAGTGTCGGGGTGATTCTGTTTGAGATGCTAGTGGGCCAGCCACCGTTCCTTGCCTCAACTCCCACAGAAACCCAGATAAAGGTCAGACAGAGCTGCTGACATCTTCACCTCATCTGCTCATCTTATTATTATTTTTATTTATTATATATTTTATTAATCAGAAGCCCTTATCCAGAGGGCCTTACAATCAGTAGTGACAGAGACACTCCCCATGGAGACACTCAGGGCTAAGTGTCTTAAGGATGTTCAGAGGAGAGTGTCTTACACCCTAGGTTACTACTACCATCTTAAAACATATAACACAATCTATGGCTTTTCTAGAGATCTGTACACGTATTGATTAGATGTATTGATCTAAAGTTTGAAGCCTTGATTTGTATCTGATCCTACAGGTAATCAACTGGGAGAGCACACTGCAGGTGCCTCCACAGGTAAAGCTGAGCCCAGAGGCTGTGGACATCATCAGCCGCCTCTGCTGTGCTGCTGAAGACCGCCTTGGGGGCAACGGTGCTGGCGAGATTAAGGCCCACCCCTTCTTCAACCAGATGGACTTCTCAAGCAACTTGCGCACCCAGCCGGCACCCTACCGGCCCAAGATTGCGCACCCTATGGACACGTCCAATTTTGACCCTGTGGAAGAAGAGGGAGGCCCTGGTGCTTGGAGCGACAGTGGAGACAGCACCCGAACATGGGACACGCTCTCATCGCCTAACAGCAAGCATCCTGAACACGCCTTCTATGAGTTCACCTTCCGACGTTTCTTTGATGACAACGGGTGCCCTTTCCGTTACCCAAAACCCCTGGAAACTGAACACGAGGCCCCACACAGCAATGCTAGTACCAGCAGTGCACGGTCAGAGGATGAGGAGAGGCACGAAGAAGAGGAGCAGGAAGAGGATGAGGAGGAACATGCAGAGGGCTGTGAGCCTGTGTACGTCTAGAGAAGCAGCAGATGCGTACCTACAGCTACTTGCTTCTCTGGTTCGAGTGTATCCTCAGCCACATTACCATTGTGCCTTTAAGGTGTTTGTGTGTTTGCATTTGTGTATATGTGTGTTTGCGCATTTTGTTGTGAAAGATGAGTGTACAGAGCAGGGGGACATCGTGGGGGAGAAATTCCAATAATGCGACCTTCTTTTCTTTCTGTACTTAGACAGCACCTGAACTGTGAATGCAGTAAAATTCCCTGATTTGGGACCAAGAAATTGCCAATACAAGCAAACAAAGGTGTTAGTGTGTGTAAAAAATAGACTGAAACATCTCACCAAATCAGTGAAATCAAGGAAAGCTGTTAGTCACCTCAGCTCTTTTAGATGGGGGTAAAAATGGAACCTTCCTTCCATCTTTTTTTATTTTACCATGGACGCATCCAGTAAGTACAGGCCAACTACATCGACATGCTCAGTATGTGTCACTCCTTGACTGCATCTGAGCCTGGGCACTCTGTAGTGTCATCGAGATCTTATGGAAACCACACCGTTATGTGTGGTCCTATGTTGTGGCTTTCCCAGCACCAACAATGAGGAGTTACTATGACAGCAAGAGTAAATACTGAGTAAAGCCGAGCCCAGGATGTAAGACATTTCTGGGGTTTTTTTGTAATTATTACCTCATGCAGGCACAGACCTGAGGGGTCTTTTAGAGTCTTGCTGCACAGGCGAATCTACCAAACACATACATGTAAGGAAAACTACATATAATCTGTGTTAATATATGCAGCTTATACAAGATGGTTTAGGAGGACAACGTCTCTCTTCCCAGCTTCTGTAATTTAATGTTCCTCACACAGTCAAAGGAAAGTTAACTTTCCAAAAACAATTCAACTGTAATTCCAGTGTTGACAGAGGACTTCGCTCAGAGGGCTGGTGATCAGGTTGGCCCTCTTTGTAGAAGTGAGGTATTTTCAATGCTGTATGTTGCCCTCTAGTGGATGTGAAGTCAGGCCTTGTTCATTGGACTGTCACATGAGCATTTGCGATCAGCACAGCTTATATCACTCAGAATGCATCTTAAAGGCAATTTGTACTGAACGTCCGGACCCGCCCAAGTAGAGTTACAGTTTAAATGAGTTTTCTTTTTATTTAGCCAACACTTTTTAAGTAGTCTATGGGCCTGTACTGTACTTTTGCATGACATTCGATTTGGCAGTGAAGTTCTTCAGGATTTCAAATAATGGACTTTGTCAAGCAGCCACTTCACTAACTCAACTAGCACTTACACCCCCCCAGTGATACCAATCACCCCAATATGCATAGCATTCGTATTATCAGGAGAATATCAACTTGACTTTGGATTAATTTCACCTCCTTCACTGACAACGTTAGTGTATGAGGATGTTGACCGAGAAAAAAAATTAAGAGAAATGTAATTAAGAAAAATCTAGTATGTGCTGGTATGACTATGTGCAATACAGATAAAAAAAAACTATATATAATTATATATCTTTCTAATCACAACAAAGTTTCCTTTTTTGAGCTTTCAATACTGAAATATGTGTATTACAAATTATATTGGTTTAAAAATATATTCTTGACTAGTTACATGACCCAGTGCTGCTTATTATTGTTATTAATATTATTGACATTATCATTATTATGCCATCTGTATTTTTCTTTTTTCTCTTTTTTTTGTATGTACAAAGTGTGGGTTTGATTGACAGCGTGTTTGGCACGGAATGTGACAAACTGTGTGCCTTCTAAATGAATGTCGGGTGTGTGTCTACTACACAGTGATCAGTATTTGAATGAGGATTTGAAACAAGCCCACTCTTCATAGCAACAGGCGGGTCCTGACTGTGAGAGGGGGAGACAGAGAGAAAACAGGAGGGAGGAAGGAAGATGTAAGGAGTAGTGTAAGGCAAGGGTTGAGTATTTGAACTGATTTATATCAACTGTTTGGTTTTATATATATACACACACACACACACACACATACATGGGATGGTAATTGTCATACATTATTACCATTAATGTCTCTTTGTCCTTTTGTGACAATTATGTTAATATTTTTTTCCCAGTTAGTGTTTTCAGCAACATTTTTTCACATCACTCTACATCTCAGCTCTGACCATTATATGGCCATGCATCTCACAGGTAAACTAATGGCAAATTGTCAGCCTGGAGGGAAAAAAACCCTGCCCTACAGCTTGATGAAATCTTCCAATCATATCTTATTGTACAGTTAAGCAGATATTGATACATACAGAGCAAACAGTTACATTTAAGTTCAGCTAAATGGCATGAGTCTGAGTAAATATATCTTTTAGGTTCAGTATAGAGCTTAATGTGTGTAGCAGACCTTTTGTTTTTTTTTTTACCCAACCCACATTCATCAGGATGGATTACTCAGTGAAAAAAAGCTTTGTATAAAAAAGTGAGCGTTTCCTGCGAGTTTGAATTACGCCTCGTGTATGTGTGTGTTTATGACGGATTGGTTTCATGTATTTTATGTATGTTGACTGACAATCTTTGACTGACGTGGTTTTTAGGCTTCTTTGATGACGAGACTTCTAGTGTATCTTGTGTATTTGTATTCTTGGGTGGGACTTCTATACAACTTCTCTGGTCTTCCTTAATGTATTATACAATACTGTTACTCTTGAATATATATTTATACAGATATACATATTTTTGTATTCCAATCTTTCCATTTCTTCTGAGCTAACTTCAAACCTCCATGTCTACAGTATTACAGACAGTATGCGTTTTGATTTATTATTTCTTTTTTTTTTTTTTTTTACAATTATGTATGAATTGAGAATTTGTAAAAAAAAAAAAAAAGTCTTTACTGTCCTCACTGTAAAGTATATGATGTTTAAATTAAATTAATAAATCCTCCACTTTTGTGTGTTTGTGTTCTACATTTTTAGCAGGGTCTGGTTATAGCTCTCATATCGGGACTGGCACTCTGCCGTGTCTATTTCTAGACCTGTGCGACTGTCCTGCACAGGTAGGAGGGACGGTGACGAATTTACACAACTATACGAAAGAACGTTCAAAAACAAAAACGTTTTAATCGCAAAAATAATATTGTTGGCGTCGACATTTGTTTCATAAACGACATTTTAACAAATTCGTATTTTGGCAACTTTTTTTTTTTAATTGCATAACGGCGGCGCGGCACACCCTGTCCTCGGTGCCAAAAAGGCTCCATGAACCCATTGGCCCGCAGCGCCGCTCAATCCCACAATGCAGCGCATGGCGCGTCATTGAACAGAGACCATGATGGCGGCGCTCGGTGCACCAGAAGTGATTTCACAGCTGGAAAGCGCTGCCAAAGTTTTGATGGTGAGATGCGGAGCGGCGCCGCTCGGCGTGCGTGGCGGCGGCGGGTCCTGCGCGGGGTTACGCGGGGCCGAGGCGGCCGGGGCGCCGCGGGGTCCGACTTCTTTTTGCGCGGAGAGGCGATGCGTGGCGCACTTCATCCAGGTCCAGGGGAGCCGTCGGCGCGCCCCCCCACCCGCGTCCCGGCGAGCCGACTCGGGCGACGCTCCTGCGGTGGCCGCGGGGCTGAGAGCTCGCCCGGGAGGCGGCGGCGGCTCTGGTGCTTTTAAAAAGTGCCTTCAGCATCCACTTCCACGCTGTTGATTCACTTTCCTCTCCCCGCCCCGGCGCCCTGTCCGTCCTCATCCTCCTCCTCCTCCTCATCACCGCCGCCGCTCGGGGCTTTTTACGGTCCGCCTGAACACGGTCGCGGAGTCTGTGGTCCGTGGGAAAAGTTCAGGGGTGAAGCCCACGCCGCTGCCCCCGGCGCGCCGTGTAAATGTACGTGGCCCGGGGCCCCGTAGGCCACGGCTTCGGTGGCTCCTTAAAAGACGCGCAAAGAGTTGTTCTGAGGTGCGAAGGGGAGCTGCGAGGGCTTCCACCCCGCCGTGGGCTGCCGTGGGCCGCCGTGGGCCCGGCTTCACTGCTCCGGCACGACTTCCTCGCGTGTAGAAGCCGTGTAAACAGGGGGTAAAGTCGGCCCACGGATCTGCCTGTGTGTGCACCGGGTTCAGGGGTCGGTTCTGGGCGTCTTCGTCGCTTTGGTAGAACCCGAGTCCGTGGAAATGCACCCTGGAGCTCGCTAGTATGTGTTCTTCAGGGTGCTGTGGGACCGATACAGCAGGGTGTTGCGTTATTGTACAGTGGCATCAAATGTTGATATTTTTCAGTTCTGAGTTTGTGGTTTTTGCGGAATTATTGACGTAACATGATCAGCATCTTCCGTATCGGCTCCGTTTTTACATTTTCGGTGAACTGTAGAATATCGCAATATGTACAGTATCACTACATATCACAGTATAATCGCATTGCGATGCGTGTCGTGAGATCCTTGCCTCTGCTAATATGAATATGTTGAACATTTAAGCTCGGAGATGTCATCAGGGGCGTCCTGCTGTCTTGGTCCAGTATCATGTCTGTGTAATTGAGAAATTCTGCAGTCTGCATGGATGCTGCGTGGATATTGGCCGAGGTGACAACAGCGTCACTAAAGGCCGTGCCAAGTCGTGCATGCGGTGGCTACAGCGTTAGTTCACGTCTGGGATTTTATTCTCTGAGCATCACGCCTTGCTGGAGTGTCCTGGAACCTTTTCAAGTTGCTAAGTGAAGCGATTGTCATTGTGAAACACTGCAGAACAGCACGCGGTGACACAATGAAACGTGTCCTCTGCTTTTAACCATCCCCCTTGGTGAGCAGTGGGCAGCCATGACAGGCGCCCGGGGAGCAGCGTGTGGGGACGGTGCTTTACTGTAGTATTTGCGCCTAATACAGGTGCAGACATTTGAAACACCGTTACCTCTCTCAATGTAAAATGTTTACTAATTTCAATGAAGTTAAAGGCAGATTATCGTAACCCAGACATTCAAAGTTTAGTTTATATATGTTATACTGAATAGTGAATCAGGCTTAATTAAAATATTGATACGACGCACCACATTTTAACTTTAACTTAGTACTGGCTATCATATGTTAAATGTAACAGCTAGCCATGTTGCTTTTAGACCGGTGACATTGTTGTCCCGTGCATTAATTTTTGACACCTTTTATACATTGCTGTCCTTTTGTCTGAATGCTCGTAGAGAACTTTAACAAGTGCGACTAGTTTTCTGTCTCCCGTGCATCACATGGCAGGTTTTCAAACTGCTTGTTGGGCTTTTGTCATAACTTTCTAAATGAACCACCCAGTAGTAAGGCACGACAAGTACTACATACGTGTCACACTAGTTCATACTAGTTCTGACCACTAGTTATGGGGCTAAAGTTTTTTTTTTTTTTTTTTTCTTCAAAATGTCCCATGAATCACGTAGAAAATCGTCCAAATGCCCGTCAGTAATAATGGCACAAACCTTTTTTTTTTTTTTTTATACAGGCAGCAGTAATGTGATGCTGTCAAATTTGCTCTTAGCAGCCATTTTAAGAGCTATTCGGGAATGATTTCAGGTTGGCCCATGCATTCTATGAAGTGCTGTTTTTTTATTGTTATTTATTTTCTCGAAGCGTGGGATGAGTGGTGGTGCCTTCATGAAAGAACTCTTCTCTGCTGGAGGCCGAACGCAGGAATTAACACTGGAATGTGCGTGTATGTGTTACACGGGGGGCAGAAGTGCTGGGCTGCTGCGACTGTCTGTCTGGTTAGCTGGTTGAGGGTTTTCCGGTGGGAACGTAATCGCCTCGTTCTTCTCTCTTTGCGCTCCCAGGCACCGCCGTCCATGGTCAGCACAGAACAGAGGCAGCATGCAGAGCACATATTCCTTTCCTTCAGAAAGTCCAAGTCACCCTTCGCTGTATGCAAGCACATTCTGGGTAAGTGGAGTCCGTCTTTCGTTCTGTGGTGAACGGGTCTCTTGTTCCTTCAGAGTGGATGAAGTGACCCTGGTGTGTATTTTCACTTCCCATCCCAGTCCCATGAAAGAATAAAAATTAATTCCCAGATAGATTCCCACCCTAGTACATTCTTGTCTTTATAACTGTGTGTGTGTGTGTGTGTGTGTGTGTGTGTGTGTGTGTGTGTGTGTGTGTGTGTGTGTGTGTATAAAAACTGTCCTGTGTTGTCGTGATAAGTTGTGAATAATGAAACAGACTCCCGTGGGAATACTGTGTCCTGCAGGATTTCCAAAACATTGTTGGACTCTTCGATGCTGCTCTGAGAAAAGCTGATAAGAATGAGCCCATGTTCGTGCTGCTTGTTTTTGCATGAGAAGAGGTAGTGACACTACTCTCTCCCTCTCCACTTCTCTCCAGAGACCAGTAAGGTGGACTATGTGCTGTTCCAGGCGGCCACAGCCATCATGGAGGCCGTGGTGCGGGAGTGGATCCTGCTGGAGAAGAGCAGCATAGAGTCTCTACGCACATTCCTGCTCACCTATGTCTTACAAAGGCCCAAGTGAGTCCCTTCTCTCCCTCTTCCTCTCTCTTTTTCTCCCTCCCTTCTCTCTTCCTCTTTTTTTCTCCCTCCCTTCTCTCTTCCTCTCTCTTTTTCTCTCTCTCTTCCTCTCTTTTTGTAATTGTGCAATAGAGTGAGGGAGAGTGGGGTTTCTCCTTTTACTGGATAATATAGTTTGCATTTATTATTATTATTATTATTATTATTATTATTACTGCCTGAAGTTTTAAACCAGAATCTCAGCTTGGCTGCATCTACATCAAAGAAAATGAATGGAACAATACGGTAGTTTTCATATTGTCATAAGTATAGAAGGTGTAGAACTGCATGGTGCCAGTATTGTTCTCAGATTCTCACTGCTGACATTAGCTGATTGGTATGTGCTTGCACAGCAACCTCTGGCATAGTCTTTAAAAAAAAAAATATTGTTAATATCTTAATTAGTCAATAAACAGAACACCAGAAGGTCCAGGAAGCCTAGAACTTTTAAATAATGATGACTTGAGTTTCTGGCCATGGGGTTTCATCATGTTCATCATGCAATGGACATTTCTTGATGGATTAGTGAAGGATACCAAGCGCATTATGTTGTTTGGTTAAATACATATTAGGCCAAAGTCTTGTATTTCCCTCATTAGTTCAGATGTTTTGGTGTTAGTGTTGCACAGATACAGGCATTTTAACATTTTAATGTCGTTCAATGTTTTACCTTCTATAAGATGAGCTAGACTCGATATTTGACTAGAGTTCTTGTTGGACCCATGAAGACTTTTATTTCTACCTGAAGTGACTACTCCTCTCCTCCCCTTCAGTCTACAGAAGTATGTTCGTGAGCAGGTGCTCTTAGCGGTTGCCGTTATAGTGAAGCGGGGCTCTCTGGATAAATCAATCAACTGTAAGGGCATCTTCCACGAGGTCAGCCAGCTCATCAGCAGTGGCAACCCAACAGTGGTAAGTAGGCTTGTCATGATACTGAAATATCAAACTCTACTAAGGATGGTACTCGATACAGTTTTTGATGGTAATTTTACTGAAAATAAATATTTTAGAATATTTGTAGTAAAGTGTGTGATATACAAACCAGATTCCAAAAAAGTTGGGACAATAAACAAATTGTGAATAAAAACTGAATGCAATGATGTGGAGATGGCAAATGTCAATATTTTATTTGTAATAGAACGTAGATGACAAATCAAACATTTAATCCGAGTAAATGAATCATTTTAAAGTATCAATAAGAGGCTGGAAAAAGTCAATTTGAGCATAACGAAGAGTTGGAAGACCAATTAACACTAATTAGGTCAAACATGATTGGGTATAAAAAGAGCTTCTCAGAGTGGCAGTGTCTCTCAGAAGCCAAGATGGGTAGAGGATCACCAATTCCCACAATGTTGGGCAGAAAGATAGTGGCGCAATATCAGAAAGGTGTTACCCAGCGAAAAATTGCAAAGACTTTGCATCTATCATCATCAACTGTGCATAACATCATCCGAAGATTCAGAGAATCTGGAACAATCTCTGTGCGTAAGGGTCAAGGGCGTAAAACCATACTGGATGCCCGTGATCTCCGGGCCCTTAAACGACACTGCACCACAAACCAGGAATGCTACTGTAAAGGAAATCACAGAATGGGCTCAGGAATACTTCCAGAAACCATTGTCAGTGAACACAATCCACCGTGCCAGCCGCCGTTGCCAGCTGAAACTCTACAGAAACTCTACAAGAAGAAGCCATTTCTAAGCAAGATCCACAAGCTCAGGCATTTTCACTGGACCAGGGATCATTTAAAATGGAGTGTGGCAAAATGGAAGACTGTTCTGTGGTCAGACAAGTCACGATTCAAAGTTCTTTTTGGAAATCTGGGACACCATGTCATCCGGCCCAAAGAGGACAAGGACAACCCAAGTTGCTATCAACGCTCAGTTCAGAAGCCTGCATTTCTAATGGTATGAGTGCGTGTGGCATGGGCAGCTTGCATGTTCTAGAACAACATATGCTCCCATTCAGACGTCACCTCTTTCAGGGAAGACCCGGCATTTTTCAACAAGATAATGCCAGACCATTGAAATGGCCAGTCTGCAGTCCAGATCTTTCTATAGAGAACATTTGGCGCATTGTAAAGAGGAAGGTGTGACAAAGAAGGCCCAAGACGATTGAACAGTTAGAGGCCTGTATAAGACAAGAATGGGAGAGCATTCCTATTTCTAAACTTGAGAAACTGGTCTCCTCGGTCCCCAGACGTCTGTTGAGTGTTGTAAGAAGAAGGGGAGATGTCTCACAGTGGTGGCCTTGTCCCAACTTTTTTTGGATTTGTTGACACCATGAATTTCTGTATCAACGTATTTTTTTCCCTTAAAATGATAATTTTCTCAGTTTAAACTTTTGTTCTGTGATTTATGTTCTATTCTGAACAAAATATTAGAAGTTGGCACCTCCACATCATTGCATTCAGTTTTTATTCACGATTTGTATATAGTCCCAACTTTTTTGGAATCCAGTTTGTATATTACACACACACACACACACACACACACACACACACACACAACATAAAGACTTGAATGAATAAATATTAATAAATTATATATCCTTTGATAAAAATGATAGATAATATTTATACATTTATATATATAAATGAATAATTAAACAAATCAATGAAAGAAATGTATTTTGATGTTTTTGAGCCAAACTAAAAAAAATATATGCAATTACATAGTTGTAAAATGCGGGGATAGAATCAAAGACAGCCATTCTTGTAGTTAACTTATTTCAACAGTATTGCTTGATATTATAAAGTTGACTCCCTTCTCTGAAACTTGGCATATAATTCGGTGTGATTTGTTTTTCATATGCTTCACTAAATTGGCCTTTGATAGCAACAACTTTGAAAAAAGCTTGGTGCTGCAGAATTATGTTGAAATTAAGCATTCTGAGGGGTGAACTAGTGAATGGCAGCCATGAATCCTCCACATGCATTTAGGCTGACCGCACTGGGAAAATGTAGTCCAAAATCTGCTGCTGATGCATTGACTAAAAATGAAATTGTTCTATGGTGCTAGTTGCCTGGCTATGTTGTGCTTCTGTTCACATCATGTTTTATCTGACCTCAGTGATGCCTGTATGGCAGGCATGTGGGAACCGGTGGTTCTGCCAGGACTCTGTGATTTGGCTTTACGGTTTTGCGGTTTAGTTGGTTGATAAGGCTGATATGTACAACTTTGCACTACTATAAACCAAACATTTGTTAATGAAGGACGACCATGAATGAAAATTATTTTCTAATCAAGGTTTATATGGATTTATAAATGGCTAATACAATTTCACTCCACCATATTAAAATGCACATTAATATTAATACTTTAAGGAAGTTAGTGATTGAAATGAGAGTGTCACTTGCGTCAATAAACAAAATAGTCAGGATGGTATTTATGGGGTTTCCGTAATATGTGGTCTCCCAGGCCATCATGAGTATGTAGCATGCACATTTGTTTTTTTTTTTTTAATTGTCGTTTATTTGTGTTTTCAGAAAATGGTTTGCACAATGACTTCTCTTCCTATTCATTTTACAAAATGTGTGCATGAATTGTAACTTGGTCTGTCACACAGCAGCAACAAGGAGTTTTTAAGTCACTTCCCTGGTCACTAAGTGGAAAGGACGTTACTTTACAAGAGCCAAACTTAACATGACCTCAGTTCGATTTTGACATGAATATTAAGCAACATCCTACCTTCTGGGAACGTTTACACACTTGCTCAGATGGATATTAGAGAATTACTGAGGAAATCCAGTGCATGTTTTACGGCAAGCGAAAAGGTTCTATATTTTTACTGCCTGCTAAGCTTATGTGTTTATGATGTGAAATATGAATGTCTTCTGAATGTCAGTGCACACGCAGCCCAGTCTGATATTCTAATCTGAATGTTTATTGGATTATATGAACTGTTGCCCTGTGAAATTCCAGCATTGTCCACTGGTGTGTTAGTTTTCAATTTAAGCTTAATATTCATTTTTACATTGGATTCATTCTGATCCATGGGAACAGTAAGCCCTGTGTGCACTGTTTGTATTTTACTAATAGTTAATAGGTATTTTCAGCATGAGTTTTCACCCTTTGACTGTAGGACTAGGATTTGGTGTCTGTAGACACCAATTCAGAGCTCTTGCAGATTGACATCAGAGCTGGAATATGAACATGCACAAAAATGGGCATGTTAATATTGTGGCTAGTTTAGGTGGTTTTTTTAGATCATATTCTCACCTACACATTTGCTGGTCGCACAGAGAATGCTTTCCTAATGTCTACTATGTTCAGATTTTTTTTGTTGTTGGCTGGCCAGTTTCGAAAAAAAAAATTTTTTTTGTATTATTTATTTATTTATTTTTAAAAAAAAGCTCAGCTCTTTTGTCATTCCTGGATCTTAATTTTTTTCCCCTCGCATGGTAAGTCCTCTTAGAGTAAGATGGCTTTTTAGAAGTTGAGCTGTTTTCTGTCCACTAGGTGGCGCAATGCTCAATAGAAATGAGCGATTGTGCGTGAAAGAAGAAATTTTGCTTGACTCCAGAAAGTTCAGCTCACATATTAATTTTAGTTTAGATTTGAAGTATTTAGCATTTTAGAGTTAGTTATTTTCAAAAGAAGTTTCAAAGAAACAGGCAGAAGTATAAACTTTTGCCCATCCCCTTTCATGTAATATATTCTTATGTTTTTGCTTAATGAGATTTTATGTTTTTATAATTTCTCAGACCAATGCTATGATTTGTCTAGCTTGATGATGATTTGTCTATAATTTGTCTGTGTGTCTGTTCCTACAGCAGACGTTGGCCTGCTCCATATTGACTGCTCTCCTGAGCGAGTTCTCCAGCTCCAGCAAGACCAGCAACATCGGCCTCAGTATGGAGTTCCACGGCAACTGCAAACGCCTCTTTCAGGTTCCTTGTGGTTTAATTCTTCAATATGTTCTTTTTCAGGGGAAAAAAAAAATCAGTTCTCACATTGTGTGTGTGTGTGTGTGTGTGTGTATGTATGTATGTGTGTGTGAGCAGGAAGATGACCTGAGACAGATCTTCATGCTCACCATGGAGGTTCTGCAGGAGTTTAGTCGCAGGGAGAACTTAAATGCTCAGATGTCCTCTGTGTTCCAGCGTTACTTGGCACTGGCCAATCAGGTGCTCAGCTGGAACTTTCTCCCACCCAATCATATCCTTTTTTCCCCACAGAGGAATGTTTTAAAATACTGTATAGTGTATATGTGTGTGATGCGTTATGAAATGTGTGTGTTTACCATTTTGGGATTATGTGTGTGTTATGACAGAAAGGAAGTGCAAGTTAGTGTACGCAGTGTCTTGCAGAATGTGTTTGAGTGTCAGTGTTGATTGTGTCTTGTGGGATTCTAAGCACACGTATCTCTTCTCATTTGTGTCTCTTTAGCCTAGTGCCTGGATTGTGTGTGTGTGTGTATATATGTCAGTGTCAGCCCTGTTCAGCTCACTGAAGTGTTAATCCGTCTCAGCCTCCCTCAGTCTGTTTAAAAGGCTCTACGTTGGCGTCTGTGCCAACCTGGGTTCATGTATCACTTTCAAAGAGGGGGCTGCGCTCACCCCTCGCCCGACTCGATAGCTGGCACTCTCTCCATTGAGTGACCAGCTGGAATGTGAGGCATGTTCTTTGTGCGTGCGTGTGTGTGTGTGTGTGTGTGTATTATCAGCCTATTGGTACTGGATGCAGACCTTTGAGAAGTGTTACAGAATTGTCTGAATGTAATGCCATTAAGGTCTAATCACACTCGCATTTCAAGTTCATTACACTTGCTTTTTTGGCAATTTAGAAAAATCAAGTGACAACATTGTAACCTATTAAGGATGCGACAAGCATGAATATGTGTGTCCTCCCCCTCTCAGGGACCAGCCCTTTAATTGCATGCCAGGCGGCCATGTGTGCCTTCTTAAAGCATACCCCCCGTTTACCGCCCAACCCTCTGAAGGCGGCAGCGGCCCGCTCCCTCTGAACCAAGCTGCTGTGGCATGCGTGTCATCTGTCCACATCGCTGCGTGCACGTGTCATCTGCCCGAGCCCCAAAGCCGAGCTCGTCACCGCCTCCCACTTCACGTCTGCATTACCGCGAGTCTTTATTAAACCCTTTAGGCCTGTGAAGTTGGGCTGGGAGGGTCACTGTCCTGATTGGGGGAAGGAGAATGACTGACCAGGCCTTCACCCCTCTCCTGGCCTGTAATTGGACGAGGCATTCCTGCGGCGTTATTCCACATGCCCAGGCCGGCGTGGCTGACTTAAGAGAGAGGATGTGACACTTAAACCCCCTCGTGGCCTGAGCACGCGTCTTCGACTCTCTGGCACCGGGCCTCAGTCAACACCCACATAACCGTTACGGCAGATAAATCCGGCCGGGCTGCCTGACACTGTATACACACGTAGTACACGCCCCCCCCCCCCCCCCCCCCCCCCCTCCGAGCTTGTGTTTAAACACACGCGACCGATAAAGTATGAGCGAATCAAGGAACAGGGCTTTCTGGGGGTTTCTAGCACTCCATAATTTCTGAAGTTTGAAATGTTTCTCGGCCAAGCTCGCATCCATCACGCTCGGCGCCCATCTCAGACGCGCCTGCTTCCTCCCTGCCAGAGGTACCCCCCCCTCCAGTCACGTCGTAATTCATACAGACACGTTGTGTGTTGACCTCCCCTTCGCCTTTGTGGGTGTACTTTGGGCCACCCGTTACCCCATTTTCCTTACAGCCTTCGCGTCATCGTTGCCGTGTGCAGGAGAGGGAGAGACCCTGTATTTTATTTGACTTTTTTTTTTTTTTTTTTTTTTTTTGGGTCATTACCAAAATGTACAGATCACATTGCAATTCCTTTTTGACGAAGGAGCTCCTTTCGGGTTCCTCATCTTATCAGTAAGAAGTTCGGTCATAAAATCTGATGCTGACTTTTTTTTTTAATTCAGTGGAAAGACTGGAAAATGGTTTTCACTTTTTAGACTGAAGAGGGCATGTACAATCTAGGCATTTAGTTGGTTATTTATTTTAACATGTTCATGTGACCCACCCGCACATGTTCACATGCTTATTAGGTGGTAATATAGTCTAGCTCTGAAGTGTAACGTTTGGTGTGTGTGTGTGACCTATTATCTGTGTTGTAGGGCTCGACTGTGGGCTTTTTGTGATTTTTGTAGGGCTCGCACTGTACTTTTAATGTCTGTGTGTGTGTGTGTTGGGGGAGTCACTCTCTAGAGTGGACCATATGAAACCAGGAGCAGGTGATTGGAGGGCTGATGGAAAAGTGCAGTCATGTGGATGAATTATTCTGGGTCTGGTTTCACCTTTCATCTCTTTGTCTCTCAGACGTGTTTGTTACCATTTTTTTGTGATAAACTTAACCACTGTTATAAGATTTTTTAGGATTAAAGCTATCCTTATTTCAGGGTTTTGCCCTTTTTAGACGTTTGGCCTACATTAAGGAGACAGAGACTCTCAACTCTTTATTTATCCCGTTATTCACCATTCAGATCCACTCAGCATTGTCACAGCTGGAGTTGTTGTGGATTTGGGCCCTAGTGTCTGGACTCCACTGTCTGAAGGTTGGGAGTGCCTCCGATTGTGTAGGAAGAAGGGACAGATGTTCACACATTCAATACACCGTCTGTCTGCCGTGTGGACTTACATGTGTTCTGTAAAGGGTGTGTGTGTGTGTATACATATGGATGCACCGTACATTGTGTGTGTGCGGGGAGTGACTGTGGGGCCCAGTGGAATGCTTCTCTATGCCGGTGACTGGCTTTGATCAGACATTCCTGTGGGAGTTTCCTCAAAGAGAGAGAGAGAGAGAGAGGGAGACTTGAGGCAAAGACTGCATGGAGAAGGGAGACAGACTGAAGGAGGCAGAGAAGGAGACAAGACAGACAGACAGAGAGAAAGAGGAGAGAAGGAAAGTTCCACTGCAGACTCCGAGTCAGCGGAGGGAAAACTGTGAGAATTGGACAGATAAAGAGCGAGCGAGGGAGGGTTGAAGAGTTTACTGTAAGTCTGTCTTCTAACTGATGCTGCGGTTGACCTTAACGGAAGGGTCACTGGGCAGACATTACATCGCAATGTTTGAGGCCACCCAGAACGTCATGCTGAAGCCCCCTGAGTCATGGAGGGAGGCCCTGCTGGACACCCGTGTCATGGACCTCTTCTTCACAGTGAGTCTCTCTGTCCTGTCTGTCTCTTTTAGTGTCTCTTTGCCTGCTAGTGCCTGCTTCTCTCTGTTTATGTGCATGTTTTATTCTGGATCATGTACTCTTTTCTGTATCTGTACCCCCCCTCGTCTCACTTCACCTCGTCTGACCTCTGACCTGACCTCGCTGTTGCTCAGAGATCTTAAGAGCCATTTTTCCCTAATAGACGCATGGAAAGAGCAACACACAGGTGTTTATACAGCTCCGCGTTCGAAGACGGCGCTGTTATTTCACCGCCGGTGTTCTGTGGCGGCCGAGCGGAGTGTTATTATAACGCCATGTCTGAAAATAGAGCCGGAGAGGAGCGGCTCCAAGCGGTGGCGTAAAATGGAGCGAGTGTGCATGTGTTTTTCGCAGTGGTGCGCGTGTCCATCTGTGCATGCGTGTCTGTCGACTGTGGTGTCGTGCTGTGATGAAAGCATTTGTAAGAATGTGTTTGAATGGAATTTTGTGGTTAAAAAGAGCTCATGTGTTTCAGAAGTTGGTGTGTGGCGGGGGTGGGCGAGCAGAAATGTGGAACAAATCAGTCAGTTCTTTAGTACATCAGCTGCCAAATACTGCACCACTTTTCCTCCATTACTGTAGAAGGGTCTACCCCAGGTTGCTCCCCTACACACACACACACACACACACACACACACCCCATCAGCTCTGGTGGGGTCTGTTGCCAGATAAGGCTCTACGTTCCTCCACTATTACACTTAGGAAATGTCTACAAGCTGAGCAGACTGGTGCTAAATGCCGCTCCATTATTGCCGTGCTGCACTGAAAGATAACTGCTGACTTGAGGTGGTTGGCTGATACTTGGGCTCGTATTGTGGGATTGGGGACTGGGATTGTGGGATAGTGCTGCCCATATTTAGATGACTACTGAATAAGTGACTTAAAAATTGTCCTCCTCGTTTGGATAATTTTGTTAGAGTAATGTCCACTGTGTGTATGTACGGGCAATATGAGGATTTATTGGCCCATGTTCATTTTTATTATAACATTCATAATGACAATCATACTGCTAGTGTGTACTTCTGAACATACATTGCTCCCAATGCATATATTGTACACCCCCCCACCCTTCCTCCAAATACGGCTCCTTTTAAAATGTCTGTCTAGGGTGAGGGCGCTTGTCATTTACAGCGGGTGGGGTGACTTGTTATTGTTAGGGCCTGTAGTGTTTTCAGCTGTCTGTGTAGTTATTTTACTACACAAGTGTCCCCACAATGTTAGAAAAACAAGTACACACCCTTATTAAGGGGATGTCTCACTTGTCCCCACAAGGTACAGTTCATTACTTCGTAAAACCAAAAGGCAAGGAAATATTTATTTTCGGTCACCAAGGCAAGTGCCTTGAGCAGTAGGTTTTTGTTGCGCATATGTAATATATGTGACACATTTATGATAGCGATTCACCACAATGACACACGAGTGTGTGGGTTTGCACGCACATACAGCTGACACACACACTCAACGGTGTCAACGTCCAGACACGTGCCACAGGTTAAAGAGGTCATGGTGAACCCACAGTCGGATTAGTTCCTGACCTTTAGATTAGGGGTCCCCATTAACATCAGCCCCAGTGTCCTAAACACAGTTTGAGGCCTGTGAGCCTGGACCAATAGCATCACTGGTGGCCTTGGAGTCTAAGGGATCAGTTTTATCGAGTCTCTGTCAAACAGGGCTGGACTCCCTCTCGGATTTGAAAAGAGACAGCGGTCTCACAAAGAAGCCCCAGTGCCAGAAATAAAAGCCCCCTCATCTTTTAACACCTAATAAAGCTGCCACTAAGCTAACATTTTCCTAACCAGAATTCAGCCCTACCGCCCCAGAGCTGTGGTTTCGGATTATAAATATGCACTTTGTTTTATTAGACCATATGCTTTTTTGTTTTTCTGGCGTCTGTAAATGTGAACATCAAGGTTGTTTTGCAGTCCGGTTACGGTCTGCTGGATGGTCTTAATGAAAGAACAGAAAGACAATATAAGGCGGTGAGGAACGGAACGGGGAGAGAGGAGGAGAGAATAAAATGCCCCCCCGAGGGAGCCGACACGAGGCTTTGTCTTCTTTCTAAAAATAGAAATCTCATTCTCTGTGTCTCTCGTCCCTCTGTTGGGGTGGGGGGGTGGATACCCGTCTTGTTTTGATTTACCTTCCTTCCCCCCGCGCACCCGCCCCCTGCCGGTCTCTAACTATAGTCCAACTCAAGCCGATTGGCATAGTTAGCATGGTGCGGATGTTCCCGTTGGCAGCTGCTTTTTGTTTTTTTTTTTATTTTAGAAGCCGCGCCGCTCGTAGCCCCTTTGGCCTCCTGCTCTTCTTTCTCTCCTCCACCACCCCCACCCCTCCTCCTCTCTTCCTGCCCTCCTCTCCACTCCTCTTCACACTACGGAGCCAGAACACGCCCCTACAGCAGTCAGGGGTCCTCGCCGTGAGGTTGGCATTAGCAGCCTGAAGAGCTTTCCGGAGGAAATTGGGGCGTTTTGGGCACCGGCCTTGTTTGGGTCTGGCCAGCGGGTCGATGCACTCTCTTCCCCAAAATCCTGGAAGAGAGGCTGGGATCGGGGTGGGCAGAAGGAGACGCTCCGAAGCCAAACTTCATCCGTGTGGGTAAAATCGCGCGTCCGTAACAGAAGAGCTGGAGTCATGCGCCCGTTTGGGCACGTCGCCATGGCGGCGCTCTGACAAGAGACCTGCGTCCGTCCCCCTACCATGCTGATCGGCGGACTGATTCTGACTCCCGGATTTGATTGACAGGCTTGCCTGCCTGCGGCGTCTTTTTTGATTGACGTCGTCCTCCGTGCTGAAAGACCAAGAGGTGAGTTTGGTATCGATGGTTTAGCACCTAACTGTTTCAGACAGCGCTTCCTTACTCGCACGGGTGCGAAATCGAAGGCAGCTTCAGGAGTGTGTGTGTGTGTGTGTGTGGCTGTAATTCAGAAAGGCTGTGTGAGCTCTCAAGCCGTGCATTTGGTCTGCTGCCAGTGTCTTGGTCTGGAGTTACTCCTGCGCTCTTAGAGGGGGTATGTCTGGCCTGGTATCTCCATGTGTACCCCCACTGACTCTTTCTCATAACGTCCAGCTTAACGTGAGGAGCAGTTCTGCAGCCTAATGGAACACGGTCCTCGTCCTTCGGTTTCATGCGGCATTCATTTTCCTTTTGCCCGTTCGTCGTTCTGATATGAAGACTCAGCAGGGATTCACTTTGTTTCACTTTGTCGTCTCCAGGTACACAGGAAGATCCGCGAGGACTCGGACATGGCCCAGGATTCTTTGCAGTGCCTGGCCCAGCTGGCCTCCCTGCACGGCCCTATTTTTCCAGACGAAAACGCCCAGGTGTCTTACCTGGCGCATCTGGTGGAAGGTCTCCTCAACATGATTAATGGGTGAGGGGTTTCACCACAAGGCAGCGTGGTGGCCGCTTCGTGCATGACCAACAATGCCCAGAGGGACTTCGACTTGCTGATTTAAGTGCAACAGGTTCAGTCCCTGTGTAGCGACAACATTTAAAACCAGTGACTGTTTGTGTGAATAACTTTTGACTTTTAATAATGACTATTATTACAATGGCACCTGTCAACGTCTGGATATATAATCCACAGCAAGTGATCAGTCAGTTTGTGAAGTTTTTAAGCTGTAAACGGGAAGTGCATATGTGAGGGCCAATTTTCATCAAATTATCTCTCTCTTGTGGTTCATGTATTAATAACACACACATGCACACACACTTTTGCCTGGGCTGCATGACCGAGTAGGTGGAGATAGTTTTGACTCCCTCTTACATACATGCGTGCACACACACACACACACACACACACACACACACACACACACACACTCAGTAATCACCTATTCCTGGAACTTTTTCCATTTGCATCATTGGAAAGCTACGCGGCAGGTCTGCCAATCTGCTGTGATTGAGTTCTGTTTGCAATTTAACTTCATCTGATACGGTTTAGTACCACACCAGACAGCCATAGTGGGTTGAGCAGCCCCCTGACAATGCTGGGTTCAGCGTTCCCTGCTTTACCGCGGGAAAACCATACCCACACACACTGTCTGTGTATGTACAGGAACCTAAAATTAGTTAATAGTCCGATCTATTAGAACATTTTGGGTTTGTTCGTAGCTGCTTGTGATGTGGTGTGGTATATGATTTCACAGGTGAAAAGGCAACATGTGTCATTGTTTTCTACTATATCTGCTTTTCTTTTTTTTTTATTAAATCTACTTTTGCTGTGTGCCTCTGTAGTATAGAGATCGAGGATTCTGAGGCAGTGGGCATCTCAAACATCATCAGTAACCTCATCACCACGTTCCCCAGGAGCATCCTGACGGCCCTGCCTACCGAACTCTTCA
Organism: Denticeps clupeoides; assembly: GCF_900700375.1. Lineage (NCBI taxonomy): Eukaryota > Metazoa > Chordata > Actinopteri > Clupeiformes > Denticipitidae > Denticeps > Denticeps clupeoides. The sequence continues at coordinate 12,353,538 of NC_041715.1, forward strand.
CTTCCTTCATCAACTGTCTCACGCTGCTCACCTGCTCCTTTGGGCGCAGCGCCGCACTGGAGGAGGTGGTGAGTACTGCATCTACTCAACAGCCACCCCCGGGGTATCTATAATGCTCAGGTCCCCCTTAGTTCTTCGGCCCGTTTTTGAGCGGCTGAAGTGCGCTGTGTAAATATAGCTTCCCTTTGAGTCAGACCAGGACCTGCATACATAAAACCTCCCGGAATAGCAGCACTGCTTTCCTGTGTCCTAAATACACTTGATGACCAGAGAAACTTGATTACTGGCCCTCTACAACCATTCAGATTGTCCTAACACACTTCAGGATTTGGCATTATAGACTGTCCGTCTTGTTGTTGAAGTTATTAATGCAGCCAGTACATGGAATGAAATTAGGATTGCATGATTTGACATTTACCTCAAAATGCATTTCAAGAAGGCTGTGGTGTTGCCAGATTGGTTGAAAAATGCTAGTTGAGAATAGGTGTAGAGTCATCTACAGTAATTAATCAGATTAATATTCATCAGAATAATAGTCTTAAGCAGTGCTCTGTTTTACAGGAAGACTAGAAAAGCAGAAATCACCTATAAAACACTATAACCTACTTAATCAAGCCAGTTAATGAGGGGAAAACTAGCAGCGTGCCATGGAAATTTTGATCTCTCTGTAGATCTGATGGTCGTATTCAATTGTGAATATTTTGCACCACTCTGCAATACATGAATTGACCAGGGTGACAGGTGGTAAATTACAGGACTATTCAAAATCCCAGTTTGAGATTGTTCACCTTTAGTGTCCTCTACTCTGTACAATAATCTAGATTTTTCAAAATGAAGATTTTCTGCAGGTGGTCCGCCAATTAATGTTGAAAATAGTTCGTTTTGCAAAGTAAATTAACTGTTGTATTTTGCACTTTCACACTTTTGATTGAGCTTGTGTACTGATTTTTCTTTTTTTAATCTGTGGTTGGACAGGGTTCTACACTGAACTGTGTTTTTATAAGTGTCATTAAACCGGGTATCCGTGGATCCTTAAGTCTTATATTGGATTTTTGAAAACCAGGGCCTTAAATACCATTTTAAAAACTACTAGTAATCCATAAATCCATACATAAATTCAAAATTCTGCACACACAATAATATTTTTTTCCAAGTAACCTCTACAGTAACCTTTTGCATTTTTGTGTATGAGATTGGAATTAGCGGAACAAGGTATGGAGCTCGAGGGCAAAATTCTTTACTCCCCAGTGGACATGTTCTGAGAGCTGGAGTTCTCCTTATATTAAAATTTTCTCTGATATTACTGAATCAGGAATAGCCTAGTGAGGCTTTATTCTAAATTGAATGAAATCACGGCATACTGCTCATTTCCGGGTTCACGAAGTGCGCTGCACGCATGGAAATGACTCACAGAAAGAAACTGAAAATATTGCAGTCGCACCCTAGTGGCTTGCTGCATCACAGTTAATATGACTCTGTTAAAGATACCCTGACATAACAGGAGGGAGACGGAATGAGGTGAGCAGCCTATAGAAGTTGAGGGGGCATTCGCAGAAATTAAGTCATCATTCACCAACCACAATGTTTGGCGCAGACAGGAAGTCGTGTCTGTGTTATTCCAGAAAAAGTTGAATTAATATTCCATTGTTTCTTGAGTCTTGCATGACTGAACTAAAAAAATACATTTGTGCAAGCCATGACTGTCAGTGGAGTTACCGTTTTAGGGGAGGGGTGGGAAATTCTCTGGGCGGACAAAGCATGAGAAACGGTAGGTAACCTTTCCCTCATGACTACCCAAGGGGGACAAATTCCAGATTCGACCATCTGATCTGCCACACTCTGAACGACATAGCAGAATGACCCAAGCATTCTTTATACATATCACCATTTCTGGCCACTGCAGGACCATAGACAGGCTAGGTGAACTCATATTAATGTTACATAATCTTCATGTCAGGGGACCTTTAACATCCACAAAGGCTAAAAAATAACAGAAATTTTGAAGGAAAATTTGTATTTAAAATAATATATTACTTACTGGGTTAAAAACTAAATAAACACAGTCATGGAAGAGTCATTGAAATCTGTCACATGAATGTATAGCATTAATTACGTGGTAAGCCTGCCCAAGAAATGTTTTTCTACATTTACAACAAGAATGTTTAAAACTAGAGCAGTCTATAGTGAACCACGTCTTGTGGTACTGCGTGCGTTGCTTCCATATTCCAGAACTTTCTCAGCCACGCGTCTCCTTTTAAAATCATGTAAATTACAGCTGATTATCTTTATTGATCTTTATTTATTTGATAAGGTTTTATGTTGATTCCAAATGTAAAGCACTTTTATTTTACAAATGGAAGAATGTGTAATATTGTGAAACAGTTATTTGCATGAAATTCACGTAAATTTGTAAATGGTTTACAAAAGCAAACCATAAATGCACAAGCATTTTTTTTAACTGTGATTGTGATTTGTCATACTACATTTTTCCCCATGTTCCCCTAAGGTGAATAAAAAGTTAACGGAAAGCATGGAATTCATAGGACCCTATGTTACATCGTTGTGCAAAAAAGTCATCATGATGCCGTCGTAAACAAAGCAAAATGTTTCATATTTGAAGTGTGGTCACACCTCACACTCACAGATTTTATCAAACACCTGAAGTTAGACAAGGTGTGGTTTTCCAATTCTCCTGAAAGAGTTCTTTTTGCTGCTTTTCCTTCACTCATGTTAATGATCATCTCATGAATCTCTGATTCTTTAGATGTTTTCATCTGTTAAAAATAAAGTGACTTATTTGCGTAAATGATTTAGGGTGCTAGTAGCCTAGTGGGTAACCAGAAGACCCAGGTTCAAATCCCACTGACTACCATTGTGTCCCTGAGCAAGACACTTAACCCTGAGTGTCTCCAGGGGGGGACTGTCCCTGTAACTACTGACTGTAACTCGCTCTGGATAAGGGCGTCTGGTAAATGCTGTAAATGTAATGTTGCTCCATGCTCTCTGTGTGTGATCAGCTGGATAAAGATGACATGGTCTATATGGAGGCGTATGATAAGCTGTTGGAGTCGTGGCTGACGTTGGTCCAGGACGACGAACATTTCCCCCGCGGCTGCTTCGTCCAGCCGGCTGTGCAGGTCTTTAATTCCTATATCCAGTGTCACCTCGCGGCCCCTGATGGCACTCGTAACTTGGTGAGGAACGCCATTTCCCTGCGCTTCTGTACCTGACTGATAATGTGTCTGCCTGATTTCCTAAATTTCTACAATCTTGCTTTCTCACCCTCCAGACAGCAAACGGCGTGGCCTCGCACGATGAAGACGAGATAAACGAGCTACAGGAAGATGACAGAGAATTGTTCTCAGACCAGCTGTCCAGCATAGGCATGCTGGGCCGAATTGCAGCTGACCACTGCATCCCTTTACTCATCAGGTTAGTTCGTACTCACACACCGACACTCCAACCCACGCCCTTTAGAATGGATTGTCATTGATTGTGTGACCTTTGACCTCATAGTTTATTGGAGGACCGTATTACACGGCTTCATGGGCAACTCCAGCGGCACCAGCAGCACCTTATGGCCTCACCAGACCCTGGATCAGTTGACCGTAAAGTTTTAGATGACCTGTATGAGGACATTCATTGGCTCATATTAGTCACAGGTCAGAAGTCCAAACTGGTTTATACTGGTATTGTCACTGCGGAGTCAGGACCCCTTGAATTGTTAAATCATTTGTTTTTCAGGATACCTCTTGGCAGACGACCCTCAGGGCGAGACCCCTCTCATCCCGGCCGAGGTGATGGAGTACTCGATAAAGCACTCAACTGAGGTGGACATCAATACAACCCTCCAACTCTTGGGCTCACCTGGAGAGAAGGCCACCTCAATCCCAGGATGCAACAGAACTGATTCTGTGATCAGGTGAGTCCACTGCTGGTTGGAATATAATTACATTACTTGTTTTACATTTTTCACATTTATGGAACTGAATTGATACGATGTTTACGTCTTCAAAATTCTGCCATTGTTTTCTCTTTTTTTTTTTTTTTCCTCTCCTTTTTTTGTGACTGCGGAACTTTCCGAACTCTATCTGCATTCTTGGTCCGGTAATGCTACCGCAGACCAATCACACATAGTCCAAGATCAATAGCTCCGGAGCAGGTGCATGTATGATATAGGTGCATCCACAGCTGTGACATTGCTTGTTATGACAGGATCGTAGTTTTCTCCAGAACCTTCTCTACTTTGAGGGCATCTTATTAGCAAAGATTTGGATCATTTCTTCATCAGGTGTAAGTCATTACTGCTGGTGATCAAAGATCTGATGGAGCTTTAGACCAAAGATCTAAATGGCTGAGACCTGGAGCCGTGTGTGTGTGTGTGTGTGTGTGTGTGTGTGTGTGTGTGTGTGGGGGGGGGGGGCGGCTAACAGAAAAATTTCCTTGACTAAAAGGTTGTAAAGATGAACACTAGTGGAGCCTTTGATGTTCAGATTGTGAAACATGACCCAAGGCTGAGCAGTAGTGAGGTAGAAACCATAACTTGTGTGTGTGTTGTGTTGAAGACTTCTAACATGACTCACACAGGTTGTCCGGCCATATGGCTCACAACGCATCAGTCATCAGTTGAGAAGCTCTGCCTGTTGCTCCGTTGATTGTGTTTCATCTTGAGAGGCGGCCGTCGGCTCTGTCACAGCTATTTCTATGAGGCCATATTGACGGGCAGTCAGCTGTCGCGTGCTGGGAGTGTGTGGCCGTGTCAGACAGCCATGTCTTCGCGCTCCACGGAAGCTGGAAGCCAAGTGCGCCTCGTCCGTTTAGCTGTGTTCTGCCACGCTCGCTGCTGAACCAGCCGAATGTGGTGCCCTGTTAAAAAATAAATAAAAAATAATAATACGGGCGTGGCATGCTAAGGGGGCCCAAGATCCTTTTGCCCAGTGGGGAATGTCTTGGCATGGGCCCAGCTATACCAGCCGTGCTTAAGGGTGCTTACAGCAGCCAGCATTAAGGCGCCAGCATTGAGGCTTTATTACCCCTCCCTGCACATTATTCAATTAAATCATAGCCAGGTGCTGCTAAGATCGAGGGCTACGGCTCATTGTCTCTCTGTGTGTGTGTGTGTGTGTGTGTGTGTGTGTGTGTGTGTGTGTGTGTGTGTGTGTGTGTGTGTGTGTGTGTGTGTGTTGCAGTTTCTTGAAAGTATAAGAGATTTGTCTGATTGCTGTAATGTGGAAGAGTGGCTTGTACATTTTGCAATTGGCCATTGGTCTTCAATGTTACCTGGAAGTGAACTTGATCCAGCAAACTGCATGTATGTAGAAAGACCTTCTGGCATCAGAAGTTGAGATTGACCAATAGATCTCCCAGCCTTTAATAGACTTTCCTCATACTTCCCAGTATTACACAACCCAATTAAACATTGTGGAACATAGTTTCCCCACCATCGGTCCTCAATCTAGGTAAATATACACAGGACATTTTCTAAATAAATGAATAAATATGTGTGTCATCCATGCCAGCTTTTTTCAGTCTATCATGTTCAAGTATCGATTTAGTACTTCATGGCAATGCCTTTTGCTAATTGTGGCGGCCTGTGTGTCCAAAAGAATCTGACAGTGTAGCATGACGTGTATTGTGTTTAAATCTATTTATGAAAAAGATTGGAAACATACAAGTTTGGAAGTCGGCAGCTGTGTATGCTTTTGGTATTCATCTTTTAAAGGCTCTTAATAAGCGAATGAACTCATGAAATGTCAAAAGCTAAAATTTCACTGTTCTGTAGACTGACTCATAAACAAGCACAGTTTTAAATATGGAGTGAAAACCAATCAATAATTAAATTCATCATAATTTTCAAATGACTGGTGTTTTCAACAAATATATTTATTTTAATTCATATGTGGAAAGTACATTTAATATGCAATTGAAGCTGTACCGAATCTGCTCAGTGTATTCTGTTGGTTGATTGTTCGTAGTATTAAGGTTTTCTTTCGGAACAGTTGTTTCTCCGGCTCTGCTCAGGGTGGATGTTGACGGGTGGTGGCGTGGTACGAAGGACAGGGAGAGACGATCTGGACACTGGGGTTGGAGGGGTCACAGGCTTGGAAAGTCAGTGTTTGGTGGCGAGCCTGAGGTATTTTGAAAGCAGATCCCTGGTTGGACGTGTGGAGGACAGGGAGCTGATTGAGTTGGGGTGTGAGGTCGGAAGGTCGGAGGTCGGGCATTTTTCCGGAGACAGTGAGCCGATGGAGGCACTGGTAGTAAGAGGGACGTGAGCGTTTTGAAAGGCAGCGGACTGATGGCGCGCGCGTGTGTTTTGGTTGGGGGTTGGATGTTCGGGGATTTGAGAACACAGTAGGTGGTGATGGGGCGTGTGTCTGTGGGGTGACCTGGAGGTTGAGGGATTTGGGGAGACAGTGGGCAGGCGGATTGGGTTTCCCGAAAAACGGCACCCGACACCGCATCAGCGAAATGTCAATGGGGTTTTGTTGTGGCAAACAATGTGAAACGCGCGGACCTGCCGTTCTGAGTGTGGCCCATGTCTCTCGGGGCACTTATCTGGTGTAATGTCTTTCTTCTGCACGCTGCTGTTCCACCAACACATCACTGAGGTGCTGAGGTACAGAATGGAGCACTATGAGTACTCTATTTTCACAATATTTTAAGAATACTACATGTAATCTGAAGCCATAACTCACTATGGAACTGAAGAAAATTGCCCAGATAACTTGTGTATTTTGTGCTCTTCTCCCAATTAGACATTTTTATAAATGTGTATTAGACATGTAGATCTAGATTTGTCATGTTGAATTTGGTTCCCCTCGGTTCTGATAGATTTTGACTTATGAATTGATAAGTTTGAGATTCTCTCTTGTTCCAGCCTTCTCCCATCTTACAGGCTTTGTCTGTTTTCAGGTTATTGTCCGCAGTGTTGAGGACGTCGGAGGTTGAATCTCGAGCAACGAGAGCCAGTCTAACTGAGCTGCTGAGCCCACAGATGGGCAAGGACATTGTCTGGTTTTTAAGGCGATGGGCCAAGACGTACCTGCTGGTGGATGAGAAACTCTACAGCCAGGTGAGGTTTGAGAACATGGATTGTGTATTTTTCTTTAAACATTAGCACACTAAAGCTCCAACGCAACTTCTACTTTTCTCCCCCATACAACAGATAAGTATCCCGCTCAGCACAGCCTTTGGGGCAGACACTGAGGGGGCCCAGTGGATTGTGGGATACCTGCTGGAGAAAGTGATCAGTAATCTCTCCGTGTGGAGCTCAGAGGCAGAGCTGGCCAATGACACTGTGGAGCTGCTGGTGACACTGGTGGAGAAGAGGGAGAGGTGAGCTGTGGGTGTGTGCTGGTGATTTATCTCTTTAGCCAATCATCCATCACACAGTCATGCTTATATTTTACTGTGGTAATCCTCGTTAAATAAAAATTTTTTTAAAAAGCAATAGCATTTTTGGAGCTAGGTGAGTCCACTCGTTCATCGTACATCACATATTGACTACTTAACCTGTACCACTCACCTATGTCCCCCCCTGCTCTCTCCATTTCTCTGTTGTTCTCTCCTTCCATCCACTACCAGGGCCAACATAGTGGTCCAGTGTGAGAACTGGTGGAACTTGGCCAAGCAGTTTGCCAGCCGCAGCCCCCCTCTGCACTTGCTGTCCAGCTCTGTTCAGCGCACTTTAATGAAGGCCCTGGTGCTGGGCGGCTTCGCCCACATGGACTCCGACACCAAGCAGCAGTACTGGGCTGAGGTAGGTTGGCAAAACACTGACCGACTGTTTCATTTATGGTTGAAACATGACTGAAAGACAAAATTGTCAGTAGCCCACCCTTCCATTATTCTTACACATTATACACTGTGTAAGGAAAGTGGCCATAATTAGTTACTGTAGCGTCAAGTCTGCTCTTTCCCACCGGTTTCATATACTGCCCCCTAGTGGATGGGGAAAGTTGACCTGAAATCACAGATCGTACCTACATTTACATTTACAGCATTTATCAGACGCCCTTATCCAGAGCGGCTTATAATCAGTAGTTACAGGGACAGTCCCCCCTGGAGACACTCAGGGTTAAGTGTCTTACTCAGGGACGCAATGGTAGTAAGTAGGATTTGAACCTGGGTCTTCTGGTTCATAGGCGAGTGTGTTACCCACTAGGCTACTACCACCCTGTACCTTTTAATGAAGGTGCTTGAAGGTAATATTTTTTACCTTATTTCTATATAGTTATTTCAGATTGCATAGATATTTTCCTCACTTGTAATGTTATCCACCTCCTCACTCCTGTTTTTTTTATGTACCTATTTAGACAGGGATTTTCAATTCCATGAACATGTCTCTGCCCATCCTAGGTTCTGCACCCTTTACAGCAGCGCTTCCTCAACCTCATCAACCAGGAGAACTTTGCCCAGATCTGCCAGGAGGAAGCTGTGAAGCGTGAGATCGTGGCTACGCTGGAGGCATTGTGTGGCATCGCCGAGGCAACGCAGATCGACAATGTTGCTTCCCTCTTCAGCTTCCTCATGGATTTCTTGTCCAGCTGCATCGGCCTGATGGAGGTGTACCGGAATACGCCGGAAACGGTCAACCTCATCATCGAAGTGTTTGTGGAGGTGGCCCACAAACAAATCTGCTACTTGGGAGAGGTAAAGAGATTGTTTGTTTTAAGTGGAAGTTGTCATTGTGATGCACTGCAGCACAGCACACGGTGACACAAAGAAATGTGTGCTCTGCTTTTAACCATCACCCTTGGTGAGCAGCAGGCAGCCATGACAGGCGCCCGGGGAGCAGTGTGTGGGGACGGTGCTTTGCTCAGTTACGAGTCCATTCACACCTATATCTTGGACATGGTCATTTGATCACTTTATTATGTACACCTACACTTCACAGGTACAATCATGTGCAGTTTGGTACATTTCAAACTGCAGCCCATCTCTATCTAACAGTGATCTACAATTATTATTATATTTTTTTAATCTTCCGTCAGTCTAAGTCTATGAAGCTGTATGAAGCGTGTCTGACGCTGCTCCAAGTCTACTCCAAGAATAATTTGGGCCGCAAGCGGGCAGACGTCACCGCTGAGGAGGACCAGTATCAGGACCTGCTGCTGATTATGGAACTGCTCACAAACCTGCTTTCCAAAGAGTTCATTGACTTCAGCGACACTGGTAATGGTGCGAAATTTCTACTATTTTTTTTTTTTTTACTCTATTGGCTCCCTATACTATCATTAGTTTATTTTATTTGACTTGATTTCTACTTACAACAGTCAACAATTTCAGATTGTACATAAAAACGTATGTATTATTAATTGTATGTGACGTATGATCACCGTTGCGGTGTTTTGACGAGTCTCTGTGTGTGTTTAGATGAAGTGTTCCGAGGTCAGGAGCAGGGCTCTGGAGCATCTCGCTCCGTGTCGGCTGCTGACGTGGTTCTGTTTGGAGTCAACATTGTTCTCCCCCTCATGTCTCAGGACCTGCTGAAGGTGAGGACTTTTTGTCCCTTTCAGTGCACTTTGTTGTAGGAACACCACCTTGACCTTGTCTGACCTCGTGTCTGTCTCCAGTTCCCATCTCTCTGTAACCAGTACTATAAGCTCATCACATTCATCTGTGAGATTTTCCCCGAGAAGATTCCGCAGCTGCCGGAGGAACTCTTCAAGAGCCTCATGTACTCACTGGAGCTGGGCATGACCTCGTATCCTTACCTTGTGTGTGTGGGTGGCTGAGTAGGTGTGTGTCCGGGTACGTTATTGTAAGCAAAACATTTCGTTTGACAAGAACGAAATTTTATATATATATATATATATATTATTTTTTTTTAACAAATGACATGAAATAAAGATTACTGCATAAGTAAGTTATATAAAGTGAAGTGATTGTCACATGTGATACACTGCAGCACAGCACTCTGTGCACACAGTGAAATTTGTCCTCTGCATTTAACCCATCACCCTGAGTGAGCAGTGGGCAGCCATGACAGGCGCCCGGGGAGCAGTGTGTGGGGATGGTGCTTTGCTCAGTGGCACCTCAGTGGAACCTTGGCGGGTCGGGATTTGAACCGGCAACCTTCTGATTACGGGGCCGCTTCCTTCTGCTAGGCCACCACAAGTTATTTCTTAGTCTTCTTACAGTCTGATTTTGTGCTGCAGGAAGTTTTAAATTAGGCATGATCAAGGATTAATTATCATTTTGCATAATAGTAAGCTGTGAAATATGCAAACAAGTTGTCAGGTGATCAAGGTGTAAGAGGCCAGTACATTCTATATCGCCCCCTTGTGGAATTTGAAATGTATTATTCATTTAACAGTCACGTGAATCCTTGCTTTTAATGATTATTTGTATGACTGTTTTTATGTAAAGTGTGCTATAAATAAAATTAGCCATTGGATAACGCACATTCTGGATGTCAACATTTATATTTTAGGTCATTTTAATAAATCAGTGCCTCAAAACGGACATGAAAATCAGTATTATGTAGGTATAGATAACACAGCCTGTGCATACTTGGTCAGTGTGCAGATATTCAGAAGTAAATGAATAAATAAGAGATTAATTAAAACATGTTATGTCTTTTAATATTTATAGTAAAACTTATGTTCTACAAAACCAAACTCTTAAGGAAGTCCTGAAAAGACATTTTTTTGTTGTTTTTCATCTGGGCTTTACCATCTCTTTTAGGGGATGGTCTGTTGAAAGTGCTTCGTTGTCTGAGGAGCCTGTATTCTCCTTAACACACCTTGCAGGATGAGCTCAGAAATCAGTCAACTGTGTTTGGAAGCTCTGTCCCCGCTGGCGGAGCAGTGTGCCAAGACCCAGGAAACAGACACTCCCCTCTTCATTGCCACTCGCCACTTCCTCAAGGTGGGAGCCCACATCGCTGCCAGAGCGCAGATTGTCTCATGCAGCCCCCTGGCGGCCATTCATGTTTACTGAAGCTGGACTGTTCAGGGCTCTGATGCTTCCCTTTCTCTGTTTGTTAGCTGGTGTTTGACATGCTGGTGCTTCAGAAGCACAACACTGAGATGACGGTGGCAGCAGGAGAGGCGCTCTACACGCTTGTGTGCCTGCACCAAGTGAGTGCCCTTGTTGGCAGTCAAATCCGTTGCATTAGCCATGGCGTCTTACCCTCGTAGTGCAGCTAGTTCTGGACTTTTCCTTGGTGCTGATTCCATGTTTTTATTTTATATCTGAATATCATATCTGAAATGTCTGTGCCCACCATTGACAGAAAAGATTGATTGTACTGGGTTGTATTAAATTGAGCAGTATGTATGCAGTTGAGCCCTTATGTGGTTCCTTTATTTATGACAGCGGTTCCTAAATATTTGGGCGTGGAGCTATTGCATGGCGAGATGCATTGTTGAAAACCTCAGCAAGTCCACTGTTTTTGTCACTTTACTTATTCAGTTTAATAGTAGATTGCAGTTCAGAAAGAATTACCTAAAATAAAACAGAGGGGGACATTATGGACGGCCTTGTTATGGGCGGCCTTTGAGGGAGAATATGGCATGAAACTGTAGGAGACACGACTGATTATGTTCTGTTTGTTCCTTTCCTCCGCTTCAGGCAGAATACTCGGAGCTGGTCGAGTCTCTGCTTTCCAGCCAGAGAGACGCTGTGATCTACCAGCGTCTGGCCGATGCCTTCAACAAGCTGACAGCCAGCAGCACCCCGCCAACCATGGACCGCAAGCAGAAAGTGGCCTTCCTCAAGAGTCTAGAGGAGTTTGTGGCCAACGTGGGGGGGCTGCTGTGCGTGAAATAACCAATGCCCGTCGCCTTCATTTTATACCCCGCCTCTCCCGAAATGAATCCTCCCTCCGCCCCATAACCACAGGGAGCGAACGTCTCCGCTCCCGATAAACTGTGTAGAGCTGCCTTGCCAGGCCGGAACGCTGAAGTGGCGAGGGAGTTTGGGCAAAAGAAAGTGGTGTGTGTGTGTGTGTGTGTGTGTGTGTGGGGTGAGATATGGGAGGGGGCTGTCACTCTGTTGCAGCCACAAATAGAGGACAGTAGAAAGCCCTACGCTTTGGGCCCCACCCCATTGCCCCAGGACACGTTTTGCCCCCTCTGTTTGCAAACACACACACACACACATGCCCGCTCTCTCTCTCACACACACTATTTACACAAACACAGACACAACCCCCTCCCAGAGTGCCTTTGTTTTTCTTGTTTGTGTCGTGTCTCTGCTGTCTCTTGGTGACGTGCAGAACCGAGTCTTAGTGCAAGACCTGCGCTCCATCGCCACAGTGAGCAATGTGTTACCATGACAACAGGTTGCCAAACCTGGAGGAAAATGGAAGAATGCCGTTCTGGAGGAAAAAAAAAAACCAAATGACTTTGTGTTCAAGGGTGTACATATAATTTCCAAAAAAAGGACTGCTGTTTTTATAAGTTGTTAGAGGACAGAAGCAATTTTTTTATGATTTTTGCGTCACCTGAAGATAAAAGGGGCTAGTTTGTGTGTGTGTGTGTGTGCGCGTGTTTTTTTTTTTTTTTTTTTTTTTTTTTTTTCCCCAAGTTTTACATTGTGCCCTTGTTAAAAATGTTCTGTTTTAGTGCTGACCGCCCTTCCATGCTACAGGAGGATCTCTGAGGAAACATAGTTGGCAGAAGATGACTCGCAAACATGCACTGAGGCATGTCCTTTCAATCAACCTTTTGATTTTTTTTTTCAAAAAAAGGGTCATTTTAATTTTTCATTTCAGAATTTTTGTACTAGACTCACCACACTGTATCAGTCACGTCAGATCCAGAATATGGGTTGGAACTGTGGAGAAACCTTTGTTGCTGTAGCAATAACGAACCAAAAAGAAAAGCAGAATGGGTTTACCTGCTTTATCTGGGGCCATTTGACTGAGCCCCTGACCCTCCCGTTGTTTAGAGTACTAATGTTATTTTGGAATGCCTGAATTGTAATGAGATGTAAAAGTGTACATAAAGTTATTATATAAAATATATGGAGACTTTTTATTTACTTCTCTCTCAACCTCACTGACTGGTATTTTGTCATTTTTATTTTCTTCAACCGAGAACTAAGCTCCTTTTTGTTTGATCGGGAGTCTTCTGCACATGAGGCGTTGTCTGTGTTTTGTGTGTTTTGTGCTGTTCTGTGTAAGTGAGTCCATTCTGGTGAATGGCGTTGTAAACGTCAACACCATTTGTTAAATGACTCCATGTGGTTCTAGGTCTATGCCTGCTGTCATCAGAAGAATCTCTGTGGCCTGACAGTGGACTTACAGCATTGATATTAATGAATCGTCATGTATTAATGCAGGTAGAAGTGCTTTCACGTTTCACATTTAAAAACGTCAATTTTCATCAAGGGCAAGATTTCTGATTCACCTGTAGTGTAATAATTATTCAGATTAGGCCTACTGTTTTATGCCATGATGTCTTCATGTGGGTAGAATTATCCACCATCCTCAAAGCCTGCACTCCCAAGGCTTTCTGCTGTCTGCACCCTGATGCTGGCCAAGCGGTGATCCTGAGGAGGCTCCGAAGTCCACACTCCATCTTCTGAGTCTGTTAGTGAGAGAAGCAGAGTGATTTGGAGGTCTACAATTAATAGGGTGCTTCAGTGTTTCCAGATCCTAAATGTTAAAGTATGGTACTAGCATCTTAAAATTATTGTATTATCATACACTCGCAATTTCCAATCTGATGTTGCTCAGAAAATCTGCTTCAGGAACACATAACTCATAGACTGTGCATATTATAGTGTGTAATGTAACCTTTACTACACAACACGTTCTGGATCGTGTTCGCCAAGGCAACTAAAACACTGCATTGTTGGATCAAATCGCTGGGCCTACTAATAGATATATGTTCAATCATCTCATAGGCCGGATGTGGCCAACCTATGTGTTACTTCTTGCAATGCTTTGCTATAAAGACATGTGGGACAACAGCGTGTTAACTTTTGTCCATGACTGTACTTGGCTTTCCTCCTAAATTAACCATTTACTGGATAATCCAAAAATTCAAGGAGAAGGCTGCAGGGAGCCCAAAAAAGTCCAGCAAGCGCCAGGACCGTCTCCTAAAGATGATTCAGCAGCAGGATCGGGGTGCCACCAGTGCAGTGCTTGCTCAGGAATGGCAGCAGGCAGGTGTGGGTGCATCTGCATGCACAGTGAGGTGAAGACTTTTGGACAATGGCCTGGTGTCAAGAAGGGCAGCAAAGAAGACACTTCTCTCCAAGAAAAACATCAAGGACAGACTGATATTCTGCAAAAAGTACAGGGATTGGACTACTGAAGACTGGGGTAAAGTCATTTTCTCTGATTGAGCCCCTTTCCAGTTTGGGGCATCTGTTAAAATGATTGTCCGGAGAAGAAAAGGTGACACTCCCATCAGTCCTGTCTCGTGCCAACAGTAAAGCATGCTGAGACCATTCATGTGTGGGGCTGCTTCTCATCCAAGGCAGTGGGCTCAATCAGTATTTTGTGTGAAAAAACAGCCGTGAATAAAGAATGGTACCTCCAACATCAACTTCTCCCAATCATCCAAGAACAGTTTGGTGAAGAACAATGCCGTATCCAGCATGATGGAGCATCTTCCCATAAGGACAAAGTAATAACTAAGTGTCTTGGGGAACAAAACATTGAAATTTTGGGTCCATGTCCAGGAAACTCGCTAGACTTTAATCCAATTGAGAACATGTGGTCAATCCTCAAGTGGACAAAAAACCCCACAAATTCTGACAAACTCCACGCGCTGATTATGAGGGAATTTGTTGCCATCAATCAGGATTTGGCTCAGAAGTTGATTGACAGAATGTCAGGGCGAATTGTAGAGGTCTTGGGAAAAAAAGGTCCAACACTACAAATATTGACTCTTTGCGTAAACTTGATGTAACACTGAAGCAGCAAACTTTGTGAAAACCAGTGTCCGTGTCAAACTTTTAGCCACGACTGTATGTCTGTGTGGCCAGATGACAACAGAGATTTGTACCGTGTTGCTCTAATGAATTAATTTATATAATGAAGGGGTAAAATGATCGTACATTATGGGATTTTTGGAGTTATTGATCGTACGTCTGGCAACATCGTAGCGCTTGCATCTGGTCACTTTAAACGTTCACGTAATCATGAAAGGTAACGCAGAAGTAATAAATATGTGATTTTACGGTATTTTGTTTTTTGCTTTGAAAAAAAAAAAAAAAGTCAATCAACAGTTATTTGTTTGTTGTTGAAAAATTGAAAACCACAAATAAAACATTAAAAAAAAGAAGTGAACGCGGCGGTTCTGTCTGGACCCTGTCGGCCGCCGTAGCCGCGTGTTTCAGATGGAGCGGTACCGGTACCGGGCTTGAAGGAACGACCAGGCTGTTTAAGCCTTTTAATAACGTGGCTCTGTTTAAGGTGAGCCGCTGTGCTGGTGTTCCATTTGGTTTTTTTTTTAAATGGCGCGGAAGCGATGTCGCTGTAACGCTGTCGCCATTTCTCGTAGGCGGCGTGAGCAGCACCATGGGCGACAGCGACGACGACGTCCCCGGGCTCTCTGCGGAGGCCACGGCGGCGCTGCGGGAGTTTTACGCGGAGCAGCGGGGGCGACAGGAGCCCGCCGGCGGCCCGGAGCGCCTCTACTCGGTGGGCGCGGTGCAAGAGGACTGGGTGCGTGCTGCGTCCCCCACTTCCCAGTGCGCACTTCGGCGCGATTACTACATGGGGTTAAGTGGCCCCGTAATCACAAGGTTGGCGGTTCGAATCCCGGTCCGCCAAGGTGCCACTAAGGTGCCACACGCTGCTCCCCGGGCGCCTGTCATGGCTGCCCACCAAGTGTGATGTAAAATGCAGAGGACACGTTTCGTTGTGTCACCGTGTGCTGTGCTGCAGTGTATCACAGTGACAATCTGTGTCATTTTAATCCGCAATGTGGCGCAGCATAGTTCTTGTGATGAATCTTCACACAAGATTCATTTCAAGATTCAGTGAATCGAATTGCGTGACCGCTGCACCTAGACTCATGTTACATGTGTATAATTTGCCATCGTCGTTTGTTATAACTTCTTATTTTCACCTGAGTTGTGCTGTGTGGGTGGTGAATCCAGGAAAATCCTGTTGCCTTGTGTTCTGGTGTGAATCTGTGCTGCTGCTTCCACCTCCCCCCAGCGAATGAGCCAGTTTTGGTACGACGACGAGACGGCGAAGCGGCTGGCTGAGGAAATTATTCAGCAGGCTGGTAAAGGAGGCAGGTGAGGCATTTTTGGAGACGCCAGGTTTTCTCGGTCAGCCTGTGTTTTTTTTTTTATGGTGGTACATATTTTTATAGTCCATATTTTATATGCCCCCCTTCATCAGGATAGCCTGTCTGAGTTCCCCCAGCGTGTACCAAAGAGTGAAGCGGCTTGACCTGGACGGGTCTGGGGACGTGTCCGTGGTCCTTCTGGAGTACGACCGTCGGTTCTCTGCCTACGGCGACGAGTTCATCTACTACGACTATAACGACCCCCTGTGCCTGCCGGAGAACGCCGCTCCTCACAGCTTCGACATTGTTGTGGCCGACCCCCCGTACCTGTCAGAGGAGTGCCTCAGCAAGGTGGCCACAACAGTCAAATTTCTTAGCAAAGGAAAGATTCTGCTCTGCACAGGTACATTTTTGTAGGATTTGAACTTTTAAAATAGGTTGCCGGTTCGAATCCCGAGCTGCCGAGGTGCCACTGAGCATAGTACCGTCCCCACACACTGCTACCCGGGCGCCTGTCATGGGTTGTAGTAGCCTAGTGGGGTAACACACTTGCCTGTGAACCAGAAGACCCAGGTTCAAACCCCACTTACTACCATTGTGTCCCTGACTTAACCCTAAATTGCTCCGGGGGGACTGTCCCTATAACTACTGATTGTAAGTCGCTCTGGATAAGGCCATCTGACAAATGCTGTAAATGTCATGGCTGCCCACTGCTCACCAAGAGTGATGGTTAAAAGCAGAGGACACATTTCGTTGTCAGCATGTGCTGTGCATCTAAAAAAAAAAAAATCGCTTTCACTTATTACATGGGATATGTGCACAGTTCTGTAACACCATTTAAAACGTGGTTGTCAGATTATGTCAGATGTTTCTCTGCCTCTGATTTATTTTAATTTTTTTTCTCTTTTCAATTTTCTAAGGTGCCATTATGGAGGAACATGCTGAAAAACTCATGGGCCTGAAAATGTGCAAATTCCTGCCCAAACACAGCCACAACCTGGGCAATGAGTTCCGCTGCTACGTCAACTACGAGTCACATTTACTCTTGTGAGAGTAACGTAAACCTGATATTTTATAATGACCAGCTACCCACAATATTAATAAAAACGAATGCTTTCTCAGATTACCTGGAGAGGAAACTGTATATAACTCTTAATTCATTTTGATTTGTCAATATTTGACACAGATCATCTTTGTACACAACTGGATTTAGAATAAATAAAAAGTCAAGATATTATATTAAAAATGCAAGACTTTAATTTTCATGTGTATAAAAATGTCCTGGGCTATTTAGATGCCTTCTGCCTTCTTCATTGTTATTAATATCAAGCGATGAAAATAATATCTGAACATTTCAGTGGACGCTTAGTGTCAGTGGGTACTCTTGTGTTTCTGCTTTTTACATTTTGAATGCTGATATCCTCCAATCAAATTAACATCAATATACAGTACAGGCCAAAAGTTTGGACACACCTTCTCATTTAATGTGTTTTGTTTATTTTCATGATCAGTTACTTTGGTAGATTCTCACTGAAGGCAAAACTATGAATGAACACATGTTATGTGTGAGTTAGGTTATGTTATGTGAGTTATGTACTTAACAAAAAGTGGAGACCTGGCCTCCACAGTCACCGGACCTGAACCCAATCGAGATGGTTTGGGGTGAACTGGACCGCAGAGTGAAGGCAAAGGGGCCAACAAGTGCTAAACACCTCTGGGAACTCCTTCAAGACTGTTGGAGAACCATTTCAGGTGACGACCACTTGAAGCTCATCGGGAGAATGCCAAGAGTGTGCAAAGCAGTAATCAGAGCAAAGAATCTAGAATATAAAACATGTTTCCAGTGATTTCACCTTTTTTTGTTAAGTACATAACTCCACATGTGTTCATTCATAGTTTTGATGCCTTCAGTGAGAATCTACCAACGTAAATGGTCATGAAAATAAACACATGGAAAGAAGGTGTGTCCAAACGTTTGACCTGTACTGTATATTTAGTTGGTTAAAACGTGAGTAGCATCTATGTTTGGCTGTGACACTGTGGCTGAGACCTCCTGGTTTTCTTGCCGGGCCTGCCCTGCGCGCTCAGTTTGACCCGCTGACCTCGGCCGGAGCTCTGCTTCCTGCTCGGAGTGTCCCTGTCTCTCTCCAGCACCGGGACACATGTGCAGCCCACTGGGACGGAGACGTAGCTCTCGTCGTAGGAGTGTCGCCCACCCACGCAGGAGCCCGTCCGCCGCAGGATCACAGAGGGCATGTAGACTGGGGTGCTGCGGTACCGGTCACTCTCCTCGCCGGAGGGTCCGGTTAGGCAGCCCTTACACAAGCAGTAGGCTTCCGGGATGAAGCGGGGGAACCTCGCCGGGTCATGGGAGATCCTGTTTCATGAAAGTAACAATGGACAATCACTCCTGATGCTATTAATTTGGTAAATTGCTAAAAAAAAAAAAGCACTTTCGTTTGGCGTCGCTGCGACATCGCGTTTGACCGCTAGATGGCGCACGATCTATTTACAGAAATACATTTACAGCATTTATCAGACGCCCTTATCCACAGCGACTTACAATCAGTAGTTACAGGGACAGTCCCCCCCCTGGAGCAACTTAGGGTTAAGTGTCTTGCTCAGGGACACTATGGACCTGGGTCTTCTGGTTCATAGGCGAGTGTGTTACCCACTAGGCTACTACAACCCAAATAAACTTTTTATATTACTAATGTTGCCTCTTATGACCAGGCATGTACTTTTATTGAACTAAGCGAATGTTATTAATTAGACACGATGCAGATTATTAACGATGTATTGTGCTTAACTTTTTGTAGCGCTTAGAACTACTTTTCTACTGCTCGTCAACGTGGGTCTGTGCAATATTGGCGTGCACCGTTTTGTCAGGACTGTATGAGATTTAAGGAAGAAACATCAATTACACATAAACCATCGGATTTAATCCTTTCTTCCTTACCTGTACCCCCACGGAGAGACGCTCCGCAGATTGACCGGAGCGCGTGCACGTGACGCGCGGTCACCGAGCGCGCGCGCCGCGGACGCGCACGACAGGTTGAGTCGCTCCGGCGGCGCCAGCTGCAGGGTGTGGTGGAACGCGGTGAGGACCCCCGCCGACAGCCGCCCGAACATCTGCTCCAGCAGCTCGTCCGGCAGGTCCAGGCACCGCCTGGAGATCCGCGCTCCGGCCGCAGCCGCGCCGTCTCCGCCGAACAGCAGCAGCGCGACCGACAGGACGCCGAGCAGGCTGAGCATGGCGGGAACGCGTCCACCGACAGCTCGCGGTGGGACGTCTCCGTTAATCAGGGCGCGCGCACGCCAGCGTGTACGGACGGGGGCCGCTGTCAACATACTACAACCACGCGGGAAGCCAAACAGCTCCACGTGTTCATTTTATTTCTAAAAGTCACAGAACAAACGCGGACAAACCAACAACACTTCTTTAGATTAATCTTTTTTACAGTACAATATTTCAAAATATATAAACTGACCAACGAAGTAGCAGATGTGAGTTGAGTAGTATTGTAGGTGTAGATGTGAGTTGAGTAGTATTGTAGGTGTAGATGTGAGTTGAGTAGTATTGTAGGTGTAGATGTGAGTTGAGTAGTATTGTAGGTGTAGATGTGAGTTGAGTAGTATTGTAGGTGTAGCTGTGCGTTGCGTACGTCTTGTCGGTGTCGCTGTGCGTGCGTCGTCTTGTCGCTGTCGCTGTGCGTTGCGTCGCGTTGCGTCGTCTTGTCGGTGTCGCTGTGCGTTGCGTCGTCTTGTAGCTGTCGCTTGCGTTGCGTCGTCTTGTCGGTTGTCGCTGTGCGTTGCGTCGTCTTGTCGCCTGTGCGTGCGTCGTCTTGTCGCTGTAGCTGTGCGTTGCGTCGTCTTGTCGTGTCGCTGTGCGTTGCGTCGCGTTGCGTCGTCTTGTCGCTGTCGCTGTGCGTTGCGTCGTCTTGTCGGTGTCGCTGTGCGTTGCGTCGTCTTGTCCGTGTCGCTGTGCGTTGCGTCGTCTTGTCGGTGTCGCTGTGCGTGCGTCGTCTTGTCGGTGTACGCGTGCGTGAGTCGTCTTGTCGTGTCGCTGTGCGTTGCGTCGCGTTGCGTCGCCTGTCGCTGTCGCTGTGCGTGCGTCGTCTTGTCGTGGCGCTGTGCGTTGCGTCGTCTTGTCGGTGTCGCTGTGCGTTGCGTCGTCTTGTCGGTGTCGCTTGCGTTGCGTCGTCTGTGTCGTGTCGCTGTCGTTGCGTCGTCTTGTCGGTGTCGCTGTGCGTGGCGTCGTCTTGTCGGTGTCGCTGTGCGTTGCGTCGTCTTGTCGGTTCGCTGTGCGTTGCGTCGTCTTGTCGGTAGTAGCTGTGCGTTGCGTCGTCTTGTCGCTGTCGCTGTGCGTTGCGTCCGTCTTGTCGCTGTCGCTGTGCGTATGCGTCGTCTTGTCGGTGTCGCTGTGCGTTGCGTCGTCTTGTCGGTGTCGCTGTGCGTTGCGTCGTCTTGTCGCTGTCGCTGTGCGTTGCGTCGTCTTGTCGCTGTCGCTGTGCGTTGCGTCGTCTTGTCGTGTCGCTGTGCGTTGCGTCGTCTTGTCGCTGTCGCTTGCGTGGCCGTCGTCTTGTAGGTGTAGTGTGCGGTACGTCTATTGTCGGTGGAGATGTGCGTTGCTGTATTGGTAGGTGTAGATGTGCGTGCCTGTCGCAGTCAGTGTTTGGAATGCATTTAAGGCATATCCCATACAGGCAGCACAACTGGGCTATTCTGGCAACAGTCATCCCCAACTCTTCATCAGCAAACTCATCTTCATCAGCACGTTTCTTCAGCGCCGTCTTTGGTCTCTCCATCTGAGGTCCAAGAGGATCCACATAAGAAGCATCTAAAACATATAGAATAAGCAGTTATAAAATAAATACATGCTGCTGTTGGTTCAGAGTGTTTACACAATGCAGAAAACAAGTAAACATTTACAATTATGACATTTAACTCCCTTATCAAGAGCGACTTGCACTCAGCAGTTAAAGGGACAGACACCTGCAACAATATAAAGATTAGTGCTATACTCAGGGATACAATGGTTGTAAATAGGTACATGGATCTGTGACCGTGGTAGCAACAGTCGTACGTGGATCGGTGACCTTCGTAGCAACAGTCGTAGGTTTATCGGTGACCATGGTAGCAACAGTCGTACGTGGATCGGTGACTGTGGTAGCAACAGTCATACATGGATCTGTCACCGTGGTAGCAACAGTCGTACGTGGATCTTCTGACCGGGGTAGTAACAGTTGTACGTGGATCTGTGACTGTGGTAGTAACAGCCGTATGTGGATCAGTGGTGGCCGCGCGGTTAAGGAAGCAACCCCGTAATCAGAAGGTTGCCGGTTCGAATCCCAATCCACCAAAGTGCCACTGAGCAAAGCATCGTCCCCACACACTGCTCCCCGGGCGCCTGTCATGGCTGCCCACTGTTCACTCAGGATGATTAAATGCAGAGGACAAACTTCACTGTGTGCACCGTGTGCTGTGCTGCTGTGTATCACATGTGACAATCACTTTGCTTTACTTTACTTTCTGGTTGATCTGTCACCATGGTAGTAACAGTCGTACATGGATCTGTGTCCGTGGTAGTAACAGTCATACGAGGATCTGTGACCGTGGTAGTAACAGTCATACGAGGATCTGTGACCGTGGTAGTAACAGTGGTACGTGGATCTGTGACCGTGGTTGTAACAGTTGTACGTGGATTGGTGACTTGGTAGCAACAGTCGTATGTGGATTTGTGACCGTGGTAGCAATGGTCATACGTGGATCTGTGACCATGGTAGTAACAGACGTACGTTGATCTGTCACCGTGGTAGCAACCGTGGGGCAGTGGTGGCCTAGCAGTTAAGGAAGCGGCCCCATAATCAGGAGGTTGCCGGTTCGAATCCTGATCTGCAAAGGTGCCACTGAGCAAAGCACCGTCCCCACACACTGCTCCCTGGGCGCCTGTCATGGCTGCCCACTGCTCACTCAGGGTGATGGGTTAAATGCAGAGGACAAATTTCACTGTGTGCACCGTGTGCTGTGCTGCTGTGTATCACATGTGACAATCACTTCACTTTCACACTTCACAACAGTGGTATGTGGATCTGTGACCATGGTAGTAACAGTCGTATGTGGAAACATTTAAAATTATGACAATTAACTCCCTTATCAAGAGCGACTTGCACTCAGCAGTTACAGGGACAGACACCTGGAACAATATAAAGATTAGTGCTATACTCAGGGATACAATGGTTGTAAATAGATACATGGATCTGTGACCGTGGTAGTAACAGTTCTATGTGGATCGATGACCTTAGTAGCAACAGTCGTACGTGGATCTGTGATTGTGGTAGCAACAGTCTTATATGGAGCTTTCACCGTGGTAGCAACAGTCGTACATGGTTCTGTGACCGTGGTAGCAACAGTCGTACATGGATCGGTGACCATGGTAGCAACAGTCGTGCGTAGCAACAGTCGTACGGGGATCTGTGACCGTGGTAATAACAGTCATACGTGGATCTGTGACTGTGGTAGCAACAGTCGTACGTGGATCGGTGACCATGGTAGCAACAGTTGTACATGGATCGGTGACTTTGGTAGCAACAGTCGTACGTAGCAACAGTCGTATGGGGATCTGTGACCGTGGTAGCAACAGTTGTACGTGGATCTGTGACTGTCGTAGTAACAGTCGTACGTGGATCTGTGACCTTGGTAGTAACAGTCGTACATGGATCGGTGACCTTGGTAGCAACAGTCGTACGTGGATTGGAGATTGTGGTAGCCACAGTCGTACGTGGATCGGTGACCTTGGTAGTAACAGTCGTACGTGGATTGGTGACCGTGGTAGCAACAGTCGTACGTGGATCATGACCTTGGTAGTAACAGTCGTACATGGATCTGTGACCGTGGTAGCAACAGTCGTACGTGGATCTGTGACCGTGGTAGTAACAGTCGTAGGTAGATCTTAAAGACATTTTAAAGACAATCTTTGCAAGCATTGTGAGATAAATTAAATGGAAAAAGAGGCCGTACAGACACACAGTGTAACAGAAAACCCACTGGTGTAATGTGGACCCCTCCCTGCTTTTTACAGCAACACCTCCGCCAGCTGCTCTTAAAGATGTGCAAATGGAATGAACAGACGAGGTGGAGTGAAGGGGGTGGAGGTGGAGTCAGCACTGTCTTGCAGAAAAGAAATGACAAACCCCACCAAAAAAAGAACAGTTGTTGGTGCTCACCAATGTCCCGTTGGGGACTGGTCTCATATGGTTCATTGGAGCCTGGCAGGGACCTCAGCTTTGTGCTTAGATGATCACTCCGTCCACTGTTACCACTGTTGCCACTGTCTGAGAAGAAAGAAACAAACAAGATCTACACAACATATAAACATCATGTTGCTGCAGGTTTTCATTTACAACAAAGCTTCTGCTCAACATGTGGGCCTCAGAAGAGACATTGAGAAATACACTTTCCCCTTTTAATATGGAACAGTGTGATTTAATACAACGTTACCAAGTTGACGTGTGCTCCTCCTTCATGCGCCGTTTGTCACAGACCTGGCTCACAGCAGAGCTTAAGTGCCGAGGGGCAGATGTGAGCGTCACAGGCCTGCATTTGGCAGCCAGGTAACCATGGAGATAGGTAGTCTCAAAACCACAATCTCGGACAAGAGGTGAACTCTGGGACCTTTAAATGTTCCCAGACTACCCTGACCCTTCCATGAGGCTCAAAATAAACAAAATCAGTAATGTGATTCCTGTTGCATTCACACTACCGTCTTGTATTTGCAGGCATGTCAGTATAAATATTAGCTTGAGAAAAGGATAATTCTGGGCAAGCGCAACTAACAGCAGCTTGTCAGAATTTCGACAGGAATGTGACTCTGGGTCTGTTGAGAAGATCATGCTGCAGACTGGAATGCATTTCGGGTGTAGTATTCACCACTGGAGGCGAAGCTGTGTTAAAAATGCTGTAAACCCAAAATGGAGATGTGCCCTCAGTTACATACCTCTGCCCTGCTTCAGCACAGGGCTGCATTTGGACTGAGAGACTGCAGATCCAACAAAAGGAATGAGAAGGACAACGGAAGTTGTCGTTAACAGGAACGGTTTTATCAAATATGAGTTTCCAACTCGCTAGATTTTGCTCACCTGGCCTGATGTCCACCTCTATAGTCCAAAAGGGAAGTAAAATTAAAATCAGCTCCACAAATACTAAATTACTACATATACACTGCTCAGCCATAACACTATGAACAACCATCTCAAATTGAATCCACAACAGCCCTGACCCGTCAACTCATAGACTCTACAACACCCACCTACAGTACCAAGTCCTACAAGTTTTGGGGTGATGCCCACATGAAATCCACTTTTTTTTCAGCATATCCCACATGTACTCACCTGGATTTATGGATATGGGGAATTTAGTCAACATCTCAAACTCATTGTTGTGGTCCTCAACACATTCTGAAACATTTTTGAAGTGACACTAGACTTTGGTCACCAAAAAAAGTTTAGGTTGGTGGTATGTGTCAAAATAACATCCACATCACTGAGATATAACAAAACACAACAAACGGTTATCCTTGCCATAAGCAATTTCTATTGGATGGGACAACACAGGCCTATCTGCGCTCAGTGTCATTGAAAAAATGTTCACTTGCTTCCAAATATATTCCACCCATTGCCACTGTAATGACTTGTCCTAATGTTATGGCTGATCAGTGTATTCACTTCTTTTAGTCTAAATGGTTGCATTTTTCTGGTAAAAATGTATAGAGTGCTGACTTCTATCCTGCTGAGACTACACTAGTCTACATGAAACAGTGACCAGGTGTCATACCACTGACTTTCTTAGAGACATTTTGGGCACCAGCGTTCTCTGAAGTTGCACAAGAGGAGAAAGATAAACGTTAGAAAAATATTATGAACACTTAAACGATTAAAGTGAAGTGATTGTCATTGTGAAACACTACAGAACAGCACATGGTGACACAACGAAATGTGTCCTCTACATTTCACTACGTCCGGGGAGCAGTGTGTGAGGACGGTGCTTTGCTCAGTGGCACCTCAATGGCACCATGGCGACTCGGGATTCAAACGTGGGTCCGTTTCTTTACCCGCTAGGCCAAAAAGTTTCCTGCTCTTTGGTCCTGCCTTCCTATCAGAATATAAGAAGAATACATGCTATGCCACAGTACAGAAGGCTGAAATGTGCAAAAGAAGCACAACAACACTGTCCATTTTCCTTTAGACCTTTAAATGTGTTCTATGGACGAGTCCTATTAGGACAATGAAGGATACACCAGGACCGAGAGGACTAAGATTCACGGTGACACTAGTGACTGCTAGTGACACAGATAAAAGACTGCAGAAGAATGCAGCATCTGAGACAGGACAGAGCTTGGTGTGTTTGGGAGAGGTTTAATCTTGCATAAGTAAACAGAATCACGGAGATCATACCACTGTGTCAGAGAAGGTATCTAGAGAAAGATGGGACTGATTATGGGAAAGAAATAACATCAAGACTGAATGGCTGCCCACTGGCACTTTTAATAGGAGGTTGTGAAACAGTCCGGAGGGGAAAAAAGCACACTTACCACTGCCAGCACTTCCCTCTCTACGGCTCTGAGCACTGCCCTCTCTCCCCGACTTCACCCTCTAGTGAGGAGAACATTAAAAGTAGGAGAATATGATTCAGCAGCTAAAATACAGAAATCACAGCCACGTTGAATGTCTTCTTTCCAAAAACATGATTCATGGAGGTCTGTAATCAGAGATACAGGGGAATGTGACTTGTTTCCACATCTGAACATAACATTACCATGGTGAACAAAACAAAACAAGATCTGAAGTGACGACCTAGTCAACAAAGAGAAAAATACAATCTTGGGGTGTCATTCCCAATCCAAGGATATCTGAAATCTGATGAACTTCCCCGCTCTGCTAGACTTTTCCGTCTCTACTGAGAACCTGTTTTATTCTTACTGCAAGATCTAACCAAATTATATGACCAGATTGTTTGTTGAAAAGTGACCTCAACATGATGACATGCAACATATTTTGAAGAGACTTTCAGCAACCAGCAATGATCAGATGATGACATACAGTACCTGCTCCCTGATCTCTTTCATCTTCTCCACTTTTTTCAGCTTGGTGGCGTAATCCTGTACCTCCTTTAACTCCAAGTCTTGGCACAGTCTAACCAGAAATCGCAAACCTAGGGGAAATCAGAGTCATTCCACACCAGATCAGATCGTATTAACACACCATGAACTAACCTACATTTCTATTAAAAGGACTTTCTACTGGATTTACAGTGTCTATAAAAATTATTCTGACCACCAAGGGAAAAGCTATAACTGGTGCAAACACAACCCATCCCCAAAAACACCATCGCCACAGTGAAACGTGGTGGCAGCATCATAGAGACTTATATAAAGCGACTTGTAGCTGAAAAAGTGGTTCTACAATGTGCTGGTTTTGAGGGAGGTCAACAGTTATGATGTAATTCGTTTTCTGTCACAATAAAAAAAAAACCTTATAAAACACAAATTGTAGGTATGTTTTGTCCCTCAAAAAAAAATGGTGCAAAGTCTCAAACAACGCAAGTTAATTCCAGGTTGTAAATACATACATTCAATGTTTTCTGGGAACTTGCGATGAATATCTTTGTAAGTCTCCAGTGCTTTCTGATAATTTCCTGCAAGAAGAGATTGCTATAAAATTCACATTCTCAAGGAGATGTCTGAGTAGGAATAGCATGTGTGTGACATAAAAGTAATACCGCTTCTCCTGTAGCAACTTGCCACCATAAGTTGCCATTTAACCTGTGTTGGCCTGCAAAAAAGGAGAGCATGCACTATAATTTAAACTGAATAATTCCAACGCAAACGAAAACTCACTGATTCTACTTAAAGAGGTTTGACTCACTGGATGAGACCGGCCCTTTCAAAGTAATGAATGGCCTTCTCACAAAACTGGGTGTCGATGTAGTATGCGCCCAGCCACTCAATCACATCAATGTTAGAGGGACAGTACCTGAATGACTGAACATATTAAAACAAACATTTGGTTCTAAAGCATTTTAATTCAGCGTTAATCTAGATTTACAAAGGCAGCAGACCATGCAAGTGGTCTGATATAAAGTACCTCATAGTAGTACTGGAAGGCCTGGGACTTATCCCCCTCATTGTCGTAGAGTTCCCCCAGTTTAGCCAACACTTGTGGATCAGTGGGAGTTACACTGATCAGCTGCATCAGCCATTCAATGGCCTGATGGGGGTCTTCCAGCATTTCATATCTATTTGTGGTCAAGGTTAATGCCAAATGGCCAGACGAGTGTCGTGGAAGACGTTGATTAGTTATATCACTCACTCACTATCCTGGGACACTGGGATGCCAGCCAACCATAGTGACCACGCACCTCCCAGTCATTCACTCGCCTATACCTATGGTATATTTTAGAGTCAACAATTCAATTAGCATCAATGCATTTGGACGGTGGGAGGAACCTGGAGACCCGGAGGAAACATGCGGCATCATGGGGATTTGAACTCACAAATTTTGTGTCGTGAAGCCACCCCACTAGCTGCTGTGGCCTGATTTTTTATATATAGGTACATATAATTTAAACATGTTTGCTTAAATGTTGTAGCCCCTGCAATGAAACATACTGATCAACAGCCAGAGGAGCATTGTTGATGGGTTTCTGGTGGATGGTAAGCATATTTTGTCTTATCTAGTCCTGCTTATATCGAATGCCCTTTGCAAATAACACATGAAACAAAGAAGGATACAGACTGGCCAGCTGATACATGACTTGATCGCTGTTTCTGAGGATGGAATGGAGCTTCAGGAAGCAGTCCAGGGCCCCCTCCAGCCGACCCATCTTTTTATAAGTCAACCCTATGAAGGACAATCAGAGATTAGAGTACACAAATGTACCACATGATGGATGATGAACTGGATCAATAATAATTAAAAAAGATAAAAGAACCTAAATTGTACAGCGCCTCCGTGCAGGACGAGTCGTTGCGGAGAGACTCCTTGAAGAACTCTGCAGCTTTCTCATAGTCCTGCTTCACAAACACAGTGTTTCCCTTATTGACGAGGGCAGAAGGGTTGTAGCGGTCTGCGCTCATGGCCAGGTCAGCGTAGCGATCAGCCTGTTCATAGTCTTTCTCCTGAGGAAAATGTGACTTCAGTGTCAGGACAAGTATCAGCAAACCAGATGTCACTGCAGCAAGGCACTCTCACCAGGAAATAGAGGAAGGAGAGATTTGTTGCGGCAGCACTTTTCACTCGGCTTTCCTTCTTCTCAAAGGTCTTCAGAGTCTCAACAGCCTGAAAGAAGGCAGCACTGGTTATAGCCTCAGTGTTTCGGTGATAAAAGTCTTTTTTGATTATGATTTCAAAGAGATATGTATACAAATATGTAAAACAGATAGTTAGGTCAAGAAGCAGTGTTTCTGCACAAAACAGAGCAGTCAAGCGTCTATTAAGTAAACTAGCAGGACGTCCATGCCTACAAATGAATGAGACACACATACCTCAGCCTCAAGAGCCATGCAGATGGACAAAGTGGAAAAAAGAAAAACAGGGCCAGTGAACACAGCGGATGTTATAACAGAAGGGGACAAAGCATCAATAATTAAAGTAAAAAGTCAATGAAAAAGGACATGCCAGACATCTGGACTTCATTTTGTACGAGGAATAGCACGACAAAGTCTGGCTGTGACTCGTGAGCCTCTCACCTGGTTGAAATCTTTCTGTCTCAGGTATGTGATGGCCTTGTTGATCTCCAGATCATTGGCCAGCTCTACATACAGAGAGCCCTTCACCATGTCCACACACCTGAAGAAAAGGACATGTTGCAAGAGACCTTCATATTTAAAGAGGGATTGAGGAAGTGACTATATTGCCCCCCCTACTGGACACCTACCAGTCAAAACCAGCTGCAAATGTAGATTCGATTGCTGGAGCAATGAGCTTTGCTGCCGTCATAATGAACTTTTCTGCTAATGCTTTCCTGTAGCAAAGATCAAAACACATAACGTTTAAAAATTCTCATTTGACTACAATTCTCAAATATAGATTCTGATGTCATATCAGAAAATATATATATGTAATTATACCGCAATTAGTTCAGACAAAAATATATATAGACAAGCTGTAGTAGAAAATCAAAGATTAAACTAAAAATGCTATATTTCAGCTATTGCCATTGGTCTCCTTGCTGCACGTGAGTGCAATATCTGTTTTATGGGTAGCAACAATCCACTTGTCTTTTTCAATTGGTAGCAGTTATGCAGTTAGACCTCAAATGATAACCTTTTTATTATGCAATAATTGATAATCTGTTAAGCTCTATCCACAACAGTAAGCATAGGGCGAGTGTGTATTTAAGTACCTTTCTCTCTCCATTTGATGTAGTTTGTCATTTTTTATGGCTTCATACACCATATTGGTATGAGGTTCGTCCTGAAAAAGACATTAGATAAATGACATTATTTTAAAACACTTAAGGCCCCAAAAATTAAACAATAGAGGCAGCATGCTTACATTAGGTGGTATATATTTATCTTCCTCATCAATGCCCAGCGGAACACTGATGAGCTTCTGAAAGGATTTTTTCATCTTATCACGGTCCCCTATTGCATAATAGCAGAGGATGAGGTTATAGCCAGTTTTAATGTTTGGGCTTTCACTCATGATGTGCTCAAAGGAAGTGATGGCATCTGAGTACTGGCCCATTCGTATGAACACCATGCCAATATTCTGCATTATCTTTATTCTGCAATGGAAAACATAGGGTTTAGGGAAATATCTGGGCAGCACAAAATGTTATATTTCCAAATACGAATCTTTTTAAAGATAAAAATTCAAAAAATAATAACTTACCTCATCTCCTTGTGTGCATTTGAAATCTGATCCAAAGCCATACGGTAAAATTTGACAGCCTTCGGATAATTCTTCTGCTTGAAATAAATGTTAGCCATGTTCACCTTTAAGCGTCCTATAAACAAGGAACATATAATTAAGTTACACAAAAATATGCATGGCCTTGATGAACTGGATTGTTTCTGCGTGACTAATGTGTGGCAATGTCTTGAGAATAAAAGTGAATGTTTATATTTTCTGTTTATGTAACTGTTTCATCAGACCAAGCACTTTCATTATAAAGTATATTTTACATTTTCATTATCACAATTACTGTACCTGCATTATTGAACATTTTATTCTTCACAATGAGCTGGTACGTGTTTAGGGCCTCTGGGTACATGTCATTGCTTTCATACTGATTAGCCAAGTTGAACAGTACCTGAAAATGAAGTAAAACATAATATGTCATAAAATCCCAGCATTTTGTAATGTAAAATGTATCAGGGAGAACTTACAGAGTAGGTCAAGTCCAAATTGATGTGATCTGCAGTCCCTGTGTGCTCTCTCTGTCGGACTAGGGCTCTTTCCTTCCTTCCTGCTTCTTTAGCTTTTTCAAGGGACTGTGGACATACCCCCAGAAACACAGCAAATGAGGACGCATGAAATGTCAAGCCAGTTTCTGTCCCCTGTGGGAGTGCAGTATAACAGTTTTTCTACAACTCACCAACTGCAGGTCCCCACGGCTCTGGGCCAGGCAACTCTCTTCTATTAAATCGTTCACTTTCTTCTCCAAGATCTTAATCTTCTCCTCAGGACTACAACATTAAATGTAATTAGACAAAGCCTTGGGCAGTATTGTTCTCTTCTTGCTGTTTTTTTGAAACTCACGAGTCTTCATTTTTGGACTCAAGCGGAGGAGCAGGGCCTTTGGACTGTCCTAGTGGGTCAAATGCAGAGCCTGTAAAAACACAATTAATAAAAATTGATGATAACAGGATGATAACTCAATTTCCCTTCAGCTATTTATATGTAAATGTATTATTTTATAGAAATATCATCAGATGCAGGATAACCACTCTATTCACTATAAAATGGGTATGGGTACAAGTATACACACATATACACACATATGTGTACATATTAACTCAAAACAATTGAATACATGATTTAATAAATGGTGAGGTCAAAAGTATTTTGTTTACTGACATCACTGGCATTGACCTCTCATTTGACAATCTAACCTCTAGCCATGGAAGAGTAGCCTGCGGCTCGCACTGCAGTCATTGGACGGGCTGCACCATCCTGTATTGGAAAACCGCAGTCAATTCATAGTCTATTCAATACCATGCATTACATTTACTGATATGTACAAGTGTAACCATGATAAATGTGATTATTTGGGGATTTTTTTTTCACCTGAGCCCCTGTCATGGGTCTGCCCATTGAAGACATCAAGGGAACCCTTGACTGCCAGCATTGGAAAAAGAAAAAAAATGTAAGTCTGTCCTCCCTGCTTTTCAAAATGACTGTGTAAACTAATTTAAGCAACAGGTTAGAGCTTATTCAGCATCGGTATCATTAATTCTAACTCACCCCAAACGATGTTGCCAAAGGCCGTCCTCCAACTGCTGTGCCCGGAAACCTGGCAGTCATCTACAGAAATCATCAAAACCTCAATTATCATCCCACGAAAAACAAGAATCAGCCAGATTCCTTATGTACTGTGTCTTTATTAAGGAAGGAAAAACATTTACTGGTGGTCTTCTGCCATGACTGGTCCTGACAGCCTGCTGGAAGCCAATATCATTGTCCAGCTCCTAAAATACACAGCGATTGTTACAGTATACACTATGTGTGTGTGAGTGTGTGTGTGTGTACACACATATCTATTTACCTCTGAATCAAATGTTGGGTTGTAGTCATTGTACCCTGTGTATAGGTCATCTTCATCCTCAGGTGCTAAATGGACATGTTCCATTGCTTTTTAAGAAAAGAAAAAAATAATCTGTCTGATGAGGGATGGGGTTTGGCAAAAAAATACAAAAGTATAATTGCTAAAAGATAGTACGATAGTAAAAAGATTGAAGATAGTAAATTAAGTTAAATAGAATAAATTCATAATATTATAAAACAAAATAGTCACACTTTTGTTGTAGTTGACAAGGGACTACAAAAATAATAGCTTGCTAATGGTAGCAACTTGATATTTAACATGCTTGGCGACAACGAATATGTAAACAGTACTTCATCGACAACATATTTTTCTCGCTGAAACACAACACTGACGAAATAAAACAATAAGAACTTTAAAATACACGTGTTGACCGCTATCGCCTTAGAGGAATCTTTTATTTCTTTAGGAATAACAGGCTACGCTACATTGTGGGCGGGACTAAAATGAACTCGAAGCAACGGTTGGTCCGTTGTTTCTCAATCATCCTTTTCCTGCAAGCGTATTGGACAATCGTCAAAGTTGCTATGATACGTAAAGATGTATGCTTCTCAGTTAGCATTAGCCAGGCGACGTCAAAAGTACCAAGAACTAAACATATCTGTTTAAACATTCTGCTGCATAGTGCGGGTAATTCTACTGATGATTTTCTAACAAACTATATGAGCTCACTTTCGACATTAATGGAGTCACTTGAAAAAAACAGGATTCACCTATTTTAGTGGTATTTTCCAGCAGAATTGATGTACTCAGGCCGCTTGTGAATTTTGTCTTGAATAATGTTGCCAGATTCTTTCGGTGTGTATAAAAACGAACGCATACTAAACTAGATGGATCTCCAAGACATACGAATTACAAATAAAAAGGAACATATATGCACAAATAAAAATGACCGACTTCTCGTTGAGATAGGTGCCTGCATAACAAAAAAAAAATAGTAATAAACCTTTAAGGACAAATGGCAATAAATAAGCGGACCTGGCAACAGAATGTTTGACCTATGCAGGACACCGTAGATAAATCACGTGCCTGACCCGCCTACTGTGCATGTGATAAAGCCACGGACAGCTTCATTCACGCTCTCTAGAAGGTTTATTTTGCACTTGGCAATAAAAGCATTTAATTTGGTCCAGCGACATACAAGTAAAGGCATTAAAGTTAGCTAAAATGAGTTCTTCAAAAGGGAAAATAATAACCATTGTGGGAAGGTGAGCCTTACGTTGTTATTCATCGAAGAGCTTTGAGAAAATTAGGGAGATGAAATCTTTGCTGTGGGTCAGATGGTGGAGTTCAAACTCGCATCTTGAACTTCGACCCCGATCTTAACGATTAATGAGTGGGCTGCTCAAGCACAACGCTCCCCAGAAGACTTTTGCCTGTTTATTGTGTAGTGTCACAACTAGAAGAAAAAGTGAGAAAAAATATTTTATATATATATATATACACACATACACACACAGTAAGTCTTTTTAAATGGTCACTTGTACTGCCTCAGTGCAGATTATGTGAATATCACGAGTAAATAGCCAGATAATGAACAGTAATTCACATTACAAAATTACAGTTGAGTTCTTTCAAGAAACCCTGAAGTCCTGTGGAGTGTACATTGGATAACGTGTTGCATAACGCAGTGTCCTACAGTGGAGTTTGATTCAAGCTGAATCCATTATGAGACAAATCACTGCGCAGTGTGAGTCTCCAGCTTCCCTCATGTCTTCCTGGGGTTCGTATATTCACAGTGGGCTGATTGGGCGTTCCTGGGCCATGGTCTTCCTCAGTGGGGGTTACAAGGTGAAGATCTACGACAACCAGCCTGGTCAGGCTGCCAAGGCCATCATGGAGATCAGGTCGGTGGAAAACAGACCATAAACTCTGTGAAAGACAATACAGAGTCTAATCTAGTCTGTCACTAGGGGGTGGGGTTTCACTACAATTGAATGTGGGTGGAGGTCACCTTTTCCAATCTTTGCCCTGCTGCCAGCAGGTGGAACTACTACTACTGGAACTAAGTGAAGTGATTGTCATTGTGAAGCACAGTACACGGTGACACATCAAAATGTGTCTTCTGCTTTTAACAATCACCCCTTGATGAGCAGTGGGCAGCCATGACAGGCGCCCGGGGAGCAGTGTGTGGGCACCTTACTAACTGGCATCTTGGCAACTTGGGATTCTAACCAGCAACCTGCTCATGTTCACTAACCACAACTTCTACTGGATATAACTTCCGAAAAAATTTTATATATTTTGTAGCTGGGAATATACATTTGACACATTACATCTCGTACCTCAGTGGCACCATGGATTTGAACCCTGGAACTTCTGTTCACAAGTCCCCTTTCTTAACTACTAGGCTGCTATTTTGCATGTGATCAGTGTGAAATAAATGGGGCTGGAGAACAACAGTAACTGTGTAGTACAGCTGCAGTAACAAGATGTGGGAATGGTTGTTGCCCACTGGGCAGCAAATATGACCTCAACCAGCTGAGCCATAAAGTCGGAGGTTCATACAGACGCCCTGAGCCATGGGCTGGGCACTCAACCCTGAGTGGTTCTAGGGAGAACAACTGGATTGGAGACTTGGCTAATGTAGTGAAAATAACATAATGTGTCATCATCCAGATGCTTAATGATATATATAATATGATATCATGGGTCAACTGGAAGCTTTCTATTGCTTATTAATAAATGAGAAGAAAAAAAGTATAGTGCACCATGGCTAAAATCTCATATATCGCAACAGTAATTTAATTTAACTCATTCTGTCAGTCTGAGAGACTTTATCATGCAGACACAGATCCTCATTCGGTTCTGGTATCATGTTTATTCATTCTAAAGGGCAGAGCTTGTGCCTTTCTGAAAATGCCACATATGCTACACCAACTTGTTGTGTTTGTTTTCTTCAGCCTTTGTGTTTTTATGTGTCATTTGTCATTGTTCGGAAGCCATTATGCTGGTTGTCGCTTCATGCCCTTGAATAAGTTTAGTAGACTACTGTCCTTCAGGTTTTCCAGTTCAGTGAATGCGTTCTGAAGTAGCCTTAGGAGTGACTGTGCTGTTAAGCTTCTCCCTTTCCTCCCTTCACGAGTGTTTAGGTGTGTGTGTCTTGGTGATGTTTTTTTATTGTATGTTTGGTGGGGCAGGAAACAGCTTGAGGAGCTGCAACAGTCCCACATGCTGAGGGGCAGCCTGAGCGCCACAGAGCAGCTCGCTCTGCTCAGCAGCCATGATGACCTGGCCCTGGCACTGGAGGGCGCCTTCTTCGTCCAGGTACAGAATGACACTGCGGCCACTGACATATGCTGAAAGGATAGAATCGACCTGCTCTCTCCTGCGTAGGATACAAAGCACATCCTTTCTGAATACAATAAACTTACCAAGCTTGAGAGATTTTCTTTTCTTTAAATGTGTTAAATTGGCATTCCAGTCCAGAGCACAATATCAGTTGGTGAGGATCAAGATCTTGGGTCATAGTACGCCAAACAACTGTGAATTCCTTCATTCTGTCATTTTTTGTGTCCTAGAGCTAATTGTTTAACTATAGAACAATAGATTCTTTACACGTTTTATTATTGTGTTTTATTGTACTGTACATTTTTTTTTTTGCATTTTCATTTCTTCAAAAAAATACTGTATGAACACACAGTGCATGTTAAGCCATGTCCTGAAAATGGGCCAAACAGGTTTGTGGTGTTAGTAATGGTCTACAGAAAGGTCTTGATTTTCAAGGCAGTGAGAGCAGGAAATGGAAATGTGACTCAGTTTTTCTAAGAAAAGCCAGCTGTAAAAAAGAAAGAAAAACACTACTATTATAGAAATATCTCAACAATTCATTAAAAACGTTTATTATACTACCACCGCTCATGGGTGGTAGTAGCCTAGTAAGTAACAAACTCGCCTATGAACCAGAAGACCCAGGTTCAAATCCCACTTACTACCATTGTGTACCTGAGCAAGACTCTTAACCCTGAGTGTCCAGGGGGGGACTGTCCCTGTAACTACTGATATTAAGTCGCTCTGGATAAATGCCATAAATGTAAATATATTTCAGATTTTCAGGTTTCATACAGATCCTCTGGACACATCATTTCGATATACAGACAAAGACTGTTAGACCTCTTACTCCTTTTCCATTTGTAAAGGGTTTGGTGTCAGAGATTAATGTTTTCTACCTGGATATTTTGGGATGGGAGTGGCATTACGTTTTACGTCATCAGTACTACACTAGTTCCACTGTCCCACTGCTGGGGAGAGGTGTTGTCACAATGTGACTCTTCACATATTCATCCAGATGAATATATTAATTGTTCTGAGGTCTCAGAAATGGAATTACATGTTGACATCCCTGCATACACTGAACAGTGTGCTTCCAACTTAAGTCCTAAATAGATTCGTTTTCAGATCAGACGTTCAGATCAGAACGTGTATTCTTTTCTCTTTTTTTCACATTTTAATATGTCTTTCGCATTAATGTGGATTGGACAGAGTGTTGTTTCCATTTTCACACGGTGTGAAAGACTGCAAACAGATTTAATCTGTATAGAAAAATAAAGTCTTTTCCTGACTGACCAGAACAAAGAGAGTGTTTACAAGAAGACACACTTTGGCTGAAATGTGTCCTGAGGCCCGGTGCAGAGCAGCAGGTTTATGGCCCTGACGACTGTGACTACAATGGTGCAGATGCCAGAAACATTTTCTGTTTACTTTAGAGTTAATTCAAGGCTCTTCTCTCTGATACACACACAGCACGCTGCTGCTTTGACAAGGTTACTCTTGAAGCAGTGTAGCGGTATGCATGATATTTTGTTCATGAACGTTTTGCTTGTGTTTAAAAATGTAACACTTAACATAGTCGCCCAGATCCTGGAGTGTGAAGAAACTGTACTTTTCACCTTGAAAGGCATGACAGTTTGGCATATTTGACTGTTTCCATCGAAGTGGCAGAAGGACAAATTGCATGTGACTGTGGAATCATCCGGACAGTTTTGCTTGGCTAATGACAAAGCGGCTGGAAGTGAATGTGATTATTTCACATTCTAAATGATATGAGAACCAACTTTGTCATGCTGTCTGCTCTTGTGGTGTAGACGTGTTACGTTCTTCCAGGATGTTCTTCTGATTAAAGCATAATGTCAGCATCCATGCAGTGTTGCTGGTCAGTGGTGGTCATGGATTATCAGAGGTGGCATTACAATAACAGATGAAACGTTGTTGGAAATATAAAAAGTGACACATGAGCTGCGTCCGGGTGACTTTGTGTGTATTTGTTTGTGTGTTGTCTGCAGGAGTCCATTTTTGAGGACCTGGAAGCCAAGCAGAGCGTCTTTAAAGCTTTAGAGACTCACGTGGGAGAGGGTGTGGTCCTCAGCAGCTCCACCTCCTGCCTGATGCCGAGCAACGTGTTCTCCCGAGTCCAGAACCGCACTCGATGCATTGTATCTCACCCGGTCAGTGCCGTTCACACGGATTTCTCATGGAGAACACATTCTGTCTTGTGTCATTTTCAACCAATCAGATGTTTTTTTAAAATACTGCGCTTTTCATGTTGAATGAATGAATAAATCCAGTAACGGTCAGGCTGCACCGTGACACCGGTCCCGATTAGCATTGTATTAATTCGATATGTGTTTGTAGATAAAGATGACACTAAGTAGATAATAGTAGTATGTGCAGATAAGATCTGATGCATTTGTAAATCTTGGTAAGATGGTGTATGCACCAGAATTCTTCTTGATTTTGAGAGTCTGTGCTCAATATATCAACATTTAGCTCTGTGTGACGCTTTTATCAACACCGAAACCTTTGTTTCAATATTGTATTTTCAATTATCACCATTTCTATGTACCACATTGGAATTGTAAGCAAAATCCAGGGTCTTCACATAAAGCGCCCCTTATCTATGTCCATGTAAAGACGTGGTCCCAAGAGGTAGGGGCAGTGGTGGCCTAGCGGTTAAGGAAGTGGCCCCATAATCAGAAGGTTGCTGGTTCGAATCCCGATCCGCCAAGGTGCCACTGAGGTGCCACTGAGCAAAGTACCGTCCCCACACACTGCTCCCCGGGTGCCTGTCATGGCTGCCCACTGCTCACCAAGGGTGATTGGTTAGATGCAGAGGACACATTTCACTGTGTGCACCGTGTGCTGTGCTGCTGTGTATCACAATGACAATCACTTAAAAAACAAAAAACAAAAAAAAAGTTGCATGCTCTCACTTCTTGTTTATTTCTGTAAATCCTGAATTAGCAGACACTCCCCACATACTACGTGTGTAATGGGGCCACCAAAATCTGTCCTCGAGTGCCGCTGCCAGTGCATTATAATGAAACTGCACTGAACTTTGTCCCGCTCTTTTAAAAACACTGGAATTCCAGCCTTATCTCCTGGCACACCTTCCCTTCCTTCCTCTGGTTAACAGTGAGAGACAGTTCACCTTTACCTGTTTACCCGGTGAATGTTTAATCCTGGCAGGCTCGCCTCAGATTATCGGGGTCAGATGAAGAGATAAGGATGGGCGTAGTTGATTCGATCGTCTGAATGGGGGTGCCTTTCTCTGCCCTGTAGGTAAACCCACCTTACTACGTGCGCCTGGTGGAGCTGGTGCCGCACCCGGAAACACTCCCAACTGTGGTTGACCTCGCCTACTCCCTCATGACCGAGGTGGGCCAGGCCCCCGTCCGTCTCAACAAGGAGATTGACGGCTTTGCCCTGAACCGCGTCCAGTACGCCATCATTGCGGAGTCTTGGAGGCTGGTGAAGGTGGGTAAAGCAACAAAGCACCCCCCTCCCTTTCCCAACAACTTCCTCCCGAGTCCCTGAGCGGCAACACACCCTGCCCTGTCCTGTGGGTGATGAGCTTGTCCTCCACACAGGATTACAGTAATTGCTGCAATCTTTGTCTTACGCCAACCTTTGTCTTCAGTTGTCCCGAACTCCGAGAGAGGCGGGGCCGATCTGCTGACAGTGGACCCTCTGTCTTTGTGTCCAGGAGTAAGCGAACATCCTCCTTCCTCTTTTCGGTTTAACTTTGTTTGTGTGGTGAAAAAATCTCACACAGGACATTTTCTTCCTGCTTGTACACTTTACCTGAGAGCTGAAGTATATCAGATGCAGGCTGAAATGTTCTGGGCCCTGATCCTTTCTTCCGCCTGGTCCCTGCCGGCGTCTGCCCTGAAACAAAGAGTCGAGTCAGGAGAAGCCCTGCCGCCTCAGATCTGCTGTCAGCATGGCAGACTTCCCTGAAACAGGGAAAAAGCTTCGCTGGGCAAACCATGCCTGTAATTTGGATTTTTATGAAGTTGAACTCTAATAAGGAGGATGAGCATGGACTCTTTGTTTGGAGAGAAGACAGAAGGAGACAGAAGGGCTTCTGTTTCTTCCCCTCCCCAAGTCTCTTTAGGAAACTGGCAAATGAAGTACTGAAGTACCTATGGAAGGATGCACACCTGAGATTGGTCCTGTGAATAAATTTTTACAGCTAGGGTGTGTCTGGAGGTCCCCGCACCCTCACCACTGGTGATGTTGATGTTGGGGTGGTAGTAGCCTAGGGGTAACACACTTGCCTATGAATCAGAAGACCCAGGTTCAAATCCCACTTACTACCATTGTGTCCCTGAGCAAGACACTTAACCCTGAGTGTCTCCAGGGGGGGACTGTCCCTGTAACTACTGATTGTAAGTCGCTCTGGATAAGGGCGTCTGATAAATGCTGTAAATGTAATGTTTTTTTTATTCAGTAGCAAAAAAACAATGAAATGCAACTTGTTAAAAACTTGTTGTATTCTGGGGATTAACTGTCGAATCAATGAACAAACATTTCTATAAATTTAGAGAAAAGTGAAGCTACACTGTGGACTAATCACAGCTTCTTATGGGTGAAGGTGCATTTTACCTCGCTTTTTGTCATCAAAATAATTCTTTTGCACAGAACTTGACATGTGACAGGTCACAAAATGTCTCTATGCTTAAATTCTTTGAAGCAACCTTCTATGCATAACTAAATATTTGTGTGAAACTTCATTGCCTCTCAGTATAAATGACCTGTCACATATTAGCAAGTGAATTCTTCTGAGGCATACACCCCCCCCCCCCCCCCCCCTTTACCGAGGAATGTGCTCTGAGAACATTCACAGACCAAACAGGCCAGTTTGCTCTTCACAAAGTGATCTTTTGGGTACTGCCAACATGTCCAATGGGTCAGTCATAAACAGTCGCATTCTACCAGAACCACTCCCCTGATACGCTTGTAGTTGTTGTTTTTCTGCTGCTCATTGGAAAGTTAAATTAGTTTGTGCCTCTACTAACAACCACATGTATAGAAATATTAGCATATTAGAGATTCTGTAATTTGCATATTGCATTGCGTGGAATTCAGTCAGTGCTGGAGGACATGGTGAAATTGAAATTCTTTCATGTTTACCATGTTGCTTCCTGCCTTTTTAACCATTTTATACAGCATGTAAATCGAGCTGCTCAGCCATTTTTCTAAAGGTTGATTACTATTTTACCTTTAAGAATAGCACTTGTTCCCATCATAACATTTTCCTTTTTCAGTGGCATCAGACCAGACTGGTTTGAAAGTGTTTCTTTACCAAAAGTCCCTTTTTGAGTATGAAGTGCTCCCTTTGTATTCCAAATCCTGGACCGCTGAGGTGCCACTGAGCAAAGTACCATCCCGACACACTGCTCTCCGGGCGCCTGTCATGGCTGCACACTGCTCACCAAGGGTGATCGTTAAATGCATAGGACACATTTCGTTGTGTCACTGTGTGCTGTGCTGCATGGTTTCACAATGACAATCACTTCACTTTCACTTTTAAGTTGATTATAATATTGTAGTACCTGTCCATACTGCCAGTTTGAAGAATATTCGGAAGGTGAAGAAAGCATCAAGCTGTTTTTACCGTTTTCACCAAGAAAGAATAGAATAACACTTACATCTACCTGAATCATTGATCTCATGATTATTGCTGGGTTACAAGATTGTGGGATTTGTCCTGTTGTTGTGTTTGCAAGCATCTGAATTTGTTGTGCTATTTGCATAGCTATCTTAGTGTTAGGTGAGATTCTTTCGTAGACCATTAAGTAATTTAAATGAGTCATGATAGCCGGGAGCTACATAGCAGCGAGCATCCGGCCAACTGTTTACGAAGCCAGCACTTATGTAACATTCTCATAAGAATTTATTTGTAACCTGCCCAGCTCAGCTCATTTTAAAAAGACTTTTGACATACTTTTAGTTGTACTGAATGGTTAAATGGACGTGTGTATAGGCCAGTGGGTCTGTTTTTGATCATCTGTGCATGATTATTTTTGGTTATTAAGATCTTAATTAGTCAGCGTAACAAACAATAGCAAAAACGCTTCCACCTGCCTTGTGAAAAACGTGTTGCTGCCAAGCAGTGATAGTACCTCAGACAAGTGAAAATACATACCCGTTGTTGCCAGCTGGTGGTGCTATGTCTACCAGGGGTTTTGGGCATGTGTGTCACCGTAATAATATTAACCAATGTGTTATAAATGTTCAGCACTATCAACTGATTTTACATTCAGTTCATCAGCAATTTCACACATTGTGGCATATCATAAGTGACATCTTGGCATAATAAAAACAACAACAGTTATTTCTTATATAGCCCATATACTGTATGTGATTATCTCAGTGGGCTTTGACAGTTCCTACAGTTGACACCTCCAACGCTTGACCCGTCACACACAAGAAAAAACTCCACACAAAAAAACTAGGAGAGAAAAAAAGGAAGAAACTCTGGGAAGGAGTGATACAGAGAGGGACGCCCTTCCAGGGTAGAGTGAGCCTGCAATTGGTGTCAGTGCAGGGTTTGTGATGATTTGTCGAAAAATTCTACATTTGTAGAGATGGAAAAGTCCAAAGTGTAGTATAGAGCATCTGTCCACGTTTGATGTACCGGACAGTGCAGAGTAGTTGTTTAGTCCAGTGTCATGGTCTACATTAAGTGTCCATTATCATGCTACTGGTCCATTTGAAGATCCCTGAAGCTTTAGCTGTTATGGAGGTGGTGGCTGTGGTGACCCTCTGGTTCGTTTCAAGACAAATTGTCTATTTAGTAGTTCATCACTAGTGGCTAGGATTCATAATGTATGTCAAATTTCACGTAGAATCCTTAAATTACACCTGGAGTTGAGCTATCTCAGCAGCGGGCACTACAGCGTGTTGTTGTTGTTGCCCTTATCCAGAGTGACTTTAGAATCAGTAGTTAAAGAGACAGTCCCCTTGGAGACTAGCTCAGTTGTATTAAGTGGGTTTTGAAGCTGTGACTTTGTGTGTCTTACCCACAAGGCTACTACATCCCTGTTAACTCATGTATGTACGCAGTCTGGACCTCCCATGCTTTGGCCCTAATGAAGAATGAAGCTTATAACAGTTCATATATGTCATGTAGGACTGGTCACATGTCAGCTATTGTAAGTGTGGTATGTGCCGTGTACTGTCTGGGTTTGGCATGGTGAATGACGCTGAATAGAATGGCTATGAAGGCGGTGATGGGAGTGGATGTTTACGAAGATTATTTATTGATGGAGCCGTTTCTGGTTTCCTAACATGGATCTGTTATACATACATGACAGTTTCATTTTTCACCACTTCCATGCCGAACATTCGTCATGGGACAGCACAGAAGCCCTCGGAATCTCTTATGTCACAAGTGGGTGAACTGGTTTGACATTCATAGTGTGCAGAACTGGTGAAGGTATTCACTAGAGGAAGAACCGAACATTTCCGGCTGGCAGGCTTCCTTCATGAGCTCCTTTGTATTTATGAGGAGCCTGAACGAAGAATGGGGAAATCATTAATAATCCAGTAATAGCGTAGAATGGCAGTCATGTTCATGTTTGACTCATATTGACCGCGCTGGTCCTTTCAGCGGCTGCCGGAGCTAGAAAGTGGAGCGTCTGAGAAAGATGCCGGTTTCTGCGCCGATTACCACCGAGGAACAGCCTCTTTCACGACTCCCCCAAGCTGGACAGCGCCTTGTGACGCCAAGATAACGGGGCCCTTGTTGGCCACTGGAAGCTAACAAAGACCACCCTGTCCCCTCCTCTTTCCCAGCCGGTTGTCCGAGCTTTGATTTCACCCCAGTTCAGCCAGCAGGTACCTGAAACCTCAGGAAATCTGAGCGCCGTGCAGAGCCAGGCCTGGCACGGCCGCCCAGCGCCCCCAGTGTGCCTTCCCATTATTCCGAGCACACAGAACCAGATTATTACAGAAACCCAATATGTTGGGAGCCCCTTTAGAACCACACTGTAGGGATGAAAAGATGTTGGGCTTTAAGAACCAGAATAGACAGATACAGTGGAAGCCTGTTCATCAGATAAGATCGAGGATGAAATGTGGGCATGCTGTCTTGGTGCCATGCAGGAAAAAAAGTTTTTAAACGTGGGTGTTTTTTTTTTTTTTTTTTTTTCCTCTCCGTTTCCAGGATGGAATCATCTCAGTCAAAGACATCGACCTGGTGATGTCAGAGGGGTTGGGCATGCGCTACGCTTTCATTGGTCCCATGGAAACCATGCATCTCAATGCACCTGAAGGTGAGTTCCAGGCAGACACCTTTTGATGTCGCACTAGAGTGACCAGAAATGAGTCTTTACTGTGTGTCATTTGTATGGTTCCTTGCTTCAGAAACTTATCTAGCTGTTCTCAATTTAAATAATTAAAAGCTTCATATAATTCCAAGTCCCTTTTTTCAATTTGGAGTTTATAAATCCTGGCCTTGCTCAAAGTGCCCTACCTGACATGGTCTACCTGAGCAGAACTACACTGATGAGCCTTCAGAACTTTGTTGATTAATATTATTATTAAAATTCCTTCCCCTTTCATCTGTATGGTATGGAGTCTAAATTCCTCTTCTTATATAGGCAGGTGCTAAAAACTGGGGATCAGAGCTTCTTACTCACAGAACAGCTTATTAAAAGTCATAATTGCATTTTACTTAGAGCATTTTTATTTTTT
Organism: Denticeps clupeoides; assembly: GCF_900700375.1. Taxonomy (NCBI): domain Eukaryota; kingdom Metazoa; phylum Chordata; class Actinopteri; order Clupeiformes; family Denticipitidae; genus Denticeps; species Denticeps clupeoides. The sequence continues at coordinate 12,397,547 of NC_041715.1, forward strand.
TTTGTCCAGAGTTGTCATGCTGCGGGAGTTGTTATTCTGGAAATGCTATTTTGTTATTTGTCATATTTGTCATTGTTTAGCTTCTTCAGATGCATTACTTTGTGATATGAAGCTACAACAAAACAAAATTTCCGAACTTTAATAGCAAATAAAACGTGTGCCAAGTGCCAGAAATGAACTAAACAATCTAGATCTAGCAACAAAAAGAAACCATAAATATTAATGGGCATGAAGCCCTAGGGAAAATTTGGCATCTGCAGCCTTGTGACTGAACCGTGTCAAACAATGCAAGAACCATAGAATCACGCTGGTGCTTTGGGCCAGACATACACTTCACATGTCCTATGCATGGAGAGTCCTCATGAGCATGGAGAATGTCAGAGGTCCGTGTGAAATCTGGAGAGTAACCCCATTCACGTTGTTCGTGCGCCCCCCCGTCTGGACATGTGACGGGTCCTGATGGAATGAGCCTTGTTACATAAGAGGTGTCGCATTATTTTTCTCATAGTACCACTCTAAACGTATTCATGCACATCAGGTACAAAACCACTTGAGTCATGCTCCATGACTTTCGCCCACTTCCCAGAAGCAAGACTTCACCCTAAAACAACAGAGTCATTCCACTGGTTGGAGAGAAATCAGCGATGGGACAAGCACGTTCCCTGTTCACATCAGCAGCACAATGGCTGCATTTGTTACAGCAGGAAATCGATTGGAATGGGAATGTGTGCGATAGACTGGGGGAAATGATAGTGATAGTGAACATGGATACATCGTTTTTGCCCAAACGTGCCCCTTCTGTAACCTTTCTCACTAGTGCTACTTTTTGGCACAGTGAATCAAGCACTTTAGAGTGATTTATTGCTTGTGTCTTATACAGGTAAAACTTTTTTTTTTTTTTTTTTTTAAATAAAAAGTTTGAACTTCACTAAAACAATATGATATTATTTGACTAACTGCAGCTGACTTTGCCTCGTGATTTTTTTGTGGAACAAATGCACTGCATGTGCATGGCTATAATGTGTGTGCAGCAGAGATGAATTTCATTGTTTTTTTGCCTTAAGTGGGGAAAAAAAAGGCCACCCGGGCCATTCATGCAGAAGTCCAGGTTGTTCCAAAAGAGTTCCTTTTTTGGTTGATCTGATATCTCCGCGTTGCTGTTCGTGCTGGAACAACATCATTGCAGGTCGGGGTTATGTGCAGGTGAACACCAATGCTGGGGTATCAGATTGTGCTTCCTTTGTGCTTTTGAAAAATTGTTACGATGTGTACCAGTTGCAGACAGACGCAGACAGTGTACCGAGGGACAGATGAGGCAATATCAGGCACAAGGACAACTGTACCTTTGTGACTTAAAAGCTCCCCTTTGCATTGTCCCTTGAAGAAAATGTTGTGAAAAATTAGACTTGACCTTAAACTTGATTCTGGATTAAAGGAAATATCAAACCTTGCTCCAGTTAGGATGAGACAATACAGTGTTGACACCCTTTTTTTTTTTTTTTTCTTCTGTAAGGCCTGGAGGACTATCTTCAGCGCTACCGGCAAGGAATAAGGAGGGTGCTGGCAACCTTTGGGCCTATACCTGAATTTGCCGGTGAGGAAGCTGCAGCTATCAACAAGGTGGGTGGCCATATTTCATCCTGTGGAATCCTCCCTAAGTTGAAGCGTTGTTTTATTATTTGACGGCAGCTATAAACTTGCTTACTTAGTTATTTTGCATTATTGGAAAACGATTGGATTTTTCAATTTGAAATTCAGCTGTTGAACTTGCTCAGTGGGACCTTGGCGGATCGGGATTGAATTTCTTATTTTATAGACACACAATGCCATCAATTGAGAAAGAAGTGTGAAGGTTGATGTAATTTATGCACGTGAGAATTTAATACCTGATTTACAAAGCCTGTCCACAATGAGGAATGAACGTTCTGAAGAACCATCCACAGGAGATCGGTGAGCTGATCCCCGGTGACCAGGAACATCTCTCGGCCAGGAGGGAACGGCGGGACCAGCTCCTGATGGGCCTGTCTAAGCTCAAGAAGTGAGCTCCTGCTCTGCCTGGCAGGATGGAGGGTCACCTGAACCCTCTGCGACCTCAGCACTGAACATCAATGAAGCCTTCAGGAATGGTCCTTTGGACGTTTGAAATCTGCGAGAAACAAACAAAAAAAAAAAAAAAGTAGTAATTACTGTACAATTACTGTAATAATTGTTTCATTCGTATTGATTAATTCACTGAATTAAAAGGGATTGACACTTACTGTCACCGCGCTCTACAGAATGTTCTGTAAAAAGCAGGCGGCGTAAATAAACTGCAGGGGCCTGACGCAGAGACCTGCAGCTGACCAGTTACCAGCGAGCACTAACCAGTACTAGTATCAACTCAAACCGCTGACCTCTGGCGTGACCCGCACTGTGGCGGTGAGGAGATTTATAGGAAGGAGATAATAGTCAATGGTGAGAAGGATATACCCAGGATGCAGGTGACATGCTGCTCCCAAGGTCGGGTACGCGGGGCATGTCGGGAGGAGGAGGAGGAAGATGATTGGGATGATAAATATGAATGTTATGTGGTTGACAGTAAATGCACTTGAAAAACACTGATGAAATGTACAATTGTGAGCGTTTCGCAAAGCAAGATCATCGAAGAGTCCAATCACAACTTCCTGGATTTTTTTATTTTCCTTTAAATCAACTCCACGTCCGATTTGGTTTATCATCTTTTTTTAGTTGGACCCGCGGCTGCGGTGGTTCCGAAAGCGCTGGTTTTAAATAATAAATTCCTGGTTCCCGGCGACTGAGGGGCAGCCATGGTGTAAACAGACCTGATTCGGATGCTGGACGAGCGACATTCATGCGCCGACTCCACCCAGCAGGAGGAGGAGGAGGAGGAGGAAGAACCTCCTCAAGACAAAAATCAGGTGCAGCGAACGAGCGCGTCACACCGGGGACTCGCCGCCTAAATCCGACACTTGTGTCTATGGAGGGATTCTGATTTTATACACACACACACACATATCGTATTTATCTATTCCTTTTTATCGCGAGGTAAGTTCATTCATTCGTTAATTCGATTTCATTTACCATTTTTACGAAGCGTCCACGTGATACAGTAGCGGGCGGTGCGTGGAATCTCAACAACAGCGATATAATGATGTAAATTCTCTCTAAAAAAAAAAAAAAGATGTACATGTGAACGATTGTAGTAAGTTTTTGAAATTCAGGAATGAATGGGATATTTGCGTGGAACGTTCCGGTGGTTTCTACCGTCTCGCTTGTAACAAAAAATCTACTTTAGAGGGAATGGCCGAAGGTGCTTGTTCTTAAACTCTTTTATTTTACTGAGAGCCAAGTGGGGAATAGTTCGGATTTGCACCATTTCGCTTCTAGTCCAGAACCAGCACGGCTCGATAATATTCAACATTCACAAAGACATTTAACCAAGAAACCGACGCAGAGTATCAGCAGAATGGAGCAGGTCCAGGACCAGTAGACCTGCTGGTATCCTCCTTTGGTCGTACGCCCAGGAGTAAAGGCTGAGTTAGTAAAGGTGTGTGTGTGTGTGTGTGTGTGTGTGTTGTCAGGTGGTGTGAAAAATGAGTTGGGGGACCCTGTACACCCAGCTGGGTGGCGTGAACAAGCACTCCACAAGCCTGGGAAAGATCTGGCTGTCGGTGCTCTTCATCTTCCGCGTCACCATCCTGGTCCTGGCCGCCGAGAGCGTGTGGGGGGACGAGCAGTCGGACTTCACCTGCAACACCCAGCAGCCCGGCTGCAAGAACGTCTGCTACGACCATTTCTTCCCCGTCTCGCACATCCGCCTGTGGTGCCTGCAGCTGATCTTTGTGTCCACGCCGGCCCTGCTGGTGGCCATGCACGTCGCTTACCGCAAGCGAGGGGAGAAGAAGGACATCATCGCCTCCCAGGGCGAGAGGTCCAAGACCAACGACCTGGAGAGTCTGAAGAAGAAGCGGCTGCACATCACGGGCCCACTCTGGTGGACGTACACGTGCAGCCTGTTCTTCCGCCTCGTCTTCGAGGCCGGATTCATGTACGCTCTCTACTACGTGTACAATGGTTTCCAGATGCCCCGACTGGTCAAATGTGAGCAGTGGCCCTGTCCCAACAAAGTGGACTGCTTCATATCACGTCCCACCGAGAAAACCGTCTTCACCATCTTCATGGTGGCCTCCTCCGCCACCTGCATGGTGCTCAACGTCGCCGAGCTCGTCTACCTCATCATCAAAGCCTTGATGAGGTGCTCGGCCAAGAGCCCCGCGAGGAACCACGTCAACGTCCACTCGGACTACTCAACCAGGGAGGCCTACATGCACAACAAGACCAACGAGATGCTGCTGTCTTCATCCAGTGACTCCTCCAGCAGCAGGGCCACGTGACCCCCATCAGCCGAGCGCAGGGAGGACAACCTCAGTATTCCAGACTCGTCTGGTTTCGTGAAGGATTTTAAATCGGGAACGAGGTGGTGCACATGTGGCATGCAAATTTATGCAAAAAAAATAATGTGCACATTAAAAAATAGTATCTATATTTGCCATTAGGTGTGCTTTGCCTAAATAAAACGATTCATGAAGTAGACACCTTTAATACGCGGTGGCTTTTAGATTAATGCGTTTTGGGCAGCAGCGCCACCTGGTGGCCATTATGTTTTAGCGCACAATACAGTTTTTTCGTTTATTGTGTTGTTCTTGTACATTTGACGCCAATAGCAATAATCATGATATGCCATCGTTTTAATACACTGTAGAGCCAAGTAAGAAGTTTACAGGTCTGTGAATTTTTTGTTTTTGAGAGTTATGTAGTTGGCATCATGGGAGACATTTTGATTATACTTTGCTATCTCTGTGCATTTCCATGTTAGTTTTTCTATTTGAACAGGCCCAGTGAAATGAATATGCGATCAAATGTTGCCTCGAGTTCCGTTCAGAGGCCTGACTTTCAGATCTTTTTTCTTATTAAATATGGAAGGCCGTAAGCTTTTTCCACTGACATTTGTATGTAAAGTATGTTTATATTAAATGCTGAAAAGTGTTTGGCGGTAGAAATGATTTCTTTTGTGAGGAGTTTAGTGTTACATCCTTGAGTTGTTTGTATTTGTCACTAGAAACGCTCATGTCCAGAAACTGTATTAAGCCGGCCTGACGTGATGTTGCCTGTGGAGCCTACTATAGGAGTAGGGCCCATTTTAGTATATGGGGTTTTCTATTCTGGACCTTGTTGTCAGGGTAGACCGTGAAGAGGGATTGTTGAGCCAATGTGCCTTCTGTCTTTGTTATTATAATGTAATATGTTTTTATTGAAGTACACATCCAGGTAATTTGCATTTCCTAACTACCTAGACAATAGTTTTTACACATTCTGTGCTTGTCTGCCATTAAATGAATCAAAGCATAACGTATAATTTTAAACATTACAAAGAATGCAATATCATGGAGAATTTAAGGATCTTTATGCATTAAAACAATTGGATATCCAGTTGCACTCTAAATGTATCTGTCTTTTCTGTCATAGAGGTTTTAAAATAAAAAATGTATTAACTATTTTGCCATTGTGAGTTTTTTTGGTTTGCTCTTGTCCATGCATTAATAAGCTTCTTCTGAAGCTCGGCTGGTACTGCCATTACACTACACCATTCACTGTGTGGCATCACAGCAAATAAAGATAAGTGTACTGAATAAACGATATTCCAGAAGGGAGTACAGTAATGTAGTAAAGGTTTAAAGAGCACCACAGCTTCCTTTCACCGGATCAAAGCAGGCAAAAAATCAGAAACCTAACAAGAGAACCAAATGTTAGAGTGAACTTCAACAGAGTTTTTTGGGGGAAAATTTTGTTAAAAAAAGAACCACAAGAACGAGCTCGCCGGTGTGCGCATGCGCAGGAGGGTTCGTCCTTACGCGTGTAGCGGCGGTGCCGGCGTGTGACTCGTTTTATACTTTATACCTAATGAGATATGAGAACATTGCACTGGGTGCGTCGCCGACCTCCACATGTCGTTAATATCGGTTTGGACCGGAATGCCCATTGAAGTGTGCGCTGCTCCGTGTTGAACGGGGCAGAATTGCGTGATTTGGGGGGGGGGGGCGTGGCGTGGCGTGCGCCCCTGTGCGCTGGTGACTCTCCGGACGCGCTCATGCATGCTCATCCGACGTGACATTGGCGATGGCCGGGGACGCGACAGCCCATCACCGAGAAAAGTAACTTTCTCTCTTCTCCCCCCCCCCGCGAAGACGCCGGCGCGCCGGTCCTCCCACGCAGTCCGGTAAGCTGGCAAAGCTGCCAGGATCCGGGGGGGACAGGGGACAGGGGACAGGGGAGGGCTCCGGATACCTGAAGGTATGGTCGAGACGGGTGGGTGACAGCGGACCCCCTCTGCACTGTCGCAGGCAGGCGCCACCTTTTCATCACGCAACTTGTGTTATATTAGATATATATAGATATATATAGATATAGATATATTAGAAATGTCTGTAGAAATGTCTGTTCCTGCTCCCAGCCTGCACTCAGCTCCAGCAGGTCTAAAGCATCACCTTATCACCTTATTATAGAAATGGCAGTAATAAAAAAATTAATCTATACATCAGCGTAGATTTATTTTTGGTTTTATAATAGACATATTTATGTGGTTGTATATAAATGTTTCACAGACGTTTTTTTTTTAGTTCAGTTAATCAGAAAATCAATTCATTTTATTTTAACAGATTGCTCAAATTTTTAATGATTTAATTGATTCTTTATATAAAAACTTACAAAACACAATAAAAAGTTGTTTTTTAATGTATTTACTAGCGACTTTTACGTAGCAGAAAGAATGCTTGAGCTCATTTTCACTTAAATGAATTGGCAATTTATTTTGTTATTTATTGATACATGCATTATGGCCACAAGCACACAGTTATCTTATATTACACTAAATGCTTCTGTTTTTCTTTTTTTCCAGGTACACCAAATACATATTCAACTTTAGTCAATGGATTTATTACCCACAACACAAGCACATTTTAGTAAGTGAACTTTCTTATAATCTTTTAATATTACTTTTAATAAAAGTTTACTCTCAGATGCCTGTTAAAACCTCCCAACAAGCACTGCGGTGCCTTATTATTGACAGCTTAGCAAGTTAAAAACTAAAAAAAACAATCTGCCGGATTTTTTGGGAGCGCGTTTCTGTGCTGCTGTGCGTGCGGTGGTGATGTTTCAGCATTTTAAGATGTGCTGGGCAAACAGGATTTGGGCACAATTCTGTAACAGGGCTGTCAGTGGGAACTGTGGAATCCGGCCTCGCACGGCTCCTATACGCTGTCCTCGCTGGGCTTACCGCTGTTTTTCACCATTATAATGTTGATCTCAGCACATGCCAGCTGGGCAGTGGAGCGAGCAGGTGAGGGAGAACGTGTGTGTGTGTGTGTGTTCGTGTGTGTGTGTGTGTGTGTGTGAGGCAGACAGTAAATACCATGTAATTGCCAGCAGTTAAAAGTTTCAGAGATTTCGCATTAGAAGAGACTTCCCATTTTGGTGCATGTCAGCGCATCAGCGTTCTATAAAGTTGAACGTTTAGAGTGGAACTCGCTTTTTTTTTCGGAGCTTCGATTGTGTCCCGTGAATGCACTTGTACGCGACCAGACAAATCAGCTTGTTCCCGCTGTTTGTCTGGCCTCTTTCCTGTTGTGTCCGCTCCTCTGTCGGACAGCGTGGTTCCAGCGCGAGGACTGTTAACCGGACTGAGCCCAAAACACTCCGTTCCTGTTTTGTGTTCTCAGCTGGTAGTTTGCGTTTCCTTTGATTCCTGAGTCCTGATGATCTCTCTTTCCCCCTCCTCCCCTCATTGTCTCCTCTTCCCTTTCCTCTCTACCCCCTTTGCTTTGTTCACTCCTGACCGTACGTTCTCCCCAGGCTAGACACCGTGAAGCATGGGTGACTGGAGCTTTCTGGGTCGGCTGCTGGAAAACGCACAGGAACACTCGACAGTGATTGGCAAGGTCTGGTTGACCGTACTCTTCATCTTTAGGATCCTGGTGCTGGGCGCGGCGGCGGAGGAGGTGTGGGGCGACGAGCAGTCGGACTTCACCTGCAACACGCAGCAGCCCGGCTGCGAGAACGTCTGCTACGACCAGGCCTTCCCCATCTCGCACATCCGCTTCTGGGTGCTGCAGATCATCTTCGTGTCCACGCCCACGCTCATATACCTGGGACACGTCCTGCACATCGTGCGCATGGAGGACAAGCAGAAGGAGCGGGAGGAGGAGCTGAGGAAGTCCAGCAGGTTCCGGGAGGAGGCGGAACTCCTGTACCAGGATGGGGGAGGGGGCGGGAAAAAGGCGAAGCCGCCCATCAGAGACGAGCACGGCAAAATCCGCATCCGGGGTGCCCTGCTGCGCACCTATGTGTTCAACATCATTTTCAAGACCCTGTTTGAGGTGGGGTTCATTCTAGGCCAGTACTTTCTCTACGGCTTCCAGCTGCGGCCCTTGTACAAGTGCGGGCGGTGGCCGTGCCCCAACACCGTGGACTGCTTCATCTCCCGGCCCACGGAAAAGACCATCTTCATCCTATTCATGCTTGTAGTGGCTTGTGTGTCTCTTTTGCTGAATTTCTTAGAAATTTATCACCTCGGATGGAAGAAGGTCAAGCAGGGCGTGACCAATGAGTTTGGCCCCGACCGCGAGTCGCTGGCCAACGCCGAGCCAGAGCCTGCGATCCCCGCCCCCAGAACTGCCCCTTCCACCCTTAGCTACCCCCCAAATTACACGGATGTGACCGCCGGTGGCAGCGCTTTCTTGCAGACGAGGCCAACGTCCCCCTCCGGCGTGGACTTCAAGCTGGAATCCCTGAGCAAGGATCTTCCGGAGACGTCAGCCTTCTACATCAGCAGCAACAACAACCACAGGCTTGCCGCCGAGCAGAACTGGGCCAACCTGGCCACCGAGCAGCAGACTCGGGAGATGAAGGCCACCTCCTCCTCCCCCTCCTCCACCTCCTCGGTCCAAAACCATGTGGCCCCGCCTACCGCCAGCCCCAGCCTGAGCGGTGGCAGCCTTAGTAACGGAAGCAACGAGGCGGCGGACGGGCACGTCGTCACCACGGTGGAGATGCACGCACCGCCCATCGCGGCGGCAGACCCGCGCCGGCTGAGCAGAGCCAGCAAGAGCGGCAGTGTTAGAGCCAGACCCAATGACCTGGCAGTGTAGGTCCACTCAGAACCCCTTACCCCCCCCCCGCACACACATGCCTACATTTTTTTTTATATAAAGTGCAAAAAATAAATAAAAACATAAATGCTACAAACCAAAAAAGGGCAGGAGGCTGGAGGTCAAAAATGTGAGGCAGGCTGCTGGAAGCTAAAGGGATTTTTCCAACGCAGCACATTCCTACAACGCTACAACAGTAAACACTCAGACAGGCCGGGCGGTTGGTGAGTTGTAGAGCACGTTCAGTGGGTCAGGTGTCTTGTGATGAGATTATGTTCTCCACATGGTCTCAGAACGGCGTTACTCGTATAACCTCGACATTTATTTCATGACTGATGAAGCTCTGCCGGTGGAATTGGTGGTTCTGTGTGCTGTTAAATTCTTCATCAGACCTACGGGTCCAGTGTGGCCTAGCGCTAAATGGAGAGCATCGCATGGGCCTACGGACTATTGCACTGGAGCAAGTAGGGAAGATCTAATATATTACGTAACACAGCATTGCAAAATGTTCAACCCTGCTTGGCTGCGGTTTCTAAATTAGATTGTCTAAATTGGTGGTGTTGTCAGGGGGCGTTTTTGAATACCGTACCACCTGGCTAGATTGCAAGGACTTCATGGTACAAGCGCAGGGTCCGTAACAATGAAAAACAATGTTTGCAGTGTCAGAGAAGATGGCTTTCATCAATGCACTTTTCCTATTGCAGGACTGATATGGTACAATGTCAGCGAGTGTGAATTCCTGACGTTGTTTTAATAAAAATAAGTTCAGCTTGATCTATTCCAGCTGCTTGTTTGGTATTTTACGTGCCTCGGTTTTTATATATGTACGCGTGATACTTTGCGTTTTATGGCTTAACTGCGTTTATTGCACTGTATTATGCCGTTTTATGGCTACTGGTAGATTATCAGGGTGCTCGTCTCAAAGCTCGTCTCACTAACCGAGCCTGCAGTCTAAAATCTGGAAGTCCACTTCCACATTCCAATATAACTCAATGAGGTGGGAAAATGCTTTATCTGCAGTGTTCACTGAAGAAAAGGAAGAATATTATTATTTCACATGAATATATTTGCACTGATTATTATGCTTGCGATGTAAATTATATGACCTGAATCAGTATTATTTAATGTGGACAAGTGGGGCTCTTTATTATTTATAGGTCAATATACAGTGCCTCCTCTGACATGAACAGATACTGGATTGCTAGCATCATTCCAGCTCCTGCCTCTACATTTGAGTCTAACAATGAAATATGTATTTATTTTTTAAAAGCCAAAGTGAAGACATACGGCCATTCAAAACCAGGCAAATTACAATATTTCTCCATGAACGACTATAACAAATTAGTTGTCTTTTTGAAGCTTTGGCATTTTATAACCAACCAGTAAAGAACATGAAACAAAATCTAATCGGCTGGTACACAGTTTCAAGGTTCATAATTCAACATTAAAGTAGATGTTTTACTTCCAAAAATGATGTCATACCATGACATCTCAACATTTCTTTTTAACATATAATGACTGCCATCAGAAACAGAAGATCACTTTTTAATCATCTTCATGTAGAACGTGTGAACAGAAGGTGCATACATTATATGTGATGCTTTACAATGATTTTATTCTTCAAAGTGGTATTTTGAAGGAACTGAAACCTATGAGGAAATACCTACTGTCAGTACATGATGTAGCTGGCCCAAAATGAAACAATTCGCACATATTCATTTTTATTTAATTTCAGTTCTTTGGATATTTTGACCCAAGCGCTGAATACCACCTGTAGCAAGTAAAGATATGCTGAGATATGCATCTGATGGATGGGCTTCTCGATCAAACCTTTAGGCTGCGATATTTAAAAACATTTCACATGCCATTTATCAAAATCCCAGAGGCCACATTTTGTGATCTAAAATGAAAAACTTTGCATATCATTGCTTGTCACTATTGCTTGTACTACCAGAAAAAAATACATTGCTTTCAGAAGTATGTAAAAACTTTTCAGTGTATTCAGAAAGAAACTCAAGTGTGTGTTATTTTGTAATTTTGGTTTTTAAAGTTTACACTGGTGAATGAAAATTTGCACATATAGGCCAAAACAAAGTGTTCTGTGACAGGAAAAGGACAATGGCTACGAGAAATGTCTTAATGATTATTTTGCATTACAGGCAGTATTACAAAAGCAAACATGAATTTCAGGATTGAAAAGAGTTTCTCTCTTTTTTCAACTTAGAGTAAGCATTCAAGTATGGCTTTAATTGCATTCTCACAACATTCCCGTGACTCCCTGATGATGCCCTAATGTCACACCAAAATGAGGGTGGCTGTGTGACCCATGAATTCTTTTAATTGCCCAAAGTCTTTCTTGGATTGTCGATATCTCATGCAGAGCATGATATCACAGGCCGGTCAGAAAACCCTCTACAACAGCCTGTTTCAAAGCTGTCTTATGGGAAACGCCTTATGTATTAGAATTTTGTAAGATCAAGTTGATGTAAATGTTCATTTACCTCAGATGTTTACAGAAATGTTACTAAATAAAAATTTTTGTAACATATTGCTTTCCTGCACTGATTACTGCAGATGTTTGTTCTGACCTGGCTGTTTAGGTCACCAATACAGAGGAGTTATCAGGAGTGATTATATATCTCCTCATTTCAGAGCATGCAACGTGTTGCCTGAACCAAGTCAAGTGCACTGAGCTGCATAAAAACAGTGAGGTGGTGGTGGACATTTCTGCCCAACTGGAGTTTTGATAACGTAACACCAAAGGTTGCATCACAATATGTTGTTGTAACCATTTTTGTCCCAGTATAGTAATGAAAATGAAAAGGCCCCTATGTGCACAGTGGCTACACAGTCTTTGTTGCACTACAAAGATTCCTTTAACTGTTGACTCACATCACATGGTGGTCACAAGTCAAAATCAACAATTCACGGTACTTCAAACATTCACATTCATGTGAACTTTAACCTTCTTCTGTTCCAAACAATTCCAAAAGAAGCCAAATAATGCATTACATTAGACAGGAAGACACATATAGCACGAATGACACTGCACTTTGCTTCATAACACATCATATAATGACACAATTTCATTATGTGCTCGTAATTAAAATAACATGTACTGTAGCAATTTCACATATTGCTTCAACATAAACCAGATTGTTTCACATCTCAATGCAATACAAGATTTTGATCACATGCTTGCTCACAGGCTACGAAAACTCCAAGCATTCAGATACTTGTGCATAAAATGACTGTAAAGGAAGTACAAAAGTACAGGGATTCAGTGCTATTCCAGGAGAATGTCCAGTCATTATTAGCTAATTAATGAGCATCTGAGACGTATTTAGGTTTGAAACTAGAACATTCTAGTTTGAAACTAGAACAGGTTCCTCCTGTTATATGGAAAACCAAAGGTTACAAATGCACGAAAAAGCAATTCTCAAGCATGATGGAATAGGTCCTAGGGCCAGGCACATAGCCCAAATTATTTTAGTTATGACATGTCAATGCCAATTATTTGCAGACTGCGAGACCCGACTGGTCACAAGGCTGTTAGCAACAGTGCAAGTAGAATAGAGTATTAGTATTGCTCTTGACTAATTTGAAATGGAAAATTTTACTTCTAGGAAAGTGAGAATCGAATATCGTCCCCAACTAATGTCAGCATGCTAATATGTTCACACACATAAAAAGTAACTCATACTGAATTATGGTTCAAGTGATATGCAGTCACAGATTGCAGGAAGTGTTTACAACAGCTTTGAATGTGGTTCAACCAGCTTTCAAAACCGGAAATTACATTTATTAATGTTGCCGGTTTTGTTGGCTAGCTAACCAAGCTAGGAATCTGAGGGAAAATGGCAAGATATTCACAGTATTCCTTCATTAAAAGAAGGAAATGTGCTGTTAAAGTGAATATAACTTTCATACCTAAGTCATTGTCAGCTTTCAGTCTCAACCTTCGAGAGAAAATGACATGCAAAGTACTTGCTAACTTGCTCTTGCACTGTCCACGTTCTGGCGTGACAATGTAAATTTCCCACAATTTCCCACTCCCACATCTTAACCCGTGTTTTAGAACAGAAAAAAAAGTGTGTTTGCCCACATTCTGCTTTAATCATTCAGGAAACACAATAGTGAGATCTGAATTAGCCTGTGTGTTATTTTCGGAGTGGAGTATGAACAGAATGTGCAGGAGTAAATGTTGTGTAAGACGATAACCACACATAACTCTGTGGTGTTTTGAACTCAGTGCTAACTGCTAACGATTTTTAATTGATTTTAAATCAATCTAGAAATCTATTGACCAGTAGTTTGTCAAACCTGGTCAGGCTAAAATTTAATACTTACACTTGAGCAAAAGTAGCCGTTATCAAAAACAAGTCCTAATGTCACTTTTGAAACAGGACTCATTTTAACAACGTTAGGTGAAAAGCCTCTTCACAGAAATATTTCAGCGGAATTTCATTAATTCGTCTGATGACAATTAAAGTGATAATTGGAGGACAACTATACCCATTGGGTAGAACCAATGAAAGAACAGGATTTCAGAAAAGGCAACTTTTAAGTTTAAACTTGGATTAAAAATAGGTGCACAACTGAGGATTCATTTTTTACTATTGCACTGTAGTGACAAATATAAACTGAGTAAATCGGATTTCCTAGTGTTTGAATAAAAAGACACGTGCCACTCACACTGCACAACGCAGCATTTCCCCAAAAAGTCAGGAACCTGCTGTACATTTTTATCGACTCATAAGTAAAAAGGAGTGGCACACAATGTCGTGGAGTATGTTTGAAGTATACCTTTTAAAGTAAAAACTCTCCCAGAATGGAAATACTTGCATTTACTACAACTGGAGAGGCGGGTAGTGGGTCGAGGGGGCTGGGGGGAGGGTGGCGGCTGAAGTGGCCTACCCACTTGCTGCCGAGTGTCGCTAGATGCCTGCCTGTCGAGGAAAGGGCGAGGGAGTGAGCTGTGAAGGTCTGTGGCCGTGTGACAGACCTGCCTCTCAGCCCGCGGCCTAAGACGGTTATTTATAGCCTTTAATCACCGAACAAATTGCCTGTGGCCCCCCTGCAGCACGAGCGCTTTGGCCGCTCGTTGTTTATTTCAGGAATGCCCTGGATGGTTCTACGAGGCCTTCACCCCCAGCCTCTTCTGCACACACAGGCCCTAAGTAAGTAAGTGCGCAACAAGTTTCCATTGTAGCATGTGTGAGTGCACATATGTTATGACGCTTAATAATAGCCGAGTGAAAATCCAAACGCCGGCTTCATAATTGAGAGAAATGGCAGGATAATCATAACACCGTGGCGTTAAAAGGGGAACACTTGTATGTCTTACACAAGGTAATGTTATGATCAGTGCCCAAGCGCTCAGACGCATGAAGATCACAAGGGATTCAAGAGACCTGTGCTCTACAGCTCTACCTATATTTTTGGGATAAGAAGTATAATTCTATAATAAAGTATAATAAAAATAGTATAGAGTGTATTGGCCACCCTTATTTAAGATTAAAACATTTGTTAGAAATGACCAGATGTGGTGTTATCTCTAATGTTTAGACCTCAAATGTATGACACCACCTCACCAATTCATGTAATCCACTTGGGTGATGAGAAGAAAGTCATTTTTCATTCTCCGTTACGTATTAAATTACTGCATTGTTGAGCCACTGAACATGGTCTATTTCTGATCCGGCGTGAAGTGCTCTGGCCACACGCTCTCCAGAGGTGGAGACTGAGGTGGAAAAGGAGACCTCCCACCACCCATCTCCAGTGGGAACGTGGCCTGTAGTCAGATGGGTGACAGGAACGGCCTCCCAGTGTTCTCTGAAGCAGGGATAGGTCATCCTAAATTTAACTTAATCCCCTTCAGAGACAAGGGTTTAAAACCAACTGCCCCCAGGGTGCAGCTCAGCTATGATTTGATGGATAGACTGCAGGCATTCAAGAAAAAAAAAATTGTACAACCAGGCAGAATGGACACGCAAGATAATAACACACACTGCGAATCCACATTAAATACAAACATGAAGCTGTGGTACTTGGTGTGTGATCCTTGTCCTATGGGGCATTCACCAGGTGTCATACTCTCATTCACACAAACACAAAAGTCAGAATTGCAGTTGTCATCCATTCTACCGCTCTATTCTCTCCCGCCGTAGTGCAGCTGTACCCTCCACGACTCTGCCCTCCCCGCCCCCAGGACCTCTGTTGTTTTATAATTAAATGGTGACATTAGATCATATCATGTAATTTGAAAAGGATTCAGCGCCCATTACAGGGCCTAATCGCCACCTATAGTCTGGGCCTCGCCTCCACTGCAGGCCTATCCCACATGACCCTGCTGATCACAGCGCTTCCTTTATGCTGCCTGAAAGGACTGGGATTGAACACAACCATAAACACACACACACACACACACACACACACGAGTGGGAAAAATGTTTTCACCCACATTCGCCAGGCTCTCTCTCTCTCTGTGTGGGTGTGTGTGTGTGTACAGGAATATGGTAGGGTCAAATGAACGAGTCAACTTACTGGCCAACCCAAACCAACAGGAATGAAAGAAAAAGCCGTCTCTTCAGACACACCTGCGCATTCTAAACCAGAACAGAAAAGATATTCAGGGATTGTGCACCCGCCGAAATACACACCTGACCGGGGCATCCGCTGTGGGACCGTTAACATGGTGCAGCAACCGGACTTCAGTTCCGACGCTCCACCTCCACCCAACAGCCAACAGGCAGCGCCCTCTGTTGTGAGAGCTACAAACCGCTGACTGCAGAAATGTAACTCTGCTGCAGGTGAAGCTCAGTAAAGCTCAATGGCTTCAAATTGTGACGCACCAAATTGCAGCTCTGGGGAAAAGGAATAA
Source organism: Denticeps clupeoides (assembly GCF_900700375.1). Classification (NCBI taxonomy): domain Eukaryota; kingdom Metazoa; phylum Chordata; class Actinopteri; order Clupeiformes; family Denticipitidae; genus Denticeps; species Denticeps clupeoides. Next base: position 12,413,633 of record NC_041715.1, read on the forward strand.
ACAAATACATTTTTACACCGCCATTTATTTCTGCATTGACGGGCTTGTGAATAACATAATGAACATATTCTTTAAATTCTTAAATGAAGTACTGATCACATTTGAATTATATATATATATATATTCATTTCCCATCTGAGCTGTATTCTGTACATTAATGCTTAACACATAAACATTTGTCCTTGACTTCACAGTGCAGATGACTGTAAAATGGTGTAATTTCCTGAAGTACAGGACTAGAACCGCACAGTTCGTAGGAGACACTGTACTGGTTGGGCAGGAGCATGTTACATAACTTTATAATTATAGAGATAAAGGGCAATGGAGGTTACTGGCTTCATTCTGAGATCAGCAGCTGCATCGTGCGCCACATGCGCTCTTCAGGATTAGGTAGGGGTTGTGGTGGTCACTTACAAAGACGGCCAAAAACAGACGACAGAATGGCACTTCACTTTTGTTTCATCTATTTAAGAACAGGGTAAGTGCTCCAGTAAAGCATTTAAAGGTGTATGTTAATGCTAATTTGGTAAATGGCTCTCATTTGCTGGTGGCTGAGCCACTTGCAGCACCTGCCGGGCCAAAAACATTCAAAAACAACTCATCTTTAATAGAGCTCAATTTTATCATAAAAAAACACTGCATTTGGAAAACAATACAAAAAGTGCAGTATATACAGTAAAAAAAGCAGTACTCATATACTGCAGCATGTGTTAAAAAACAACATTACCTTCCTTGTCCTTTTGTAAGCACACTCTCACACACATTTGTAAATGTTCAGTGAAAACCATGATATGGGATACAAACAGCATAGTGATTCTAATTACTGCCGTATTGATTATTGGCCCTCCCCTATGCTGAACCAGTCACTGTGAATACAAAATACTCATTCAGAGTTTATTGTTAGAAAAAAAATGTACACACACACGAAAGTAAATGGATGGGAGAATATAACGGATGCATATCAATTATTCAATCACATATATAAACGGCAATGCGTTAGCATAAAAAAAAAAAAAGTATTTTTTTGGCATTGGAACTAAACGCACCCGAATTCTGATTTTGATGAACCGTTTACATTATCGTGACTGAGTACAATACGCATCATATGATAGGAGTGGAACCGAATGGATCGTTCACTAGTTTTAAAAAAATAACAGTAATATGTAGGGGAGGCTGAACCGCCTTACTTAATGAAACGAGGTGAGGAAATAACAAAAGAAGGGGGGAGATGATGTACGAGTATAAAAGTTATGCCACTCCTGCAGCTGTACCACCCTACTAGAAGAAAAGAGAAACAGACAGGAGCGTCTGGGGCTGCAGCAGATTTTAATGCATTTAGGAGAGAAATCGCACACACATACACACATACATACATACATACACACACACACACACACCCTCCCCCAAACACACACACACAACCACCTCACATCCAGTCCGGTCGTAAAAAGAGCTCACACTGTAACCTATATCAACCATCCATAATAATAAATACATGTGTTTAAAAGGCCTGCTGGGTCAACGGTGAAGGAAGAATCAGGAAGCCTCTTCGGTTCTCTCAAGTGTTCTTTTTTTTTTTTTTTTTTTTTTTTTTGCTTTTATATTCTTGTTTTTTGGATACAGGACTTCACTCCCAACCACGCTCCTGCTAGCCCACTACTTCCAGAAGTATTTACAGATATAAGGGTAGCCCAATCTGGGCATCGTAATTAATGCTACATCACATGTACAGAGTCTCCTCTCAAAAAATGAACCAAAAAAACGGGAAAGAATTAAAAAGCAGCAGTCTATGGGTTGCTTCTCAGGGACCCCTGAGGTCTACCCAAATACCCAGTTCCGCCCCTCTAATCCTGGTCTTCGTCCGCATGGTTCTTTGCACAGGACATGCACTTCCTGTCCACACAAGAGTTCGAGATTTCGTGACGTTGGTAAGGTGGTGGTTTGGAGGAGAGGTGCGGGAGGGGCATGTGGTAGCGGTGGCGTTACAGGAAAATAGTGTTTTCTTTTGGTGCTACTCCCCAAGGTCACCCACTTCCTCTTCCTCCTCTTCCTCTGGGTGGTTCTCTCGATAGATATCCTTCACCAGGAGCACTCGTGTGAGGACGCTCTCCAGGACGCTCCTGTCCAGAGGCGAGCTGCTGAACCACAGAGGACTCTCCGGGCTGCTGGTCTCCTCTGGTTTCAGGTAAAAGAGATCCGTTCTCTGTCTCAGAGATGCTGGGCTACGATGGAAAGGAGGGCAGACACACAGACAGAGAAATTCATGAATTCATCTAAATAACATTCTGAAAATCAAAACTTACATCCTAACAGTAATCGGTCCTCATTTAAAAAAAATAAGTCAACACCAACTTTCAGGATGTGAACAGCAAAAATGCTATAATCACAGGACACCATTAGCAAGGTAGGAAATCCGCTTTCAGTAGTTACGGGACGCGTAGGCGACTCACCACTTCGACAGGTAAAGTTCATAGAAGCGACACTCGTGTTTCTTCACTGGACAGCCAGTCGAGGCGGATGGATCGTCCCCCGTCTCACATTCACTATTACGTTTCCTCTTAGTGCCCAGTTGCTCTAAAGGTTAATAAATAAAATTTTCAAATCCATTACAAAACTGCAATACCACAAGGCCAAGTAAACAGTGCACAAAAACAATGAAATTCACATTAAATGTGAAACCATTTTCTATCTCCAGTGCTGACCTTTTCTGTAGTATTTTCAATACTAACATTTTAAGATTTATTTTTTTTTGACAGTAATTAAACGATCAGATATCTATTATATAATTTTATGATTGGCCTGAATATCAACTGTTTACAGTGGTAAACTCAAAATATATTAACATACAAGTGAATGTCAAACATTTACACAAAAACCTCTGTTCTAACAGATTATTTCCTTACTCATCTAACTAGATCCTAAACAAAACTCCTAAAAGGAGATGAAGCCTCCGGGCTTAGAATCAGACCTTGATGATCTTGAGAGATGGAGGGGATGCGTATGCAGACAGAGAGCTCCTGGCTGGGCGAGCTGCTCTCAGAGGGTCGGTAGATGTTGGTGAAGGACAGACGCAGGTGCTGCTCCACGGTGCGCAAGCCAAAGTACTTGGTGTTGAGATAGACGAGCGATCGCAGCAAGGCTGTGGGGGACTCCTCACCCAACTGTCTGCTTTCCCACAGACACTGTTCCTGAACACGACCCCAGAGCGACCCTACACACAGACAAATATGAATGGGCGAAAAAATGGCTCCAACGGTGACTAAATTGGGCTGTTTCATAATGAAGAAATTACATACGTTAGTTGCTACAGTCCAATGGAACCAGCATTTATAACACGGAAAATACAGCTTTCATGTGCCTGACTATTAAAATACAATGAAAAACGTATTCCATTATTTTAGTATCTCTGCCAAATGATAGATACAGAAAACTGCCTCTGCAACTGTTATAAAGTATACCAACATTTTATCATGAAAGGAATGTAAAGAGAGTACGGGCAAAGAAAACACTGTACCTACCATCCGGCAACACCGTGGGCTGCCAACCTTTCAGGATGTTGTTGAGCTCTTCACCGAACTGCTGGTAAGAAGGATCACTGAAGATGTCATCGGTCCTCCCTTTGTCTTGCAGATGCTAAAAACACACACATCAATCTACACACTGTACTCTCCAATGTGGATTCATGCAGAGTTGAATGTATGTGGTTAGTTTAACGTATGGCTAAATGATTAAGGAGGAGCCCAACCTTCTGAACGCTGAGGCAGAGGTAGAGGATGCTGTCTGGGCTGTAGCGCTCTCCGTTGGGCCGCCGCACCTCCTTGACGAAGCGGGACAGAGCCTGATTCAGGCGGGAAGCACTCAGGGAGAGCAGGTTACCCTTCACCCCCACAGCTGCAGCATAAGAACACGGCGTATACAACACTTCTATCCTCCCAGAACTGGACTACATATTACATATAATATGGATGAAATTAAATCAAGATGAGTTTACCTCGACTCAGTCCATCTTTGTTTCTAGAGACTTTGAACTCTTGAGCTGCTATTGATGCCCACTTCCTCCAGGCGTTGACTCCATAGCGGGGTGTTAGTGGAAATGAGCGTGTCCCTGCCTGAGGCTCTGCTGCAGGGGACACAGGTGATGAATCCTCCTCCAACGCTTGCTTTTTGGCTCCCTTTAACAAAAAAAACGTACATATTTTTTATGCAATTTTTTACAGGCAGACCCTGAGCATACATAGAATGCTCAGAGACCAAATTAATGAAATTAATTTTTCACTCTATCTGGGACTTTCTTAATGAATCTTAATGACTTTTAATTTCATTTAGCTGATTTGTAGGGCATCTTCTACTAGTTGCAGTCTGAACTGTCCTCATATTCAAACTCCATAATCACAGCACATCAGCATGTGAACAGCAGTAGAGTTGGCTATAATCACAGGACAGGTAAGAGGCGAGAGGAACAACAGAGTGACCGCAGTACCTTCCTTCTGGCTCTCGGGCGAGGCGTCTTCTCCTTCTCTTCAGTCAGAACGGGAGGCAGGGTGAAGCCCATCTCGGCATCCAAACCCTCCAACACAGGGACCGGCTCAGAGGCTGCAGGAGAAACAAGCAAATACATAAATAAAATGACAAAAGTTCATAAATTAACCAAGTAAATTCAGTAAAAAAAAAAAAAAAAAAAAAAAGAACAATCAGTTGTGTAACAGATCAAGTCGGAGCACACCTATGAGTGAAAATTCGACAAAAATCCTGAATGACGAGCCCTACTGTAGACATTTCTGTCTGCATGTGAAGAGGAATTAAATTCTTTAATTGCATGTGATGCTGCAAAAACGAAAGATTCTGCCCTTGTTGCACCAGTTAGATCAGTAACGCTTGCCAAAACAATTACGGATCATTATGTGCCATTTCCTTCATACAGACATGCCAGCTGTAAGATGTCACAGAAGGATGGGTACTACAACAATAAGAAAGAACGAATGTCATTATTGCATCCGAACCCTGGAGATTCCAGACCATCATGTGTTATGTAACATGTTAGCATTTTTTGGAAATGACTTGACTGGATCGATTCATTCAGCTTGTTACTTCCTGATTAGATAATGGTAGTTGCACTCGAGGTTCATAATATTTTCAAAAACCTTTGCCATACCGAGCCCCTGTTGAACTTCACCTTGAGGAAAGTCGCTCTCCAGATCCAGGTCGGGTTCATACTTTTCCTCCTCGGAATCTTCCTCAGCCTCATGCTCATCCGAACTGCTGCTGCTCCCGCTCTTCACCCGCTCCCGCTTCACCCCACACGTCAGCTCTTCACTTTTCACGTCTGAAACAAGAGGAACGAGCTGCAGATTAAATGTGCAACTCAGTGCAACAAGGTTAAAATGCTGAATCTAACCAATCTTCGTGCTTCTAAGTGTAGTATTATTAAAACAGACGTGTGAATGTCTACACCAATATATACACACTAATTTATTATTTGTTTAGTAGCAAGAGGACCGTGCATGTGCATCATGCACAGAATCCACTAGAAACATGAGACTCCAACAAACAGTTTGAAAAAGTTCAACATTCGCAACCATGCAGTCTTTAAGATGTGAGAAGTGCACCGAGGTCCTCCTTACCTGAACAGTTTGGTTTCTCGTCTTTGCCGTTGCTGCCTGCAGTGAGGAGGTCAGCTGCGGGCAAGTTTGAGGAGAGTTTGGCCTTCAGCTCTTCTATGGTTTTTATTATCTGCTCAGTGTTCTGCAGAGTTGTGGGCAGGAAGAACGGCACCGGAACCTGACGGAGTGAGAGAACGAAGAGACAGGCTCCGCATGATCCAACTGGATGTGGTGTAACAGGAAGTCATATTAAAATATCAAATCAATTTTAGGATGCGGATAGCAGAAACATTTAAAGACATTGGTGAAAAGAAGAATCAACTTAACACAAATCCATCCATATATATGTGTTTTAATAAGATACGGTCTTCTTTATCTGAATTCCTCTAAGAGCACATGTATAAAATGTTAGCTCCTGTTCGTCTTTTGGATTCAGAATTTGGAAGCAGTTCAGTCCTTACCGGGACCGGAAGCGTGATTGGAGTAGGTGTGGCCTGAGCATAGAGGTTCATGGGCATAGGAACATAAACAGGCACAGGGATGGGTACAGGCACATATTCCTTCTTCACCAAATCAGGGTCTCCTTCATCTGTACACAATGAGCAAAAAAATTAATAAAATAAAAATGCATATATTATGGATGGTGAATTTGAAAGACAATATAAATAAATACATTTTAATAATGTGACCAAACGTTCCCATCAAGTTCATCCACACACCTGTCTGAAGCAGCTTGCTCTGCATGTGTGGTTTGCAGTAGGTTGCCTTGGTCATGGTGAGGGGTTTACACAGCACAGCTTTGTTCTTCACGTCCTTCAACAGCCCTCCTCCGGCGTACGACACTGGGCCCTGGTTAAACAGCTGAGAGAGAGAGAGAGAGAGAGAGAAAGAGAGAAGGCCCTTCACACCAATTCACAGTCAACACCTACCTCACCAACAAACACAGGCACACACTTACCGTCATTTTAGATCCCTGCGTCTGGGTTCCAAATTCTATAAAACAACAGTTCATTCGGTTAAAAGATGACTAAAATTCACCCGTAGAAGTTGTGAAGATGGATGCTTGCCGCCATACCCAGAGCTGTGTTCTCCGGGCCTTTCTGGGTTGCCATGTTGGGCTCGTTCTGCTGGCAGTAGAAGCGCAGCAGACACTGTTGGTCACAGAAGTGCTTCATCTCAGCGCGCCACTGCACAGACTCAGTCAGGTTCCCCTGCACCTTACAGCAGTCGCAGCGCGCCGCCTGGTGGACATGGGGGGAAATGCACAATCATCTCATATCTCCCTCCAATACATACATACATGATTTTCATTGATAATTGCAAGAATGAATGTGGCAGGAAATGTTGGGGGGTGGGGGAACTATTTTAAAACTATTTTCAACAACGATTAAGTTTAGAAACTGAATGAAATCATTATCGTGTTTTTTGAGAAGCTGGCAGCTGCACTGACCTTATAGTACCAGTCATGGAACTGCTTGGCACAGCTATCGCTGCAGAAGTCCCTTGTGAGTCCATCAATCTGATTGGTGACCCCTCTCTTACACATCTGAGTGCAATGGTTACACGTCACACACTTCAGGCCCAAGCGGCGGGCAAAGTCTTGCTTAAACATCAGTTTACAACCTACACATACAATCCAAAAAATAGAAAAGAAAAGTGCTGTAAATATGTTCAAGCTGCTCTGACTATAGCAAATAAAAGTGAATTTCATATGACCTTGAAAACAATGTCTAAAATCAAAGTTGACAAGTCTGTACAAAACGTTGGGCTTGTTTTTGGCAATCTTGCTATTATGTGTCATACATTAAATGCTAATTGCACACCAAAATTCAAGGCAACAAGAAAAGAAGTGAGACGCTCACCTTCACTGCAAAAGGGTTTTTTGACTCCGGAAAACTTGACCGTCTCGTGGAGCGTCTTTTCTTCCTGGCAGTACTCGCAGAAGGTAACAATGCAGTGGAGTTTCTTGTAATCCTCACAGCAGGGCTTACTGCAGAACTGGTAGACTTTACTCTGCAGAACAGGGAACATGTGAAGAAAAAAGAAAAACACTGACTCACATTGAGCCTGACACGTGCAAGAACAAATTATGATAATTCTAGAAAAGGCAGGTTAGATCCTCTGCAGAAAACGGACACCACCGGTACAGTACACATTCCCAGAAACATCCGTAGATTGATGCAGACTCTCCAGCGTATAAATGACCATAGTCTTGTGCAGAACCATTGGAGCAGACACTGCACAGACCTTTCAAACAAACTATAAGCCCGCCATCTAATCTTTAACAATGTAAATGTGCACAGATGCAGTTTCATTGGAGGGCAAAGAAAACATTTCAGAAATCTAAAGCCACACATTTTGGTCAAAGATGCTCACAATTTAGAAACATTCATTGCAACTGACTGTCCTTTATTTTTTTATTTTTTGGACGGTGCTTTGCTCATTGGCACCTGGCCCCATTAACAAAGGTACCAATAATTTGTCAATTTAAACACTAAATAAAAGCTAAAGATTGGGCATGAGTGAGCAAGAAACAACTGTGCCGTTATACGTAGTACAAAACACGACAGTGCGGCATACCTCCATTTAGCCACGGAAACACAGAATTGTCCAGGCACACGTCTCACCTCCCACTCCAGAACCTCCGGCTTCAGGCTGAAGGTGCCCCTACAGTAGTTACACTTCAGCTGGAGGTCGCTGGGCGTCTGTCCGTTGGTGGAATTCTGTACTGTGGAGTTCTGCAGGGGAAGAGCAGGAAGGAATGAGGTTAGATCTGAATTTCTCTGGCTCATTGTAATGTATCACAAGAATATTTTTCCGACTAATATAAATTTAGTGAAGAATGTAGTCAAAATGGTTAAACAAAATTTATATGATTATATAGGTGATATTTATGAAATTACAGATGATACAAATTGTGTCCATAAATTAGGACAAAGTGTATACTGATGTAAACATGGCAATTAAGATTGAGTGACAAATACCTGAAATTTTGTGACACATTGCGAGCTGCAGAAGTTTAAGACCTTTCCTTCGGGCAGGTTGGCCTGATACTGAGGTAATGCATTCCTCTTGCAGAAATGACATGAAGGTTCCACGTCTGCAGAAAGAGAGAAAGAGAGAGAGTGCTCATTAACAATGCAAACGTGACCTGACCAATTATATGATAGAAGTTGACCCGTCGGATGGGGTCAGGTCGGGTTCGGGCCAAAATGTACAGCTCTATTCCATAGCATCTCAATTTGGTTGAGGTCTGGGCTCCAAAAGGCACATTTTTTCTTTATTTGCTTTACATTTCCAACATTTATCAGATGGCCTTATCCAGAGCGCCTTACAATCAGTAGTTACAGGGACAGTCCCGCTGGAGACACTCAGTGTTTATGGTTGTTTTAAGTCACATTATACTTATTAATACCCTTGACTTAGATGAAGATCAGATCACATTTGATGACAACTGAATGCATAAAACCATATTTTTTCTTCACGTAGAAAATGTGTATGAGTGTCAATGCAAGGTCTCACTTTGCACAGCTGCAAACTTGTTCTTGCTCATGCATGTAGTGGAACAATACGGTTCCATAGTGCCACTGGGCCCGATGCAGTGAGTAACGTCGAACGACCGGCACATCGTCTTACAGCCACTGCAGGCCAGCATCTTCCCGTGAGCCTGCAAAACGACGACAGAAGAACCGATATGGTAAGGGGCACAGAGAATAAGGAACACGGACGCTTCGCCATGAGCGAAATATACCCCGAACGCTTTACACTTAGAATCAAGATATTGTGACTGAACACTCAGGCCATGATGAGCAGTCGCTGAGCTGCTGACCTGCTTGTAGTCCCTGATGCAGTTCTGGCTGCAGAAGCGTTTCTGCTGGCCATCGATGAGGAGGAAGTGATTCGCCGTGGCGCGGCTGGGCAGGTAGTTGCCACACTGCTCGCAGCAGTTCATGATGAGGCCGTTGGCCATGCGGTACCGGTTGAAGCAGGAATCGCTGCAGATCTTATGAGTGACATTCTTGAAGCTCACCTCATGTCGAATCTAGGGAACAGAACGTAGAACATGAACGCTGCAGGAAAAAAAATAAACTAAATCTATTCAGAACCGTGGTAACCATGGAAACCAGGGCTCAGACTCTCTGTGTACAACATTAGTGCTTGGTGCCTACTGACCTCTGTCAGCTTGTTGCAGACAGTGCACTTGGTTTTCAGGGCGCTTTTGGGAGGGTTCTGCTTGTTCTCATAGGCGCCCAAGCAGCCAGTGCTGCAGAACTCCTGGAAAGATTCACTGGAGTCCACTTGGGCCACAATCGTGCCTTTCATACTAGTTATGTCCCTGTTGGTGACAGTACATATTTAGACTGATTGTTAGAACACACTTCATGACCACTAGCACATGTACAGATGAGAAGATCTTATTCAGTCCCTCTAAGATTTTTTTGTGTGGGTTTTGGTGGGATTGTGTATAGATGTTTCCTGTAGGTGAACACTGTGTTAGAATGTGAAAATTGGTAAGTATTGGTAAGAATAGCAAGTTCCCACAGATTTTATAACTTGTGGTAATGTTGAATGTGTGTTGTGACTGCGGGTAAATCCTGGAGGGACTGTTCATTGCCTTAGAAATCATAAATCTTTAGGGGCAAACCTCATACTTTTTGCACATGGTGCAGTTCTTCTTGGGCTGGGGTTTGTGTGAGAAGGCAGAGAGGCAGGTGGTGGAGCAGAACAGGTGGGCAGAGCCTTTGCGCTGGTAGGCCGTCTGGCCCTTCTTCAGGGGTTTCTTGCAGTTTGCACAGGTGACCTTGACTGTGCGCGGAGGCTGCTGGGAGCCAGAGGGGGACTGGCCCTGTGGCTTGGGGAGGGAGGCTGCAGGAGATGGAGAGTCCACCCCTGTCTGCTTCTGGTTACGGGGGAAAGATGCCGACTGAGAGATCCATGAATCTGGTTATTGGAAGAGAGAAGGTTGGTAACAAGAGGTTTTGTGATTGTCATTGTAAAATACAGCACAGCACACAACGAAATGTGTTCTCTGCCTTTAACCATCACCCTGTGTGAGCAGTGGGCAGCCATGACAGGCGCCCGGGGAATCGAACCAGCAACCTTCTGATTACGAGTCAGTTACCTTCCCACAAGGCCACCACTGCCATGAAATGTACGTTTTTGACTGAACATGATGAAATTACATTCAAAGCATTTATCAGACGCCCTTATCCAGAGCGACTTGCAATCAGTAGTTACAGGGACAGTCCCCCCCTGGAGACACTCAGGGTTAAGTGTCTTGCTCAGGGACACAATGGTAGTAAGTAAATGGTAGTAAACTGGAACTTTGTGGTTGTCTGGTTCATAGGTGAGTGTGTTACCCGCTAGGCTACTACGACCACACACCCAAAGATGTATGCTTGAGTAATGCACATTTTGTTTTGCAGGTAGGACTAAAAACAGGATTGAACTGGACTCCAGGATTCAAGTCCCCACTGCATGGTTTGATCTGACTGAATAGCTAAAACAATGATACATAAATACCAACAAACATCACGCAGTGTCTTCGCAACCTGGCTACACTACACAAGGCTATTACCATGGAAACTGATTCCAGTTTAAACTGAGCTTTGTTAATATTTTACCCAGTAATATTTGTGCAAGTGCAATATCATTAATTTTACTGCCTTTAGCACAGTTGCGTTTTCATACTGAAACAGAACTTTAATCTGTTTCGCCCGAATCACAAAATAAATGTGATAAGCCAGGAAGGGTGTTATTAACACTGCCGGAGACAACAGCCCCAAGTCTGAGTCACATATACTGTGGAATGAGTACGGTTACTCAGGGTAGGGCATGTTAGTCCAGGCATGACTGCTTTATCTTTAGTTTAGTTGCATGCTACATACTCGATTGATCCGTAATGATGATTTCCCACAGATAAGACAAGCTTTTTTTTACCAGTGAACTGCACAAAAAGTAGAGTAACTGAAAATAATAACTACATACTTCACCTGAATAAGGAGTGAATTTAGAGGTGGGCGGGAAAATAAAAATAAAATAATGTGTGTGCATACAACAATCAGTTTGATGAAACACAATATTAATTAACGAAGCAGCAAGATGAGGTAAATCTAAAATTTCAAGCTGTTATACAAGCAAGAAACTACGACCACACCGCAATCAATTCATTCTGATTGAGGACCTGAAAGGTACATTTCTCAAAACCAGAGCTGGAACTTTTTTGGAACATAACCGGGCGTGTCCATTCAGGCCTTCATTTCTATTGTTGATATGAACATCTAATGGGTAAAAAAAAGCTATATACACGTGAGGTGAAATTACCAGGCCTCTGGTGTGTGCCTGTCTCTCCATTCTGCACAGGCTGGCTGGCATTGCTGACCCGGCCAGGGTTGAAGGTGGGTGAGGGCCGGGCACTGGAACCAACAGTCTGGCTCTGCTGGGCATCAGGGTTCAGGCTAAACGTGCTGCTAATTTGCAGACCGTTCTCCACGGCTTCGCCCAAATTGACCCCGCCCTGCAGTGATGTCACACTGGTGATCATCAGGTTCATGTCTCCCTGAGTTTCCGAAGGTGTGTCTGCTGCGTCTGACGACGCCCCCTCTGAAGAGGAGGATGTGGTGCCAAGCGTGGTGACGCAGGCGATCTTTATTTCTGACTGAGGGTCCGTGCTGCTCAGCACACTGTCTGAGGGTGGACCTTTCACAGCTGCTTGGGCGGAGGGGTCCTCCTCATCATCGATGACAATGGGCTCGCTCTGAGTGATGGATGTTGAATTGGAGGCAGCAGTGGTAGCAGGAGAGGCTGGTGTCACAGATGATGCTGCGTCTGTTGTTGCCATGGCAGCAGGCTCCGCACAGTCTGCGAGTTTGGCGGCTGCAGCAGTGGCATCTGCTTGGGTGTGGCCTGCACCTGAAAGGGTTGTGGTCTGTGCAAGAGGAGGGGTCTGTTCCACCAGAACGACATCATCATCATTGTCCTCGCCAGTTTTAGGCACAGCCGTTGCCGTGGCAACTGACTCACCGCCACACCCATCTGTGGTCACGGCCTGCTCCTCCTGGGTAGTGGTTTCCAGAGACTCCTCCCCCTCCCTCTGTTCCGGCTCTTCCTCTGTGGCTATTTTCCCCTCCTCCACCTCTGTCCTGGGCTCCAGATCTCCATCCATTGCTTAGGCAACCACCTGTTGACGCGTACGCAAACACAGACAGGTGAGAGACAGACTGACAGGGGACAGACACAGTCTGAAGTAATACCTGCCTCCTTACAGAACCGTAACAGGCATTAGACACGATCCATGAGCGACTTATCCCTTATCCAGAGCGACTTACAATCAGTAGTTAACGGGACAGTCCCCCCCATGGAGCAACTTGGGGTTAAGTGTCTTGCTCAGGGACACGATGGTAGTAAGTGTGATTTGAACCTGGGTCTTCTGGGTCATAGGTGAGTGTGTTACCCACTAGGCTACTACCAACCTAGTCCATAAGTCCAAATTGATCAAGTTAACAGGTTACAAAGAACACATGGCTCAGAACTCAAACAAGTATCTGTCTATTCACACAGGTTATGGCTAAATTAGCCACATGTGCCCAGAAGGCCGAAAACCACCACCAAACAACAAATGCACATCACTGTGATTGGTGGAGTGACTATTTGACTAATAGCAATGCATCAACTGACAATTGGGTTTTGCTGTCAATCCCTGTCATCCATAATCCAGTTCATTATTTGGCAAAATTTCCCCACCATCGGCAGCCTTTTCCATCTCAGTGAATCCCCATCTTAGACTTCCACTTTCAATGTCCTCTTAAATATCTCTGCAGCCTCACTGTGCAGCAAGTCCACGGTTGCCGTAGCGATGACACTGCTACAGGGATTCGGTGTCCATAGGACCAGGTGGTCTCCTTTCTATTTAGCAGCAACACACATGCAAATACAGAATTAAAGTTACATGAAAAAGGATTCATTTCTGGAATGAAGGTGATGCCACCAGGAAGGCTGTAATGGCGTCACTTTGCTGAAGAGGGGATGGGTGGGGTGAATACAAATTCAGAGCAACTCAACAGCCATGCTGCTCCACAGCAAGCGGAAACAAGGTCACAGATTCCCCACCATGGGATCCATTTTGGCTCAGCCCCATACAGAGATTTATTCAACTCACATGAAGTCAGGCCTAACTAAATCCATCCAAAAATTTCATTCACTACAGGATTCCTAACTAATAATGTATATTGCACCAAAATATCACATCAGAACGTAAAAATCCTCAAATTGTGGTACACCAATGTCAATTTGCACGAGTGTCAGCAACAAGGCCAAAAATACTTGGGTTCACCAAAAAAAAAAAAAAACACTGCTTTTACACAGTTCAAACACTGGGCAGCCCAGCTGATATGAACAGTGGGTGCGGAAAGTACTCAGACCACCTTAAAATTTTCACTCTTTGTCATATTGCAGTAATTTGCTACAATCATTTAAGTACATGAGAAATTGTTGACATTTTTGCAGATTTAGAAAAACTGAGATATCACATGGCCTTGAGTATTAAGACCCTTTGCTTGGTATTTAGTAGAAGCTCCCTTTTGATCTAATACAGCCATGAGTCTTTTTGGGGAAGATGCAACACGTTTTCCACACCTGGATCCTCTGGGGATCCTCTGACCTTCCTCCTAGCAGATCCTCTCCAGTCCTGGCAGGTTGGACAGTAAACGTTGGTGGACAGCCATTTTTAGGTCTCCAGAGATGCTCAGTAGGGTTTAAGTCAGGGCTCTGGCCGGGCCATTCAAGAACAGTCACAGAGTTGTCGTGAAGCCACTCCTTCAGTATTTTAGCTGTGTGCTTAGGACCATTGTCTCATTAGAAGATAAACCTTCCCCCAGTCTGAGGTCCTGAGCACTCTGTAGAAGGTTTTGGTCCAGGATATCCCTGTACTTGTCCGCATTCATCTTGAACTCAATTGAAACCAGTTGTCCTGTCGCTGCAGCTGCAAAACACCCCCACAGCATGATGCTGCCACCACCATGCTTCACTGTTCAGACTGTATGGGACAGGTGATAAGCAGTGCCTGGTTTTCTCAACACATACCACCTAGATCTTTGGGTTCTTCTTTACCTCTCTTACCAAGGCTCTTCTCCCCCGATTGCTCAGTTTGGCCGGACTCTAGGAAGGGATCTGGTTTGTCCCAAACGTCTTCCATTTAAGGATTATGGAGGCCACTGTGCTCTCAGGAATCGCAGAATGCAGTGCAGCAGAATTTTTTTTATAACCTTGGCAAGATCTGTGCCTTGCAACAATTCTGCTGTTCCTTTGACCTCATGATACTCATTTGCTCTGACATGCATTGTGAGCTGTAAGGTCTTATATAGACAGGGGAGTGGTTTTCATAATCAAGTCCAACCAGCATAAGTCCAAACACAGCTGGACTCAAACGAAGGTGTAGAACCATCCCATGGATGAGCAGAAGAAATGGACACCACTCGAGTTAAATATATGAGTGTCACAGCAAAGGGTCTGAAGGGTCTGTTCTTTGTTAATAAATCTGCAAGTGTCAACAATTCTGTGGTTTTTGTCAATATTAGGTGCTGTGTGTACATTAATGAGGAAAAAAATAATAATTTTTTTTTAGAATATGGCTACAATATAACAAAGAGTGAAAAATTTAAGGGGGCCGGAATACTTCCATACCCACTGTATGTAGACATGCTACTCTTCAGGGTGATTACATAATCATTATCGTCATCATCATCATCGTCGTGTTGCACTGACCATAGCACCTAACATAATAAATAAATACATTATTGCTATTATGCAGTTTATAAATTTATACTTTATTTGTGCATTTACGGTGCCCTTCAGTTTTAGACACACAACCAAAACCTTTATTTTGATGATTATAAAGCTTATAAAATCTACCATAGTCAACAATCCCTGCTCTAAAATAAAGGTGGGGGGCACTGGCCACCCAACACCCATCTGTGATGCAGTTGGGTTGTTAAATAATGCAGAAATTAAAGAAAGATGTCTGCAATGTCCGAAGCAGAAGCAGCATGGCTGCTCCACAGAGCTGGAGGTTCAAATCTGCACAGGTGCTGGAGGTTTTTGCCCGGTCTACACCCCCCCAGTTGACTTGCTGCAGCCATCAGCTTAAATCCTGGATTCCCTTTCCACAACCTCACCTACACACACCGCGGGCGGGTTCTCAACTCATCCAGCATGAGACTGCAATGCAGCGCTGTGAACAGGCGCCTCCATCTCGCCCTCTCCCGGGTCAGAACAGAGGACCAGGAACGGAGCTCAAGCGCCGCCTCGCATCCGGCACAAAAACAGAAAGGAAGGAAGGAAGAAAGAAAGAAAGAAGAAGAAACGCGACGGCTTCGCGCGGCCGCGATCGAAACGCGAATGTGCGTCGAACCTCCACCTCCTCGCGACCAGAACACGCACGAAGGTGACAGGGCGTCGGGTTACTTACCAGAGCCTCACACATTCACTGGCGATGACATTTGAACCAGACTGCGCATTCCCCCCCCCTGAAGTGATCCACGAGCTCGTCCCTTTACGATACACATCGATAAAAAAAATAAACTCGATCTTGTTCGTACATGTCACCCACCGCCCGGTCGCATCTGGCTCGCAGGCTGCAGTCGCCGCCGCGAGTTGGGCTCCACCTGGGGGTCCACGCCGCCACGGGCCCTGGGCTGGTGCCCTTGACTGTGCGCAAGGCTGGAACCGCGGTTCGCCGGAGAACGACGTCAACACGCAGCGCCCACGTTCACTCGGCCGAACTTGGGTGCCAACGGCGGCCGAAAACTTTTAATAGATCGGCGGTCGAGTGATGCTCGGTGACTCGGGCGTTCGCGACGGCCCCCATAAACACACCAACAAACAGATAAAAAAAAAGCGGATCGGGGGGCTCCGATCCCACCCCAGGCCGCAGCGCCGCACGCAGCCATTGGATTAGCGGCGGACCGGAGGGAGGAGAGCTCGCCGGACTGCGCCATTGTTATTACGGCGAGAACGAGGAAAAATTAAAAAAAATAAAATAAAATCACAGCTAACGCACCTGACTTCATCATCACCGGGAAAGCCGACTGCCCCCGTGTCACCACCGCGGCGGCGGCACCCAGTACATGTTCCAGCTTGAAAAAAAAAAAATAATAATAATAAAATAAACATGACTGTTGCAGCGGACGCCGATTCGGACAGATCGTAGTTCGTACGGAGGCGGCGAAGGCCGTGCAACGTTTAATTGGAAAGTTACCCCAAAGCCACAACCCCGGGCAATCAAAGAGCGATACCAGTGGCCACCGCCAGAGGCGCCACGCAGCCCAATATTTCCTACTAACTACTCGCGTAAATTGAAAAGCGTGAGCGAAACGCCGCACGCACTTTTGTTGGGGCCGGCGCGGCGCGGCAACTCGCCGTCGGCCCGAACGCGGCGGCCGGGATTATTACCATCACCGTTGTTATTTACACCCAGAAACCGGGTCCGAGTGGGGCTGCAATTTGCCCCCCTCTCCGGCGAGCAAGTAGCCCAGCCTCGCGTCCGCCATTAGAGCCCGGGCGGAACAATACACGAGCGGCGGCGAGCGGGAGAGGCGCCCCGGGCGAGGCGGCGACGTTTCGCCGCCCAATTTCGCCCCGCAAACGAAGCGCCACGACGCGAGAAGCTCGCGAGATCTCCCGCGCGCCGCACACGCAGCGCCACTTTGGTCCGGGCGGGGACGAACTTTGGCCAATTAGCGACCAAACATTTTTTATTTTTTCTAATAAATCCGCCCAGCAGAGCCTGGGAGCAGCAGCGTCGGCGAAATTCCTTACCGGAGAGGGAGAGCTGGAAACGACAGGGCGCCACTTTTGTGCCGTGACATGAATCCTGCGGCGCATGCGCGGGAACGTAGGGGTACGTGCGCGGCGCGTGGGAGGACGCCGCCGACGAACGGGCCCCGTGGCTCGCCTCTCTCCGCGGCGCATGCGCGGAGCGCTGGACGAGGCCGCAATTAAAAAGTCTGTCCGTCCGTCCGTCCGTCCAATCTGTCTGTATTTTACCCAGGAGAGACCAAGTTGCTGAATAGCACTGGCGGAGGTCCCCTCACGCAGAAAGTTGTAGCTCCCCATTCACGAATCGCACAGGCCAAGGCGACGGAATGGCAGGTGCCACGTTTTATGTAAATATGAGTACTACAACATTTAACGCCTTGTATTTTTGCTGGGATTGTACAACGCACGCTCGCCCATGTTTAGCCGTGTGGTGATTTAATTAACGCTCCATTGCGCAAAACAACCCCCCATCTGTTGATCTTTGTCTGGGAAAATGTGCCGTTGTGCGTGATTGCTTCAGATGCTGTTATTAATACGCGTAATTCGTTCTTGCACTCGCCGATGGAGGGTGCCAGCCAAGTCTCGTAGCTTCTGTCGTGGCGGCGCATGCGCAGTACGTTCGACGCGACAGTCTCCAACTTGTCCTTATGTGGCGGTTTATAGTGCACACGAATTCGACTAATGAATGAAAATATATGATGCAGATTGCACTGCATTATTGCACATTTTGTAACTGCGTGAAAGGACATTCAGTTAATATAAAACCCACTGTATATTGTGACGATTGCGCCAGTGTAACATCATGAAAACATGCATCCTGAAAACATTACTGGAATAAAACATACGAGGATGAAAAAGGCAACCTATAAACAGATCACTGGCCGTAAACAATTCAGTAAAACAGGATGAACGTTACAGGATCCGGGTGTGAACGACATATCCATGACCAAAATAACCTGGACTCAGAACATGGCGGGCCAGGTTTAACTACGGGGGTTAAGCGACTCATATCTCGGTAGCAGGTCGCCCGTTCAATTGACATCGTCTAATGAAGCGCACGACAACTTTTCCTAGCAACGTTTTCTTCTTATTATTATGAATATTATTATTTTTTATTTAAAATGTAGTTAACAGCTTCTAAATCAGCCGCCGGGAGCGCGGTCTCTATGAATATTTTGTATGGTTTCATTAACCCCACCCAGCGGTGGAATTGTGTTATTACATTTCATTTACATACATGCGTAAAAAAACTTAGTTTACGTACAAAATTTGAAACGTTGTAATATGGAAAAAAAATAGCCGAATTAGATATTAGCATTAACCTTCTGTTAACACTCTGTTCAGTAACATTCTGTGATACAGAAATCTACATGTCTTGGCAATGCTTTATTGAGGGTATTATGATTTTAATAGATAAGGAATTTTTTTTTTAATAGATAAGGTTTTTGGGCTACATTGGCCTCCCAAGAATTTATTCATTTATTCAAGCAATCCATGTTACTCGTCAGCAAGTTCAGCAAACCTTAGCTAACCTGTGGACGTGGTCCTCAACAGAAAAAGTGTAGGTCTGTGAGACTGGAGTCAAATCCTTGTTGAAGTGAAGGTTTTCAGAAGAAACTAATAATGGACAAGCAGGAGGTGATGCAAACAGAGGTGGGCCTGTTGCCCCCACACAGTAGGCTCCTGTAAACGTGTATGGCTTGGCCAAGTTCCATTTTTCTGGGGTGTACGTGCAGCATTTAACCATTTGCCTAATTTTAATATCAAAACCCCAAACTGCACGGCGGACCTCTTATTTTTTTTAGAACTACATTCAGCATGGGGAATAAATAGTTTTTTAAATGGTGAAAGTGAAGCGATTGTCACTGTAATACACTGCATTGTGATGGCATTTCAGTGGCACCTCGGCGGATCGGGATTCAAACTGGCAGCCTTCTGATTATGGAGCCGCTTCCTAATCCGCTATGCAACCTCTACCCATTGGTGGTGTTCTTTATATGAGTTGTATCTGTATTGTCCATGCATCATATCATAGCTTTCTATAACCAAACCTACACTATGTTAAGTTTATCTGTATATATACAGGCTGGAAATTTTTGTCATGCCAATCTTTATCACACAATGCCATCAACCAGTGAAGCCGGTCCAGGGAGCAAAATGGCCTGTAAATGTCCCACTTGTGTTACTAGTAAGTGAAAGTGAAGTGTTTGTCATTGTGATACACTGCAGCATAGCATACGGCGACACAACGAAATGTGTCCTCTGCTTTTAACCACCACCCTTGGTGAGCAGTGGGCAGCCATGACAGGTGCCCAGGGAGCAGTGTGTGGGGACGGTGCTTTGCTCGGTGGCACCTTGGCGGATCGGGATTCCAACCGGCAACCTTCTAATTACGGGGCCGCTTCCTTAACCACTAGGCCACCACTGCCCCGTAAAAGATAATATAGTCTTAACAACCACTCAGTATTTCCAGATTCAGCACACAACCTTCCTACACAGAAGCCTTCAAGTTCTTCAAGAAAAAGTGTCACCATCCAGTCTGTTTAATGGCGTTTTCGGTAAATGGGACATAGTCAAAAACTAAACATCTTAAATACATATCTGCTTTACAGTTGTAGATAAAACCAACAAAGCAGATGTTAATTCTTTAAATGGAAACACTATGTACAGATTTTTTGTTAATATAAAGTCTAATTGGGGGGTTCAGACCCAACACTTGGGAGAAGGACAAGCACAGATCCTCTAGCAAACCACACACATGCCCTCTCACACTAGCACTCGTACAGCAACATGCTGAAAAGTGGGTGTGTGTTTGTATATCATTCTGCGAATCTAAGAAGCTCCATTTCTTTTTGAATGCAAATTTTATCTATTTTTCAGAACTGCAAAATCGTTTCCATTAACTCTGCTTCTGTTATGTGAAAAAAATACATGTAGGCCAGGCAAATAAATGATACTTACTCTTATCTAATACTGGTATCATGGACACCATTTACAGAACTTCTGTCTTTCCAAATGAAACAAGGCAGTATTTAACATCAAAACAAAGATAGGTTTGGATAGCAGCAGTTCAAAAGACAAAAAAAATTGAAGCTTTTTTTTTTTTTAAATGAACCTTTAAGTTTTAGACACCAAAAAGGGTCAACGTCCGAACATAAATTCAAATAAAAAACATTTAAAAATCATAGCCCTTCAGTTTGTATGTATACACCTCCTCCAGACATCTATAAAAAAAAAAAAAACAACAGCCTACTCCACCTACCCCGTTGAGCCCAGAGATCTCAGAAGAGCTGAAGAAATGAAAACATTCTTTATAAAAAGTTACGGGGACTCTAACAACCCTTAGAGCTCCAGAAGCTCTGGTGATTGGGTGCCAAGTTTTTCACTACTGGGCATTCCTACACACGAATACACAAGAGTGTGCTCACACGCAAAATCCACACGTAACAAAGGTCTCACACACAGAAGGTAACCTCTGAGGCACGAGTGAGAGCGGATTAATGTTGAGCTAATTTAATACACAGATAAATAAATCTATTGACGAAAGAAAACAATGTACAAACAAGATTTACAAATGACAGGGGAACACAGCCCACCCTGCCACATCCATCGCCTATGCCACTGGCTGGATCAGGGGTGGCACATTTCTGATGTATCATGCGGGGTGGCGCACATTATCGCATGGTCTGTAACGCTGGTGGCACCTCTGGGAAATTACTGCTCCATCCAGTAACCACAGCTTCATGTGACTGGCATGCCTTGAGTATCCTGCTGAAGTTCTGGTTTTACTGAAACTCTCTTAAACTTTGACCTGGAAGGGCATCATTGCAGCTGGACTCTGTATGCACAGATGAGAAGCTTGACCTAGAAAGCAAGAAAGATCATTTGATTACATTTCAAAAGTATAAATGTGACCTACCTATATGTAGTCAATTTGTTAGGTTACATATTAACTACATATTTTTTATATATATTAAAAAGACCTCATGGTTGAAACCGGAAACCACCCACAATCTCAGTGGAAAAAAAACAAAAACCACACAGTTATATTTAATGGAACAGTTGACAGCACAACTACAGTTGAAGACTCACATCTTTGAAAGAAGATGGAGACCAGTTCAAAGCCTTGTTGTATCGGCCACTTATGTCTCTTTTTAAGTTTCATTTTTGCTTGAAGTTTGTCTATTTATTTTTATTTATTTATTTCCCCCCTCAGATTTTTATTGTAAACATATATATATCTTTATTTGAGAGCTCGGGCCCAATCTCAGGACTGTGGTTATTGTTTTTTATGTTAACTGTTGTGACCTCAGGGTCACAAAAATGGTCAATGTACATCCTTCCATAACCCCAATCTGTTTTGTACCTTAGCTGTAGGAGCTTCAGCCAGTCTGATGAACAGTTTGTTGATGCCCAGTACAGGGTTAAAAGAGTAGATGAAGTGACTGTCCTACAGCAAGATACAAAGAACACTGTCAAGTATTTACAAGTATATGTAACACACAAACGTTTTAAACAAAATCACTGAGAGAAATGATAGCCCGATGCTTCTCACCTAACTGGCTTTATGCAAATGAACCAAAATTCAAAGCAGAAGTGACTCACAAGGAAGATGGGTAGCTGGAAATTGTCATTGAGAATGACTGCATGGACACTGCATGGCCCATAGAGCCTGGCTGTAATCTCAGTCAAGAAGTTGGCATGGAAGATGAAGAGCAAGATGCCTGATCCTGTCAATACAAAAGTATTTTAGATTTACATCCACTAACCCTTACAGATACAGTATCTTCAAAAAAATAAACTGGTCAAAAAGTCATTACTCCCTTTCCATTACATATGTTGCTTGCAGTATGATATTCAACAGCTCTCACTACATCTATAAAACAGTTTCCAGGCATATTCTGTGCAACATGTACAATAGTGTGAAAGCTGAAGTGCATGTTTTTTTTTTTTTTTTTTTTTTTAACTTTACCCTCTAAATTATGAGCAGGGGGTTTGTAGCTGAATTCCAAGGAAAAGTCTGGTCCTTCACACAGCCTGTGGCAGGCCAGTGGGAACACTGGCTCCAGCACAGTAAGCCTTGTTTCAAAAAACGCTCGAATGGTCTCCTCTGCTACTGTTGACAACCTGAGAGAGAGAGAAAATATAGTGTGTATAATATCATTTGTGTACAAACTGAGAAAAATTTTGGATTGTTTGACCATCTGAAAAATACATCATACTGATATTTTGAGTGGAAGGCGACAGAAAAGTACCGTGTTGTTTGCATAATCATAGGAGTTGACTTCCAAGATACATTCTGACTTCACTTTAGTCTCACGAAGATACACATCTGAAACACTTGCCATGAAAAGATCCAGAATTTGCCCAGACAATATTCAAACTGTTTACACCATGCTAAACTCCTTTGAGATCTTCAGCAGGCATCACATTTGAAATTTCTCACATTTGAAACATTTATTGTGCTATCTATTTTCAGCAGTGAAAGGGTTTCTGGGTATCTTTAACTTGGTTTTAAATGTTATGGTCACCTTTTAGCTACATACACTTCCTACTCCTTTAATACATGCAAAGGCCTCATCCTTGTTCCCTGCAGAAGCCAATCTGAACCATGTGCCATGGGAGGACTGTGGTGAAGTACTCAGGGGGTACCTGAGGTGTGCAGTGCTGGCGTTTCCCCCCATACTGACACTCCTGTGCGCAGATTGCTGAGAGGTGCCAGGAGCTAGTTCAGCTCCTTTCATACGATTGCTGACCAACCACTGTGGCATTGTGCACTGAACCTACTTGGTTTACCTAGCACTCTCTCTCGGTCTTTCAACACTCATTTGAACTCTCACCGAGGAACAGCGGGCCAGGGCAGCATGTGCACGCATCTACATATTCCCACTGGAATGTTTGGACATGTTAGACATTTTTTAACATAACATACGATAACAAGACAAATGGGCAAGACATGCAAGGAAACATGCAACTGTTTTAGTGACGCTTGTATTCCTAATAGAGGCAAATACAACAACGACTACATTTTCACCAGGTTATCTGTAGTGCTGTTTGAGTGCAGAATGTTTGTTCTTTTGCCACCTCTGCCAACTCACGTGTTGATGTGGTCTTTGATTAGGTCATAAAGTGCAACATTGTTGCAGATCTTGGCAAAGTACATGGCTGTGTTCTTGTGCTTGGACAGGATGTTGCAGTCTGCGCCATACTCCAGCAGCAGGTGCACAACATCTGCATTCCCCTTCTTACACGCCTGGCAGTAGAAGGCAAGAAATGAACAGCCAATCCCAAACACCTCGTGGCGTAATTTAAATCAGCTCAAACGCCTTACCTTCATCAGCGCAGTCTCCCCACTTTGGGTTTGGGCGTTGACTAATGACCCTGCCTCCAACAGAATAGCCACTGTTGTCAGAAAATTCTGCGGCTGAAGGGTGTAAATTAAAGAAATAAATAGAAACACACACATATATACAAACACACACACACACACTATAACTATGATAGAGATTATAGACAGATTCTGATCGATAGTAGCTTGTTTAGACAAACATAAAGTCACTTTGGATAGGAGCATCTTCTATATGAATTCATGAACAAGAACTTGTGTGGTTACCGGCATACCTTATCAGCAGCATGCATCAGTGCTGTGGTGCCGTTCTTCTGTCTGCCATTCACCCTCACGCCTTTTTTAATCAGCAGCCGAAGGATGTCATCCTGACCGCCTGCCGCTGCCAGCATCAACAGAGACATACCACTGGAGTCCTGTAGAGGGCATTGTACCGACATTTTCATTTATGGCAGGGGGAGTTTATATAATGTAAATGTAAAGTAACGTAATTATCACACTGATGCAATTTGCTGGTTACAGCAGGGCTGAAACAAGCAACAATGGAAAAAGGGGCTTTAGTTAAAGCCTCCTGCAAATTAGTTTTCAAGCCGAGACACGCACCTCCTGGTCCAGATTATACTCTTCTTTAGAAGAGAGTGCAAGTTTCACAGCCAGGTAATCTCCAGTTTTTACAGCCTCCCGCAGCTCACCTGAATTGTAAATGGAAAGATGCCGCAGCACAGAACCAGTCAAGAGAGGCTAGTAGAACATTACGGAAATCCACCGTCTCAAGTACGGGCGCACAGTCAGTTAACAATGTGAACATTCCTAACACTTGTACTCACACCTATTTCAATATTGTAAAGCCTGATACAATGACAGCATAATAATTAAATGGGTCACAATTCTGTAACTAACTGATGATCAATTGATAGCTTACACCACCTTGAGATCAATATTGGACAACGACTGGGCGCTTTTAATAAAGTTTTAGGTAAGTGTTCATGTTCTCATAATTTAAAACCAGTCAACATCATGTTTCAGGATGTGAACAGCAAAAAATTTATAATCACAGAACATGATGACGATGAAGACGATGAAGGTGTGTGTGTGTGTGTGTGACAAGCGCTCACTTGGTGAAAGCGGTTTTGGGCAGAGAATCTCATCCTCTCCGTTTAAGTGTTTCTGAAAGTCCTCCAATGTCATCCAGTTCAGCTTGAGATCGACTCCCCCAAGGTTCAAAGACGACTGACCCCTATCTGTCCGTGAAAAAAAAAAAACAAAGAACACAGGCCGATAAAGTATGGAAAGGATGACCACTACCAAGGCATTTAGAGTCAGCATGGAAGAGCTACGTACCGGGCATTTTTTCCGGCCGCTCCAGACTGTCCTGATTGTCTTCACAAGATATGAAGAGGCGTGATTCACTGTCCTGCCTCTTCCTTCTTCTGTCCTTCCATCTCCCAGCGTCTTCAAGAGAGTCCGGAGATGCCATCGCTTCACTTGAGGCTCTTCTCTCCCGGTCTAGGCGGGTCTCCTCTGCCAGCCTTTGCCGCGCCCTCTGCGCCTCCTCCATTCTCTCTTTCCGCTCCTTCTGAGCTTCTTCTATCCTTTCTTTCCTCTTTCTCTCCTCCTCTTCCAAACGCTCTTTTCGTTCCCGTGCCGAATCCTCAGCCTTTAACTTTGCCGTCGTCTCCTCGGGTTTCTCCTCCATCTCGGGGGTACCAGGGCTATGAGCCGGACGAAGTGCTGGGAGATGGGAAGATTCAAACAGACCGGTGATTACAAATAAGCACACAGAATTATCGCACACTAAAAGCAGAGTGATCTGGACAGAATTAAAAAACTGTGCTTCGGTCGGATATGTAATTGCATTGCTCCCTCTGTAAAAAAATGTATTAAAAAGTCTGCAGTGGAAATAACCTCGAACAACTGCATCACTTTCCCAATAATCTTGCTCTGCAGTCTTTAACCCGCATTTGTGTTAATAGCGCGTCAATTGCTGCATTAAAAACGTCATCTTTTCATTGCTGAGACTGAAATGTATCGCGTTCCTGATTTGACATTCGGCTCTCAGTGACACTGATTTAAATAACTTGTCATCCTCACCTTCCTTGTTCTTTTCCGGCTTCTCCGGCTCAGGCCTCCGCGCAGGTGACTCCTTCATGGGCTTCCCTTTCTTGTCAGCCTTGGCCACGGCCTACAATGTAGTAAGAGGCAAAGTTAGTGAGCCCATCGTCCGGCAAAACACTCCATAAATACCATGAAGCATTCTGTGAAGGCTTACTTTGTCTCCGGACCCCGCAGCTGGCTGCCTCCTGGGAACGCGATCTTTCGCCTCACAGTTCAGCAGAAACTTCTCAAACAGATTTGTGGACCGAGATTTGTCCCCACCCTCTTCCTTCGGCTCCTCTTCTTTGGACTTGCTCGCAGGGGCAGGTGCCGAAGAGGACGACGGGGATACTTGGGGCAGCTTCTGAGGAGCTGAGGTGACCTCCTGACCTTTGCCTTTTGACTTTGACTTCTGTACAGGGTCGCTGGAGTCCGGCTCCTCCTCGCTCCGGGAGGCTTTGCTCTTGGCACCGGTGAGACCTTTGAGTTTGCCGAGGCTGCTTTCCTTCAGGGGAGGCGTGGACACCTCTGACTTCTTGGACTTCTTCTCCTGGAGGAGGTCTTTAAAGCCCTGCAGCTTCAGGTCCGACTTGCCTTTCTTGTGCTTGGCCCTGGTAGCATCAGCACCCTCAGGTTTCTGCTGGGGCTTTTCCACCGCCTTCCCCGAGGACGTCCTCATCTGCTGTTCTGCGTTGGTCTCTGCCGTCGCTGTATCATCAGTGTGCGATTCCGTCGTCACTTCACTGACTGCGTCTTCATCCTCAGACGACTCCAGGCCTTTTATTACTTTCTTCTTCTTATACTTTATGTCCTGTGTACTGTCCTTCTTTTGCTTTCCCTCACCTCTGGTCTTGTCCTTCTTATGTTTCTTCGGGGCAACAGGGGATTCTTCATCGTCTGATTTCAGCCTCTTCTTGCTGTCGAGGGTTTTGTCTTTCCTTTGCTGGGGTAAAGGTGAAGGGACCCTGGTGTCCTCCTCATCAGTCTCGGGCGCTGGCAGAGGCTTGTCTTCCTTCCATTTCTCTTTCTTCTTCTTTTTCTTCCTCTCTTTCACAGAAACATCTTCCTCCTCCTCCTCTTCCTCTTGTTGTTTCTTCTTTTTCTTCTTCTTTTTCACAGGGACTTCCCTGGGACGGTTTGGGTCACTGTCACTTTCAGAATCAGCATCAAAGATTTCACTCTTTGTAGGCAATTTCTGAGCAAAGACAACAACAAAACAACAATGCAAAGATATTAGTACAACCCTGGAAGAGTTTCGATGAAAAGTGCAAGGCTGTTATGAACCTCTATCGATATACTTGTTTATTTTATATTTCAGAGCATTTACCAAGCCAGATTCCTTTTTGGGCTTGTTCTCAGCCAGGGCCTTTCTGTATGCCAGCAGGACCTCCTTGCAGTCTTCCAAATTAGCTTCTGGTTCCCACGTGTCATCATCTGATGTGTAGTTCTTCCATCGCACACGATATAGCACCAGCCCCTAAACGTAAAAGGTCACAAATAAATAAATAAATAGCACAAATAAATGTGGCAATAAGGCCCAAAAAGCCAATGATATACAGTACTGTGCAAAAGTTTTAAGCAGTAGTTAAACTAATTAAAGTTTTTCATTTCAGAACAGTAAAACATACTATAATGATGGAAAAGGTGAAAGTGGAAATAATTGGCCCCACCTCAGTCTCGGAGTAGGTGTGTTCAAACTTTTGACTGGTAGGGTGTAATATGTACATATAACGTACATACATACATACACACTGTAGTTTATACTTTACAAAAACAAGTTCAACAATCAGCCTTAAATTATAAATGATATTCTAAAGAAATGATGCATGAAAGAACACAGAATAGAATTTACCATTTAAAGCAATACACTGAATGAATATATATATTTCATAATGAGTATATATTGAGGATTTCCTTTCACTTTCATTATATATCTTTTCAACGTCAAGCCCTTTCCATTTTTAAAAGTCTCCTGGACAGCGAATTGCAGATAACATAATGCAGTTCATCTGCCAGGTCTCAAGGGCGGGACTTCCTGTCTGTCTCTCTGTCAGTCATTGCCATTCCTGCTTCATGTCTCTTTGCCCCTCTGCACACTCCCTCCTGTAGTGCTGTCACTCACTTTCCTTCACTTCTCTCTATGGCCCTAGGTTCATTTCCTATCTTCCATATCCAAACAGTATGAATGAGGTTTTTTTTAAAATGTAGAAGTGATTTTTCATGAAAACAAGACAAGCCTGTATTTTCACAGTATTGTCGGTATTTTGACCTAATAAAACATGAAGAAAGAAGTCAGTGTGGAAACCAATCTGTCACATGCATCACTGTGGGGAAGAGCGGCGAGCTCGGCGCACTGGCTGTCTCCGAGGTGACACATTCCTCGCCAGCCCAGTCTGTTTGGGATGCTGTGTGCTTTGGTGAGACAGAGTGGATGACATGTCTCAGATTTCCAGATCCCAACAGATATGTCTACAGACAATGGACTACTTTCTAATATCAATTTCCCCCTGGGCTGATGTTGGTTCCTATATTGGTAGGTAAATTTGGCTACAAAGTGGCACTAAAATGTTCCTGGTCTGAAACCAAGGACCTGTGAAGTCAGAAGCTGTAAGGCAGTGAGGCAAAAGCATTTCTTGAGTAGTTTGGGGAGCTGAAGAAATTATTAAAAGTATTGAAAATACTTCACGTTGCCGGTGTGGTGTGTGACAGTAGAAATGCAGGCCAGTCTTTGCTGGTGACCAAGACGTAGCTCTTGATACACGAAGACTTTCTTTGTTAATTAAATTGTGTGCATGTCTTATATTGCAGGGAGAATAAATTAAGCAAGAGTGACATGTTCTGCAAGCAGAAAGGACATAAGATCTGTCTGTTGCTATGATCAGCTCGTGTGTATCCAGTATACACGAGGATGAACTCTGAAGGGATGCAGACGGTCTGCATGTTACATCTCTCATTTCGTGACTGGACACACACACACACACACCACACCGTGACAGACATATGAACAAACACAAAGCTCAGCGGTGAAAGGTTAAAAAACGTGGGAATTATGTAGTCAAAGGAGGGCGCGAGGAGGGTACAAACGCTGACATACAGCATGGAACACAGTGACGTCTGGGAGAGAAGCGGAAGTGAGGAACGAGTCTACAGCATAAAACAATGTCCAATGCAGAGGTGCTGGTTTTCAGGAAGAAGTTAGACTGTGCTCCAGGACCAGTGCAGTGAACAGACCAGCACAAAACCGAAAATCACCAAGAGCAGCATGGAAATGTATACGCCAGGGTTCGGAGGTTTGGGGTCATTTAGGAACGTCACTTGTTTGGTGCCTGTCTCTCTCAACCATGCAGGTTAGGAGAGACCTGAGGAGGGTGAGAGCCAGGAAGGCAGCGGGTCCAGATTGAATCAGCTCAAGGCTTGTCAGGTCCTGCGCAGATCAGCTGTGCGGGGTGTTGGTGCACATTTTTAACCTGAGCCTGAAGCTGGGGAGAGTCCCACAGCTCCGGAAAACCTCTTGTGTGGTACCAGTGCCAAAGACTCCACATCCCAAGGACCTCAACAGCTGCAGGCCGGTGGCTCTGACATACCACCTGATGAAGACCCTGGAGCGGCTGATCCTGGCCCAGCTTCAGCCTAGGGTGAGCTCATCACTGGACCTGCTTCAGTTTGCTTACCAGCCTGGCATTGGAGTGGATGATGCCATCATCCACCTCCTACATCCACCTCTCTCACCTGGAGACCGCTAGGAGCACTGTGAGAATCACGTTCTTTGATTTCTCCAGTGTTTTCAACACCATCCTACCCACAATCCTGAGGGACAAGCTGGAGTACACAGGAGTGGACCATCACCTAGCCACATGGATCCTGGACTACCTCGCTAACCGACCACAGTATGTGAGAGCTCAGGACTGTGTGTCAGACACGGTTGTCTGCAGTACGGGGCCCCGGAGGGACAATCTTCACAATCTACAGTGCAGACTTCTCACACAACTCCACTAACTGCTTCCTACAGAAGTTCTCTGCAATAGTCGGCCTCATCACTGATGGAGACGACAGGGAGTACATAGAACTGACACGGGACTTTGTGGACTGGTGCCAGCAGAACTACCTCCAGATCAACACTGGAAAAACCAAAGAGCTGGTGGTAGATTTCCGCAGGCACAAACATCCTCCACTGCAACCACTGGACATCCAGGGTATGGACATTGAGGCTGTGGAGAGCTACAAGTACCTTCATCTGAACAATAAACTTGACTGGACTCATAACACTAATGCACTTTATAAAAAAGGGCAGAGCAGGCTGTACCTGCTGCGGAGGCTCAGGTCTTTTGGAGTACAGGGGCCACTCCTGAAGACTTTTTATGACTCTGTAGTGGCATCAGCCATCTTTCACGGTGTGGTCTGCTGGGGTAGCAGCATCTCTGCTGGGGACAGGAAGAGGCTGAACAGGCTGATCCGGAGGGCCAGCTCTGTTCTAGGATGCCCTCTGGACCCAGTGGAGGTGGTGAGTGACAGGAGAATGGTGGCCCTGTTGGACAACATCTCCCACCCCATGCAGGAAACTCTGACAGCACTGAGCAGCTTCCCACGATGTGGGAAGGAGAGGTTCAGAAGGTCTTTTCTTCCAACCGCTGTCAGACAAACAAACACACTTCGGTACATTTTGTTAAATTGTTTAAATTGTAAATTTGTAGATATATACAGATACATATTCATTTTTTGGTCAGTCGAACTTGGTCAGTCATTAATTATAATTCTTTCTGTACTTCTATTCAGACCCATGTCACGCGGAAAAAACGCGGACAGGTAAAATAATACAGGCTCATTATAATCATAATCAAAACCCAAGGGTGGTAGTAGCCTCCCTCAAACCCCACTTACTACCACTTAACCCCGAGTGTGTCCAGGGAGACTGAACGAACCAGAGGGTCACCAGAGCCACCACCACCATAACAACAACAAAGCTTCAGGGACTTTCAAATGGACCAGTAGCATCACAATGGACACGTGTTGTACACAATGACACCGGACTACACTATGGACTTCTCCACCTCTACAACTTTTTCTCTTATTGGACAGATCATCACCAACCCTGCACCGACACCACTTGCAGGCTCACTCTACCCTGGAAGAGCGTCCCTCGCTCTATCACTCCGTCCCAGTGTTTCTTCCTCTCTTTTTTTCCTCTCCTACAGTTTTCCTTGTGTGCAGAAGGGTCAAGTGTGATGGGGTGTCAACTGCAGGGCCCGTCAAAGCCCATTGAGACACACTGTGTGTGATTTTGGGCTTTATAAGGAATAAATGTTGTTGTAAAACGTTGAGCGCGTGCACGTGACGTCGTCGGGTGCGTCTGGTTCTTCTTGCGGCCTGGAGCAGGATGGACGTCTAACGTCTCAGCGCTGTCGAGCTAAGACTAGTAGTTTAAATGATTGGGAACAGACACGGAACCAAGGGTGTTGGGTTTTTTACTCAGTAATTCCAAGTGTGTCCGTGATGCGGTTTTCGCAGCAGCACAACTAACTTTTCACAAGAGAATGATTTTGAAGAGGAGCTGTGGACTTTGAACACAGGACCGAAAATCTGCACCCTCCGCTCGTCCTAATCTCGGACTCCGCGCTTGTCCAGGACTGAGAAGCGAACCGTGTGCTGGAGCCAACAATCGGGGAAAATTTGTCCGGGCTCGCCGGGCGCCTACGCTAAACGCGGCTAGCTGACCAACTCACCCCCTCCGCCCGCATGTCAACAATGTTCTCCACTTCATACACATCCTCCTCCTCGTCCTGCTCGCTGTCGCCCGGTTCCGTCCTCTCCGCCGCGGTGGCCATGGCGGCACGACGCAATAAAAACACGAATTAAAAGAAAACGATCAACACAGATTAAACGTGCGGCGCCTGCATGGCAGGGAAGGCCTCGTCGCGGCAACAGTGGCGAACTACAGCGTAGTGATCTACTTCCGGGGGGAGAGAAGAGACTGGGCGGGGCAACATGGGCGTGACTCAATGTTAGCCAATCACACCGCAGGATTTTGTAACGGGCAAACAACACAACCACTCGCATTGCGGTAGTAGCTGTAGTGGTACAAATGGAAGGAAATGCGGCACTTTACTGTAGAACTTCCTCCTCGGCGTGCAGTCATTTCGTTCCCTTTTCATGTACCATCAATTGAGCGACTTACCAGTTGAAATTTAAACATGACCTCTTGTCTTGGGGTTTTATCCTTATCCTTTGAGGATTGTATAATGTACCACAAGCTTTACAACAGGCCATGTAGGGGGCAGAAGAATAGTTGTGAAAACATGCAACACTGGAAGAGGTGAATAATTCTATAGCGCTTACTGTACATTAATAAAAGTATGTTTTAATTCAGTGCAATAACACATTTTAATATAAAAAACTTTAATTACAACATATTGCATTTTTAGCAATGCTCTTTGCATAGAAATGAAGAATATCAACTCATTTAAAGGCAACTGCAATTTGTTGTCCCAAAAGTACAAAACCAAATAGGGGCATATGTGAACAAAGACTGATCACATTCAAAAGTCAAAAACTGCACTTGGATTTTATGCTTCTCAGCATGTATGTTTCACAGACTTGTCTTTTTTACGGCAAGAGAGACAACACACTCATATAAACGGGAAAAAAGACATCTGTAGTATCATAAATTATGACATGTTGTGTGGCACATTTGGCAAAGACAATGGACATTTCAGTAGCCACAAATTTTTACACGGTCCTTAAAAAATTACAGTTTTACAGTTTGAGCACCAACCACTGGAAGAGGTTGTCCAGTCAATCCAGGTTTTACTCCCACTTCTTGTCAACAGTAGATCTTACATTAGATGTTTCATCCCTGACGAGGGTCCATGTATCAGTGTGAGTGCATGGAGAGTCTTTGAGGTCTAATTGGGTTAATTGTATCAGGTAAGGGCAAACTGGACATTCAAGACAAGGCAAGTCCTTTTGTCAGTGAGTAGAGCCACAGTAGACACTGAAATGGATTTCCCAACCAGAAGATAGAGAGCAAAGGCATAGAACCATTTAGGTTCAAGGATGCTTTCCTTTGCTCTGGATTTTTTCATGGCTCAGAGACGGAGAAGACAAACTTCAGCAAGACTGCTAAGACAGATTGCCACTCATTCGTATCCACTGCAGTCCCTGCCTTGTGTACTGGACAATATGAGCCATGCTACTGTGGAGAGTCAAAGGTCCAGTAAGTGTGTTGAGGTAATTGAAAAACTCTGTAAAGAAAGAAATACATAGTTGGATGATAAAACATTAAAATATGACATTTTCACAACAAGACAACTGACTCCAGGGACAGAAATCCTGATCAAATATTTCTATGAAATGTGGGTGCAATGCTGCTTTAAGCCTGCAGTACCTTGTTATTTTATTAACAGAAATCCATAAACTCAACCAGTCGGACTGTGCACTCACCTTTGTTTTCTTTGGCCAGGTTGTCCGCAACTTCCCAATACTCATAACTGTATAACACACTGTTGGTTATATTCAGGTGGTTTGCTGCCATCTGGTGGATGCGGTGGGGAATGCTGATGAAAGGGTAGGGAGACACGCTGGTTTGGGTCCCCCCTGCACCCATGGGGGTTTGTGTTGTCGCGGGAAGCACTGTGCCCCTACAATCACACACACAGTGTGTGCCAAACATTAAGGAACCAGTATCCAGTGGACGTACAAATCATAACACTTTTAAACAATGTTGACCCAGCCTTACTTTCCAGCGTCATTCCACGGATTATGAGGGACTTTCGAGGAGCTCTGCTTGGAAAAGAACAACATGACATGACTTATTCTATATGTTGAATTCATCTCATGTTTGTTGGTAGATGTATGAAATATTTCCATAATTGTGATGCATTACAAAAGGCATACCTTGAAGTACTCTAAGAGAGCTTTGGAATACTTTAAGGCATGGTCCTTCTTCAGTCTGAACATTTGCCAGTAAAGAAGAGCCAGACACCGAAAACTGGAGTCCATGTACAACAACGAGAAAACAAAAACAACACACAAATATATTTTAATGAACACAAATAAAACAAGAGCTTTGTGTTAAGCAATCACTGTGAGTGATGTACAACAGGAGCCACCCACCACAACACAGCTAGCTGCTTGTCCTCCTGACTGGCCCCAGGTCCTGAATGGCTCTTGAGCCTCATGGCATACCTGCAAAGACAGAAGATGGGCCACTGTCAAGTGTGCTACATTGTGCTATAGCTCTTGAAAATAAGTATAGATAGTGATGAGGCAAAAAGATTGAATCATAACAACATAAATGTTATTGAAATAATGGGTAACATAAAACCAGACAATCAGTTACAACTATTGTATATAAGGATGTGGTTCAAATAGATATTGGTGCATATCGATCAATATGAATACACCATAAACATGGGTGACATTATATGTACAACAATTGAAGTAAAATGCTTTAAAAAAAAAACTTACCATAAACCAATGTTTTTTTTTTTAAAAGACATGTGCCTAATTGTAAACATAATGCATACTGTAATACAAGCAAATAATTTCTAACATATGCATCATGGGGTTGTAGCAAAATTTCTTCCACAAACATTTAATGGATGAGACCCATGTATTGTAATTGAATGTGTGTCTGTTCTTCTGTATGCACAATTAAATTACCGTATTAGTTCCACTGTTTCAGCATACATGGCATGAGGAGACTTGGACTCCATAGGTCCCTCCTCCATGGCTTTTCCACATTCCATGAATGACAGGGCAGCATCCACGTAGTTAACTGCCTTTCCAAGCTTGTCTACCTGTATAAAAAAGCAACAAAGAGTTATGCAGATGTATCAAAATATTCAGGAATCAGAGTTATTTTAGGAAACGTACATTTAAGGTTTTTTTCCACTACTGCTGGTGGTCTTTTATTAACCAATGATGCAATGAGTCAAGGTTTTGCTGGCTTACTGACATTTACACACGTGTGTTACCCTGCAGTTCTCACCATGGCATCTGCTCGATGCTTCAGTCTCTTTGCTTCATGCATGTAGTATTCGGCATGCTGTGTGCTTCAGAAAAGAGGCAGAATTGAAACAAAATAAGACACATTTCAACATAAGCATGCATTAGATACATTCCATATATATGCAAAAAGGGCACAGCATAGCTTACACATCTTTGTACGGAACAGTTCCTCTGTGGTGTAAGGCTGGATTTAGGGTGGGTGCCCAAGGTGCACATGAAGTCTGAGGTTGTCCTGAGACACCTACGGACTCCTTCTCCACCTTCAGCTGTGCCCTCTGCACCTATGGCAAGACAGGTCAGTAGTTGCCTCTTAAACCTCTTACGACAGCCTCTGAAGAGTGAGCCTGTTGATTTTCTTGTGTTTCAGCCTTGATGGCAGATGCCAGTGGATAGCACTTACCTGTGATTTCACTCTAGCAGCGTCTTTATCCCTCTCTGAGTGTGCGTAGTACTGGTCAGTGTCCTGAGGTTTGTCTGATGATTTAGTGGGCTCCTGAGTGTCCGAAAGAGGAGAGAGAGGGGAGAGTGGCTGGAGTTTTGTGTCAATGTAATCTTCCTGATACCTGCTTCCAGAGACATTCACAGAAAACAAGAAAGAAAACACTATTATTTGAGGAAGAGTGTGATTTGAAGACAATAAAACCTTAAGTCCAATCCGTCCCACAGTGCTAATACGCAACAGACGAGATAGACTGAAGACCATTTTTTTTTTCAGTTCACCATGAATTTTTACACCCTTAACATCATTTTAATTTGTGTTCATTTCAGTTTCCATTGTGGTGTAACATTCTCCTGATATTGTATATGGCATCACATCTATGCCGTTTTAAACATTTCACCCCAAAGGTCACCTATAAACCAGAAAAGCACACACGCCTACATGAAGACACTGTGGATCAAGTTTACGTGTCACACTGTACGTATCGTCTCACTTCACCAAGCCTTCCCTGAATTCTCTACTCTTTTGCTACTACGGATTTTTTCTTACCCATTTGCTCTGATGTTGAAGTAGGCATCCAGGTTGTCTAGACCACCTGAGCCAGATTTGTCTGATGGGTGGTTAGAATGTTCATGACTTCTCTTACCATCCCTGTGCACCATTCCATTCTCAGACTAAGGCAAGAGTAAACAGAGAAACAAGCCTTAACTTAATGATCTGGAGCATCATAGTCCACTAAAATGATTTGTAGGTCTTCCAATTTCCATCTTTCACTCTTACCTTGCGTTTTCTTCTGAGGCCTTCGGGGTCCTGCTCTGGATGATAAACGTGCCTCATGGATGTTTTATCTTTGGCTTTCACAGATGGAGAAGATGAGGTTCTTCTTCTTTGGGGGGCTGCAGTGGCACTAGGCACTCGGGAGATTAGGGAGAGATCTATCCTGACCACCAGGTTTCTGAGGCCTCGCTGGGAGACAGTGGGGGTCTTCTCATTCCTGCCAAATGGCACCAATGTATAAAGCTTGTGCTTCCCTTGCTGTCTTTGGCCTAAGGCATCTGTACTCAACCTCCTAGGCTGATCAGCCCCAGATCCGGGCTCTGCCGGGCTTGTGGACCTTTGCTGCACTCTCTTGCACACTTGCCGTTGACCTGATGTAGAATCTGCCCTGACCTTGGTGACGTTCTGTGCTGGGCTTGTTTCAGAGTCCGATTCTGAAGAGGATGAGGAAGAAGAGGAAGAGGACGATGAAGAATAGTCGGTTGGTGGGATGACAGGTGTGGGTGAGTGTGAGACGGTAGGTGAAGGTTCTCTGAAATGAGGCTGTGATGTGTCTTCAGTTTTCTTCTTTTTTTTCCTTGACTGTTCGTCTCCACCATCCCAGTCCTGCTCTTGTCTTTGGGGCTGGTGGTTGAGGGGATGAGTGGTGTTGGTGTGGGGCCTTTGCTTTGGCTGCACTGCCTGCCATTCGCCGTTGTGCGTCGTCCTCCTCCTCTTCTTCCTCACCCTTTCACCCTCCTGCCACCTTCTGTTGGTCTCCTCCTGCTCCCCCTCCTCGTCAGAGCTCTGGAGCCAGCGGTGTCTTAATAACTGCTCTTCCGCCAGTCTCCTTGTGCCCTCTGAAGCCTGATGAGGGACCTCAATGTGTCTGGCCACTCCCCGGTCTCTCTCCTTAGGCTTAGACTCCTTTTGGGAGGGCCTAGAGTTGTGCACAAGAGGGACTTCCTTGGATTTTAGCCTTGGTTTTGGCTTGGGACTGGATCTGCATTTAGAACCAGAGCGGGGATCGGGCTGAGATGGCGGTCTACAGTTGTAGCTGGCCTCCTGACTGCTTCTGCTGCTGGCCTGCTTGTTGCTGTCAGAGGATGAAGGGCACTTGGCTTTAGCTGTGGGGCTCAGTGCAGGCAAAGAACTTGACTGAGTTTGATGACTGGAGATGGAACGTGAACTGTGTGCAGATCTATGGCTATGCTCACTGGATTTGTGGATGTGATTGCTGGCCTTGTGACTTTCTCCACTGGGTTTACGAGTATGATCCACAGGTTTATGCTCTGTGCTACGTACAGTCAATGTAGAATGCTTGGGTTTCAGAACAGGGTCTGATACAGCGCTAGGCGGTGCTTTATGCCTTGGGCTGTTGTTTGCAGTTGGACCAATGCTACTGGACCTATGCTTGGACCTTGGCTCCGTACATGTGGCTTTGGACTTTTTGAGCTGTTTATGAGATGTATTTGCAAAAGAATTTTGCTGGGGATGATGGTGAGAAGTAGAGTTTGATTGGGATTTTTTCAGGTCAGTGTTGGAGGGTGGAGGCACCCAGGGCCGAACTCGTGGCTTGCGGACAGGACTGGATCTGATTGTGTCACCTAAGGGAGAGCTGTGCCCTTCTTGATGGCGGCTCTGGACCTGAGTGTAGAGACCGCGGTTGGGTCGAGATGGCTGAGTCGGTGTAAGGCTTGGACTAGGGCTTTTGGGGACGTGTGTGGGAATGGGACTGGGACTTTGGTTCCCCCTAGGGCTTGCAGATGGGCTTAGACACACAGTTGGCACAGGACTTGGGGCTGGACTATTACCTGGGCTTGGGCAGGGGCTGTAGCTTGGACTTGGCAACGAACTATGTCTGGGACTGTAATCAAACTTTGGACTGGGAACAGGGCTTCGATTTGGACTGTAGTCTCTCACCCAGGACCTCCCTGGCGATGGGCCTCGTTCAGAATCAGAGACTCTCCCTCTTGGCTCGTGTTCAAAGGAGCCTTGGTCCTTCGGAACCTTTCCAAGCCATTTGTCTAGCTGCCATTGAGTACAAGAGGAACTGTCTGTGCCCTAGTGAGGAAAGGGTGATGACAGAAAGTCAGAATTTATAACAAAACGTAGTTTTTCATTAGAATCCTCATCTGGCAAAGATAAATAAAAATGAAACAATCCACTTTGTGTTAAAATGTTGTTTTTGGGACTACGTGAAATTTTTGAGCACATAAATTTACATTATTTAAAAGTCATTGCTTTTGATAGAAAGAAACAAAACAATAATAATACCAATAAAATGGCAATTAATGAATTGAATATCTGGCTGTCATGGTGACAGGACACAGCAGGAAAAAGGACGCAATCGGCAAATGACAAAAAACAGGAGAGCCATAGATTAATATATCTAATTGCCTGGAGTTGGATCATGAACTTTCTGTAGAGTTCCAAAATAACTGCAGCAGTTCCAGTAGTTCCGTTCTACGTATATTATTGTTCAATCTGTGAATTGACAACTTTCGAATGTGTGAAATTAATAATGATATATTGTTTACACCCTGTCCCCAAGTAGCATGTCAGCCTGGAATCCAAAACAGAATCACTGGAACTCTGTATGTATGGCAGTACAGCATTTATTAAAAAGTAATTAATTGTTTTGTGGAACAAGGCAGAGAAACGATAGAATTAATCTATCTGACAGAGATTACAATAATATAATAAAGGCCTCTTAGAAAGCATGTTCCTGTTCAAGCTTATACAAATGGTTGTCCATGTGATTTAGAAATCACAAAAAAACATACTTCAAACACACTAATTTACATATATATTGTACCAACAATTAGATATAAGCATGAAGGCATTGAGTATGAATAAACAATTTCTTTTGGCAGACCGATATCTAGTGATAAGAAAACTAAATGAAAAAAAAGTGCAGTTAATGTGAAAATAATTTTCAGCAGTCACACGTGCCCGCACACAAGTCCTAGCACATAACACTGACACATATGCAACTTAGTCTGCCCAGCCAGTGTACAAATCACTAAATCACTGTTACAGTGATACGACCAAAAGCCAGTTTAAAAATAGCCAGTAAGTAAAGATAATCATACTCACTTACACTGTGTCTCACAAACACATGCAGGCTGCGGCATATACCGTCTCTCTCTCTCGCCTCTCTCTGCAGTAGCTGACCAGCAGTGCTAATTTAAACCTCTACTCAAACATAACCCCCTCCCTCAGCCCTCACTCTTCTCTCTCTCTCTTTCCAGAGAAGACACTGCATCTCTTGTGGACTCTCTACCACAGTCTTCCCTCCCTCTCCTCCTCCCTCTCCCGCTCTCTCTCACCCTCTACCTGGAACTCTGAGTGCTGATTCCAAGCCTTCCTCCTGTGAGACACTGTGCAGCTCCGTACAGATGAAAAACACATGGTGTTACCCCCATTTTGAGCGCACGCACACGCACACGCACACACACACACACACACACACACGCACGCACACACACATGCACACACACACACACACACACACACACACACGCACGCACACACACATGCACACACACACACACACACACTTCCTTTCCTTCTCTATAGGCTCCTGATATATGCTAAGTAATAGAGCCAACTATGTCGCACAGGCACCTTCATTCATACTGTGTGGCAGGTCAAGGCTCCAGCTCTCTCTCCACATGCGGCCCAGACCAGATCCCTTCCCCCTCCACAATAACCCCCAGCTCCTCACTTCAGTTGAGCAGGGGAAAAATATTTTGACATGACTACAACCATTCCACACAGACAGAAAGCGCACAGTCCTTGGTGCATGCCTCCAATTCCTTGAAGCTACTGTGTCTTGGGAAAGAAAAGGAGACGTGTGTGGATTCTGGAGTGAAACAGACCCTCCATGACTTCCTACTCATTTATTCCACTGGGACTCCCTGTGTTGACATGACACCCAAACTCAAATTCTCAGCAGCCCCTAATCCCCCGGCCCGTACACCCCCCCCACCTCTGCTCATGCACATTCCTCAGAGTAGCTCCACTCATTACGCTCCCCAACGACCACTCCACCTGGCGTACCATGGCCCCAAAATCTCTTCCAGCCCTCAGAGGTGACAGGCTGGGGTCAAGACAGACAAATATGACAAGAGAAAAGTGAAAGTACAAAAGCGGACGAAACGAGAAAGTTGTAGACATACTTGCGGCAACTCCTTGCTGCAGGTCAGAGGGTGTGTAGGTGTCCCAGGCGGGGAGCGCGCTTCTGGGCTCGGGCTGCGGGAAAGCTGGCTGCTGCTCTCCGACTCACTGGAGGAATCAGAGGCCGAGGAGTCCGAGCTGGAATGTCTCACCCTCCCGCCATGTGTATGTGCGCGCTGCTGTCCTGGCAGGCTGTCGGTCAACACACACGTGCACGCGCGCACACACACACACACACACACCAATGATTTCTAGCTCAGATTACACACTCCCACTCATGTATATGTACGTTAGTCACAAGCACATGCATTCTACCTGCTGAAATCATACCAATTAGATTAGAGCTTGGAAAAGTCAATGCATGCACATACACAAACATGCACACATACAAACAGAAAGATACACAATCAAGACAGATGAGCACGTGACTGACATATGCATGATATACACTAGTATACTGTCCATTATACTGTCCATGTCAGGATGTATGCATGTGCAGTGATAGTAAAATATTGTTCCTTACTGTCCTTTTTAAGGCCAGAAGAAACTGGTCTACCATCCAGCTGTCACATTCCACACACACTGACCTCTCCTACGCATCACCCAAAGACACACACATGCATACACACTAAAATAAACTTACTGGTCATTATCTCCCCGAGAGACTGTTTGCTGAAGACCCTGTTGGACAATTAAAAGGAAAGACAAGGGTCATCTCCCTGTCATTTGTGGACAGGTGTCACTATCAGTCTGGTGACCGTTCAACCTCCCTGTTAACTTATGGGATGGGTTAAAAAGTCACTTTCACAAGCATCTCATACATAGTAAATGTAAATACAGGGATCCTGAATGGTCTGTGGTGCTGTCTTCAAGAGTCTTACTCATATCTAATTTGTCTAGTTTATTGTAAGATGAAAAGATACACACATACACAAGATGAGTGTGACTTACACAGTGGCGGCGGTGAACCATGCAATGGAGTGTAATAGCATTTATTTAAAACTAATCAGCAATGCCATTACCGCCTGAAAAGGGGATTTAATGAAAACAGAGTGCGACTTCCCCCTCTTTTTCAAGAATGAGGTCAAATAAGAAAGATGAGAGTAGATGACAGTGTGTGTGTATGTGTCTAAACCGTGCACACAACTGTGTATTTGTTGTGTGTGTGAGACCATAGGTGAAAATTCTTCTGTTCTAATCTAATTATTCAAACATGATCTTATCTGAATAATAATTAAAGTAAAAAGTTAAATCTTTGGAAAATGTAAATGGATCAGAATGTTGTAGTGTGTATTACGCCTTTGCTTTATTGACAGTGTAAATAACAGAATAATTTATGCAAAAGCTGATTATAACATTCTAATTTGATTGGTTGTACACGATTTGCACA
The DNA here is from genome assembly GCF_900700375.1 of Denticeps clupeoides. Classification (NCBI taxonomy): domain Eukaryota; kingdom Metazoa; phylum Chordata; class Actinopteri; order Clupeiformes; family Denticipitidae; genus Denticeps; species Denticeps clupeoides. The sequence continues at coordinate 12,455,260 of NC_041715.1, forward strand.
GGCAGTAGTATTTTGTTCAGTAGTGAAGACCCATACTCCGATTAACACTCTGATGGTGTTAATCTTTCCCCAATGGGTTTAAGTGCAGAGTAATGGTTATTGTGTAAGTACAAAATTAGCCATTTTCTTGGCCCTCCTTTCAGCTTGGGGCCCTAGGCAATTGACTTTACCTCCAAGGCAGTGGCGGCTCTGATATTGTGAAGCTCTGATTTTTCCTGACGTTGACATGCTATGACTGTGGTAGCTGGAAATGGCTCTTAATGAATGGTATTTGAACAGGAATGTATTTTTTCAAAGTGCCATTTAGGCTGATACAGATGTGCTGTCTGCTGTTTACCATAAGCACAATCTTTATTAGCAGGCCACAGATGCACTGTGCGTTTCTTTATTTCTCCCTGAGTCCACGTCTCTGCCTCTTTTTTTCTCTGTTTCAAAAGTCAATTCAATTCACCACATCATGCAATTTTGTATTTTCTAGATAACCATATTTCCTCTTTTATTTTCCCAACCAATGCAGAGGTATATAGTAGAAGAAAGTCACACAGCTGAGAAACAGGCAGACACGGACAATTCCTAAGGCCAGCCCGAGGTTCTTTCAGGAATCGGCCTGTGTCTGCTTTGCGGTTAGGTCTGTCCTACCTTGTCACTGTCATCCTCATCGCTGCTAAGCTTCAGGTCGTCAGCAAGCATGCTGGTGGAGCACAGCAGACACATGCAGATTAGCACGAGCAGAAGATCATAGCACAGGAGGACCATGCTCTGCACAGGCAGTGCAAGTGCCAAACAAAAACACGCTTATAAACACACCCCTCAGTTGTGTAATGGCACTGCGGTTTTCATTGTTGTTTGGCCTTCGGCCTCCTTCTCGCTCACACGGTGTTAATTTCCCCCAGCCACTTAATTGCATGCTAACTGTGTAAAAATGTGTGTGCATTTAATGACGGGTGCAGTCGTCAGGGAGGAAAGAGATAAAAAACAGAGGCTTGACCCTCCACGTGAACCCTGTTCTGAGCCACAGCAATACTGTGGAGTAGTAAAAACTCCCACCCTCCTTCCCCCGCCATTCACTCTCTTTCCAAGTCCCCTGCAGTTCCTCCATCCAACTACTTTTTGCTACTGTCTATTACCCATATATATTGGAAATATATCATTACCAATAATATATTTCCAATGACAGAAATTTATTGAAAACAAAAATGTATTACTAAAGTTAAATGAAGAGTAAGGTGTAATAAAGTTTCCATATCCTCATCCTCAGCTTATATATGCCTTATTATTAGTCACATATCCAAAATGTGAGAATTACAATGAGCCCCAGCAAATGAAGCTATTGTTCAAATGATCATAGTGATTCAGAAATGTCCTACTTTTTGATAAATTTTGTTCATTTAAAATAATATCAAATATCAAAAATCCTGTCCAGACATTGTTCATGTTGTAAATGACTCTGGTAGCTGGAAATGTCCATTGATACCTACATATATGTGGAGAGGAACTTTATTAGCAAACATTAGTCTTGAATTCCAATAGAATAATGTGTTAACTATCGAAAGTCTGTTGCTTTCATTGCCTGATTTTCAATTACCTCAACAAACTGACATTTACAATGGCCAAGGTCTACCAAGCTGTAGTGTTTTTGACAAAAGAAAACATTTGTAAAAAACAATTATAATTTCAAATATAAAATTCTTGGAACATTTATGCATGTGAGTGTGTGTGTATAATAAACTTCACAGTCAGTGGTAACTCATGCACAGAGCACTGGTGCCTGGTTACTGCTGACAGATCAGGTAACGCGTTCCACTTACCACTTGTGAGGGGCAATGTGTGGATGGCTTGTCCTCATGTGAGTGTCACCTCTGACTGAAAAAGAGAACAAGGGTAAAACACAGAAAACTGAACATTCTGACAGACAGGGAGAGATGGGGCTGTCAGACTAACAGATAAATGCTTACCTGGCTTGTGATGAGAGCCACTCTGTTTCACTTCCTGTGGAGGAAATGAGACTTGAATTAATACTTTAACGAAGGGGTTACAATGCTTCTGAAGAAGCCTTTATTACAATACTGTATGGTGCACCTTGGAGTGGTACAGGAAATTCTCTCCATTCCCTCCCCCTGGGGGTTGCTGGGAAGGCCAGGAGTGGGTCATGTCCTGCAGAAAGAGTAGGGCCAAAGGTCAGACAGGTCAGAAGATGTAAAGATGAAAGGAGCCAACAAATTACACAACAGGTATCGATGTCCCACGCACAGCAACCCCCGCAGAGGCGTCGCTAAGAGCCGCATAGTTGTTTTTATTATCTTGTTCCTCCCGCTGGCTCATTTCACTTCATTAGTCTGTACGTGGAGACAGCCGCCACCAGAGGGCGTGTTGGACATGTGGTGCAGCGTGCAGTACTACTTGCAACTCTGCTGATGATGGTTAGATTGGCTACCCTTCAACCATTTTTTTCATAGATAGAAAACAAGCAGACAGGGATGTTTTCAGAAAAGAAAGTAAAGAACCTCAGGACTTATAAGTCATGATTGGGGGAGAGGAGGCGACAGAATAGAAGCAATAGAGACCAAAAGATAAGTGCATTAAAAGGATGTGCACAACTAGATAAAGTAGGTCAAAATAAAGTGTTAATCTTCCACCCTGCATCTCAACACACAAAAGGAAATCTGTTTCCTCCCCCCTCGTTGTCGAAGGGGTACCAAGCAGATCATTGTCCACTTTGTAAATAATCTGTCATCTGCCGTGTTGTCATTGTTTGACTCCCTGCCGGATTACTTCCCTAATGGGAGGAAACGCTCTGATAACATCAGTGACTATCAGCACAGATAAACAGACCCCCCAGGCACATAGTCTTCTCAGCGTATTAAGCATGGTGGAGGTATTTTATGTCAGGTTCCAAATTCTGCACACACTTGTGGGGAATCTATTCTAAAAAGCACCCAAACTGCTGTAAACAATAGAACTGAGTCAATAATAACAATTATTAAACACATTCAATAGAAATATTCACATGAAAGTGAAGTGTCATTGAGAAACACAGCACACAGTGTACACAATGAAATGTGTCCTCTGCATTTAACCCGTCACCCTCAGCGAGCAGTGGGCAGCCACCGAGAGGTGGCCGGGGAGCAGTGTGTGGGGACGGTACCTTGGGGAAGGTGACCTCAATGGCACCTTGGTGGCTCAGAATTTGAACCTGCAACCCTTTATTCATGTGTCCACTTTCTTGCACCCTAGGCCACAACTACCCTACACAGATAACTGTACACATAAAATAAAACTAAAATGACAAGCAATATAATTTGGGCAAGTGCTATCTTATCTTATCTTCTCTATCGATCTTATCAAAGCTTCATGATCAGGCTACATTTTCACAGGTTTCCAAATCCTAGTTCTCATCACATTGGCAAATAAACAATGAGTTATCATGAAAATGTTAATTAGCATCAGTGGTTACTGATACATTCATGAATTTGTATTGTAAATCTGATAGGTTAAAAATATCAATGATCTGAACATCCTTACTGGGAACGTAACAGGAAAGAGTCATGAATCATTTCAGTCTGTCGACAAGGATTATTATTAGCACTTTGTGACAGTGTGACCACACACACCTGTACTACACTGACAGCCTGGATCATTCAGGGGGACAACGTAGTCACGGCTCATGCTGTTTAACTGTACAGACATTTTCAGGGGTTGGGCCACCGGGACATGCTCAATTATGAGCAAAGTTTCATGGGAGAAATGAGAACAGAACAGAAATGAGGTACAAACCGGGCCACTAAACAAATTGTGAATGAAAACTGAATGCAATAATGTGGAGATGGCAAATTTCAATATTTTATTTGTAATAGAACGTAGATGACAGACCAAAGCATGACCAAAAGTTTAATCCGAGTAAATGTATAATTTTAAAGGAAAAATATGCTGATTAAAAATTTCACGGTGTCAACAAATCCCAAAAAAGTTGGGACAAGTAGCAATAAGAAGCTGGAAAAAGTACATTTTGGGCACTTAAACGACACTGCACCACAACCAGGAATGCTAATGTAAAGGAAATCACAGAATGGGCCCAGGAATACTTCCAGAAACCATTGTCAGTGAACACAATCCACCGTGCCATCCGCCGTTGCCAGCTGAAACTCTACAGTGCAAAGAAGAAGCCATTTCTAAGCAAGATCCACAAGCTCAGGCATTTTCACTGGGCCATGGATCATTTAAAATGGAGTGTGGCAAAATGGAAGACTGTTCTGTGGTCAGACGAGTCACGATTCAAAGTTCTTTTTGGAAATCTGGGACGCCATGTCATCCGGACCAAAGAGGACAAGGACAACCCAAGTTGCTATCAACGCTCAGTTCAGAAGCCTGCATTTCTAATGGTATGAGTGCGTGTGGCATGGGCAGCTTGCATGTTCTAGAACAACATATGCTCCCATTCAGACGTCACCTCTTTCAGGGAAGACCCGGCATTTTTCAACAAGATAATGCCAGACCACATTCTGCATCAATCACAACATCATGGCTGCGTAGAAGAAGGATCCGGGTACTGAAATGGCCAGTCTGCAGTCCAGATCTTTCTATAGAGAACATTTGGCGCATCATAAAGAGGAAGGTGTGACAAAGAAGGCCCAAGACGATTGAACAGTTAGAGGCCTGTATTAGACAAGAATGGGAGAGCATTCCTATTTCTAAACTTGAGAAACTGGTCTCCTCGGTCCCCAGACGTCTGTTGAGTGTTGTAAGAAGAAGGGGAGATGTCACACAGTGGTGGCCTTGTCCCAACTTTTTTTGGATTTGTTGACACCATGAATTTCTGTATCAATGTATTTTTTTCCCTTAAAATGATACATATTATCAGTTTAAACTTTTGTTCTGTGATTTATGTTCTATTCTGAATAAAATATTAGAAGTTGGCACCTCCACATCATTGCATTCAGTTTTTATTCACGATTTGTATAGTCCCAACTTTTTTGGAATCCGGTTTGTATATTCATTACAACAACAACAACAATATTTATTTCTTATATAACCCAAAATCACATAAAGTATGTCTCAGTGGGCTTTATTCTTCCTTTTTGAGTGCTTCAGGTTGTGGAAACTGCACAAACATTCCTTTGCATGTGCATGTGTGTGTGCATGTATATCGAGGGTGTATAAGGTGCCCTCTAGCATCTCAGGACTGAATCATCAATCAATCAATCAATTTATTTTTTAATGCGCTTTTTACAATGGGCATTGTCACAAAGTGCCTAACAAATACAACCATGCTCAAGGCCCCAGGTGAGCAAGCCAGAGAAAAAATTGCCTTCAATCGAAAGAAAACCTTGAGAGGAACCTAGACTCAGCAAGCGGAACCCATCCTCCACTGGTCAGCACTGGATTGCATGTTAAATCAAATACATTTAGAAAATGATGGCATATGAAGGTTATTGTAGTCCACTTGAGTATTATGAAGAACCATCAAGGTACTGTGTTAAAGTCCCAGCAGTTGACTATAGGATGGGGTCACCAGAGGGCCAAGTAGGACAGTCCATGGAGGTTGGCAATGTCATGTGATCGCTCGAAACCAGGAAACTCCCCTCTCTTTCCCTGGCTATGAACAGGGAGTATTTAACTGAAAAGGTCATGTATTATCGGTTATGACAACTTGGGTTGTCACTGGAGAAGGCAGTCGCAAAAACATGGAGCATGTTTGCTAGTGTGAGGATGTACATAGATATAACGGATAAAACGAGGGGAACTTCATACAGAAGGAAGTAGAAGCGCGTGTCAGAAGAAGCGTGTGTCAACCATCTTGCTCCTGCCATTTTGTAAATCCCATATATAAATCCAGAGGATACCGCTGACCTTACACTAGCAAACAAGCTTAGCACCAGGCCAGAAATAGAGTCCATCATGCTGCAAATACATGGAAATCCGATCAATTAAATTCACATGGGTAGTATCTCAAATGATTAATGACCTATGAATATGTCAAAATGGTGAGAAAATTTTTTCGAAATTCTAGTCTCACACGTTCATTTGGCACTTCCATGACCCTTAACCCTCCTGCTGTAACAGCTCCCGTTTATTCACACTTCTTTAAAATACTCCTCCGTTCCCAAGCAGTGTGATTTCTGTCTGACAGCGTACATAACACGTATACAGTGATTTACAAAACTATTCACAATCTGTCATTTATTCACATCACAGTATGTTTACCCTGCGCTGAACTAATTTACTTAAAAATACAAGCAACTATGCCAAAAATGTACAATTTAATAGCATTCGTATATCACAAACTCTAACTCTTTTTTTCTCAGCCTCAATATTGCCATACTACAATGCTACCAAAATCATCTCTACCAAAAACAACGTGTTTAAGGATACACTGAATATAGCCTCTTCTGTGGACATAATGGCATCAACATAAACCTGTTATGTATTTGTATACAAGTAACCACAAGACCAAACTTTAATCAATGTTAACTGGGCATCCAAATAATCATTTTAATCCGCCTGGGTTCAATCAATCTAGAACCAAATAATATTTATAAATTTGTCTAATCAGATCAAATTTCCAAGGATGACTATCCAAGTTAGAACAAAAAGAAAAAAAGGCCAAGGCTCACTCGGCATCAACATTGTTGTCAAGCATGGTGGTGGCATCAATTTTCATCCAAGGATTTATATGGATAGAGCCAAACACAGGCCAGTTCTTAAGGAGAATCTGCATTTAAGGCGAAGACTACTCTACAGACACAAACTAATAAGGCAACGTCTTGGAAAAAATAATGGCCGGCAGGGGCCTAGCCCTGAATCTAATTGAAAATCTCGGCTACAACACGAAAATTGGTTTCCACATTTCATTTTTTGGCAGAACTGGAGCAAATTTGCTTACAGAGTAGACAAAAAAACATTCCTCCAAAATGTAAATGTGTTGTAATTAATGCTAAATTATTGTGGGTGCATTAATGCTTTTTCTTTAATATTAAAATGTGTCTGATTCATATATTTTTTTTATGCATGTCTGAATTTATTGTGCTAGGGGAGGCCATTTGTTTGTTTCAGCACATTAATATCTGGAGGTATAAGAGGAACAGCAAGTACGAAATGTCACAGGCGATCAGCAGAATTCTGCTGCTGCACCAAGAGTGGGCTCATTAAGAATCGGCAAACAAAGGCTCATAAACGTCTTCTGTGTTGTCCTGAGCTCCAGGAATAAAGTCGAAGTGAGCACCTTCGGTTCTGCGCAGTCTAACGTCTGCCTTTTAGCTTCCTCACCTCCTGAGGTAGCATGCAACCCAAACACGCCGACTGTCTCGCTCTCGCTCCCTCCCTCTCCCTCTCTGTCTATGTCCTCTGGCAATCTTGGCTACACAAACACACTCCTGCCTCTGGAGTGCAACTTTTCCCCCTTCTCCGCTCATCCATTTTCCTTCATTATCTCTGGGCTCCTCAGTGCCACCAAGGACCTCGCCTCGTCCCTCTCTCCTCTCTCCTCTCAGCAACAGGGTTTCCCAGGTGAGCCTGCTGCCGTCTTTCTGCTTCGTGTCTTGCCCTTCTCTCTCTCTCTCTCTCTCCCTCTTGCTCGCTCTCTCTCGACGCACAGTGTCTCATGCTTTGCGTTTGCCCAATAACACAGGAGCGAGTGGCAATGGCCTACTTTCTAGTCCCTTTACTCGCATTTCCTGAGGCTTATGGCACATATGGTCTGCTACATATGGATCTAGTGTGCACATGCAAATCCATTCTTCAAAAAATAAAAATATGTAATGTTTGAGTTTTTTGAATGGGCACTGGAACTGCTGACCCTGGAAGGGAAGTGCCAAAATAAGAAGGAGTGATAAGGGATGCAACAAAGTCTACATCTCAGAGGCAGAATATCTTGAGAGGAGCAGCTGCGTTCACTTTCGAGTGGCCTTTCGAATTCGAACATATACGAACGTTCAGGTGCGTGTGGACACACACACACACACACACACACAATGTGAAACCACGCGCCCACTCAACTTTCAGAAGACGCATGCAAGATGATGGTTGCCCAGCGCATATTGTGTGTGTGTCTGCGCACTGAGGCAAGCCACGCGCTTTTAGGCCCACCACATCCTATCACGTACACACACAACTTTCAAATGTAAACAGGGAGATTCAAATGCAAACAGTCGCCGCGTCATGTATGAGACGTCAGTGTTGCAGGATGTAAGCAGTTACAAGAACCGTGCAATCTTGAGCAACTTCTACTCTTAATTCTAGTGTCTAAATCCAAAGCATGATGCATGCACGAGGCTAAAACCTGACAGAATACAGCAGACGTGTCTTTTGGGGAACAGGGTCAATTTAATAGACTATAGACTATAGACCCCCTGTTGGCAAATATAATGTCCTCTCTGAAAATGTCTTCACACATCTTCGCCCCTGGAGATTGTCTTATAATGACTGTCTCCAGCTGTCAACCCACTGTCGTTGCTCTCTACAGCCCAAAATCTGACAAAAAAAAAGGAAGAAACAGCCCTGGGATAAACCGAAACTAGTTGGGCATGGCACATGTGTGGTCTGACCCAGACAAACACACACACACACACACACACACACAAACACCTTTGCACAATTGCAGAAATAATCAGCAAGAGAGCTCATTATAACTTAGTTAGCATGTGCAGACGCACCCTCGCCACTCCACACAGCACAGTGTCTTGTTTAGCCTCAGGCCTGTAAAGGGGGGGCTGGCTTGGTTTGGTGTGGTAGGGGGGTTGGCTGTGGCTGATGCGTCTCTGACTCATAAATAACAATAGCTGATGGTAAAGGGAGATAATCGTTATGCTGTCCACCCGTCTTCTCTTCTGTGCGGCAAGGAGCCATCGTGAAAGCCGCTTCAGTGACTCATTCTGTCTGACGGGAAAGGACATTTAGAAAGACAAGAGGGACGCAGGTGTCTGTCACTCTTCAAGAGACCCGAGGAGGGATCACCCGTGATGGCAGAGGGGTAAAGTCAGAGAAGGTGTGAATGTGAGAGAGACAGGGAGTCAAAATTTCACTTATTCACCCATTGCTTCAGCGGCCTGCCGTGTCACTTTTAACTCTCCGGCTGTACTCTGAAAGCCTAATTTATAAAGTAAAGCCAAAGTATTTTAACACCTTCACACGAATATAAGACCCCCCCGGAAATATTTGGCATCATATTCCATTCGGCGTCACGAGTAAAAGGGAATACCGGTAGATGGCGCCAAACGCGATATTTTACAGCGTTTGCAGTGCTTAATGTGTGTTGACGGATTGCTAAAATGAAACAGTTTATTTGCACTTTCTTGCGCTTATATTTGTAGAAATTAAATTATTTTTTCCACGTAACATGAACATGGCAAATAACTATGAACGGTCTAGAAGAATGCATCAGTCATCATGCCAAAACACATGCTGTAACATCCCTGCCTTGTGTCTGAGTCGAACACGTCCGCAAAAGCAAGACTGAAATCAGGATAAAGCTAAAAAAAAAGAAGAAGAAGAAGAAGAAGAAGAAGAAGAAGAAGAAGAAGAAGAAGGTGCGAGAGAGCGCGACGGAAACCGTTTCAACGGTCAACCCGCAATCTGAAATAAGAGCTGCACAGAACCTATAATAATAATAATAATAATAATAATAATAATGATAATAATAATGATAATGGAAATGCTATTTGTGGCAGTAGTGTTACTTGTAGCCACCTGTGCGTAGTGCTGTGCCCGTGAAAATATCAAAACTTCTTCCGTGTAAGTGAACGCGTTGGTTGTGGAAGAATAAGCGCGGTCTGACGCCTTCTTTTGCGCCGCATGCCGGCGAATGCCGGGCGGGTCTCACCTGGAACGCGTGTCGGAGCATGCAGCAGACGTCTACGAGTTTCCCCTTCTTCCCGAACACGGTAGGCATGGTTCCGCTCCGCCGCTACTCCGCTCCTGCGGCGCCCATCTCAAGTCCGGCTGGAGTCGCGGACGCCGCGGAGCGCGCTGCTGGGTGGGTGTCTGGGAGGGTGGGGGCGGACCGGCGACTGCCCCTCTCCACCCGTCCCCGTGTCGAGTCACGACCGAGTGTGTGTGTGTGTGTGTGTGTGTGTGAACATGTTGGTGACAACTCGCGAATGGGCGACGTCGGGATGCTTTTAACTGACTCATTGTTTTTATTCACGTGATAAAATGTCGCTGATTGAGAATGAATGCAGAGTTATGGCCTGTGGAGTGCTGGTTGGGCTGTACATGGTGTGTAAACGGGGACTCTGGCCCTTTAACTGGGAGCTGCTGGGGTGTAATGTGGGGGCAGGTATTGAGGGGTGGTGAGGGTGCACTTCCTCTTTGACCTTTACTGGGTTACTGGCGTGTTCTCTGTGCAGACTGGGTGGTAAGTAGGTGTGGGTTGTGGTCAACAGCAGGTCAACGTCGAGGAAGAGGATAAAATGAACTCAACTGTCAAACTGTCACTACGGTTTATATATTTTTAAATCAGAGGTTGACATTTGAATTGCTGCAATTCATTTATAAACGTGTTAAAATAAATGAATGCGCTTTATTTTATTTCGTGTGTGGGGTCTGACCTTTGGCACAGAAGCAAAACTCATCCACACGATGGAGATTGACAGTGAAGGAGTTTTCGGGCCGATTGCGATGGCTCACGTTTTGCATGTTGCATTTACATTTTCAAATGGAGACGCACGGCTGCCGACGTTCTCGTCTAAACATCTGGTCAAGTCACTGAAGAGCTACAGCCAATGTTACAAGCAGATTACAACGCTACGTTATTACAGTAAATGCTATTTGTGGAGTCTCAGTAGATGAGCAGGGCCACTGTACCCAAACTTTCTTTCACAGTTGTGTAGTGTGAACATAGAATTGTGCCACTAGTCTGACTAGTTGTGTCCAGTTACTTATTTTCGTGGGTTGTCTATGCATTAATAATATAGTTTAGCACCAGAGTAATAAATGATTCATGCTCAGTAAAGTCAGTTTTACTGGTGGGCATCAATCTTTTCAAGTCTTCAACTTGCTGGTCACCTGTAGAGACAGAAATGCTTGTCCCTTCTGTTTTTTTTTCTCTCTCTCGTTGTCATAGCAATCCCCATCAGCGCAAGTCAGGCTCCCCTGAGATGTCAGGCTGCCTGTCTTCTCACACATCATTTCTGTCCATCATGCTGAGTTTCAGATGACAGCCACTGGGAGTTAGGACCCTTCAGAAATCTTAACAGGTGTTTTCGACCGCCTCTAATGCTGAGGAACCAAGAGAGTGTCAAGAGCTAATCAGAGTGTTTAAGTGGCAGTGTGGAGTGTGTGTGGGAGGTGGGGGTTAAATAACAGATACTGAGGAAGGTATAAGGAGGCATTTTCTCAAGGAGACGGTGGATGTGTGTGTATGTGTATACACCTCTCACTTCATCCTGTGTAATTAAGTGGTGTTAAACTGCCGTCCTGAATGACCATAGGCCTACACATACGATGTTATTATATCTGTTATTATGCTTAATAAAGTGTGTTTATTGCCAGTTGGACACCACTGGTCCATTTTGGTTCATAGAGTTTAAAATGGGTGGACAATTTTCAAAATTCAATATCTTCTTAAAAATGTAGTCTGGTAAAAATGAAATCTACTTGCATCAGGGATTTCTGTCGGTCGGAAACATTCGACTGTTACCAAGTCAAACAGGTCCTGCATTGGGAAGTCAACTGCTAAATGTTTTGTGAAATCAGTGTCTCACGGGTAATCAAGTCTAGGATTAGGGCCCCTAATTTTAAACTGGTGGGGCGGCACAATGCGCTAAGTGTGGGGCTTGTTCACTGTTATAAGGTGAGGTGTAATCGAGATTTACATAAATAAATGTAAATAAAAATAGATGTACATAGAAAAAAAGAAAACTAGAAGGAAACATGATCTTTAATGATGTGACGTGATGACAGCCACTGGTTTACATCACCTAGAATGAGGAAGTAGTGCGCATGTGGGTTATCAATCATCAGGCTCATCAGACTCTGCTCATAAAAACACCATTAAAAGATGTATGTAATGGGTAAATTAAGGGTCAGTAGGTTCTCTTCTTCAAGATACAGATAGCAAGTGGTTCTTTCTTGCCTTTTATTTATTTCTGTAAGTCCTGTGGACGCCTAAAATTGCACTAGCAAACAAGCCCCACGCTTAGCATGTAGCCCTTAGTGTCTCAGTGTTTAACTACAAAACTTGCTGTTTTCATTTCCAGGCAGGGAGGAAATAGTTTACAATGGCAATGGTCACAGTTGTCACTGTGTAGTGCACATCTACAATGCATGGTTATGCAAATGTGTTATCAGATATGTCAGACAGATTCTGAAAATGTTCATTTCAGCGATACATCTTCATTACTGTGATGATGAAATTATGATCTTTTCTTTTTTGGTGGTTTCGTGTGAGCACTGGCAAGAAGAAATATGTTTACGTGAACATTACATTTAAAAAAATATTGTTACATTTTGTGCTAATCTCTTGATTTTCACCCTTAATAAAGAGTGAAGCCCATGTGGCATGCTGGAACAGTAAAGAGCTGAGGTGTACATGCAACGACTGTGCACTTAGTTTCTATAATTTTATTGATTCTGACATTTTCCGTGGCTGCTATGGTATTTTACCCCTGAATGTTATAAAACATTATAAATAGCAGCCAAAATTACAGTAACAGGAATCCACATGACTATACAGGGGGGCTGAGCACGATTTATGATATTGCTGGTCCCAGAAAAGCTTCACCGCCTCACGTTATTGATTTCTAACCGCTTACACATTCAGGCTGACATTGAGAAAGATCATTTGTTTATATTTTTTCTCTTTGTGCTTCCTGGCAAACGGGCATAAGCAGTAGTACCTGAGGATCTACAATGGTTCAGAAAGTGCCTTTGGCCTACCTGATTTATCTTGTTCTGGGTCATTTACTTCACTAAATGTTGTATACACAGGGTTTGTGTGAGTGGGGATTGATATCACTCTTCTTTCTATCTAGCTTTTCACTGAAATGCTCTCGGTCCTATGGGAAGGTGTCAGGTTTCCTTGAGTTGAGTGTGTTTGAATTCGGAAATCGTGCCAGGGCCCTTGAGGGAGCCCCTACTCATTTAGCCATACTGAGCAGGGCTGTTTTCAAAGCCACAGGACAGCCTCCCTGCCGAATCCCCACCCGATGCCCTCGGGATGCCTGTGGCTTACCAAATAACAACAATATGACTAGTAACAAGATTCATCACAAATCCCATTTGCATGACCCCTCCAGCTTCTAGTCTCGTACACACACACACACTTCTTCACTTCCTCATATCTGTGCACCTGCACCCAGTAAATGGTCAAAACTGCCTGAATAACCACATTATCGACTCTAGAACACATTTTGAATGTCACAGGACCCTCCATGTAACACGTTATGTGTGTGATCAGCTTTCAAAAGCCTAATTAAATACATTTAATTGCATGTGATATTATCAACAATCTTACATTTTAGAAATCTCGGTTTTGGTAGAGATATAATGTAACTTCATTTGTGATACATTTTAGGCGTCCCAGTTGAACATTTAAACCTTTCTGTATGGTTTCATTAATGCTTTAGTTTCTCTTTTGCACAGTAACATGACAACTATGCTACGGCCAAATCAACCGCATTGTTATTAGCATCAGTATAATCATGGATAATCAGTATTATCATGGATGACTTAATTGCAGGCTTATTTGTGATTCCTACCCCTAACAGATGCCATAAATTTGTGCAAAAATCTGATAATTCATCTTTTTTTATGATAATGTACTAAAGAGTGACATAACATGAAACTTACCTGGCCGTGATACCGTGATTTTTACATTTACATTTAAGGCATTTCGCAGACGCCCTTATCCAGAGCGACTTACAACGTGCTTCCATGTTACAATCAATGAAGTGATCAATTCTGGTTCACTAGGACTCCCAACTATGAATACAATCTTTTTACTCACTTTGTTGTATTTCTATACATAAGTCAGACAATAAGAAGGTTACAAGTTAATCTAAATATTCTGTAAAGAGGAAGGTCTTGAGCTGCCGTTTGAAAGACAGCGATCAAGACAGCGGTTCACCCAGGACGAGGCTCAGATATTGCACTCTGGCTGTGCTGACCCCTGCGAATTCCCCAAAATGGGGGCAGTGGTGGCCTAGCGAGTAGGAAGCTGACTCGTAATCACAGGAAGCTGACTTGTAATCAGAGGGTTGCAGAGGACACATTTCATTGTGCACCGAGTGCTGTGCGGCAGTGTATCACAATGGCAACCACTTAACTTTCACTTTTTCACTTCATGATGCTGCTGAATAAATTTTCTCTCTCAAATTGTTGTTATGAAAATAGAAACAGAACTAGTCACTTAAATGGTTACTGCACACTTAAATGTCACTCTTTTGAGTGATATGCAAAACCCTTTTAAATTGAGCTGTTGGCCAAAACTACATATGTCTCCGCATGATGGGAACAGAACAGCCCCTCCCTCCCACAGCAATGATTGCTCCTCATCTCCTCCCACCTCCAGCACTCAGCTCCATGCTCACTTTTTTATTGTTTCCTATTTATTAATTAATTTTCTGAATTCAGGTTTTCATGTTGCATGCATGTACTGAAGCATTACTGGCCACAATGCATGTGAGAGTATGTTAATGGTGGCAGGTAGTCGGAGCCGATTCAAAAGCAATTAGTTTGCATTATTTAACCGGTAACTGTTACAATCATTTATATCAGATAATTGCTGAGGCGGGAGCAACGGGGACGCTGATCTGCTGTTAAGCTCTTACCATTCCTCCATTCCTTCATTTAGCACACCATTCAATTTGTATGCAGGGAGATATGAAACACTTAAATGCCCTGACTAGAACTGGCCTTTATTGCGACGGGCTCTGACAGGATGTTAGGGTGAGTCCTGGATGCAATACACACATGTAGCCGTCAGAAAGTTATAATGATTTATGAAGTTATTATCTCCCCTGCACAATCGGCGACTCGATTGGAGAGCACGCTGCGTTATGATAAATCAGAGATGAAAAGGGTGCCGTAAAAAAAGTAATAAAAATCAATAAAGCTCAGTTCCCTTGCATACTTCTGTGCTGCTGAACAGCCATCAGGGAAGGGGAGTTTTATAAGAGCTTTTTCATACCGACATCTTAAGATCCCCACCGTACATCCTGTAATGAAAATGCGGTCCACAGAGAACGTCTTTCGAACCCAAAAAATGTGTAAAACAAAACAATCTCCTAATTCAGCCCACACTTGTGCATTGTTTCACCACACTCCAGTACGCAAAGATATTAATTTGTTATAATGAATTAAGCCCCTCATAGATTAGAAAATGATCTGTCATCCATTGTTCCTTTTTTCGAGATGCATAGAGGATTGTCACCCCCTCATTATGATATGCAGGTAACCAATACTTGAAGTGCCATAAATTCCCCAAAAATGTGAAACTTGTTGATTTGTGCTAAAAAAAACAGTGGTAAAATTCTAAATGAGTCCTTTAATTTACTCTGGTGCCTGGAGTTGGATTTGAAATCTCCAGAGACCCAGAGCCATTACTACAAACAGACAGGACAAACACTTGCTGCATGCACAAACAGGTCGACACCTCTTTGATGTATATTCCTCTGACATTACATTTATATTCCCAAGCATGCCGCTTTCACATAACGGTCTAATTATCATTTTAGTGTTTAAAATAATAAGCCATTAAGTACTACAAAAAGAACAATTAATGAATTTTTTGATTAGTCTGACGAAACAAGTAATGTGGTGACATGGAAGGGAGGAAAGACGACCGCCTAGAGAGTCTGGGAGTGCACTGAGAAGATCCCAGTAGAAGCACACTTGGTAACAGCTCCTGGTGATGACTGGCCTCGGAGACAAGGCAGTCCCTTGGCAGGGCTGTTAAGGCACAGGCCTCATCGCTTTGCCCCTGGAGATCACATGGGCCCTTACATCCCAAACACTGTTAACACCTCAACCTGTCTCCATGACGACCCACCAGGAACCTAGATTCCTCTAGGTTGACATTGGGGTTGTGAGACTCCAGTACGCTGCACTCGCCTTCATAAAATGGGGAAATATGGTATTGTTGGATGTAGTAGCATAGCACTAATTGAATAACACATTTTATGGGCTTCTTCTTCATCCACCATATTCAGGACAAATAAATCAGACAGAATGCACATGAGGTGCATTTGACAACATCTCAGCAAGTACACACAGTATGTCTTCTGCAATCTCACAAATGAAATCAAGCATACAAGTGCCAGCTACACGTTTAGTTAATTCAGATACAACTAGCAAGCAGCCCGTATGTTATTGTGTGCATTTTTGCCGAAATCTCTGAAGACATGCTTAATGTAATGTTAGTGAATCCAGCCTCTGTCTTGTTCACAGTTGTATAAAGGCAAAAACATTTACAATTTATAATAACATACTACAATAATTTTAAGAGCGGCAGAAAGCTTTTCAAGTCAAGAAAGTCTCAGCATCCTTGCGGAGGTGGCATGTATTTGTTACATGGAACACAAATTATCCTGTAAGTTGTCCCCATTTTATTGGACACTTGAAAAATTCCTAATTTAATTCTATAAAAAATAAGTTTTAAATAATGGCAATGCAGATAAATTGCCAGTTTATTTTATGTCTGTTTATTTTATTGTTACTTTCAATTTTGCACTCTATTGTTTTTGTAATGATACAATGTCTGTCTTTTTATTGGATTGTGGTAGATTGTGTTTTAATGATTTCAATTATTAATTTCATTTAAGTTACGGTTGTCATGAAAGCTATTTCATTATACAATAGCTCTCAAATCTTGACTCCGTAGTTCCATTCACTTTAAACTAAACCCACACTGAAATGGATCTAGAGTAACACCTTGTGGGTATATTGTGAAATGCAACAGGATTAATTTCCTCCTTTCCATACCTCTATCTCTTCAGCGTAATGCTTCGTTTTTTTCTGCACCTTTATTATTCTATAAGGTGGTAGTTGCTTCTGCTAGAATTGTGTTTGACTTGGCTCTGCTGCGCAAATACAAAAGCAACATATGTGAACTAAATGATTATATTGCATTTCTGAATATACTGCAGGACAACTTGGAACTTGTGTAAAAGTAATTGCATGATGTATTTAGAAATGTAAATATTTGGGTAGAGCATAAATGAAGCATCATTCAGCAAACGTATCTGATTTTCTGTAAATAGCTTTGGGGACTGACAGGGTGCCAGAGCTCATGTGGGCTTCATCTGTCAGTCAGCTGATCGGAGCTTAGTTGTAGCATCTTGCCCAGCCCACCTCCTCATGGCCAAGAAGCTCTTCAGCGTTTCCGTTGTTCCTGGTCTCAGCCAGGGCTCTGTGTCAATTGTATCTACAGAGACTCTACCGCCTGGTAGAGGGGAAGGAGGGCATGAGTAGTCCCCTTCATCCATAAAACGTTCTTCTGTGGAGGGAACCAATCAGAGATCTGCAAACCTGCTATCACCAAACAACATTTGTTCACACATAAAAAGCACCTAGGTAGATGAGCATCAGGCAGAATGAACACAAACACACACTTTCACATCAGTGTGAAATTTCCACATTAATAACATGAACAAAATTAATGTCCAAAACAATTGGTTCGACTGAATGTTATTTATGTATTCTGGGAGACGAGGGACATGCTATGACATTTAAAATCTGTTACTTTTCTAATAAAATTTAGCTGCAATATTAAAACGAGTGTTTGGAAACCTCTATTATTACAGAATTTGTTTAAATGACGTTCAAGATGAATATGGACAGCAGCATCCAATCATGTATATGAAAGGTTACCCCAGAAGCCAGGGGTCACTTTAGCATCCCTCACCTGACCTCCGGTCTGGTTCCATTCCCTCCTCTAGATGCCTCAGCCTGCCTTGGTTCCTCTCCCTGATTTTCTCGATGTTAAAGCTGCTTAAGCTTAGATATGGCAAGTCCTGTGGACAAATCAGTCAACTCACTCTTTGCAACTTTCCAGTATATATGTGTTAAGTAAAAAAAAATATCTGCATTGTTTTTAGTTTGCTCCTTATTGTCTTTTATAAGTAAACACTATGCTGCATTTACTTTTATTTCTGTTTATAACAGTCCTTGCTGAAGGGCTAAATGGAGAAATATTAATTAGCTCTGATTGTTACATCACTGTCTGCCTGGAGCCGATGCCTTCTCACTTCATCAATCTGGTTGGCTCTCTGCTCAGATGGGTTTTGCCCAGTGACATCATTCCCACTGTAGACTAAGCGAGAAACACATTAGTTAAACTTTAGCTTACACCCAGAAATAAACACTTCCCCTCTTAAGAGACTATCAAATATCCCACCACACATTCATAATATATAAAGTATAGTGCAAAATTGTAGTGAAAAGTGAAAGAAAAAAAAAACCCTATATCAAACATTGATCAAATATTGATTTACCTGAACCTTTTACTGCATAATATGCTTATTTTCATTAAACAATGACATTGTGTCTTTGGAGAACAGCTCTGTTATCCTATTGTTCTCTCTTAACATCAATAAATCAACTGTGCTGGTATATCTTACCAGTTGTTCTCGCCCTCATGTTGTTAATCACACGCTGCTGTTCTTGGATCAGTGACTCTTGCTGCAGCTCCAGACTTTGGCCATCAGTGGGCGGGTCTGGGAACACTCGCTGCACCTCTTTACGGGAGGCACTCTCTGAGAATGGTCACACACTGGCACTACATCTCGCACATAGACAAAATCACATATGCGCTTGTGTGGTTGTTCAACACTCTGAAGTCCATTTACATTTACAGCATTTATCAGACGCCCTTATCCAGAGCGACTTACAGTAGTTACAGGGACAGTCCCCCCTGGAGCAACTTAGGGTTAAGTGTCTTTCTCAGGGACACAATGGTAGTAAGCGGGATTTGAACCCGGGTCTTCTGGTTCATAGGTGTTACCCACTAGGCTAACAAGTGTGTTACCCACTAGGCTCCTACCACCCAAGTCCATGTAGAGTGTGTGTGTGTTTGTTGTACTTGCCTCTGCATTTTAGTTGGTTGAAGTCAAAAATATTGTGGATGTTGATGGGTTTAGTGGCTCTGGGTGAAGGCTTCCTGGGTACGACCTGTATGCTGACTCTGCCCTCTTCCGAAACATCTACTGGGGGTGGACCTCTGCGCCTGGACCAGAGATATACGAACAAAAAGCTGGTTTATGGTCAATGCTGTAATCTCCAAGACATCTGAGAGAGGAGCAGCTTCTCCCAATTGCTGAAATAAAAACAGTAGGAATAATTGATGCAGCAGCATAATTTATAGTTACAGATAATAACCATTAATAACCATTTTTTACATCAGATAGATTTAATACTTTCTTTATAGAAAGCATCACAGTTACTTAACATTAAATAATAACTTTGATTTGTGTAGTACCCTTCCAGGAATCCAAGGTCACTTTATATTAATTAGCTTTGAAGAATAATTTTGTTTCATCTGGCTCTTGAAAATGTCCAGAGACAGGGCATTGCGGATGTGAATTCCAGAGAGCATGAGCATCAGCACTGATGGAACACAACCTGGTGTGAGGGATGAAAAGGAGTCCTTTGCCTGTGGAGCAACCAGTCACATAAATACTTTTGTAGGTGTAGCATTTGTAGGTCAGGAGGAGGATCTTGTGGATATGAAATGCCTTTTTTGGAAAGCCTGACCCAAATATGTCCACCACAGCTTCCTAAGAATCACCCCAGTGAATGGTTTATACACTTTTCAGTTTGGAAGAACCCAGACCCCACCAACTGGCTGTACCTGGTGGGAATGGGGCTATCCAGTTCTTCCCGCCCTGTCAGCAGTCGCTGGCTATCCATCTTCCTCTGCAGAATGCATAGACGTCTGCTGAGTGCAGACATTTCACTTATGCCATTTTCTAATGCACAGACGCACACACAGAAACACAGACAGACACGCACACACACACAGTATATTAGGCACAGTAAGTTTTGGAAGTCCCAGTGTAACCAGCTGTGGTGGGGACCACTACCTCTGAGCTGATTCCAGCGGGCAGGAACAGGAGTTGGAGGAGCCGATGGCCAAGGTGTCTAAGCCAAGATAACACCACATCACTAGTTTAGCTTAACTTAGTCAGCCCAACTGAAATGACACTATCACAGAACTCTAACTAGGGATGCACCGATCTGGCTTTCTCATTTCTGATACCAATACCAATATGGTATTTAATGATTAAACTGTCTTATTGTGGGGAGAAGACTGATCTTCTAAAATATTCCCTTAAATTCAGTTTTTTTGTACTTGAAAGACAATATAACAATTACAAAAGGGAAGTTTGTGAACAAAGTTTGATTTTGGCTCGGAAAGCAGTAAAAAGGTTACAAGACAAGAAGATGAAAGGATAAAGAGGAAGAGCGGAACGATTGTTCAATTAGTTAATTTTGTGGAATAGATGAAATTGTAAAACTTGAAGAGATGAGAGAAAAATATTTTTGGGCTTTAATTGACATATTAACACAAGAAATTTGGTGATGTTTACAGCATATTGCTGGCATGCTAAACTTAAAGAATGCTAATGAGTCATGGTCACAATGCGTCACATAAAATTTGGTGACATTTGGAGCATGTTGAAAAATTTGCATGTTAGCATGCTAACATTGAATGTGGTTCAAAAATTTGTATCAAAAATGCTAACAGAGCTTGCCTATTGATCGTGTGCCAATGCATCACATCACACAGCGGTCAAAGTTTAATTTTATTTTAAAAAAAAGTTTAATAAATTATTGAATCATTACTTGAGCAATATCCAATATACTTATCAGATCGGTGTATCCCTAACTAATAACCCCATCACTATAAATCACAGTCAATACAGCACTTTAATCCTAAAAGTACTACAGCACTACTTACCCAAAACCCTAATCCGGTGACTACTACATCATGTCAAACACCAAGAAGCCCCACTAGATTGCAGCCCATGTTACCAATCCCATTCACTAATCACACCTGCTTTCCAATTCATGCTGTGTGTGCTTTCTGAGTTATAACTTACAGATGGGCCTTCTCCTGACTCTCCTGAGGGAGGCCTGGAAGTCTGCTGGCCCATGACCCTCTTTCGCTGGGCTGGTGTTGGAGGGGTCAACTGCCCCTTGGTCTTCACAGTAAAGAGAATAAGTTTGCAGCATCAGCTAAATCACCAGTTTCTGACAGTGACCTGTTCCAAAGTCATAATGAACTAACGTTTAACATTAACATTACTTGGCACTTCAGTTTATTATCAGTTAGCGTAAGATAACAACGTCCTTCCTGGCTCACCCCATACCACTCTGTGACATAGAGTGACATCTCCTGTCATTACTTGTCATTAGAGAAGTCATTAACATGGAAGAACAAAGTCTTTACATTGATTACATTAGTGACCTGCACATTCACTGCAGTCAGACCCTAAAAGACAGGATTACTCTACAGCACCCTCACAATGATTTGGTCAAACTAAATAGCTCTGGACACTCAATCTCTTCTAATTCTAAAGGTAAATATTTGTAAACTTTCTGCAGCAAGCAATGCAAAGTGACTGACCTATAATTCAGTTTGGCAGCACGTGACGTCACCCCACTGAAAATGGGGAGCAAAAATATTCTTCCTGACATTGCCATAAACCAAGTCTGTCATAATTTTCTGTAAGACTTGTCAAATTCCTGTCATTGAATAAAATGACAACATGACCAAGGGTTTTAATGATGTCAGAAAATCCAACAGAAGGATCCTGGCTTTTTAAGGCTTTTTATTTTGTTCAGAACTAAGGATGCAACAATACTGATGCAAAAATACTACTGATTAGAACACGCATATTCCTAAATTAATTGCCAATAATAATTGCCAGTAGATTTTTACTGGGCACAGTGAAAATTTCTGTGATGTGGGATTATTTGAAGTTAAGAGACACTGACAGTAGTAAAGCAGATTGTAAGGTCTATACTGCTATGGCGTTGAGGGGCGGAAAGGACACCAAAAATTGGATTAAACATCTGATGACGCTCTAAGTACATAGAGATCGCCAGGCAACCAGTGTTGCTAGTGCAAGACCGCAGCAACCAAACTTAACTCATGCTTTGCATAAGAGAAAATGTCTAATGACAGCTCACAGGCCATAACAGAGGCTTTCACTCACTCACTTTATTTTATTTTAATTTTCAACAAATATCTGCCACAATATTGGGGATGGCAAAGCACTGTCCTCGGATGCCTGTGCAGGTACTCATCTTAATAGCATTTCACCACAGCAATCAGCTGTTTATGGGATTTAATATAACGAAAGTTATATTAAATCTGTGTGTCTTCCTCATGCCCTAATGTTAAGCGTGTAAATGTAGCCTTGTTGTGTTTGTACCTTGTCATGTGAGTAGATGTCCTGTGTATCAGGTTTCAAGTAAATCCCTCTTTTTTTGTGAGTCACGTGAACGCGTCCGTTTTCCTGCCCTGTCCTGCCACCGTGACATGACCCGACTCCCTGTTCAGTATCGGTATCGGTATTGATACTCGGTATAAGCTATAACACAAATAAAAATGCACAAATCGGTTTGCAAAGAAGTGGCATCGGTGCATCTTTATTCAAAACACACACAAACACAGTGACGCTGACTTGTGTGTGTCTCTCCCACTGCAGCTGGAGGGCGCTGTTCTCCCCATCTTCCTCCTCCTCTGCCTCATCTCTCTTCTGCTCGACCGCCTTCTGTTGCTCCTCCGCTTGATGGATTGATGCCTGATTTCTGGTGACTGGCTAAAGACATGAACAGTAAAAGTGCTTGACTAAGGCTACTGGTGGTTATGAAATCATCTGGCACACGATACAACAGTGACAACAGATGTTTCATCCTCATCTTTAACTTTTCAGCAATGTTTTAGAAGAGTGTTTTGAATCATGTATATCTGGATTTTATGCTTTTACATCCTGCAGACTTTGCTTCCTCTGTTCCTCCTCGAACTCCCTCTGGATACGAGCCCTCTGCTCCGCCAGCCTCTTCTCCTCCCTCTCGTCCTCCAGCTGAATACGCTTCCTCTCTTTCATCTGCGCTTGCCTCTTTTCCTCGATCTCATGATAAAAACAGACACATGAATAACCGAGCACTGAAACAGGCCTCTGGATGTGAGTGCTACTATGGTGTCTACCTGCTGTCTTAGGTCATCCCTGTACTTGTCCTGTTTGTACCGTTGCTGAGACATTGGCTCATCTACAAAGAAACCCCCTTTTATTTAGAATACTAAAAGACATTCCCGGCATACCACTAGCAAGTTCCACAGTTTGAGAACCAAGGCCTTACTTGAAGACATGCTGAGATGGACCTGCTCTGTTGCTTGAGGACTGTTTCCTACCCCGTTCCGGTCCTGAACGTCAGGGTACAGGTATGCCTCCTCGTTGGTTTTGTGCATCCACTTTAGATCACCTGAATACAGGGAAGCAAGCAAAGCACAATAAATATACCCATGGAAGTGCCATTTAAACTCAACTATTAACTCACTGATAAGATTGCCCTGTTTGTCTTTCAGTGGTGCTCCACCACCTCCTCGACCCCAGGGGTTGTATGCCTTCATTTCCGCTTCCACTTTAGCATTGTAGCGCTCATTTTCCTCTTTTTCGTGCCTCCTTCGCTCCTGTTGCTCTCGTATCTGGAAAAAACACAAAACTCTTGAAATGACCAAGTGTAGATATGAAGTTGTGTTGTGGCTGCCTCCCCACCACTCGTACACGCAGGCGCCCACAGGAAAAATGACCTTGAAGTGGTCAGGGCCGGGATTGTGTATAAAGTTCTCTGCTACACTCTGCTCATGCAACCCCAGCCCCCTGGCCACCTCTCCAGCTTTGGCCATGTCAGCACGTTCTCCCCAGGACCCGGGCCCTGACAAGTAGGCATGAAGTAGGTACAGTACAGGCCAAAAGTTTGGACACACCTTCTCATTCAATGCGTTTTCTTTATTTTCATGACCATTTACATTGGTATATTCTCACTGAATGAACACATGTGGAGTTATGTCCTTAACAAAAAATGAAGACCTGGCCTCCACAGTCACTGGATCTGAACCCAATCGAGATGGTTTGGTGTGAGCTGGACCGCAGAGTGAAGGCAAAGGGGCCAACAAGTGCTAAACACCTCTGGGAACTCCTTCAAGACTGTTGGAAAACCATTTCAGGTGATGACCTCTTGAAGCTCATCAAGAGAATGCAAGAGTATGCAAAGCAGTAATCAGAGCAAAGAAACTAGAATATAAAACATGTTTTCAGTTATTTCACCTTTTTTTGTTAAGTACAAAACTCCACGTGTTCATTCATAGTTTTGATGCCTTCAGTGAGAATCTACCAACGTAAATAGTCATGAAAATAAAGAAAATGCATTGAATGAGAAGGTGTGTCCAAACTTTTGGCCTGTACTGTATGTAGATGTAAAGTAACAGGGGCAACGCATCAATATCACTTATTTGGTCAACACAACAAATACACTAAATATGGAATGGGCCAATTTCAACTGTGCAAGAAATACTAATTCGTCAAAGACGTGGGAGTACTTCAATGTATAAATTTTCACTTAAATGACATAACATGACATTCTGTTGGTACAGGAAGGGCACCATGGTGGACTGACAGCTTCTATTGCTGCTTTTTTAATAAAAGCAATACAACACTTTCTGTATTCAAGCCACTAAGTTTACATTGATAATTGCTCTGAGAAAGCATTCTGTGTAACCTTGTTATTCATTGAATGCTACCTCTAACATTATTTTGCACATATTTTACTATTACTTGATTTTTATTTAAGAGCACTAACTATGTATTAATTATGTACATTGAAATAAATGTTTTGTTCAGTCAGATATGTAAATTAGAATGTATAAATTGTGTGTGTGTGTGTGTGTGTGTGTCAGGATTGGCTCCAGGTGATCGCTACAGCTGAAGCCAATTCTGACTGCCTTTAAAAGGCTGTAACACTGCCCATTCTGCAGCGACGACATTTTCGTGGACTCGGTCATGAACTTGACTTCCATTGGCGAATGTATTTATGTTTTGAGTTCTGGCAACCGGCACACGCCCGTGGGCAAGTTTATGTTCTCCCCTTTGTTTCACTGTTTTTTGGCCACCGAGCCACATTTATTTGTGTTTATTTATTATTATTAATAAATCCCTGCCAATGTCGGTGGGTGAGTGGGTGGAGCGAAGACGGTGGTGTCGGCAGCAGCGAGGGAGTGACGTGGGCAGCGAGCGCAGAGAATGCGACCCCCACGCCATGTCGAGCCAGGAACTCTGGCAAGGCTCTCTGTGGACTGGGGAACCACGTTACTTCCAGGGGTGTGAGAAACTACAACTGCGGCGTTCCTCCAGCGAGGAGGTGGGCAGGCTCCAGCCCAATGGCCAGAGTACTGCCCATGGGAGTGGATCGCGCCCTGGGTCCAGGATGCCAGCAGGGTGGACGACCCTCGGGACCACCGGTGGGAGAACACGGACTACGAAAGCGACGATGACGTGGATTGGTGGGCGGTCGGGGCCGGGATGGCTCCACCCATCATGCGCGTCCGAGATCGTCGCGAAGTCCGTGAAGACCCACATGGGGCACGAGGTACGACCCACATCACTCCCAGAGGTGCGACAACAGCGTGGAGGAAGATGGCGATGCAGGGGTAAGCTGGTGGATCAGGGCGATGGGAGGTCGCCAGCCAGCAACTGCGCTGCCGGGACTGCTTCGCGGGGAATTAGCCTTCCCAGCTCCGGATGCCAACCCGCCTTCCCTCTGCCCGGTTGTTCCCCAGCAGAACGGCAGTGCAGCACCAGCGCCGCCGCATGCTGAAGAAGATGTCCACCATCCCCCATGCCACACACCCACCACCATGTTCACCGATGTGTCTGGAACATACTGTGTGGAACATACCTGTAAGGTATATGGTTAGAATTGATTGTATTGCAGCCAATGAGAAGGCGCAATGTAACAATAAAACAACGAGGACGTCACCACAGGCTGTGGGCGTTCCCGGAAACAAAGAGGTCTGTGTTGAGTGTGTATCCGTCCCTACGTGGTCCATATACAGCGAAAGCTGAAACGTTATACTTCTGCTGTGGCAGCGACTCTTGCCAACCATACCCATGTTCCTGGGACCCTTCAGTGGGGCAGCAGGTACATACCAGTCTTTTATAACATCCTGTGGTGTGTACTTGCTGCTCTTCCCTCCTTTCAGACGTGGATAGGATCACCACCATCCTTGCGTGTCTGAATGGGTTAGCATGGGGCTGGGGCGCAGCCCTCTGGCAGCGGGGAGAGACAGACAGAATGAGTTTTCGGGACTTCCTGCAGAGATTGAGGGCGGAGTTTGATTGGCCAGAGTCTGAGCCAGGGATCGAACTCTGCCCCTCCACCACACCCAGAGCAAGTCAGGATCCGGTGCAAGAAGGCCCAGCACTGGCGGGCGGCGAGAAGGTCGCGCCTCCCGAGATCCTGGCTGTGCCCCCTGAGGAGGTCCCAGAGAAACCCTCTCTTTTGTTTGTCTCTGTCTGTGTGTGTGTGTGCGTGGCATTTGTGTCCGTATGTCGCTCCCACTTCCCCTCTTAATGTCCACCAGATGGCGACCCAGCAGCGGAGCCGAACCCCAGGGAGGGAGTTCCTAACCTGACTGCACTGGTCCAGGACGAGGTGGACGAGCCCCAAGGTACCCCTAAGTCCAGCTGGGAGTGGGGGGGGGTGTTCCCCCAAAGAATTTTTTGGGGGGGGTGCAGTTCGGGTTAGGGGCTCCTCCTGAGGGGAGGGTAGGTGGGGAAGCGACAGAGCTGGGTCCTCCGTAGCTGGTACGGAAGGCGGGCCAGGCATGGGCCTGGGTCCGTCTCCAGAGGGGCGGTGTACCATAGAGCCCCCTGGTAGGCATGAGGACCCAGCTGGGACAGGCAGGAAGAGGGCCTGCTTGTCCCAACGGACGCAGAAGGGGTTAGCCGGATGGTCTGGCAAAGCCCCCACATTGGCACCCAGGACATGCAGCGAGAGGGGCTGCATGGGCCCAGAAGGCATTAGCCAGTGGTGCCGTGAACGGTCGGCGGAGGCTCCGGGACCGCCTCCCAGTGCAGTGCAGGGAGGGAAGCTGGCCGCTCTATCAGCGGGGTAGGGCTGCATGGTCCCAGAAGGCACCAGCCTGGATTGATGTAAGAAGTATCAGAGGGGACGTGCGGAGACAGGGCCCGCATGTACCCGGAAGGATCGGCTCTGATTTTTGTGTGCATGTCCGAGGGTCCGGGGGCCGCCATGCGGGACCACGCCGGGGAGCCAGGCCGAGTGTCCGGGGCCACCATGCAGGACCATGTCGGGGAGCCAGCCCAAGGGACTGGGGCCGCCATGCCGGACCATGTCGGGGAGCCAGCCTGAGGGACCGGGTCCTCCAAGGGGAGGACACAGCAGGGCAGGAGCCGACCAGGAGCTGGTTACCGCCGTCCGCCCCGCCACCTCCACTGATGGTACTGCTGGGGCTCCAAGGACGTAGCCCTTGGAGGGGCTGCTCTGTCAGGATTGGCTCCAGGTGAGGTTTCCAGCTGGAGTCAATTCTGACAGCCAATAAAAGTCGGTAACTCTGCCCCTTCAGCAGCGGCGACATTTTGACAGTGCAACTGTTTGTTTTTGTACCTGCCACAAGCCTGCAGGCTAGTTTAAGTTGTTCCCCGAGAATCGGATTGTATCTAATTGATCCGGTTTGGGAAAAACAAATCATTAGATTAACTGAAAAATCATAAAAATTATCACTAGATTAATTGTTTAAGGCATAATTCCCCAGCCCTAATATAAAGACATATTTCACTTTTGTGACCACCACCTGCTGCTTCAACACCTCCAGGTAACTCAAAGCGCTTTCTGTGTTGAGTCTGGGACCTGATCCAGCAGTGCTTTCTGTAGTAGGAGCAGCAGCACACTCTCCAGGCATCCTGCATATAAAAACAGTAGCTTTTCATGAAAAAAGCAAAGGTACAAACAGCAGACTGATGATCATGTATAACTAGAAGGTCACATGACAGAATCAGATAAAAAGATAAACTGACCACTGAGAACTTTGTTCAATCAAAAAAAAATACAAGACACCAGACAAAAAGGGATAGAAATAAAACATCTTTCATGGAAAGAATTGATGATATGAAGAGATGCACCCACTGTGTCTGAAGGCCAGGGTTAATGAGGCGTTGAGAATGTAGTGGAGGAAAGCTCAATGAATGGGGATGCTGAATTTTTCCTGTTCCACGACCATCTAACAAAAGTGCAGAGATCACACTGTTTATTTTTTAATTTGTGCAAAATTATTATATTTGTCCCTTTTTTCATGTGTAATTTTAGCATTCTTAAACTAAGTATGCATGTTTAAATGTTTACATGTATAAAATCTTCTATATATAAAATTCAGTCATTGCAATAATTACATTCTAGTGGCCCTGTGGAGTTATGTACTTAACAAAAAGTGGAGACCTGACCTCCACAGTCACCGGACCTGAACCCAATCGAGATGGTTTGTGGTGAGCTGGACCGCAGAGTGAAGGCAAAGGGGCCAGCAAGTGCTAAACACCTCTGGGAACTCCTTCAACACTGTTGGAAAATCATTTCAGGTGATGACCTCTTGAAGTTCATCGAGAGAATGCCAAGAGTGTGCAAAGCAGTAATCAGAGCAAAGAAACTAGAATATAAAACATGTTTTCAGTTATTTCACCTTTTTTTGTTAAGTACATAACTCCACATGTGTTCATTCATAGTTTTGATGCCTTCAGTGAGAATCTAACAAAATGTAGGACACACCTGGAAGACTTTAAATTATTAGCTACACATGAGGCAAATGACAAGCAAGGATTTTATTTATGTATCACCTAGTTGGCCAGGGCGTACCATCCCATTACTAAAATGACTGATTTTGCCATTTTATCATTGTATTTAGACACTATCTGAATGAACAAGGCGATCATATTTTGCCACTGGGTGCTAAATCCTGTATCTTACAAACAAATAGCCAGTGATGATGCTAACCACCCCAGGGTCCACATGGACAAAAAAAATGTTGTGTTACAAATATGTTCCTTTTGCAGCTATGTTCTGTTTATTGAAAAGAGTGTGACAGTCAGCAAGAACTGTGTCAAACTCAGTAAAGAGAAAAGTCACATGTTTAAGTGCAGCACAGACATATGGGCAGATGGGGCTCCAGTGGACTCGTCACTCCATAGTGGTAATAAACATCATCATAGGGGCTTCTACAGGCAGAGCTCACAACTGGTGGGAGAACTGGGGGCACTGCACCTGTAATTCTGACATAACACCAAATCATATTAGGATCATATCTTCCTCTTGGCTCTGTAAACACAATGTACAGCTACCTGGGAGCAATCATTTCACCCAGAGTTTCCACAAGGCTCTTGTGAATGTCCTGGTTGTGGGAGGTCACCCCACTAATACCAGCTATGCTGAGAGCCCCCAATCCACCAGATGTGGTTAGGCGATCCAGGATGGCACTGTTGTCAAAAGGTGGGAAAGCCACAAGGGGGGTTGCTCTCTTCTCTACACCTGGAGAGATCCTCTTTTCTGTGGACTGTCTGTAAGAGTCTGCACCAAGGGAGTCCAGCTTTGGCCCTGGGTTATATGGTTCGTCCCTCTTCTGGGTCTGATACTCTTGCCTCACAGCTCCAAACTGTCTGAGGCGATCTGGCTGTGGTGTAAGATGTGTGTTATTTGCCATTATACTCTTGTTTAGCTGTTACCATTTATGAATAGTTATAATGAAAACAAAGATAAATTTTCTTTTAAATAATATTTCATTTAACCTGTGGGGTTAAATGTGTAATGGGGTTAAATGTGTAAAATTTTGCTCTTTTACCCATGACAGCAACCAGTAACAGTAACTAGGTCTTTCATGCAACCCCTGACTAATCTGTCACTTTCACATTGGGCTTCATTTATCAAACATTCAAACATCAGAAATACAAGTAATGGATGCTCTGCGCATGCCTAATGTATAGTGGAGTTACCTGCTTCTCTGGGTCAG
Source organism: Denticeps clupeoides (assembly GCF_900700375.1). NCBI lineage: Eukaryota > Metazoa > Chordata > Actinopteri > Clupeiformes > Denticipitidae > Denticeps > Denticeps clupeoides. The sequence continues at coordinate 12,485,273 of NC_041715.1, forward strand.
TGACACCACTTGCAGCAACTAGAAGTTCAAGCTCCTTTTCTCTGTTAAACATTAAGAACATTGCAGAATGCAATGAATGATTGATTGAATGCATGGAACAGAAAAATATGCTGATATGGTTTTACAGCATTTGTAAACCCAGTCCTATAGCCAGATTTAACTTACCTCTTCTTGTTGGTATGATTCTCCGCTATTTGCTGCAGCAGCTCCTGTCTGTACACCTCTTTCCTCCTCTGTTTCATCTCAGCACCTTCATAAGACCCTGGGTGATGTGATATGTAACTGAGTGGTTACTGCAACTCGACAAAACATAAATAAAAGTGTGCTGACCATATTAGCATTCCTGTCGAGAATTACAGAGGTTTGGAATTAACAAAGGAATAAAACTGATTTTTCAGGTTGGTATAATCAAATGCTTTCTAATTAACGATAGAACAGTCATTCTGAACAGACAATATTTACGAGGCTGCATAGGGTGCTACAGTATAATAGTCTGTCCACTCGGGCTGCTTATTCACAAACAGATAATGTACTAAACATGCAGTAAAGAACTACAGACTATAGAATGCACACCGATATGCCTACCGATAATGAGCCCTGAAGGAAAGGCATCCATGTTCTTCGTCTCAGCAGATTTGAATCTCATTGCCTGCAGGCTAGAACACAGCACACTGGAACATTAAATCACTGCATCCTTCCCACATGGTTCATCTGATCAATGGCCATCAGTCAGTGCAGGACTGGCCAACATCACCGACCGCAGTATCTCTAACCCACATAAAAAAATATAAATTATATCTATTTTTAATTACATAACAAGTGTCACGGTAATCAATGACTGAGCGGATGGCAGTTGCCATCTTGCCAATTTATGGGAGTCACGTTACCTCATCTTCATGTTGCTCCCGGTCACATGGATGGAATCATGTGACAAGTACCTGACATTACTGAAAAAACATGCATATACTGTATGCCTAAATTCTGTCACCTTTGCATATTTCTTATAACACACCTGTGAGATTTAATTTAAGTCTCATTTAAATTTCTGATAAATTAATGAAAAGCATTAAAGAAGCCGAAAAGGTAGGTCCAAACAAAGCTAGTATAATCATGATTCCTGTATCTGTTTTTAAAAAGTTAGAATAACTCACGGGTACCTCAGTGGTACCTTTGCAGTTCAGGATTTGATCCCACAACCATTTGGTTATGAGTCCGCTTCCTGACCTGCTAGGTCACCATTGCGCCACTGCCCCAAACAAACATAATAGGTTACACATTACACATTTTCAATTACATTATACCTTATCTGGAAGTGATTTTCATATCTTGTGCACACTCATCATCCACAATTGCAAACAATTGGATTCTGCGCAACTCACTGCACTGGTGAACGATGAGATACGTGGCTTTTTCAAATCATAAAAGTCCAAACATAAGCCTATATAAGCAACAACCCCATCTTGAATCATTAATTGTTATTAATGAAGTAATAAACTAATCTGACATGAACTTAAAAAAGGGAGAGGTAGGCTGAATGGGAACAAGTGCCTGTACATACAATCCACTATTCAGCATTTAAACTATGTTGACACATCTTTTATGTTGTGAAACGCATAATTTCCTGATCTGAGAAGTTTTAAATCTCTGCAATTTACCAATGTACTCACGCGTTACATAAGAAGAAAATCTTGATTTACTGATGATGTTTTGTAACGACAATTGTTTCCAATGAAGAGCAGCAAAGAGTCACTGTACTGCACTAAACACAACAAATCATATCAGGCTGTTGCTGTGGACACTGTGTGTGCAGCATAAACCACTCAGGGTGCAGGGTTGCCAAATGTGGAAACAAATCCATGAAAAGCACAATGTAATTGTGCATTTTGCCTTTTGTAAATTGCATTTTGCCTTAATGTAAATAAAATAAAATATTAATATTTGTAATTACCTTGTTACATAGACATTTTTACTATAATAGTAGTAGTAATGATGTTGCTCTACTTTTAAATCCTGCACAGAAAACCCACAAGACTACCACACCTCCACCACCACAAAATCTATTTAACCTAACTGTCACGATGGCTAGACATGGCAAGGAAGGAGGACGCATACGCACGACATCACAGGACAGGGGCTTAATACATAATACAAAGGACAGGGGAAACATCACCACACAAAGGCGAACAGACACGAACAGGATAGTTTTATTCAATGATACACAGGTGATAACAATCAGGGAACATTACACAGGACGAACATGAAACTCCAGTCCGAACTCCGGACCCGGAGTAACCTGTCAGGATTGCCTGCAGCTGGGCTCCACACCGGAAGCCAATCCTGACGCCCCATAAATGCCGGAAGTTTCCACCCGTTCGGGGTCGCTGGCATTTTCGTGAACTCTCTGCACGAACTTGACCTTGTTTAGTGTTATGTGTTTTGCGTTCTGGCAATCGCCACACGCCTACGGGTTTGTTTCAGTTCATTATTTACGTTAAACTGTTTTCGGCCACCGCGCCATTGTTTCTTTGTATTTCGTTATTGTTTGTTATAATAAAACCCCCTTCCCAGAATGTCAGACCTCTGCGCTTCCTTCCCCCGTAAGTCCGTAGACGTGACAGAATGCCAGCGACCTACCCAAAAGCGCAGAGGTGGAAAGCAGAGGAGAAGAAACGCCGCGAAGGACGCAGCCCGGCGCGGCGAACGCGGACGCCAGGGGAGAGACGCGGCGCCCGTTCTGGTGGAGCGTTTTCTCCCTGAGAAGCCGTGGTACGCGGCGCCGCGTGATGACGTCACCCCCGGGAAACTCCGCGAAACCCGGAAGCGACAACGTCGGCGGGTGAGTGGGCGGAGCGAGGACGTTGGCGTCGGCAGCAGCGAGGAAGTGACGTGGGCAGCGAGCGCAGAAGATGCGACCCCCACGATCTTCGCCATGTCGAGCCAAGAACTCTGCGCTCTGCTGGCCAGGCTCCCCGTGGACTGGGACGACACGGACGACGACGAGAGCACGGGAGACGAGAGTTGGGCTCCGCCCATCGCGCCAGTCTGCGATCGTCGCAAGGTCCGTGGGGACCCACGTCACTTCCAGGGGGGTGAGAAGCGGCAACAACAACGGCGGCGTTCCTCCAGCGAGGAGGTGGGCAGCCTCCAGCCCGAATGGCCAGAGTACTGCCCATGGGAGGTTATCGCGCCATGGGTCCAGGATGTCCGCAGGGTGGATGACCCTTGGAGTCACCGGTGGGAGGACACGGATGACGAAAGCGATGATGACGTGGATTTTCGGTGGGCGGTCGGTGCCGGGATGGCTCCGCCCAGCGTGCGCGTCCGAGATCATCGCGGCGTCCGTGATGACCCATGTGACTTCCGGGGGTACGAGGTGGACACGGACGACGACCAGGATGACGCCGTTTGGGCAGTCGGTGCCGGGATGGCTCCGCCCATCGCGCCCATCCAGGATCGTCACGAGGTCCGTGGAGACCCACGTCCCCCCCAGCAGTGTGAGGAAAGCTGGTGGAAGAGGGCGACGGGATGTCGCCAGCCAGCAACTGCGCTGCCGGGACTGCCTCGCAGGGAATCCTCCATTCCTGCTCCAGTCGCCGACCCGCCTTCCCTCTGCCCGGACGTTCCCCAGCGAAATGGCAGCGCAGCACCAGCGCCCACACCTGCTGGAGAAGACGTCCACCCCCCTCCACACCACACACCTACCACCATCTCCAGCGACGTGCCCAGCCCCATGTGGGACAGCCCAATTGTCCCGGGACCCTTCAGTGGGGCAGCAGACACTGATAAGACCACCACCATCCTCACGTGTCTGCTTGGGTCAGCATGGGGCTGGAGCGCAGCCCTCTGGCAGCAGGGAGAGACAGACAGCAGTTTTCGGGACTTCCAGCAGAGACTGAGGGCGGAGTTTGATCGGTCAGAGCCTGAGCCAGGGATCGAACTCTGCCCCTCCACCACGTCCAGCGCCAGTCAGGATCCGGGGCAAGAAGACCAAGCACTGGCGGGCGACGAGAAGGTCGCACCTCCCAAGATCCTGGCTGTGCCCCCTGAGGAGGTCCTGGAGAGCCCAGAGAGGGAGCCAGACGACCCTCTCTTCTGTCTGTCTCTGTCTGTGTGTGTGTGCGTGGCATATGTGTCCGTATGTCGCCCCCACTTCCCCTCTTTGTGTCCACCAGATGGCGACCCAGCCGCGGAGCCGAACCCCAGGTCTCTGTCTGTGTGTTCCAGAGGTTCCTGACCCGAATGTGCTGGTCCAAGGCGAGGTGGACAAGCCCCAAGGTACCCCTAAGTCCAGCCGGGGGGGGTGCTCCCCCAAAGAATTTTTTGGGGGGGTGCAGTTCGGGTTGGGGACTCCTCCTGAGGGGAGGGGAGGTGGGGAAGCGATTGAGCTGGGTCCTCCGGTAGCCAGTGAGGAGGGCGGGCCAGGCATGGGCCTGCGTCTGCCTCCAGAGGGGTGGAGCGCCATAGAGCCCCTGGGTAGGCATGAGGACCCAGCTGGGACAGGCAGGAAGAGGGCCTGCTTGTCCCAACGGACGCAGAAGGGGCTAGCCGGATGGTCTGGCAATGCCCCCCCCTTGGCACCAGGGCCGTGCAGCGAGAGGGGCTGCATAGTCCCAGAAGGCACCTGCCTGGGGTGCCTGGAACAGTCGCCGGAGGCTCTGGGTCAATCTCCCTGCGTGGTGCAGGGGGTGACACAAGAAGTGTCAGAGGGGACGTGTGGAGACAGGGCCCACACGTACCCAGATGGATCGGCCCTGATTATTGTGTGCAGGTACGAGAGTCTGGGGCCGCCAAGCGGGACCACGCCGGGGAGCCAGGCCGAGGGTCCGGGGCCGCCAAGCGGGACCACGCCGGGGAGCCAGGCCGAGGGTCCGGGGCCGCCAAGCGGGACCACGCCGGGGAGCCAGGCCGAGGGTCCGGGGCCGCCAAGCGGGACCACGCCGGGGAGCCAGCCCGAGGCACCGGGGCCGCCACGCCTGACCACGCCGGGGAGCCAGCCCGAGGCACCGGGGCCGCCACGCCTGACCACGCCGGGGAGCCAGCCCGAGGCACCGGGGCCGCCACGCCTGACCACGCCGGGGAGCCAGCCCGAGGCCACGCCGGGGAGCCAGCCCGAGGCACCGGGGCCGCCACGCCTGACCACGCCGGGGAGCCAGGCCGAGGGACCGGGGCCGCCACGCCTGACCACGCCGGGGAGCCAGGCCGAGGGACCGGGGCCGCCACGCCTGACCACGCCGGGGAGCCAGGCCGAGGGACCGGGGCCGCCACGCCTGACCACGCCGGGGAGCCAGGCCGAGGGGACCGGGGCCGCCACGCCTGACCACGCCGGGGAGCCAGGCCGAGGGACCGGGGCCGCCACGCCTGACCACGCCGGGGAGCCAGGCCGAGGGACCGGGTCCTCCAAGGGGAGGATACAGCAGGGCAGGAGCCCTGTGGTTGCCGCCGTCCGCCCCGCCGCCTCCACTGATGGTACTGTTGGGGCTCCGAGGACGTAGCCCTTGGAGGGGGGGCTCTGTCAGGATTGCCTGCAGCTGGGCTCCACACCGGAAGCCAATCCTGACGCCCCATAAATGCCGGAAGTTTCCACCCGTTCGGGGTCGCTGGCATTTTCGTGAACTCTCTGCACGAACTTGACCTTGTTTAGTGTTATGTGTTTTGCGTTCTGGCAATCGCCACACGCCTACGGGTTTGTTTCAGTTCATTATTTACGTTAAACTGTTTTCGGCCACCGCGCCATTGTTTCTTTGTATTTCGTTATTGTTTGTTATAATAAAACCCCCTTCCCAGAATGTCAGACCTCTGCGCTTCCTTCCCCCGTAAGTCCGTAGACGTGACATAACCCCTGCCGGACCGGATCATGACACAAATATTCTATAAGGCTTGTGATTAGACCTAACAACGCAAAGTGTGGATACATTCAGTTTTTGGGTTCTGTCCTCTAGCTGACTCTAGCAGCAGTCAGAGGGACCATTGTGCCTGAACAATTACTCAGGAAATTTACCATATTTTTCCAAAACAAATGAACAGATTAAGAAAATCCCATATACAATGTAAAATGGTGCCAACTTCTTTTTTTTACATAGCCAGCACAGCTTCATTTCATTCTATGTAACAAGAATATGATAGTATCAGTGTATGATTTTGTATTGTGTAAACTTCCCTCTCACCCAGTAATTGAGTTTTTTGAGTAATTGCATCCTGGATATAAGACAGCGTTCACTCGGTCATTGTTTTGTCTCATCCTCCTTTGTGTGACAGAATGAATGAGTCATCTATTAACTCCGCGGAGTTTGCAGCCTTGTGTGACCAGGTCTCCCAGAAGGCCACTGTTATTGAGCATCTGTTCCAGAAGGTTACTATCCTGCACCAGTGTTTAATCCATCTGTGTTTAACCCCATCTCTCTTGGTGTTCAGTCTTAGTGTTGGTTGGGCTTAGTGAAGAAGGTAACCTGGCCACCATCTTCAGCCCAGCCAAGGCAGCACAGCTCCCACCACATCACCGCGGAGACATGACATGATCTTCTCCCTGGTTCAACACCACCTCTTCGCCATCTCTACTCATTCTCCAAATTTGAACACCAGGTCATGGAGCAGAGGAATGAAACCATCTCACCAGCCATGGCAGGGTTCTTCTTTGTGTTGAAGAAGGTTTGGGAATTGAAGCCCCACACATTAATCCCATCACATACAGTCTCCAACTCCCTCCATCCCTTTGAGTTCATCCTGTCTTCCATGTGAGCCACATTGCAGTTCCCGTACCAGGCTGTGATGCAGCCACAGAAAGTGCTCTATAGTTCCTCTGTAGAATATGGTGAGGACTGGGGGTGGGAGGTGTGCTCTCCTACATTTACATTTACATTTACAGCATTTATCAGACGCCCTTATCCAGAGCGACTTACAATCAGTATTTACAGGGACAGTCCCACTGGAGTCATTTAGGGTCAAGTGTCTTGCTCAGGGACACAATTGTAGTAAGTGAGATTTGAACCTGGGTCTTCTGGTTCATAGGCGAGTGGGTTACCCACTAGGCTACTACCACCTCTCCTCAGTCTCCGCTGGAAGTAGAGACACAGCTGGGCCTTTTTGGTGATGGAGCTGGTGTTGAAGCTCCACATGAGGTTCTCTGCGATGTGGACACCAAGGAACTTGGTGCTCTGGACGATCTCCACTGAGGAGCAGCCAATGCTCAGCAGCCCAGCCTCATCATTCCTGCTGATCAGACCCACCATGGTTGTGTCATCAGCAAACTTGATGTGGTTTGAGCTATGCGTGGCTGCACAGTCATGGATCAGCAGTGTGAAAAGCAGACGGCTGAGCACACAGCCCTGGGGGGCTCCTGTGTTGGAGATGTTGCTCCTTATCTGAACTGACTGAGGCCTTCCAGTCAGGAAGACCAGGACCCAGTTGCAGAGAGAGGTGTTTAAGCCCAGCAGTCTCAGCTTTCCGATCAGATGTTTGGGAATGATGGTGTTGAATGCTGAGCTGAAGTCTATGAACAAAGATGGATGAGGGACAGGTGAAGGCTGGTGGCGATGGGAGGTGGGGTGGACTTCCTTACTGCCATGTTGTTTTGTCCTTCGAACCATGTGTAGAAGTGATTCAGCCTGTCTGGAAGGGAGGCTTCATCATCACAGGCAGGTGGAGATGCTCTGTAGTTGGTGATGGCCTGGATGCCCTGCCACATGCGCCGAATGTGTAACCATGATCAATTATTTGTACTCCTCCAGGATGGTATTGTCATTGTATGTTGCAGCCTCCCTGAACATGGCCCAGTCAGTGTGTTCAAAGCAGTCCTGAAGGGCAGAGATGGCTCCTGGGGGCCAGATCTTCACCTTTTTTTGAACAAGTCTGGCACGTCTGACGAGCAGTCTGTAGGCATGGATGAGCATGATGGACACGTGATCGGAGGATCTAGGTGGGGGCGGGGCTCAGCACAGAACGCGCCAGGGATGTTTGTATAAGCACAGTCGGAAAATCTACATACTGGTAGAATTTGCCGAAAACTGTCTTGCATCTGACTGTCATAACCTCCAGCAGCGGAGAGCAGTAGCTTGAGATCAGCTCATGTAAATACAAAGCCCTCCCCCTCGCGCTTTGTGGCTAAGAGTAGCATCACGGTCGCTACGGTATGCTGTTGATAGTTGTAGCCGTCTCTGGAACACTGTCGTTGAGCCATGTCTCCGTACATAAGCACAACAGTCTCTGAACTCTCACTGGGTGACTTGTTTCCCTGGTCTTCTGCATCAGGCGATGCCGTGGTCTGAGGGCCCGGTCCACGTAGATCTTGGAGAAGCAGCAGCAGCTCATCTTTGAGGTAGGTTACTCATGTTTCTTTTATCTGGAGCAGGGTCTGGTGGTCGTAAACATGTGCACCAGCTTTTCGGATGCACATGTTGACAGTGTTATGGTGGATATAAAGGAAAAAAGGAAAAGAAAAACACACTTTTACACCAAGTGTTGGACCCCGGAGCGGCTGCTGCAACCAGGCGCGCCGCTATCTTGGGTCATTTTTACACTGAACCTGACCTAGACAGTTCGGACAGTCAAAGAGAAGTTATATTCTGCAATGCTTCTGAGCAAGCATATGGCTCCGTGGCCTACCTGTGGGGCAGTGGTGGCCTAGCGGCTAAGAATGCGTCCCTGTAATCAGAAGGTTGGCGGTTCAAATCCTGATCTGCCAAGTTGCCACTGAGCAAAGTACCATCCGCACACACTGCTCCCCGGGTGCCTGTCATGGCTGCCGACTGCTCACCAAGGGTGATGGTTGAATACAGAGGACACATTTCACTGTGTGCACTGTGTGCTGTGTATCAAAGTTTTTTTGTTACCTTTGGATAAGTGGTAAAACGACTATAGCGTGTCAACCAGTTCTTGCGTAGTTCCAAAGAAACAACAATCCATCCATGATAAATGAGATGGGTGATAGATGGCGTAAATGGGTGATTTTCAAATGTCTGACCACCAGAGCTATCTTGCAAGATACTCTAGGACAGTATTAATTGAGGTGGAAGAGCTCCTTAATTCAAAACCTCTGGGATACGTGTCGTCTAATGTAGCCACCCCAAACATCTTGCTCAATGGGCGGCCTGATGCCTCTTTTCCACAAGTGGTGTACCCGGAGTCAGAACTCCTTAGTAGATGAAGATGAGGCACAGTCAGCTACGGTACTCCTGCTAATAACTCTTTTGTACATGGTGTGCGTATCGATAAATGTGAGTACATAACGTGAATATTATGATGTACCACAGTGTTTCATTGAGTGTTTAGAGTGCGTACAAAACCGCGTGTGTTCATTCGAGTGTAAACAATCTGTCATATTCATGTACTTGGTGTGCACTAGCGGCTGGTGGGACCCCTGATGGTGGAGCCCTCTGATGGTGTCAGCAACATCAGGGTCAGAACATCTGACAGGTTTGGATAATCCAGGAGAGTAATCAGGAAACAAAGCAGTCAGCGTGAGACAAAGGCAATCCAAAAAACAACGTACAAATACAAGGGGTTCACTGCATATGAGTTCGCGATGAGTTGTTTGTTGTGCTGCTAATTATGTTCTGGTTAGTCTACGCCCATTGGATAGCCTGGCCGTGTATGGCCTTGACAAATGTCATGCTCATATTTCAGCTCATTGGGAATATAGTTAAGTAAAGGAGGCTGGGATAATCGCCTGTTTGTATGTTACTTAACTTAAGTGGTAGCGGACACACGCTGGTGTTAGAGCTGGCCTATGGCGCGATGTCATTACGTCATCTAGAGAGCTCGTGCAGAGTATGCGTGATCCATGAACGTGATATTAGAACATGAGAACATTTATTATGATTCTCTGTATTTAAGCAGAATAATGTTCAGACGTACGCACGTTTACAAGCCACTTTCATATTGGCTTCCATCTGACCACTTCGTACAAGCATACAACTTTCTCCTCTGTGCACAGAGGACCTCGCCACACGCCTGCGGGTTAGTTATTGTCCTCCCCTTTGATTCCCCTGTTTTTGGCCGTCGTGACAGTTTTCCTTTGTTTTGTAATAAATCCTATTTGCAAGATGTCCCATCTCTGTGCTTCCTTCCCCCGTCAACCCGTAGACGTGACAGCTGTAGTATTATGTAGGTGCTTTATTTCAGTTCTTATATCAGCAGTCAGTGTGCTCACTTGTCAGTGAATTTATGTTTGCTATAGGAAGAACATTTTCACTGTGGCTGCTTTGATTTGGGCTTTATTTTCTCTTTTTGATTGCATTTTTGTACAGTGCTTTTTTCAACTCTGCAACAGACCCTGTAAAAGTTTTAGGCCTAAACCAACCACTGTCACTAACTTAACCCAGTTCTCAGCAGTACATTGGACATTTTGCAGGAAAAGATATATAACTTTATAATAACTCTACAATTAACTTGTCTTGTATTATCTTGTTCATACAACCCAACACATTGTGACCATGTCCGTTAGCATGCTCAACTCAGATAAGACTGGCTCCCCGGCGAGGTCAGGCGTGGTGGCCCCGGTCCCTCGACCTGGCTCCTCGGTGTGGTCCAGCGTAGCGGCCCCAGTCCCTTGGCCTGGCTCCCTGGCGTGGTCCCGCGTGGCTGTCCTGGACCCTCAGACCTGCACACAATAATCAGGCCGATCCATCAGGGTACGTGCGGGCCCTGTCTCCGCACGTCCCCTCTGACACGTCTTGTGTCACCCCCTGCACCGCACAGGGAGATTGTCCCAGAGCCTCCGGCGACTGTTCCAGACACCCCAGGATGACTGCACGTGCCTTCTCGGCACGTGCAGTCCCTCTCACTGCACGCCCCTGGTGCCAAGGGGGGGGCATTGCCAGACCATCCGGCTAGCCCCTTCTGCGTCAGTTGGGACAAGCAGGCCCTCTTCCTGCCTGTCCCAGCTGGGTCCTCATGCCTACCAGGGGGCTCTATGGCGCTCCACCCCTCTGGAAGCAGGAAACGAGAGCGTCTTTGAGTTGAATCTATTCCCCAGAGACGCTAGCCTTTTTTTCCCACGCCCAGCTGACTAGAATCCACGACCACGACCCTTGCCTGTCCCTGACCACGAGCCTTGCCTGCCCCCTTTATTACGAAGATCTACGGACGGATTCCACCTCGACACCACGACCTTCGCCTGCCACTGACACTGAGTTTGCCTGACCCTTGTAAGAAGACGATCTCCCCGCTACCCCCCACGAAGCCCTAGTTCCCTCCACGCCGCGCTGCGGCGCGTCCACGATTCCACTCCCGTTACCTCCGGCCTCCCTCTCCCCGACCAAACGCTTCCGGTCCTCCTCCCCAGCGCGTCCTATGTCTGCTCCCCGTGCGACGACTTGTCCCCTTGCTCCCAGCATGCCTGCAAATGCGTCCCCGAACTCCAGCAGTGACAGTAAGAGCGGGCCATCTCCTGACGCAGCAGGCATGTCCACCATGCAAGAGACGCTCGGTCAGCTGACCGCGTTCCTACAGCTGCAGCACATCGCCATCCAGGATCACCAAGACACGCAGCTCCAGCAACAACGCGCACTTCTCCAGGTCAGCTCCGCTCTCGCTGACCTCTCGGCACATGTCCACGCGCTGCAGTCCCAGCCCAGCTGTCCCGGTCCTGCAGTCCCCACTCCAGAGTCACGTATGTCCACCCTGGCGGGATTGGCCCCCCCGCCACTTTATGACGGTGATTCCAAGAGTTGTCGCGGATGTGTCACGCAGTGCCGGCTGCTTCTCCGCCTCCAAGCTGCCCACCTCCCTGACGAAGAAACGGCGGTCGCGTATATAATTACACGGCTGACCGGACGCGCGCTGGACTGGGTCACGCCGCTGGTAGAGCGACGCGACCCGATCTGTCTGTCTGTCCCCGCCTTCCTGGACCGCCTCCAGCTCGTGTTTCAGGGAGAGACCGGGCGGCGCGCGTCGTCTTTGCAGCTCCTGTCGCTACGTCAGGGAAATCGGAGCGTGAGCGATTACGCGATTGAATTCCGAAACCTGGCGAGCGACAGTGGGTGGACTGACGCCGCGCTCCCCGCCGCGTTCTACCACGGCCTCCGGGAGGCGGTGAAAGACGACATGGTAAATCGCGATTGGGGAACCACGCTGGACAGTATAATCACGCTGGCCACGTCCATAGACAGACGTCACGCTGAGCGCGACCAAGAACGGCGTAGCCACGCCCCTTTCCACTGTGCCCCCGCCGCGCGCCTGCATGACGCCCCTAGGGCTCCGCCCCCCCGTCGATCCTACGAACCCATGCAAATGAGCCGAGCCCGACCCCCACTCATTCCCCAGGAACGAAAGCGCCGAGAAGAGCAGAGACGCTGCTATTACTGCGGAGAACCTAACCACCTCAGCGCCGTCTGTCCCAACCGCCGAATAAAACCACACCCATCTGGAAAAAACCCACGCTTCCCTGAGGTCTGGAGTCCCCTGGCGAGGACCAAGGCCATTCCCAGAGCCACCACCCGCTGCTCACTTCCCATCATCGTCTGCTGGAATAAACCCAGACCCGGCCACCATCAGGGGCGAGCGCTGGTGGACTCCGGGGCGGCCATGAACTTGATCGACGTCGATCTGGCCACCCGACTCCAGCTCCCTGTCTCCCGGTGTGATCCCCCCCGTGTGGTTATGGGACTGGATGGCAGCCCGTTGGGCTCAGGCAGAATCCTTTTCCAAACCAAACCCCTACTAATCTGCCTTGAGCCCAATCATGTGGAAACCGTGACATTCTACTTAACCACGACCCCCCATGACCCAATTGTGTTAGGATACCCATGGCCACCCACGAGCCCCACATTGACTGGACCACAGGCACCATCAAACAGTGGGGACGCCAATGCATCCACCACCAACCCCGACAGGCCACGCCCCCGAACCGCTCTGGACCCACACATGTAGCAACGGTGAGACTCGGCCACGCCCCTCAACCCATGCCATGCTCCCTGCCTAGGACCAAGACCCCGGTCCAAGACTGCAAACCACGCCCATTAGCTGAAACCACGCCCCTTAGAGACGATGTGACCCAAAAGCTGCCAGAGACCACACCTCGATCTCCACATGACACCACCTCCTCCTTACTGGGGGTCCCTGAGTGTTACCATGACCTTGCTGTGGTCTTTGACAAGGACAAGGCAGCAGAGCTGCCCCCCCATAGACCTTATGATCTGGCGATTGACCTGCTCCCTGGTGCCTTACCACCACGAGGCCGACTGTACTCGCTCTCACTTCCAGAGCGAAAGGCGATGGATGAGTACATCACGGCATCCCTGGCTAGCGGCATAATCCCCGTTCTTTTTTGTGGGTAAGAAAGACGGGGGACTGCGGCCATGCATTGATTATCGGAAGCTGAACGCGATAACTAAAAAGAACCGGTACCCCCTCCCACTTCTGAACACCGCCTTTGAACTCCTGGCAGGGGCCACTGTCTTTACTAAGCTGGACCTCCGGAATGCATACCACCTCGTTCGGATCCGGGAAGGGGACGAGTGGAAGACGGGTTTTATCACGCCATCCGGACACTATGAGTATTTGGTAATGCCCTTTGGTCTCTCGAATAGCCCAGCCGCCTTCCAGGCGCTCGTTAATGACGTCCTCAGAAACATATTGGATCAATTTGTGTTCGTCTACCTAGATGACATTCTAATTTACTCACCCAACCTCTCGACCCACATCTCCCACGTCAGAAAGGTCCTCCAGCGCCTTCTACAAAACCGTCTCTTTGTGAAATTGGAAAAGAGTACTTTTCACGCAGCGGAAATCTCCTTCCTGGGGTTCCAAATCAGCCCCCAAGGAATTGCCATGGATCCCATCAAGACAACCGCAGTCACGGACTGGCCTGTACCCACCACCATTCGTCAGCTACAACAGTTCCTCGGATTCGCCAACTTTTACCGTCGCTTCATCCGCAACTTCAGCAAGGTGGCACAACCCATGACCTCCCTCCTTAAAGGCCAACCAACCCGACTCCACTGGAACCCCCAAGCTCAGCAGGCATTCAGTAAACTCAAACAGCTATTCACCACGGCCCCCATCTTATTCCACCCAGACCCCCAACTCCCATTCGTCGTTGAAGTTGACGCGTCTAGTCTAGGAGTGGGGGCGGTACTATCGCAACGCAACCCCCTGGACCACAAATTGCACCCATGTGCCTTCTTCTCCCGAAGACTAAACCCGGCGGAGCGGAACTATGATGTCGGGAACAGGGAACTCCTGGCCATCAAACTGGCCCTGGAGGAGTGGCGCCATTGGCTGGAGGGGGCAGTCCACCCATTTTTGGTACTGACAGACCACAAAAATCTGGCGTACCTCCAAAACGCCCAACGCCTTAACCCACGGCAAGCACGGTGGGCCTTGTTCTTCACAAGGTTTGAATTCACCGTATCCTACATCCCCGGCACCAAGAATGCGAGGGCTGATGCCCTGTCCCGCCGCTACACCCCAGAGGCTGAGGACAATCCGTCCTCCCCTATCCTCTCCCAGCCGTTCCTACTGGCCCCCGTACGCTGGACCCTCATGCAAGAAGTGATTGCGGATCACACACACCACCCCCCACCTCGGACCACGCCTCCCAACCTCACCTACGTGTCACCCCCTCTCCGACCACGCGTCCTACAATGGGGGCATGACACTCCATTGGCCGGACACCCTGGACGTCAGCGCACCCTGGCCAACATTCAGCAGACGTTCTGGTGGCCAGGCCTGGCCTCAGACGTACAGGCATACGTTGCCACTTGTAACACCTGCGCCTCACACAAGGCCGACACACAAAGACCCCAAGGCCTTCTCCTTCCCCTGCCTCGCCCCCATCGCCCATGGTCCCATGTCTCCATGGATTTCATCACGGGACTGCCACGATCAAGAGGGATGACCACCATTATGGTACTTGTGGACCGTTTTTCCAAGATGGGCCGGTTCATTGCCCTTCCAGGACTCCCAACAGCTGCCTCCAAGAAGTGGTATGGCAGTTTGGACCCCCAGTAGACCTCCTCTCTGACCGCGGCCCCCAGTTCATCGCCAGATTCTGGCGTCACTTCTGGGGACAACTGGGGGTATCGGTCAGTCTGTCATCAGGGTACCATCCCCAGTCCAATGGCCAGACCGAGAGGGTCAACCAGGAGGTGGAGACCTACCTTCGCTGCTACTGCTCGGCCCGACCAACCTCCTGGTCCCAACACCTCCTCTTGGCGGAGCTCGCACGGAACCAGCACAGTTCCTCGGCCACAGAGCGCTCCCCCTTTGAGGTGGTCACTGGCCTCAGACCCACATGGTTCCCCACGCCCATGGTCGAGGGACCGGTGCTGGCGGTCAACAACCGACTCCGCCAGCTCCACACGGTCTGGTCCCAAGTTCACCGGGTCCTCAACCGCACCGCGGAGCGCATGAAACGACAGGCGGATCGCCGCCGTCGGCCGGCCATCATGTACCATCCCGGAGACAGAGTTTGGGTCTCCACCCGAGGCCTGCCTATGCCGTCCAGTCCGCGAAAACTAGGACCCCGCTTCATTGGACCCTTCAGAGTGACTCGACGCATCAACCCGGTTGCATATCAGGTGGCCATTCCACGCACTCTGCGTGTCAGCCCAGTCTTCCATGTCTCCCACCTCTGTAAGGCTCACTCATCCCCTCTGCAACCCCCCCCCATCTCTGCCACCATCTCCGCGGCGCATCGACGGCTCTCTGATCTACACGGTCCGTCGCCTCCTGGACGTCCGGAGGCGGGGCCGCGGCCTAGAATATTTGGTGGACTGGGAAGGCTATGGACCGGCGGATCGGTCCTGGGTTCCCCGGCGGGATATCCTGGATCCAGCCCTTCTCCTGGATTTCCATGACCGCCACCCTGATTTGCCGGGCCCTTCAGGAGCCGGGCCTAGGAGGGGGGGCTCTGTCACAGCCAATACACCTCCAGCCCACCAGAGAGCACCAGACCAGACAGAGAGACGGCGACCCGGAAGCGGAAACGAGAGCGGGCAGCATAGAGTATAAAAGTCAGGTAACTCCGAGGAGACGCTGCCCGCTCTTTGAGTTGAATCTATTCCCCAGAGACGCTAGCCTTTTTTTCCCACGCCCAGCTGACTAGAATCCACGACCACGACCCTTGCCTGTCCCTGACCACGAGCCTTGCCTGCCCCCTTTATTACGAAGATCTACGGACGGATTCCACCTCGACACCACGACCTTCGCCTGCCACTGACACTGAGTTTGCCTGACCCTTGTAAGAAGACGATCTCCCCGCTACCCCCCACGAAGCCCTAGTTCCCTCCACGCCGTGCTGCGGCGCGTCCACGATTCCACTCCCGTTACCTCCGGCCTCCCTCTCCCCGACCAAACGCTTCCGGTCCTCCTCCCCAGCGCGTCCTATGTCTGCTCCCCGTGCGACGACTTGTCCCCTTGCTCCCAGCATGCCTGCAAATGCGTCCCCGAACTCCAGCAGTGACACTTCCATTTTTCATTTTTTACATACACAAAAGACCCATTACTCTCAAATATTGTTCAGAAACCTGTCAAAATCTGTGTTATTAAACCAAGATAATCTATTCCACCCAATAGGTGTGGCATATCAAGGGCTAAATGGACAGCATGAATATTGAGCAGGAGCAAAAACAAGTGTTGCATTTATATTTTTGTTCAGCGTATAACCTTTACATTTGATATCTCGTGAAACATCGTGATACGTGTCTTATTGTGAGATCACTGCTAATACACACTCATATTGTTGAAATTTGTTGTTGAAGCAGTTCATCTGGAATATGGAAATTGAACAGTTTCTTGTCATTTCTCACCAAAGTTGTCGTTGCACATTTTTTTATTTTTTGGCAGGAGGCATTGGTTTTGTCCATTGGTTAGAAGACGTCTAGACGTGTGAAACTAATCTATTTTCAAGAATCCTCCGCAAACTCCCTTTTTTAAAAAAAAGGCATGTGTAGAAGAGGTTACAATTTGCCAAAGAACTGGCCTGAAGAGAAATGGATGGACATTTTGTGGACTGATGAAAGTAAAATTGTTCTTTTTAAGTGCAAGGGCCACAGACAGTTTGTGAGACGACCCCCAAACTGTGAATTCAAGCCACAGTACACAGTGAAGACAGTGAAGCATAGTGTTGCAAGCATCATGATATGGGCATGTTTCTCCTACTATGGTGATGGGCCTTATGCTGAAGAGGACATGCCCCTGAAATGGGTGTTTCAACAAGCCCAACCTCAGCCCCAAACAACACTAGTAAACACCAACAAAATTAATGTTATGGAGTGGCCAGCCCAATCCTCAGACCTTAATTCAACCGAGAACTTGTGGGGTGATATCAAAAATGCTGTTTCTGAAGCAAAACCAAGAAATGTAAATGAATTGTGGAATGTTAAGAATCAGGGAGTGAAATTGGTCTTACAAGAAGTTTAGTGTTTCACAGGATTGCTAAATCCTAGAAACAAAAACGTTTGTACAAATTATTTTTGAGTTTGTAAAGTCAACGGCAGACACTGCTATTTTTTTTAAAACACCCCTTTCAACTAACTGCACAATTGCACAGCGTTAAGAGCGTGTATACGATGAACGCTGGGTCTTGTTTGTTGTTTGAGAATCTACTGCACCTACTGGTAACTAGCAATAAAAAATATACTAAAAACCTGGATTATTCTGGTTAGTCACATTGCACTGCTTATGAACAATACTGTATCTGTCATCTCACTCATCAAAGAATTTTTAAAAATTCTTCGCTAATAATGTTCTTTTCAACATCAAACATTATTTATATAAATTGACAATTATAGTAATCATTTAAATGGAAATAAATGACATATTTAGCAAATTTGGGGTGTTGACTTTGTTATATTCTTTTATTTTATTTTCCCTCCTAATTAACTTTTCAAAGGCAAGTATGCTTATTACATGTAAAAAAAATAAAAAGGAACAAGAAATACTAAAAGCACAAGAAAGCTTGAATGCCCAGGGAATGTTAGAACAACGTGACAGACAATGCCCAAGATATCTTGTTAAAAAAATAAAGTGGGATTCCGGGGTTAGGAATAAAAAACGGGTTTAATCAGTTGACAAAATAAAAAAATTTTTTAGTTCATTAATAAATAAAAAAAAGTGCAATTCAAATGTGATCAGAGCTCTAATTGAAGAGCGGCCATCAGGGCTAATTAGGTAATACAACATAAAAATTTGAGATAATTAACAGACTATTAATATTAACAGACTAACGTTAGTGTGAAACAGTAACATACACTTCCTGTCTACACTGCGCGCTTCCACTAAACAAAAAGGACAAAGACATCAGGAGTAGTGAAGGAAAAAAGGTGGTGCAGGTTTATTTACAGACTGGGAAGTGCTCAAAAATTTAAACAAAAAAATACTGAAGAAAATAAAAAACTGGCCGTAACAGACATTAATATTTTTATATTTATAATTTAGGGGACAGCTTACCAGGTCAGGGGCCTTCATCTGGTTCAAGGTCAGGTTAGTGGTTAAGGGATCTTCCTTAAGTATCTTCCTTAAGTATTTGGAGTTACACCATTAAGCCTTATAGTATTCTGTAGAGGACATCCTGGGTTTTCCAGTTATGTGTCATGTGATGGGTTTGCATCGAGGGAACTTTACTTTTTTTTCTCTAGCAAGATGGCCACCATACCAGCAACTACATTTTATGGAGAAATGAGAGGTAAGTAAAATTGTTATTCTTTATCTATTGCTAATTTTACCATGATAGGTATACATATGCTTGTTTATTAACATGGATATGACAATATTTTACATCTGAAAATAGTTGAATAATTTCTGTTTTCTTAGACAGGCTCAGATCCAGGTAGGGAGCAGGAATGTTGTTGTGCTCTTTGTGCCAGGACAAACTTGTTTGTAAGTTTATTAGGTTAGGTTAATGTATTCAAATTTTGTTATCATGTTAGATTATTATAGTATTTGTATGTACTATGCGTAACTGCCATAAAAATGTGCAAGTTACCTAAAGATATGCTTATGAAGTTGGTCAATAGAAAGCCAATATTTGGGTTTTTTTATTCATCCATCAAAATAGATTTACACCAGTGCTACCTGGGATTCCTGCCTATCAAGATGACCCTAAAACCTGTGAAAACTGGAGTCCGATCCAATACTTTTCACAGTACATTGATGACAAACTCTTTGAAGATCTGGCAGCTTTTACAAATCAAAGATCTACAGGAGTGTCACAGAATACTACTGGCCAAGAAATCAAGATTTTCTTGATTTACTGGTATATCAGTACACATGGTGCAGAGGCGGGACATACTGGTAACAGTGATTTATTAACTATAAAGGAAAATGGCACGAGGGCCAAAAACGGGAAACAAAAGGGTAGGTAGGAGTTTTAATGAATGACACAGAAAGAATTTATGACCGATGGAATATTCTTTATTCCCAGTATTTAGTATTTCTAGTAACTTAAAAAACAAACAAAAAATTACTCAACAAGAATCAAAGAATTAAATAACGACAACACAAGATTCCACAGATAAAGATCAAACAAAAAGGCTTCCCTTTTTAGACATTTCACCCTGTTTATATACCCAGTGACGTCCAAGATGGGTGGAGTTGAACAACAGAAGGAGTTTACCTATATCACCAGAGAGGTAGCAACCTCTGGAAAGTAACAACCTCTGAAAGAGTTTATTAAAACCTCTACCCTTTTGTTTCCCGTTTTTGGAAACAAAAGGGTAGGAGTTTTAATGAATGACACAGAAAGAATTTATGACCGATGGAATATTCTTTATTCCCAGTATTTAGTATTTCTAGTAACTTAAAAAACAAACAAAAAATTACTCAACAAGAATCAAAGAATGAAATAACGACAACAACAGATTCCACAGATAAAGATCAAAAGAGAAAGGCTTCCCTTTTTAGACATTTCACCCTGTTTATATACCCAGTGACGTCAGTGAACAACAGAAGGAGGTCTCTGATTCCAGCTTTTAAATTCTAAGCCCTACTGATGTGTTGTGACGTGAATTACCTGTGTCATCACCAGCCGCAGGACCCAAGACCTCCACTATGTGTCGTTTCACCAACACCAAGAGACCTTCAAAAATCAAATGATCCATTACAGTTGCTACCAAAATGTTAAATTTAGTTATAGCTAACAGATTAATCTTATGGCTATCCTCCAGTTGCTTCAAACTGTGATTTACTTTTACTTAACTTTACTTTATTTTGCAGAGGCTTTTATCCAAAGCGACTTACAAGAGGAAGACACCAGCAATTCTCGTTCGATTTCTATAGAATTTTGAGTTTACAAAACTAAGAGCCTTGATAAGGCCTAACTTGTCAGCAAAGAGCATGCTCGGAGATTGTTAAGTGCTAGACGAAGAAAAAATTATAATATATATATATATATATATATATTGTATTATTTTGTGCAGTGTGTACGCATGTGCGTGTGTAAGTGTTAGATTTGTCTGAAATACTTTTTGAATAAGCGGGTTTTCACCTGCTTCTTAAAGGTGGTGGTAGTCTCGGCCAGTCGAATGGAGGAGGGCAGGTTGTTCCACCAGCCAGGGACAACAACGGAGAACAGAGTTGATTGGAATCGGAGACCCAGTGAAGAGGGAATTTTCAGTCTCATTTCATTTGCCGATCTGAATGAGCGTGCAGGAGTGTAGCTAGGTAGTATTGTATTGATATATGAGCGTGCAGTTCCATTTACAGCCCTGTTGGCAAGCATCAAATGTGTTTTTTTTTAAAAAACATTTGTGAATCGAGTACTATCAGGGAAGTTTAAATTCAAGCGTCTCCCAATACACTCATATGCCAAGAAAATGGGGCCCTGGTACATTGGACCCTACAGGTAAGTCACCAGCATAAGGCTGTCACATCCACTTTGCTTCCCACTCTTCCTCAGCCTCCCCCGCCCGCCTGATCAGTGGCTCCCTCACGTTTACCATGATGACCTCACAACCCTTTTCCAAACTTAAAGCCCACGTTTTTCTGGTACCAACTGCTTCCGATTGACTTCCCTGCAGCCTACGACCTTCAAGAACAGTTACTTCACTTGCACTTCACCATGGCCTGTGACACGTATATATTTGTATTATCGTTCATACCCTACCTACCAGTGATAATATTGTTATTATTATTGATATTTATTGGTGTACTTTAGCCTTTCTGGGTGTGTGTAGGCTGGTAAGCAGCTATAACAATCCCAGTACCGTGGACTGGTGAACCCCACATGCAGGGAAAATGTAGTATGTATACGTGCACCTACATATCACCCATAGGTAAGTCTCTGTCTCTGTACAATTTGGAGGGTCAGGAAGTCTAACTGTTATTAACAGTTAGACTAGGACCTTTAAGGGCTAGTAGTGTTT
Organism: Denticeps clupeoides; assembly: GCF_900700375.1. Taxonomy (NCBI): domain Eukaryota; kingdom Metazoa; phylum Chordata; class Actinopteri; order Clupeiformes; family Denticipitidae; genus Denticeps; species Denticeps clupeoides. The sequence continues at coordinate 12,506,572 of NC_041715.1, forward strand.
ATTTCATTCTTTGCTTTAACGCCGTCCATGGTCCCTGCCATGGTGGTTTCATCTGTGTACAGTGGGTACGGAAAATATTCAAACCTAAATTGGAAAGTGGTGTTTCGTCTCATGCATTATTAGTAATATCAAAGGGAGCTTTTTCTTATTTAATTAAATTCAGAGCAAGTAGGAAAAGTACTTATGTAAATAACAATATCCCTAACTTATTGTGAGTAGTGTATTTGGAGATCTCTTCACTTAATAATGACAAACACTGACTAGCAATAGAAATACTGTCATCTGTCCCATTCGTTTATAACAGGCATCTAGACTACAACCAACTTGACATAATTTCTTACTTGCGAGTAAAATAATCAGACCATTGACTAGATGTTCAGGGGAAAAAGTCTCTGTAAACTGTCAAGACATAGGCCCATATCTGTCACGGCCAACATACCACCTCCAGCCCACCAGAGGGAGCAAGATCAGCCATGGAGACAGCTACCCGGAAGCGGAAGTAAGACCGGGCAGCGCACAGTATAAAAGTCAGGTGGCCAGGGGGGACGCTACCCACTCTTTACTGATTGATTGTGCCTTTTGACAATGACCTTTGCCTGTCCTCGACCTAGAGTTTGCCTGCCCCTTTTGCTTCGATGATATGCTACCGCACCTTCCTGCCATCCATAGCCAAGCAACCGTGTCCACCTGTGCCACCCACGACGCCCTCCCTCCCATCCAACCAATGCTCCCTGACCTTCCTCAAACCAGCCGTCTTCCTGTTCTTCTCTGCCCTGGTCCACCCCAGCCTCATCCCCTTGCCTCATTCCCTGCGGCTTCTCACAGAGCCAGAGCTTCCTCCCCGCCGCGCTGCGTTCACTGCTTCCCTCCCGTTCCCACTCACCTTCTGCCTCCGTCCCACAAGCAAGGCGCCTCCAGTCATCTTCCCCAGTTCTTCAGTGTCAACTAGCTGTACGACGACTTGTCCCTCCAAGCATGTCTGCAAGTGCGTCCCCGAACTCAGACGTTAACAATATTGTATTCTAAACCGACAGCAGATTGTGAAGGTCAGGACCTGCCTCTGATTGGCCATGGTCCAGATATTATTGTAAATTCGAAAGTACCTGTGCCGGTTGACATAGGTTACTGGCTGGGAAGCTGTGCTGCTCAGGGGCTGATCTGGAGCAGCCTTGGGGGCTTGGGGCTCTGGGGGTGCTCTACCTCCGGGCCGGGTTCTGGGCGGGTCTGGGGTGCTTTGATCCTGATTGGTGTGTCACCAGGGTTGTGGGTTGGTGTCTTTGTGGATTGCTGGTGTGGGGGCCTTTGACGTGCCAGTTGAACGGCAGGGAGATTACATATCCACTAGTGGGCAGGGAGATTACACATCCACTTTGCAGGATGGGGGTTGGAGGACTGACCCAACTGAATTCTACATACAGAGAAATGCATGTACCTCTGTGTGCCGGTATGGGTACAAATGCTTGTCACTGGGGCAGTACCCTTCTGAAAACAATAATGTACCTATCCTCGCAGGTACTTTTTCTACCCTAGTCATCTGTACCCTTTAATGCACAATTGTGTACCTGTCATGAATGGAATTTAAAGTTATATATCCTTAGAAGTATGATGTAGTGGTCTGCAAAGGGCAGCACACTTGTTGTATTGCCCAGGGAGCTGGGGGTTAAAGACCTTGCATAAACTGGGGGTTAAAGACCTTGCATACGGATCCACAGACGTGGGGAGGCTGGACTCGAACTGGCAATCTTCCAATCACAGTCTTATCCCACTGAGCTATACACTGCTATTTCTGTGTGTCTGTTTTTCTGTTTTCTGTCACTGATGTATTTTCATGTATATTCCTTTTGTATATTCTGTTATGCTGCTGTGAAAAACCTTTTACAAACAGCCACTTTTGGAAAAATTGGTGACATCCACTAGCCATTCTATCCCTATTGTGCAGCTGAAATCTACCAATTTAAAAGTTTTTTTATTGGTAAGTTGGGTTAATTGGGTTCATGTACTTTCCCAAATCAAGTACCTTTAAAGGTACAACATGTTATCACAAAGGATCTGTTCGGTACTTTTTGAGGTACAATTAACTGAAAGGATCAGTTTTGTACCTGGAGGTATAATAATGTAACCTGTGTTTATTTGTCTGTGTGTAGGGTGGGTAAGGTCTTTCCTCTGTGGTGGGGCCTGTTGGATCGACCTGGGCCTGGTGGTACTGCCCCATGGGCCCTGGTCTTGATGTTCCTCAGCTCCATGCCCTGGGTGGATTTTGGTGAGTGGGGGTGGCTTTGCAGGTGGTGTTTTGGCCCGATCCCTAAATGCCTCCCCCCTCCTGTGTCTTGGGTCTTGAAGTGCATGTGCATTGCCTGGGTGCAGGGAAGATATTCCTCCTTTGTCCCCTAATGGCCACCTATACTTCATCACAACTTATATGGTGACCCAGGGTCAGGGACCCCACCCATGGAATGTTATCTAGAAAATATATTTAATATATTTAAAAATGTCTCTATACATAGAATATAAGTAAGTGTACATATGTGCAGAGTGGATATACATACACATATTGCACATAAGAAAAACTGAAATGGTGGATTGGACGTGTGTGTTTGTTAGTCTTTGTTAGTCTGTATGTGTGGCCAGCTGTTGTATAGTATAGCGGGTGCCGCAGCCTGCCACTGAAAGAGCTACTCAATGCTGTCAGGGTCTCCTGCATGGGGTGGGAGATCCAAAAGTGATGACAGCTTAGCCACCATTCTTATGTCACTCACACCCTCTGGGTCTAGAGGGCATCCTAGAACAGAGCTTGCCCTCTGGATCAGCCTGTTAAGTCTCTTTCTTTCCCCAGCAGAAATGCTACCTCCCCAGCAGACCATATAAGATGACTGAGGCCAAGACAGAGTCATAAAATGTCTTCAAGAGTGGGCCCTTCAGCAGGTACATCCTGCTCTGCCCTTTTCTGATGCTGTAGAGAGCATCAGAGTTGTGAGTCCAGTCCAGTTTAATATTGGATGTTCAGTGGTTGCAGTGATGGATGTTTGTGCCTGCGGAAGTCTACAGTGTTGAGCTGGAGGTTGTTCTGATGGCACCAGTCCTGGGTCAGTTCTCTGTACAATTTGTCATCCCCATTCATGATAAGGCCAACATCAGAGAACTTCTGTAGGAATGTGAGTAAAGTCTGCAGTGTAGACGGTAAAAAGAAATGGTGCCAGAACCATTCCTTGTGGGGCTCCCGTGATGGTGGGTGGTAGTAGCCTAGTGGGTAACACACTCACCTATGAACCAGAAGACCCGGGTTCGAATCCCACTTACTACCATTGTGTCCCTGAGCAAGACACTTAACCCTAAATTGCTCCAGGGAGACTGTCCCTGTAACTACTGATTGTAAGTCGCTCTGGATAAGGGCGTCTGATAAATGCTGTAAATGTAAATGTAAATGGAGACCACTCTGTCTGATACAGTCTGATCTGTTTGATCAAGATCCATGTTGTGAGGTGATGATTCACTCCTTTGTACTCCAGCTTGTCCTTCAGGACTGTGGGAAGGATGGTGTTGAGGGCACTAAAGAAATCAAAGAACATAATTCTCACAGTACTCCCAGTGGTCTCCAGGTGTTAGAGGGAACAATGTAGCAGATGAATGACTGCATCATCTACTCCAGTGCCAAGCTGGTAGGAAAACTGAAGTGGGTCCAGTGATGAGTTTGTTTGCAACCCTTTTTTTGATCCAAATTCAAATTCAAATTTTATTTGTCACATACACAGTCATACACGGTATGATGTGCAGTGAAATGCTTTCTGCAACTGCTACAGACCACAGTATTGCAAATGTTGCAAGTAAACAGTGAACCAATATGCAAATATTGCAAACATAACCAAATATTACACTTTTACGTCTTTAACATAATCCCCTGGAGCCTAAGCAATTGGCATGAGACTCAAACGCCAGGAACTAGGTTTCATAAAATGTATTGAACCACCAGTAACCATCAGAACAACCCGGTCCAGCCCCTTCCTGCTTAATTCCCCCAACCCACTCAGTGTCAAGTCCCACATGAAAGTATCAGCAGTAAAGAGCAATTATAATTATTCCCCCACACTCATAATTCACTCCACCCTCAATTCTACATACAGGAAATCCAGTGAATATCAAAAACAAGAAGGAAAGGGAACAAATGCAGAGGGAAGGGCTAATCTCACACAAACCAAAGACACTACCGGTATTCAATAAATACATATTAAGGTTTAAGCAGGAAAAAAGACTGCAAAACCACTTCCAGTGCTCACATAGGGTGTTGTCCTCACTTTCATACATCCATACATGTCGCACAGTTTCCTCAGGATTTGGGACTCGAAGACGGGCCCTTGGTCAAACAGCAAGCGCTGAGGACACCCGAACCTCCGGATCATCTCCTTCCAGATCACCTTAGGTGAAGTTTCAGCAGTCTAGTCCCTTGATGTTAATAAGTGTTAATTGATGTTAATGGTGTTAATAAGTCCAATGCGCATTGGGTCACATCTTCCTGAGCACCTAGTAGGCAATCTCCACATTCCTGCTGCCACCGCTCAATGTCCTTCCATAGCTCTGGCAATTGAATGCGTTCTCGTAGGGCCCAAGCCTGTATGGTACTCTTGCCACACCCTCCTTCTCTTGGCCCTCAGGACCACCACTCTCCACCACTCCTCACCTCCTATCTGGGCATGGTGCTGCAGCCTCCCTTGGCTAACCTTTAGGTCCTTTCAGTCTTCTAGCAAGCACCAACATTCTGTCCTCCAGGGTGGGCTTAACTCCTGTCAGCACTCATCGCCGCATTTGGATGATTTCTGGATCTTGATTGTGCTGTTCCACCCACTCTGTGCGGGCTTCCACTGGTGCTACTCGCTGGGGCCCAGGGTGCCTGGACAATGCATGAGCATTCTGTTTTTCCCAGCTTGGCTTATGGTGCAGTTGAAAGTCATAGGAAGCTAACTGGCTAGCCCATTGCTGCTCTACCACCCCCAGTTTAGCTATTTGTCACGGCCAATACACCTCCAGCCCACCAGAGAGTGCTAGACCAGCCGGGGAGACGCCAACCCGGAAACGGAAGTGAGAGCGGGCAGCGGCAAGTATAAAAGCTAGGTGTCACTGAGGAGACACTGCCCGCTCTTTGACGAATTTATTTCCATAGACGCCAGCCTTATTTCCCCATGCCCGACTGATTGATATCCATGACCACGACCTTTGCCTGTTCCCGACCTAGAACTTTGCCTGCCCCTCTTGTGACGACGATCTCAAATCGGATTCTCCATTGTGACCACGACCTTTGCCCGCCATTGACCTTGAGTTTGCCTGCCCCCTTTTGCTTATACGATCTTCACCGTTACCCCCCACGGAGCCAGAGTTCCCTCCCTGCCGTGCTGCGGCGCTTCCACGGCCACACTCCCGTTCCAGCTCACCTCTGGCCGCCTCATCACCGGCCAAGCGCCTCTGGTCCTCCTCTCCCAGTACGACGACTTGTCCACCCGCTCCAAGCATGCCTGCGAATGCGTCCCCGAACTCGGCCAGTGACACTATGGTTGGTGTAGATGTCAAACTTCGCCCCCCAGAGATTTCCAGTTTTCAGTTTTAAAGTGTTGTAGTTCTGGTCATTCTTTTTTGTGTCATGTAAGCTGCGACTGGCGTACGTTATCACCCATTCTTGTCCCCCTTGTACCTGGGTCAGCACCGCCCCCTAACCCTTGAAGGCTTGAAGGGTGCATTTTCACTTGCCAATAGGCTCTTACCAGGTCCTGGGTGGAGTACCAGGCAGCCTTCTGCAGCCCTCTTAGTGATGCAAGAGAGGGGGTCGGCATCCTTATGGGTCACTGAATTCAACTTCTGGTAGCCCACACAAAACCTCCAGGAGCCATCCTTTTTTTCCACCAGTACCACAGGGGCAGCCCACAGACTTGAACTTGCATTCACCAATCCTCCTTCCAACGTGGATTTGAATGTGGATTTCCTTTGATTGTGATGTTTATGAACTGAATATTGCCAAACACTTGCTTTGCCCCTGACCACTTGGAAAGCTTTGAAGCAGTTGCCTTTGACCCGTCCATGATCCAGACTGCCGTTTTCTCCTATGAATACTCCACGGTGTTACGTCCCTGGACGTATGCTCCCACGTGTTCTGTGTGTTTGGCTGTGTTTTTGCGTCCTGTCCCTTTTAGGTTGACTTCGTGGGAGGAGTTGAGGCCTACCAGCTCCATCTGCCATTGGTCACCTCCACCTATTTAAAGAGACTTCAGATGGTGTTCGGGAGATCCCCCGGGTCTGCTAGGCCCTTACTCTTTTGGGAGGTCCCCACGGTCCACGGAGATCTGCAAGGAGCTCCGTTGGGGATCTCATTCGTGTTTCTTATTGCTTTGAGATCCCTGTTATCCCATCCCTTCCTTAAGGCTGTTTTGATGTTGGTTAGCTGTCCTGAGTCCTCTGTCTTATTGAACCTGTTAGCACACTGTAAATAAACGCACTGTTTGTATCGTTTGTTTGGTTGCATGTGTAACAGTGGACCTCCACCCTTGTCACGTTTCTTAGACCCCTAGACCTAGGAACGTGACAACGGTAACCCGGTTTCCCCCTCCTCCTCCTCTGCCTCATCTCCCAATGTGGAGCTTTCCCCTGGACTGGCCTGCTCCTATGAGTGCCCCTGCTCCGTGCTTTTCCCTTCTCCTTACCTGCTGCTTCTGCTCAATGGCCTCTTCTCGTCCTCCATGTATGACGCGCTCAAAAGTTTGGTCATAATTAGGTGTTTAGCTTCTTGTATTTTATCCCATATCCAGAAACACACTCAGGGAAGAATTCGGTCTTACCACCAGGGGGAGCTATCACTGGAAGGGGGAATTGACGTTAACTCTCGCGGTATTTTCTTTAGATAAAGAAATGCCTGCACGAGCGAACGACACTAACGATTCCTGCCTGTGCTTTCTCTGTTATATACAGGTTAGTATAGTGCACCACTATTTCTAAATAAACCCACTAGGTATAATAGAGAAATTACTCATAAGAGCTGTCGGAAAACGTGACAGGTATCACATGGTTCGGAGTAAAAGTGTAAGACACGTGTAATTCAGTGAAATGGTGGCCGCGCCATGCGCGCTTCTTTGTTCATGTTACTACTGCCAGGTAGATTGAGTGTATTCTTTATGTGTATGTGTACATATGTTAAGACCACTGATGTGCTGTGGGATGGGAAAATACTGGAAAGATTCTGTTCAAGGTGTTTTTGAAAGTAATTATTGCATTTATGTTAAGTAATACTGGTTCGTACTATTATGAAAATGGTTGTTCAGTGGGCTGAAAGCACAAGTATGTGGGTTGATTCTGTAAAAGTGATAGCAGATATTGAACGAATGTAATGTTCGAATATGTATTCCTGTTGAGATTAACATGTGAGAAGACTGAAAACTTAATGTAGTTCAGGAAGTGAGTGTATGTAAATTGTTTGTAAAGTTGAGTGTAAAATCTATTTTTCTTGAGATAAAGAAATGCCTGCACGAGCGAACGACACTAACGATTCCTGCCTGTGCTTTCTCTGTTATATACAGAAACCGCAGACACAAATACACTTTTTTAAATCTGTCACAGTCCCGGGGCACTGGGATCTGTAACACATGCATGTCCACGAGTGTGCCCCTGAACTCCGGCCATGATGGAGTTATATATGATTAATGACCTTTCTTTATTGACTCATCTAATTGTGAGATTATAGGTCTCGCAGTTAGTTATGTTATTACAAACAAACCTATGGCAGCCATTATTTTCTACATATTTTATGTGAATTTCCCTCTGGGATGAATAAAGCATCTATCTATCCATTCATCTTTTAATTTGTACCTCATGTGTAGTACCTCATGTGTAATTATGTACAATAGTCAAGAGAAAATTTACTAATCTGGGATAAATGAATTCTGCACACATGAATTCTGATTTTCACGTGAGAGAAATTCCTCTTCTTTACCACCTTCCCTTTCAGCTTGCGGCCAGGTAAATTATGCTGGTTCCAGCTGTAGGATTTATCAAAACTGACATGCGCTATGCACGGATTGGCACATGATTTGCCATGTCATGGTTTTTCTGGGTCTTCTGGACACTCATTTCTTCAAGGTTACAGTACTCCACATGTGCTCATTCACAGTTTTGATGCCTTCAGTGAGAATCTACCATTTACATTTACGGCATTTATCAGACGCCCTTATCCTGAGCGACTTACAATCAGTAGTTACAGGGACAGTCCCCCCCTGGAGACACTCAGGTTAAGTGTCTTGCGCAGGGACACAATGGTAAGTGGGATTTTCTGGTGTGTTACCCACTAGGCCACTTCCACCCAGAGTTCAGGGGACTGTGGTCATGTAAATGGTCATGAAATTAAAGAAAACACATTGAATGAGAAGGTGTGTCCAAACTTTTGGCCTGTACTGTATGTGCAGGCATCAACTCCCTTTTAAATGGATACACACCAATGTTGACAGACATTTGAAAATTATCGTATTTGTACCATAATTTTACTCTCTGTACAATCATTTTACCTCTTGATTTCATGGTTATTTAATTAGCATGTCAAAGCTTCCACTGCACCCATATGTTTGGACCCGCAGTTGCTGACCCGGTTGCTGTAACCACAGTCCCCTGAACTCTCTCCAGCTATGGCTGCATTTGTGCCGTCCACCACTCATTCTGACAAGTCGGCTTGTTTATGCACAGTCTCATGTGCCTTTACAGCCAATCAATGCATGATGTAACACAAGGTGACGCACAAAGTAAACAACGATGAGGGTTTTAAGCGTGGATTTGCAATGCCAGAAGACGCAAAGAGTAAGCAGACACAACAACTGCCACCAGACTTACAGAAATGAATGGAAGAGAGACACCAGTCCACGTGGTCAAGGCTATACGCTCACACAGATACAGGTGAAATGGACGCACACACACACATGAAACGCTCACACAGATACAGGTGAAATGGACGCACACACACACATGAAACGCTCACACAGATACAGGTGAAATGGACGCACACACACACACACATAAAACGCTCACACAGATACAGGTGAAATGGACGCACACACACACATGAAACGCTCACACAGATACAGGTGAAATGGACGCACACACACACACACACATAAAACGCTCACACAGATACAGGTGAAATGGACGCACACACACACATATGAAATGTTCACACAGATACAGGTGAAATGGACACACACATATGAAACGCTCACATAGATACAGGTGAAATGGACACACACACATATGAAACGCTAACATAGATACATGTGATGGACTCTTATGTAACAAACAAAAATTAAACTTTTCACTATATCCGGAAGTCATTTCAGTATATCCGGAAGGCATTTCACTATATTTGGAAGTCATTTCACTGTATCTGGAAGGTGGTTCTATGGATTCTATTTTGGCGACCCGATTCAAAGCGGTAATGGTATTTGCGCAGTCCAAACCGGGTCGCGCTACCAGCCACAGCACGCCTCCTATAAATATTCAAATCTTTTTCATTTGTTCTTTACTTAGCTCATGGAGCCATGGTGGCCTAGCGGTTAAGGAAGTGGCCAGGTAATCAGAAGGTTGCTATTTTCGAATCCCGATTCGCCAAGGTGCCACTGAGCAAAGCACCATCCCCACACACTGCTTCACGGGCGCCTTTCATAGCTGCCCACTGCTCACCAAGTGTGATGGTTAAATGTAGAGGACACATTTCATTGTGTGCACCGTGTGCTGTGCTGCTGTGTATCACAATGACATTCACTTTACTTTATATGGGCCTTTAACACAGTTTAAGTTTAATTTTTGTTTGTTAAAAAAAGAGTCCTTTTCACCTGTGTCTGTTTGAGCGTTTCATATGTGTGTGCGAGTTTTCAGTAGTATAAATGCATGCTTGTCAGATTCATATGTGAATGTGTGTGTGTTTCACATGTGTTTGTGTAACAAAAGTCTGAAATATTTCCTAAACGGCCCCTCATAGTAAAGACTCATCCTACACTCCACACAGGTAGAGGCGCTGTTCAGCACAGACGTGGATTTTTCAAACGTTCTGTAGTTAAAACTTGCGTTATACACTCTGTCAATAATAATATATGTTATGGAACATTTTCTGAGCAATGTCAGAATGGAAATTGCATGTGCACAATAATTATTTTAATTTTAAGATGCTGTTAAGATATTGCAACATTTAGGATCTAGGACCACTGATGCCATTGAGCCCATTGAGACATACTGTATGTGATTTTGGGCTATATAAGAAATAAATGTTGTTGTTGTTGTTGATGCACAGTCCATAGAAGTCATGCCATCTGAAGTAACCATCTGACTGAGATCACAGACATGTTCAACTTCATATCATATCCTTGTTCATATAGATGACTGGTAATCTTCAGACATCCTTGTTCATAGGGACCAGGGCCTCACAACCAGATAAACATGCAGCTTATGTCTATACATACATACTTAATTAATTGCATTTTAAAATTTAAACCCAGCTACAGTTCCAATGTGTTCACCAAACTGCAGTGTGTCAATCATTGTTTATCTCTGGCAATAATAAAAAGGTTTCACTTAAAAGTTGGATGGTAGTAGCCTAGTGGGTAACACACTCGCCTATGAACCAGAAGACCCGGGTCCCACTTACTACCATTGTGTCCCTGAGCAAGACACTTAACCCTAAGTTGCTCCAGGGAGACTGTCTTGTAAGTCGCTCTGGATAAGGGCGTCTGATAAATGCTGTAAAATGTAAAAATGTAAATGGATGATCACACGACAAAATTCTGTTTGCTTACTGCACCGGGTGGGTTTTACATTTATTGAAAGATACGCGTCGGTTTGCACTGAGCTGCCATGCAAAAGCATTCTGCATCTGTATCTGCACAGAATGCAAAAGTGGCCCTGGGGGGGACTGGGGGACGCGTGATGTCATATGGCGGAAGACGCATGTTGAGTGCAGCTCCGACGTCTGACAGCTCGCTGAAACAGAGAAGGGGAAGGGGGAAAGGGTGCCAGAGGAGAAACGGCTCAGGCTACAAACAACGACGTAAAAACGGACAGGGGGGCATAATTCGGCAGCCGGCGCGTCCGAAAGAGGAGATGTTCTTTATCTGGTGAGCCTCTACGTCGTGGATGTGGCCATGAATCCGGCCGAGCAGACGGTGACATGGCTCATCACGCTCGGTGTGCTGGAGTCGCCGAAGAAGAACATCTCGGATCCCGAAGCCTTTCTGCTGGCGTCGCTGAGAGATGGGGTTGTCCTCTGCAGGCTGATGGAGCGTCTGCGCCCGGGCGCCGCCGACAAGGTGAGGGCATCCCCGTCCACACGAGGCCGTAACATTACGCCTGTAATTCACCCAGCGGTGATGAATTTTTCAGAGCAGGACGCGAGCCTGTTTTTATTATCCCACATCGGCCGGCGATGGCGCGCCTTGACTGGCCGCTGTGGCCCGCCGGCGTTCTGCGTAAATACGCGCGGCAGCAATATGGGACGGTGCGATCGATGGAAAATTATATATATATATATATATATATATATATATATATATACACACACACACACACACACACACACACACACATATGAAATGGCTGTTTGGGGAGCTTGTTATGGGGTGTCGGTGAACACATTGATAACACGGGGTGCGAATTCCCTTTCAAACCGCACCTCACTGGTCAAACGTGGCATAGGTAGTTGCGGATCGGGTCGCTTTGCATATGAAAGCGGGACGCTGGACACACAGATGCGGGGCGCCATTGACAGCCGAGCGGCAGGACATGGGGAGCGCTCGTCCGTTTTAAAGGAGCAGCGTGGTTTATTTATTTTTCAACCTTCCGCAAGGCTGTGGGGCTGGAATTGCCCATTACGATTCTTCATGTCACACGACGCACAGCGCCATAGATATGTGGAATAGAAATAAAATGGAAACCTGTACAAATTGACAGATGGATGCGATTAATGCGGCGTTGAACGAGTTGTAATACGTCTATTAATAAGTCATAACATTAATGATTAATAATATGAATGAGGAATGGTCGTGCTTATTTTCTTAAGTATCTATTAAGGAAATTTTAAGATAGTCCTGTGTATACACTGAATAAGACTATGATTACCAAGATGCAGTACGATGTACACACACTGTTTTGACAATTCCAATATTTATATATCAATCTGATATTTAAGCACTTCATCACCGCAATCATGATAATTTGATAATTCTACTTGATTTGTCAGATCCTTGAAAACATGCAAGTGTTTGGACCAAGCCTGCAGATGCACAGTGCATTATAAAACTAAAGTAACAATATACAAATCTATACACCGCGAGCATGACAATATGTGCAGATGAAGAATTTAAAAAAAAAAGCCGGAAGAGGTGCACGTTGCGCCGAGGAATTAATTAAAGATCACAAAGCGCGATGTTGCGGCTTTAAACGAGGCGTCGTCGTCGTCATTCTCCCCGGACGCTCCGCAGCGACGCCGCGGCCGCCAGGAACCTCGTCACCGACGTCACTTCCTCTGCGCGCGCGCATTACCCTCGTTGCCAAGTTCAAATGATACACGCGAAATGAACTCCGCTGATTATAAACATTCACAGTCGCGTCTTGTGGATTAAAAAAAACTTATTTTAGTGCATTCACACATGTATAGCAGTTTAAATAGTCACTGGCAGATTACCCCCATTCGGTGCCACCGTTTTATTAAATTTTACGTACACGTCGGTGGCTATTAAAAAAACACACACAGTATTTTGAAACAAATGGCTGTTTCGTTTGCTCCGTGTGATCCTCGGCGTTGTTGCTGGGCTCATTTTAGGGAACCGACTCGCCATGCCCCTCTGTTCTCGTGGACCCGGCTTGCGCGATCCTCTCGCTGGATCTGGCAACCCGAGACGGGGCTTCCAGCGCCCGACTGGCCGCCTGCGGGAGATGTGCTCGGGATGCGCGCCTCCGCCCGGGTTTACTCTGCGGCTCCTCTCCGTTTCTTTTTTATTTATTTATCTTTTCCTGCCGCTCTTCGTGTCGTTGTAGAGCCACAGAGCCCCGTCCCTCCCCGCAACACTCGTTCTGTTGTTTCTCCAGGTCTACCAAGAACCGAAGAACGACTCCGAGTGCTTGAGCAACATCCGGGAGTTCCTGAAAGGCTGCAGTTCGTTTCGTGTCGAGGTAAGACGACGGAACTCCTCTCGTCTTTTTTCGTTGTCCTGTGTGTGTTGAAGCTACACAAAGTCCGGCTGCAAGTCCGCGGCCTCGTTTTTGACAGAAGTTGCGTCCGCAGCGCAGCTTGCGGACAAGCCGCCCAACAAAGGATGCGGAGGACTGGTGGCGACCAGAACCGGCGGAACCGGACACGAAACAGCGTCATGTCTGTCGCCGGACTGGACGCGAAGTCCCTGCGGGCTCCTCCCGAACTCCGGCGGCCGTTCTGCCACTCTGTCGTCCCCGGGCCCGGACGAGTGGCTCGGCTTTGTCTGCGCGGCATTGTCCGTGTTCCTTCGGTAAATCCTGACGATCGCGGCCGCAGGCCGTGTCCCGGTCCCGGAGGGCCGCGGGACGGACCGTGCTGTCCAGGCGGCAGGTAGCGCGGGTTCAACCACACCGATCCAGTTTTATTAGGACAGAACTGGGTTGTGCGCGGTTCTGGTTCACGATCGATCTGCTGAGGCCGGGTTTACTTTATTCCACAGAAATGAACAGCTTCTGTGTTTCTTTAAAGGTCCCCAACGGTTTACTAATGCAAAGAGTAAATGCCCAAGAACTTTGTTGAACAGTGATCAAATGTCCTTTTTCTCCATCCACTCCATAAGCACATAGTTTTTAGGTGGATAAATATGTTTAAAATGGGAAAACTTGGAATTCAGGAGCATTAAAATGGAGAAACCCTGAGTGACACTCAGGGTTAAGTGTCTTGCTCAGGGACACAATGGTAGTAAGTGGGGTTTGAACCATGGACTTCTGGTTCATAGGCGAGTGTGTTACCCACTTGGCTACTGTCACCCCATACGCGTAACCGGTTCAAATCACGAACCACCAAGGTACCGTCCCCACACTAGGCGCCTTTCATGGCTGCCTGCTGCTCACAATAGGTAATGTGTTGTGTGCGCCATTTGCAGTGTTTTGCTGTGCATCACGTTGACAAAAACTAACCACTTTAAATCACTTTTACTTTGCATACAAAGCTGAAGTTGTAAATGTATAAAACAGGAGGTGGACTGGACTTGTCACAGTTGGGACTTGTGCATCGTTACAAGAATCAGACTTTGGCTTAAAATTGCCTGAACTTGGGCTGGCCAATATGGCGCAAGTGAGCGCGAAACCACCATTCATTGCCGCTGCTGTGCTCCCTGCACGGCATACGCGCCTACCATGGAGCACCGACGAGCACTGAGCGTGCAGTCACAGTGGAAATGAGCAGGAAAAGACTCACTCTGGTTGGCAGTCGTCGCAGTTGAGAACCTATGCCCAAAACGGATCATGTTCGTAGAATTGCACAGCTCTAGATGCTGTGGAACGGTTGCAGTTTTTCTTGAAAACAAACCAAAAAACTTTTCTTCTGTCACATAGAATCCATGCCTGTTTTGTGGAATTGAGAAAATGTCAAAACAGAAATACGGTTTTGTGTTTCTTTAAAGGTCCCCAACGGTTTACTAATGCAAAGAGTAAATGCCCAAGAACTTTGTTGAACAGTGATTAAATGTTCTTTTTCTCCATCCATTCCATAATCACATAGTTTTTAGGTGAATAAATATGTTTAGAATGGGAAAACTCTTGTCTGAGTGCTTTTAAAGCTCCTCTTTTGGTTGTCATTTTATTGTTCTGCATATAATACACAGTATATTGTCTGCAAAAAGTATGACATTTGAAGCAGCAGCTGAATATAATTAATTCAAACACCACTTTAATTTGGACTCTTAAAGATGAAAGAAATTAAAGATTAAAATGCAGCGCTGTGCCTTGAATGCAGGCCGATTGGCTGCAATAATTGATATTTAAGATAAGTAAGAAACAAAACCAAAAAAAACCCTGAAAAGATAAAGCCATAAATTCTTTCCATCCCCACCCCGAATGTATTTTCAGCCATTCTGAAAGAAGGAGTCGTTCTGTGTCGTTCTTTTTGCCCCACCCATTATTCTTTATTTCTCCTTCCTCGCTTGGCTGGAGAGCTGCTGACTGTCCCAGGCCCAGCTGTGACGTCTGTGGACAAGACCCTCTTTGTTGTCAATGGAGCTCTAGTTTGGAGGAGCAGTCTTACCGCCTGGCATGATGGCGGACGTGTAACCGTCAGACCGGAGCGATGATCGGTTTGGCTGCTTGACATTCGTTTCAGGGCTGAGGCGTTAGTCAGAATAGAATCACTACTATTAGAAACTAGTAGCGATTGAGCTTTCTTTTCATTTTTGCACTGGAGTACATTGTGAAAAGTCTTCTTGTTCACTTGTCACCTCCGTGTGTGCAGTGTCACACATTGCATGAATGCTGTGTGTAATTACGCAGGTACCACAAGTACTTTTCGTTGGGGTTTGGAAAATTAGACGCTGCTTTAGAAAGCAATGGGATACAGTTAAAGTAAAAACACCGTTTTCCCCATGCAATGTTCTGAGGCAAAAAAGCTGTAACGTCACACCTTTCCACTCGTCTGGGTGAATCTTGGTAGGGGAACATTCAAATCCCTTTTCTGACTAGATTAGATGTCTACAGTGTCGTTTATTCAGAGACTTGAGCAAAGTTGTAAGTACACCAGCTGAATGAGGAGGTGTTGCTTCTCTATTGTATATATACAATAATTGGAAGTACACAACATGGTGAAACGGAAGAATTAAGGGACGATTCAGTGCTAAGAATGGAAGCGAGCGCTGTTAATCATCGTGTTTGGAACCCTTGTCTGATACATCTTCTGTGTGCGATGTTAGGTCCTCTTCTCCATGCCAAGTATGCCAAGTATGATCAGTTCTTTTCACAGAAACGCTGGAGCATGTTCATTAAACGCAATCGCGGTCTTTCTGGGACGGCATGTTGCTGACACACACACACCCACCCACACACACGTACATTTAGCTGTTTTCTCTGGGGGCGTACCTTTAATCAGAGCGGAAAGGAAAAGCGGAGCGGAGCGGACAACTCGCTTCGTCAGGCCGCTGCAGCCAGGGCAGCGTAAAGAGTTTTATTCTGCACACCAACAATACATGAAACGGGATTTTGATTTACTCGTTGTCACAATGTACAGTCTCAGTACAAAAGAACAAAATGGTACACACTTCATATGTGAACATTTGTGTGAAGCTGCTTTCTTTGTCCTCCGGATTAACGTAAAAATAAATAACAAATAAACTTGGATATAAAACAACATGACTTACATAATTTCTATTGACTGCAATTGTTTACATTTACTGAAGTATTATTTTTTTATAAATAGGTATGAATGTGCTTGGCTCTTGATTTTCTTGGCTCTCACCACATTTATCACTGTGAGGCAAATGTATGTATGTGCATTTGCTGAGATGTATTTTTGTGAAAATGTTCATCCCTTCTGCCTCTTGTGAAGTAGTTGTTAATGGATGTTTTTTATTTTTTTATATTATTCTCATGTATTTGTTTCATGTCCGTGTAGAGTCAGATTGCTCAGCTTCTCGCTCTCCTTCTCTCTGTCTAGCCTTTTGAGGCCACTGACCTCCTCCAGGCCCATAACTTTAACAAGGTTCTGCTCTCTCTGGTGGCTCTGAACAAAGTGACCGCAGGTGAGGCCTGGGTGCAGCAACTACTGAAAGCTGAAGTCCGCCGCGGTGCCCTGTGATGGTTTTTTAGCACTGCTCTGTGTGCCTGTGCAGATATCGGTGTTGGCAGCGACTCTGTATGCACTCACCATTCTTCCGCTCACCGTATCAAGTCCTTTGAGTCTCTGGTCTCCCAGTCTTCACTTGGACGCTCCTCCAAGCTCCTCCATAACCAGTTTCGTAGTCTGGTATGTACGTTACTATGAACAGCGGGTGGGAGTACTTCACCGATTTCTTGATGACGTGGAGGAGGATGATCGGATCTGTATGTTTCCTGCAGGACATGTCAGAGAACAGCAGTGCCCAGCTGGTGGTGAAAGCTCGCTTCAACTTCCAGCAGACCAATGAGGATGAACTTTCCTTCAGCAAGGGTGACATCATTCATGTCACCCGGACTGAGGACGGGGGTTGGTGGGAGGGCACCCTGAGTGGCAAAACTGGCTGGTTCCCCAGCAATTACGTTCGAGAGGTCAAAGGTTGCGGTATGTTGCTTTTATTTAGGAATAATGCTCTTATTATGAAGCTGGTCATGATTGTTGTTTTTCTGTAGATCTGACATTTTGGTTGTAATCTAAATATACAACACCCTAACACAACAGATCAACCAAGATTTCAACTGAAAGTTTTTTTCTGATCTGACAGATAAGCCGGTGTCTCCTAAATCTGGAACTTTGAAAAGTCCCCCAAAAGGTTTTGACACAACTGCCATCAGCAAGACGTACTACAACCTGGTGAGAACAGAGCCTCTTTATCAGATGTGAATCTGAGCAGGTTACCTTGTCCAACCTGTAATTAGTGTTACTGTCTACGTTTCGGTTTATCTTCTAATTATCTTGAGTGCAGTGGGCACCTTGTCCCACTAAACAGCTATTTGGGAATTAATTTTTTTTGTTCTATAGTGGGGAAAATTTGATCAAAATCCTGTCACCTCACCAATTTTGAATGGACATCTGAATTCCTAGTAATTGTAGAAGTCATTATAATATATACTATAATATAATATATACTTCAGGGTCATTTACAAATATTCTTGTTTTCCATGAAAAAAAAAACAGAGATCGAGTTACCAGATTAAGTAATTACTTTCATTACTTTAATTACAAGGCGTACTACCTTCCACTGAGGTGCCACTAAGCAAAGTACCGTCCCCACACACTGCTCCCCGGGCGCCTGTCATGGCTGCCCACTGCTCACCAAGGGTGATGCTTAAAAGCAGAGGACACATTTTGTTGTGTCACCGTGTGCTGTGCTGCAGTGTTTCACAATAACTTTCACTTCATTACAGAAATAATAAAAAATACTCACTGACAAAGACACATTTACTTAAGCACCAGGTACTAATTTGAAAAAGGCTAGTTTAATCAGTTGTACCAAGATTATTAGAAAACTCTTTTGCAATTATAAATTTTACATTGGGACATACAATATTGAATACTACATTGTATTGGAACTCAATTATTGTTGCTAATAACAGGCCGATAATCATGAGTTTTGTTAGCTTTTCTCCTTCTTTTGCATTCAAGGCCCTATCAATGCAGTCCTCTGTAAAAGGCTTAGATGTTAAAAGGAAAAATTGGTGCCCAGAGGTAGCACAGGACATTTTGAAGGATCTGGCCTAGTTTGTCTCTTTTATAAAGCTTCTCTCTGCTCCTGGACATAGTATTTCTCTTGATGTCCCTGGTGGCCCCTAAGCCACAGTCATTTCTCAAAAGAATGTCCACAGGCAATTGTTTTTTCACACTGAGCATTTACTACTCGGATGTTTCCAGAGACCTTTTTCCAAAACCATAGATCCTGCTGTTAAAATGCTCCAAATATTATGAGCCTAATCTGGTTGGTTAGGCTCATAATAATAATTGGTTCTGTACGGAACAGATCTGATTGGTTTCCTGGTTGGCATATGCTTAATTGTTAGGTCAAGTCTTGAATATGCACAAAAAAGGGCTTATCAGAACAGCGAGTTCCCTCTGGGTCTTTCAAGCACCCAGTAAGCTATTTATGGCATACACAACGGAGCAGTGCACAGGAGTACAGCAGGGGACCACTCATTACACAACAGTGGAGAGAGAGTCTAGCCACTAAGCCCTGTCGTTGCGATTATATGTACTAATGAATGTAGAGCTGATACAGAGTGCAGGAAAAGCAATTGTTGTATGTAACATAACAGAAATAATAAAATAAATAAAATGCCAGTAACCCGTCTTCCACCATCACATGCAGTGATCAGTTGCCCACCCTATAAAGTTTATGGATGTTGATTTTTAAAGAAGAAAACTATTTTTGACCTTTTTCAAAGCTAAATATATTTAACGGCTGAATGTGTTCACTGGATGTGTTCTTTGAGTACAACATTCTTTTGTTCTAAAATGACCAACCTCATCCAAAAATAGACAGTTCTTGATGTTCATTTGCATGTAAAATGGAACATCACTCTGTTTCTCCGTGCAGGTGCTGCAGAACATTCTAGAGACCGAGACGGAATACTCCAAAGATCTTCAGAACCTCTTGTCCAATTACTTGAGACCTCTGCAGAGTACAGAGAAGTACGTTCAGTTGCCATGGACACGGGAAGGCTCCCTTATTGGCTTGATGCATTATTTCATACACCTGACTTCTCTCATGCCGAGAGGTCGGCAACCATTAAGAGCCATTTGGACCTGGTTTCCATAAAAGAGAAAGCACCGGGAGCCGCAAAATCCTTTTACATGTAAAATGAAGCTAACACTGCAAATATTATTTTAATTTTTTATGCTATGTAGTTATGCAAAGAAAATAGTTGCGGATGGGTCAGGGGCTGAACACTGCCAGAACGGCATTTTTTTTTAAATAGTACGAATATGAGACGTAACTAATGTTTAATCACCCAGACCACTGTAAAAACCCAGCCAGACATGTCTGGAGAAAATAGGAGATCTGGTCACCCTCACTTAGGGGCACAACTCACTCATCAGTTTAAAAAAACATATGCAAATCACACTAAATATTACAAACTGTTCTGATTGAAAACTGTTTTGTTGTTGTTGTTGTTGTTGTTCTTCTTCTTCTTCTTATTATTATTAGCTCTTTTTAAACATTTGGCAAGTCATTCTGGGTCTGCACTAAACATTTAATTGAGATGTTTCAACCCTTTGATTCTGTTTCCTCAAGACTGAACAGTTCAGACATTAGCATCATAATGGGCAACCTGGAGATGGTCAGCAGTTTCCAGCAGACCCTTGTCCAGTCACTGGAGGAGTGCTCCAGGTAACAGCCAGCTACCTTGGGTTGACCTGCTGTGGTTCATGTGGCGTAGTAAAGATTCAAATGTGTCCTGTAAAAAAAAAATGTAAAAATGTACCCAGATAGAAGGTAAAGGTTTTTGGTTTTGTTAATCCCAAAATATGTGAGGACGGTCTTGCAATGTGTCATGTGAGAAAAATACTTGGATGCATCAGTTAATTTATTGGTAGCATGTATGGATATAATTGATACACCTCTTATGTCAGTATTTACATTTTTTGGTCCACTCATCCACACACATTTGGCTGTCCTGTGTTTTGCAGACTCCCAGAGGTGCAACAAAAGGTCGGCGGGTTTTTCCTTAACCTCATGCCGCAAATGAGGACCCTATATGTGAGTTACTGCTCCAACCACCCCTCAGCTGTCAACGTGCTCACAGAACACAGGTACGGCAAATTATTTTGTCAATTAAGATGTGGGGGCGAATTGTTGAATTGCTTTAAAGGGGAGGAAATGAGGTCACTTTTTTTCTTAATAGACCCAATTTAGGGCAGGGGCCCTGATGTTTTGGCTTGTGTACACTATTTCAACCTTTGATTTAAACTGGTTTAATCTCCTTGGTTTAGTACATTCAGATATTAAAAACAGTTACTGAATGTCCCATCAATGGCACTGATTGCTGACGTCTTAAGGGCTTAAACTATTTTTGAAATAAAGCTACATCTCTATTAATTGTCTTATTTCATAGTCATATGGTTTATAAATAAAAATGAACAGGAAAATGTTAGGAAAGTTTCCTCCTCACCGTTCCTGAAGGTGAAAATGGTACACGGTGGTAACATCATGCCTTTCTCTCTTAAGCGAGGTCCTGAGTGAGTTTATGGAGGGCAAAGGAGCCAGCAGTCCAGGCATCCTCACACTGACCACAGGGCTCAGTAAGCCCTTCATGAGGCTTGACAAATACCCCAACCTGCTTAAAGAGCTGGAGCGCCACATGGAGGTATGGCTCTTTGAGGCTCAATGAAGGAATGGATGAGTGTTGTGTGATCTGACACGTGCTGTTTTTGTCAGGAGGGTCATCCTGACCGGATGGAAATTCAGAGGTGCATGACTACTTTCAAGAACCTCTCGGTGAGTCCGCATCAGCCTTGCGCCATTTTTTTGCAGTTTGTATATGGCAGACAGGTGTGCGTGTTTCCATGGCAACGTCTTTATTTATTTATTTTGACAACAGCTGCAGTGCCAGGAGGTTCGAAAGAGGAAGGAACTGGAGCTGCAGATCCTGACTGAGACAATCCGGCTGTGGGAGGGGGAGGACATCCACACGCTGGGCTCTGTGCTGTACATGAGTCAGGCCATGGTGCAGAGCCACAGCGCTGAGGTCTGGCAAATGTGTATTTCTCACATTTTCATAAGGGTGTCATTTGTCATTGTCCATATTTATTGTGGTCATAATCATATAATCATGGTAATGATATTAAGGACGACTTAATAGTTAAATGCACATGAAATGTTGTTGTCATGTAGCTCTTTAGTAAGAGAGGCTGGTATAAGAGTGTTTCAACACAATGCTTTGGAAATTAGAGTTACAGTGCTTGAAATTTATTGCAAATGTATTTATTGTATATATTGCCAATTTAGGTCTGCTGAATAATGGGTAGGATGTTTCTGTAATTGTATTTGCTGTGATGCAACACTGCTCTTATGCGTGACTCTGTTTTAGGAGAGACTTGAGCGTTACCTCCTGCTGTTTCCTCATGTTTTGCTCATTCTGTCTGCCAGTCCAAGGATGAGTGGCTTCATATACCAGGTCAGCGCTTCAAACAAACGAGGGGGATTTTTTATTTTATTTTATTCCCCCCCCCAGTAACAAAAGAGCTTTGCTTTTGTTCAATTTTGTTCTCTTCAGGGGAAGCTTCCTTTGACTGGGATGACTGTAACCAAACAGGAGGACTGTGAAAACTTTAAAAATGCTTTTGAGCTGTCTGGTAAGGCACGTTTCACACTACAGAACAAAGTATCATTATAACAGGCTTATGAGAATCCAATTCATTCTCCACACGGCAGTAAATACATAAGCGTAAATTTTGCTTCTAAAATCAGTTCAGTTTTGAAGCCATTCGGGAACATAGGGAGGTAGTAGCCTAGTGGGTAACACACCTGCCTACGAACCGGAAAACTTACTACCATTTGTGTCCCTGAGCAAGACACTTAACCCTAAGTTGCTACAGGGGGACTGTCCCTGTAACTAATGTAAGTCGCTCTGGATAAGGGCGGGAATGCTGTAAATGTAAATGGAGCACTGTTTTTTTTTAGGAACAGTCATCTGTGTTGAGGTTTCAGACCTTTTTTTTTGTGGTTTGCAGGCACTATGTTTGAGAAGATCCAGGTTGTGTGCTTCAACCAGCAGGATCTGCAGGACTGGCTGGAGCATCTCACCCGTCAGACCAAACACACCACCATGACCGCACCAAGCCTCAAACCACTTACTGTCCCCTGCCACACGGTTTGTTCCGGCTCAGCCTTCACATACCACTTTATCTTGATTTGGAAATTCTCTGCAAATTAACAGGATTGTAGGAATTTATGGGTCAAAGGAACTTAAAGGTTTTATGTCTGTCTTTACTCTGTCATTTGTATTGTGCATCTCTTTCTGTGTTTTGTTCAATAAATCCAACATTGTCCCACAGCTTCCATCCCATCCTCTCACGCCATCCAGACATTCAGAGGACCGGGGTTTGACTGTGGCGCCTGCGTACCACACTCTACCGCACCCCTCCTCACATGGAGCACCACACAGCACCATGATGTGGGGTCCTCTGGAGCCGCCCAAGACCCAAAAGCCCTGGACCCTGAGCTGCCTGCGTCCTGCACCCCCACTCCGCCCTTCTGCTGCTCTCTGCTACAAAGAGGTACAGTCGTCAGTGGCCTTTACTTTCTTCAGAATGATTGTACTGAATTTTCTTGCCTTTTTTATATTTCTTGGAGTTTTCTTTCTTTCTTAGGACCTCAGTAAAAGCCCCAAAAGCATGAAGAAGCTGCTGCCTAAACGAAAGCCTGAGCGAAAGCCGTCCGATGAGGAATTTGCACTGAGGAAGAGTATGTTTGCTTATTCTGCATTTACACTGCACACCTTTAGCAGAATATGTTTTTTTCATATTCAGACCCAGCTCCGTCGCTCATAAGATGGCCATTACACTCGTGTTTTACCATTGAGTCACACTGGACCAATCAAATCACATAAATTTGTGGACAAGATGAACACTGAATAGAAAAAAAACATGTGAAATGAATCAGTATTTTAATTAAAACAACAAATTAAATGGGAAATCAGTATATAGTGCTTATTAAAACAGCCCTTCTGGAGGAGCTGTGCTGCTGAAATAAACCCCCTCAGTTACGGAGGTTTTCATCGCCATGGTGTTTAGAGGTATCGTTACAGTGGGCGGTGCAGTGAAAGTGATTACTGTGGTGGCAGTGACATCATTCACACCGGGGAAGCAGGAGCAGAGTGAGAGGATAACCACACTAGGCACTCAACTTGCAATTTGATGCACGGTTCATGTTTTTAACACAATTCACAGTTGAGCCGAAGACAAATTTTTGGTGAATTTTATTTTGCCAAATATGAGTTGATAATTATAGCCCTTTGCACCCTTTGTGTGCAGTTTTATTGTTTTCGCACGGCTATAACTGCAAGATACAATTATTTTTCTCTACTGGGTTTAATTGTCAGACATTAATCATGGCGTAGCTTCACATCCCTGTACCACATTGAAAACTGACCCTTGAAATCCTTGTCTTTTGAGGTACCTCTGCTCTGGAGGAGGACGCTCAGATTCTGAAGGTGATTGAGGCCTACTGCACAAGTGCCAAGACCAGACAGACTCTTAACTCAAGTAAGGCCACAGTTCTGTGCTCATAAGCAACGTTTTCAATCTGACCCCACTTCCTGTTTGCTCGCAGCTATTGTCTCTGGACAGTAGCGTCTGTTTTAACCGTACTCTGCCTTGCCCTCTTTTAACAGTGTTCTCTTCTTTTTCTCTCCACTTTTACATCATCCCCCCCATTTTGTTCACTGTTTTAATTGCTTTCATATTGTTGGGACTGTTAAATTTTTGCCATTGTTTCTTTCTCCCTTCATCATTCTCTATATCTATAATTTGGCACATCTTTACGTTTCCCATGGTTCAACACCCCAACCCTCCCTCCATAAATGGGTATTTTGCCACTTCCATCATTTAGCATGGCAAGGCACTGACCTCATGCACAACCATGTGCTGGACCAGTCCAGCGCGGACTCTCTTGGCCGCCGTAGCAGCGTATCACGCCCAGAGGGCTCGGACCTGTCCGAAGACTCTGACTATGACACTATATGGACGGCCCATAGTTACAGGATGGGTCCCATCACCCGTAAGAGCTGCAGCTCGTATATCTCGCACCAGAACTAAACGTCAGCACACCTATGTTTCCTCCATTCTATTTATTTATTTATAGTTTTTTTACACCTACATGTACGTATTTACAGATCCTACAGTGTCTATGTATTTTATTTATTAATATTTTGTTATTTATTTATTTAATACTCCCTGTTTGTGCTCCTGTTGACTTGATTTACTTTTCCCCCCCTTGTATTTACTTCATTCAGGGCTGGGCATTATCACGGCACTCATGAATTTAACTACATCGAACAAACAAAATGAATTATTTTTCTGCAATTCAATACAAACAGGGTTTTGGAATTTGGTATATTTATTATTAAACCCCTCTATTATTGTGCAACCCAACACTCTACAATGTAATAAACAATATTAAATGTATAAATGAGAGAAAATAATGAGACCGTTCTCATATTGCCCAGCCTTAATGTCATTATTTGCACTGAAATTCATTCCATTGTGTTTTGGGGAATAAGACTTTGTGATAGCAGTACTGTTGATTACAGAATGAAGGAATGTCCTCTGGAAGTGTTTCAGATTACTCTCCATTTGTAAAACTGTGTGCCTAATCCTGTTCCTGCTCTGTAGCCCGTGTCTCTTTCGCGGTAAACAGCACAGATGTGATGGGTTACTCAAGCCTTGTACTTTTCTGATTTTGGGAAGGTTAACGGTGTCCTGTGAATTTCAAATGGCCCAATGCTGAGCCCATCCTGTTGATGGACCGGCACAGCTATCTTTTATTCTGAGTGGGTCAGTTGATACTACAGGAAGTATTAGAAACGTGCTGCACATGTATTTTCTGTTAATGTTGTCTTTTTTTGTGTATTGTATTTAAAAATTATTTTTGTACATTTTATGGTATTCTTGTTTGTAAGTTTCCTTTCACTTGTGTGTTTGAAAGTTTATAATAGTGTGAAGATTTATGCGGAAATGGTTAGAGTTTTCAGGATATCTTCATGTCAGTGTTGATCCAGATGCTGTGAATTGGTGTAAATTGAAACACGAATCTGAGTGTCTCTTTATGACTGAAACTCCATTCATTTGATGTTTACAAAACTGGTGGAATATTTTGATCCTCTTTATTGTACAAAGTGTTTTATTTGTTGCAACAGCAAAAGAAATGGTCTTGCCAAACGTTCTCAAAGTATTACAGTAAGTAATAAAATGTTCTTCAATGTTGTAAAAAATAAAAGATTTGTGCTTGAGTTTGGTAATGTAATTAAAACCGATAATAATGTGATGGATTCTGTTGTATGGTATATTATATCTATGCTGTGTATGACGTCATCCTTGAAAAGTGATGTTTACAAAATTCAAAAGTAAAATATAATTGAATTGTGTTCAACTCTGAATCTCGTATATTACAGGATATCACAAACATTGTAAAATACATTTTAAATAAATCTTGGAATTTGTTAGATTTGTCTTTTAATGTTTTTATTTCACAGAAGCATTTTTAAAATGCTTTTCAAGTGTTTTTTATTTTTTTATACTTTGTTCAAATTAACCTCTTATTCCGTCTTTTAATATTTTTTCATCTTGAATGTTCCTACTCTGCATGACTAACCTATGTCCTGTTACTCAACCCCTCAGATGTAGGTCTTACCCTTTAAGCACTTCACTTACATTTTGGCCTGAGCAGCAACATTAGCTGAAAACAAATACGGACGCTTTTGTCTTGAAACAGGAGCACAGAGGGACACGGGAGTGCCAGTTCTGTTCCCAGTGGACGAGGAGACCAAGAGCAACGGTCAAGCGATGATTGAGGAGAAGTAAGGCTGGCCTCTGCTCTCATCAATCCATGCCAATAAGTGGAAGCTGTTCTATCTTACTTAAAAACAAAAAACATCTCTTCTCCCAGAAGCCTGGTGGATGTGGTTTATGCCTTGAGAGATGAGGTCCAAGATCTGAAGCAGGTAAGTGGGTGTGAGGCACATTACACACAGAATCTTAATGTCTATTAAAAATACTTCAGTGGCGTGGCTGGGTGCATGCAAGGATGTTGTTGCATGTTCCAAATCAGAGGCTAGCAATCTTATGTACAGAGAGCCTGGTGTGTTTCCATGATTTTTTTTGGGGTAACCAGAAATATAAATATATTCAGTCCTGATATTAATTAGTTAAAAATGAATTAGTCTCCTCAGTTGGTGAATCTTCATGGAAAACCGTTATGACCCTTTCGTACAGAGGATTGTCTACTCCTTTCTAGATAATTTAGTGATTAAACTTATTGCTACAACTTGGAAAATATCTTAATGTCATAATAATAATTATAATTTACATGAGCATGTTTGTAATTAGTTTATCCATTGCTCTGTTCTCCTTGAAGGACAATAAGAAAATAAAAAGATCTCTGGAAGAGGAGCAAAGAGCAAGGAAAGACCTAGAGAAGGTTGTGAGAAAAGTGTTAAAAAATATGAATGACCCTTCCTGGGATGAGACCAACTTATGAGGCCTGTGTTACCAAATGTTTGTTTGTTTGTTTGTTTGTGTGTGTGTGTGTGTGTGCGCGCGCATGCGTGCGTGCTCCATTCGCAAATTCACAAACACATACCTGATGGTTAACAGGAAAACTAATACTACAAGTAATACTGCCTGAGCATGCTGTGTGATTTCCGTTCCCAGTGTTTTAATCCACAGTTTCTCACTCAACAATAAACACTTCAGTAGCTTTCCACACTCTTGTTTTCCTCTGTATGTGTGTGTGTGTGAGGTACTCTGGACACTAAACTAGATTTTTATTCTGTATATTAAGAAGATGTGTTATGGTATCAGTGTCTCATTTGTATTGATAATGACATTACTGTGCATTTTCCACACACTGAGCTCAGGATGATAAGCTTTTTTAAATGGTGCTAATTTCAGCCATGTCAACTTAAAAAGAATGGGGTTTGGGTGTATTTATGAATTTCTGTTTGGTCATGGTTATTGCTTTGAATCCTTGTTAGTGATGTCGTTTTTGAACACCTGCAGAAAAAAACTATTTATTTGACAGGCCAGTCCATCTCATCCATCCACCAGTGACACTGTACATAAAGAAATACTGTAAATAAACTTAATTGCTTTTGTCTTATTTGGTTTTGAAGTGTATTTTAGATGAAGACTGTGGTTCTTGCATTTTACACAATTACATATTCATGTTCTTTATCGAAGTGGGGCATATCCATGTCTCTTGTTCCTGATAATCTAAGCAAACTTACAAATGGAACGACTACAGGGTTGCATGCATTAGTGGAGGGATATTCATGATGACATTTTGCAGGAGATAATGACATGTGCGGATACGTCCATGACAAAATTCGGCATGTTAACACACTTTGCAAGGAACAATCAGGTACAACAATCAAATGCAAAAACTTGACATGAACTGTACATAGCCCACCCTGTTCTGTGGTATTTGTTCTGTAGTTCTTTTTTTTGCTATTTTTGATACAGATTCCCCGATAACATTAATCAATGGATGGTATTCTATGATAAAATTCTTTAAAAATCTTTACAAGCACAGTTTGTATTATTTAGTCCCATGTTGTTGTTCCATGTTTACTGCTTCAGTTTTTTTGGCTCTTTTTGACAGTTGTTTCTGTGGTGTATTGAAGTATAATTAGGCTTTTATTGACAGTTACATCAAGTTTATGCAAATAGTCCATATTTGCAGTGTTTTTTCACCAAGACCTTTGCAATTGGCCCTGACCTGCTGTCAATCAACTTCGGAGGATGTTTTGGTACCATTCATTGGTACCAAATGTCTTCTTAGGCAAAACTGTGAGTGAACCCACTCCCTTGGATGATAAGCAGCCCCACACATGAAGGGTCTCAGGATGCTTTACTGTTGGCACAAGACAGAACTCACCTTTTCTTCTCTAGACAATCATTTTAACAGATGCCCCAAACAATCAGAAAGGGGCCAAATCAGAGAAAATGACTTTACCCCATTCCTTTCCTTGCAGGCAACCAATGGAAGAAAAATGATTTCAAGCATCACCCTCATAACATTCTGAAGTATATGCAAATTGTCATAATTAAAACAGAAGCAGCTAACTTTGTGAAATCCAGTATTTGTGTCATTCCCAAAATAGACTAAAACAGTTTTTTTGTTTTGAGAATTTCATTCAGGTACTTCTTTTAGTTGTAAGACTAGGATTAATCCCCAAATGAGAAACTGACCCTAAATGTCTTGCTATGATAAGAAAAGTTGTCTGTAAGTTAGGCTTCAGTCTGTTTAATTCAACCATAATACTCAGGCTTAAAAGTTGCAGCCAAGTGTTTTGACGCCAGTTGTGCTGTTAACATGCTGTGGATGTGACGAAGAGACGCTATGTGGCTGGTGTCCTCGCCATTACAAGGTCACCGGCACAGGTGAGAGAACGGAAACCGAGGCCACCGTGTTTTAAAAAGTTGAGGACGTCTCTGTGGCCTTGCCTCTCTTCCTCACACAACGGCAGTGTTTGAAGGTTGTGTATATGCCAAGCTCTGTTACAGTGACAAGGCAATCTAGTCCCTTTGTGGCCGATGATTCTACTTCATTGATTTACAATGGAAAGGATATAATTTTGCCGGTGTTGGCAAAAAGCTCAAATGTCAGCCTTTTCAGAATGCCAGCGTTGCCTTGTTCGCCGATGAATAAGGAGAAAGTCACCTTTTGTCTCCTGTTAAATATTCCTGCATAAATACAAAGGAGCATAAAGCCCTGCTGGGAAAAAAAGAGACACCCTGATTTATCCTGATCTATCCTTTAGTGTATAGATAAAACCGGGAGATAAATGCCAGGTTGGCCTTTCATTTTTGTTCTCTTTTCACCTCCTCTTTACTCTTGTGTGGAGTTTGTAAGACCGGGGGTGGTGGTGGTCTGTGGCAGGTTGCAGCACCAATAAAATCGTAAAAAGACACACCTGGGTCCAATTCGGTCCACTTCCAACCAATAGGAGCATTAGAAAGTGACTTCCAGTGGGGTGCCGCGCTCTGTTGGTTCTTTTGTCCGTTTTCATAAGGGACTCATCTCATGAACCCAGGAGTCACCTGTTGGAGGCGGGAAGCAGAATGCTAATATCCTGTCTAATGTTTCTAGCTGTGGCACAGAATAGTTAAGAATCAGACAGCGAGGGACGGGGAGACACTTTGAGCATTGCTCATTGTTCTCTATATGAACACACACCACTCAGACCTGGTCTTTTCCCTGTCTTCCCCCCCCCCATCCCTTTGGTCTATTCAGTGGCCAGTGATCATTTAGATTTGACATGTATTGTGGCTGTGAGCAGCTCTCTCTCTCTCTCTCTCTCCTCTCCTCTTTCTCTTTCTCCCCCTCTTGTTCATTCCCTCTTTCTTTCTACTGTCTGTCATTAATTTCCAGCCTTTACAATTCCCCCTTCCAAAAAAAAAGAGAAAGGGGAGTGAAGGAAGGAAGGAAGGATGGATGGATGGATAAGGGCTCAGCGTCCTTTTGAAGGGGTTTGTTATTGCACACACAAAAAAAAAAAAAACAGCCGCCCAATAATTTTTTGTCAATGTTTAACTCTAAAAGCTTTTCCCCGTCAGGTTTTGAAAAGAAGAGCAATAAAGCCCTATTGAACAGGAATGAATAAAAACATTGAGCCCTCGGGGGCTTTGACCAAAGGGCTCCTTTTCTTCTGCCTCTAATCAAATAGGAGCTGAAATGAATTAGAGTTTTCTTATGAAAATAGCCTTTGTTGGCCAGGAGGCTGGTAATTCATAAACAATAAGCGGCGTTATTGTGCGGATGGTAATGTATTCATGCTGAGGAGAGGCTAGAAGGCAGAGCTGAACTGGGGCTGTGTGGAGCAGGAGCTCTTGCTCTGCCGCTCGCTCGTCCTCCTCGCTCACCTTCACTTTCACTCTCTCTTCCGCTCTCTCTCTCTCTCCATCAGCTTTGACGCTTTCTGTCTCTCTTTGCCTCCCAGTCTGCTTCCCCTTTACTCGTACATGCTGTGTCTCCTCCACACCTGCACAGCTTCAGTGTGACCTCAGGGGTCGGGTTCCAGGTCCAGCGGAGATACGAGGCGAGATGCTCGGTTGGGTTCCGCTGCCAAGTTTTTTTGGACGTTGTGGAGGCGCACCTCACCTTCTCACCTCTCCAGACCGGCATCACACCTTTTTTTTCCTCTCCCCTCTTGAAAAGTCCTCGAGGGGTGACATCAGGGGACTCTTCAGTGCGGTGACATCCACTCCTGCAGGAGCTTGAGACACTCACTACAGTCTTCTTCTGTGAGTCATGCCTTACCGACTGGGCATGTGCTGAGTGGCCCGGGACTTGGAGTACCTGCTGATGGAGGGCAGCACTAAATAAAGTTCAGGAAGAACCATTACAGGATCGCTACTTATGGATTAAACAATGTGGAGATATTAACATGGAAAACATTGCAGGACACTCAACAGCTCAAAGGTAAGTTTCTTTTAAAAGCCAGAGACATTAGATGTGTATACGTCTTTTTCAACTTTACAAATTCCTCGTCAAGTTTCTTTATCATTTTTTTGAAAGCCTGATGGCCCCCGTCCTGTCTGAAACTGAGGGTTGTTGGGACAGCATTAGGTTGAACACAGCCTAATCCATAAATACATTTCAATCCATAAATACATTTATTCTTAATAAATGTATTTATTAAGAATTCTTAACCAAGAATTCTTAACCATTATCAATGGTTAAGAATAAAATTAGAAACAGTACTGCGGCTTTGCAATATGAAGGTGTAAAAAATGAAGCACCTGTACACAACGTCCAGACAACTTTTAAATATATTGATGTTTTATATCAGGTACTGCACATCTATATTTCAATATATCACAAAATAATGTAAAATGAAAGAAAATGTGCATAGTTAAAAAAAAACTTTGCTCTGATTATAATCACAAATTTTTTGTAAAAGATTTTTCAGCCATAATTTAATCTGAAAAGTAATTCATGAAATCCCCCAGCAGCTGTCAGTTGTTCTCACGTTAGGGGTCACCGTGGCTGATCAACTGGCCTGGCGTTCTGCACAAAGACTTGGCAAAAGTTTTTCGCCGGATGCCCGTCCTGACGCATTAACCCTCCCCATTTGCCCAGGTTTGGGACAGGCACCAAGAAACGCACGTCACATATGTCCCCAGTGGCCATGTTCACCAGCAGCTGTCAGTACTGTCCCCCCCCAAAAATATGGCCTTACACGCAAATTGCCCTCAAGATTTCCAATGTTCTTCTTTTTTAAAGAAGCTTTCTGACGTATAAAGAAGCAAACTGGATCAATATGAAATTGAATGTATGTTTCGTAACACTAAAATAATAGAGCAGGATATGAGACATTGGTCACCTATTCTGTTTCTGCTTATTATTAGTAGTAGTAGTAGTATTAGTGGCAGTATTATTATGAATAATTTAGGTCATATTAGCAGTTTGTATTGTTAATCTTATTATAATGTTTACTATAATCAAACATATTAAAAGCAACATATATGCATTTCTGTAAGTGGTTTTAAGGTAGTTTGGTCAATCAGACTAGCATTAACTATTAATTCCTTTAGTGCTTCAGTGACACTAGGCGGGATTATGTAAAAATGTAAATGCCCTTTTCGTATAAAATCCTCTAGATGGCGCGCTATGCTAACCTATCATTTAGAGCAGAGTATTTTTCACCCCTCAAATGGAGCTTCGCCAGTTTAATATCCTGGGTGCTTCTTATTTTTGGTGAGATGTCTGAATAGTTACCTGCAAACACAAAACCTAGCACTTTTCCAGGTAGAAAAGTTTTAAAATTCAGTCAGATTTTCAGGAATGTAGAAAATGAGTCCTGCATTGTTTGAATTTACTTTTGAATGATGTCCAATGAATTTGGACTTTGCTGAGTGGAATTAACTGATCATCAATACTCCGACTGCTGATAAACTACCGAAGTTCAAAGAAAAACTAAAAACACGGATTACGTTATAAAGTGCATTATCAAACAAAAGAAAACGATGCACTGTGTCAATTCACTAAACATATTTGAACCTGTTATTTCTCGAAAACTGCACTGGCTGTGACCCATGAACGACCTTTACTCTTAATGTTAATTAGTATTTTCTTTATATCAAAGGAAGAGTTTTCTTTAGTTATTTGCTTGATTGAGGCATGTGTTGCCAACACTGCTGGTGTTGCCAGGAATGGTGTTTTTTACTGTTCATTTTTGCTATGTTTCTGCTCTATGTGAATATATGAAATAATTATTCCATAATCAAGAACCTGACCTTACTGCATCTTATTTTTTTTTTTTAATCTTCTCTCATCCCACCACACAAAATACTGACTGTCTTGGTTAACTCATTTGATGATTTAAAAAATGAATAATTTTTTTTGTGGGGTTCTTCATGTGGGATCTTTTGTATATGATGTTATTTGGGTTTGTTTTGATCGATCAGTGGGCTGCTTCCTGTCTGACCTGGCAACGCTGGTCTGCTGGGCGGTCAGCTCTCACCTTGGCATGCCGGGGCCGCCACAGTGTAAACCGTGCTCCTGGCAAGATGGGGTGGGACCAATCCGAGCAATTTGATCGCAGATTATCCCCCCAAAATGACGCTCCAAGCGCTGCTGGAAACACCGACTGGCCCACTCCAGAGTGGAGTAATGATGTGGCGGCATGAAAGCTCGGGATAAAATTGCATGGTGCAACGTTTCATAAAACACCCATTTCAACATACTTCACGAACACAGGGATTTTCTGTTTGTTCAGAGAACACAGACGGTGCAGTGCTGAGATAATACAGATTGTCTTTATTTTTTGTTGGGGGTGGGGGGGGGGGTATATATGTCACTTTGGGTCTCAGTGAGAAAAGTTGTACGAGAACATTAAAGAGTTTATGACACCTGTGTCATCATGGTTTCTGATGGGTTAAGGTTAATAATCATTCATCATCTGCACGTCTGCCTGTAAGCTAACCTGCTCAGTGATGAAAATAGGCCGAACAGATTCAAATGTTCTTTACAAATGAAATAATTAAATTTTTTCATCGAGACAGGGCGTACAGAATTACCGGTTGATGTTCGCCGGGTCAACTCAATTAACACCCAGCTGCAATTTAACTGTACGTGTCACGCAAGTCACTTTACTGTCCTAAAAGTGGCCGAGATGAGGGAAGTAAAAATCGGTTCCTTTGCGGTCATAACCACTTTATTGGCCGTAAATGCTGTCATTGCATAACACGCGAAAATGAGGGGGGAAAAGGCAGGAATTACAGTAAACAGTTTTGCATTTGCACCTTTCACATGTCGTTTCTGTAATCGTTTCTGAATATCAAATCATCCCCCTAAATTCTATTCTGGCCGCGGGGGTCCTGGCCGCAGGCCGCTGCTCTGTGATTTCCTGACTGCTGTTATTCACCCGTTTTAAGCTAGTGCACCCACTGAACGCAGCAGGAAATAAACACGCCACCTCTCTTTAGTCTAATTCTACCCCCACTAAGACACACACACACACACACACACACACACACACTCTCACACAGCCGTAAATGCCCTGGTTTTTGTCCCTACCGGCTTTCATCCAAACAAGCAGGCGCTGGCCGGGGGTGAGGTATGGGGCAGAATTAGGGTACGGGAAGCAGCCCATTTGGTGCGAGCGCCGCGCAAGAGAGGGAGCGCGGGGTTCAAGTGCTTCCCCTCCAGCCTTCACCCCGAGTCGGTCTTCATTCCGCATCGGGAAAACCTCACACTTCCACTTGACCACAGGCGCCGGGCCTTCTGGAACCATTTTAAGGGAAAGAAGCCTGACCCAGCGTGCTGCTGAAATTTTGCCACGGCAGTTGCCATGGCTACAGGGCCCCCGCAATGCCACCCTCGCCAGCTCGCACACTGAATGTTTGACTGACAGGTGTCCAAATGTCAGCCTCCCCCTCTGCATGTAAACTGACCCGCGATGAAGACGCTTTGTACATTTTCAGGGTCCCTCTCCCTCTGTAATGTGCGCACGCATCGAACGCTGATTGAATTTTTCAGTCGTGGCGAGCGGAGTACCTGAGTCCCCCGGAATATAAGTGCACTGCCGCGGATTCAATCAGAGTAATGGTCAGAGTCACACGGGGCTGCCGTATCGATCAGGCAGGTAGTGCATCGCCGGCATTAGCCCACAGGAAATCGAGTGCTACTTCCCCGTCGCCACGGCTTGCTGCTCGTTCAGGGATTGTTAGGCCGCAGCTATGAATCATAATAAAAATGCAAAGTTAAATACATAAAAGCGCAGATCCTCTACGCGCGCGCGCGTGTGTGTGTGCACAGCATGCACGCTAACATCGTTACGCTGTGGTACATGCACAACGTGCATTTTTAACACACCTTTCAAACAATGGGCCCGGCTGCCGTAAATCCGGTGTCTGTAGGACAAGGCCGATAACCCATTCACAATCGGGCCATTAAAGATTTGATAGGCTAATGGAAAAGGACGGGGTCGCGCTCTTTTGTAGAGGAACGTCGTAAATCTGGGAGGGAGGTGGCAACGGGAACAAAAGCCCGGCGCTTTCCAGTTTGCTCCCCTCCTCGCGGGAAGCCGCGCGCCAGAGTGTAAGGGCATGAGGCGGCGCTCCCCACTACGCATTGATCCCTCCACCCACAATGCCTTTCCTCTTTCATTCTGGCAATAGAGGGAGCGGGAGGGAAAGCGAGTAATGGATACGCTCGAGCACGGCGAAACAGAGACCTCGGCCTTATCTAGATCCCTCAGAACGACACGGGCCATTAACCTGTACTGTTTCATCTAACACCGGTGATTAGTGCCGAGGCCTCGCGGCGCTATAGATTCAAGGGGGCCGGGGTGCGTGGCGGCGTGTGCGGGGTCGTGTGTGTTTGCATCACACCTCTGAGCGAGGGCGGGCGGGCGGGCGGCCACAATATAAGGATTTGGGTCTTTGAACGTCTCCAAATAAGTTATTAGCAATTTGCAGAGTTAGCGATGGCGCGCCGATAGCATTATTAGCCCTTGTGCAAATTTGTCTTAGGTTTCACAGCTCAATAGGGAAGGGCTAATTAATGTGCAGGGGTTTCGGTTGCATAATGGGCCGCTGGATAATGAGGTTGTCTCCCCCCCCCCCCATTCTTTCTTAAATCCCCCCAAATTCCTCTTAGCTTTTGTGACCGCTCGTGGTGAGGCATTAATCTCCCTTTGTTATCACTCGACAAAAATCTGCTGATTCTGTTTCGACGAACGCGCTCGTAAAAAAAACGACACGAGCGTTTTGTTGCGCGGCCCGCGCCGCAGAGCGCCCCGTGTTTTTTAAAAAAAAGTTCAAATGGGTGTTTGCTGTTCCAGTGTCTTACATTTGAGTGATTATTGAACCTGGCGAGCCCGCAGAGGCAATTTTCACACAAATAGAAGAAGGGAGGGGAGGTGAAAAAAAAAAAAAAAGGTAGCCCGCCGCCCGGAGCAGTGGCATCGTTTGACCTTTAAATGATGGGGGTTTGAGCGGTTGTCATGGTTTTTTTAGCAAAGCCGAGCGATTTTGCCGAGTGCTTATTAGAAAAGGTGTGAAGTTGAGTCACAGCGGCGCTCGTTTGCGTGCAACGCCGCTAAATGATCCTGCGTGAACTCCAAAATCCAACACGTGTGTCACACGAGTGCCTTTCCAGCAAGAGACGTCATGGCGCCCAAAGAGCAAAGCCGCTTTGTTGCCTGAAGGATAAGGGTGTGTGCAAAAGTAAAAAAAAAAAAAAAAAACAAGATCGATAGACAAATTTCGATTGCGATGTAGATTTTGGTCCACGGATCATTACAGCTCTAATTTGTTGATTGAGGAAATTTTGGGTATCCAAGAAAAAAATGAAGTCATGTTAATGCTCAACATTTTTTTCTGGCTCTGAATGCTAGTGAGCGTATGTCTTGCGTTTCTGAGATGGGGCCATTTCACAACAGTCCAGGACAGCAGTACTTCTGTAGTTCGCCCCTCGGAATCTAGGTGGCGCAGCAGCTCTGAGCGTGCATTAGCCAAGCCCTCGCCCGCCTGGAATTAAATTTACGGAGGCTCTTCCTACGTGTCTGTGGCTCCCAGGATTATATCTTCCCTCCTCATTGTTTGAGCAGACTTGCCGATTTCCAACGGTCCGTTTTTTAAGTGAATCAAATTCAATTTGACCTTCTTAGAAAATGTGCACTTATCTCCTTCAGCGAGATGTGTTTGATTGTGATTTGCGTGTGTGTGCATGCGGGTTCCTGTGAATGTGTGTGTGTGTGTGTGTGTGTGTGTGCAAATGAATATCAGCGTGTGTGGAGTGGGATGCGAACTCATCTTATTTACCAGAGAATAGACCAATTAAGGCTTTGCGGAATTAGCCTGCTCGCAGGAAACCATGTGAATGTTTCATTGATTAGCAGGATTTGGCTAATCACCGAGTCTCATAAACTCCCGCACCCAGAGAGTCAGCTGCGCGTCGCCCTGCTCGGCTCTCCGCGGTGAAAAGGTTTTGGTGTCAGCGTTCGAGGTGAAGCGGGCCCGTGATTACGTTTTCTCCCCCCTCTCTCTCTCTTTCTTCCCTTCCCGGCGTGTGAAATGCTTCAGGATGCCACGCGGGCAAAAGAAGGCGGTAAGATTAGCGCCATCCGTCCCGATCTAATGCGCCGCTCGGCGCAGGAAGTAGGCCGGTTTCATTCACTCCGTTGTCGCGGGAAGGAGTGAAAAGGGCGCGAAATGCAGCACTTCCTCCATCTTCCCCCTCCCTGAAAAAAGGCTGATGGATCAAGTCGGTGATCAATTTATATTCATCGTCAGGGTTTTTTTTCAAACGGCCCACTTTCTATTCTACCTTTGCCAATTTTTTTTCCGAAAGGGCTTAGAGAACCCAGACTCGTCTAATAAGCATTACTTACCATATTAATTAAACCCCACTGCCACAATATGGTTGACAGCTGTACGTTTTTGATTTGTTGTGTTGCTAATGTGACACTCATTATACAGGTCAAGCTAAGACAAAGCTGCGGCGGCGGCGGCGGGCAAACGGGGACGCCCGCGACCCGGGCCTGCCACACAAACACTGAGGTCTCGCTGAAACATCCCATAATTACCCGCCCTCCTCCCAAACCACAGCCACTCCGACTTCGGAAATGAGCATGCGTTTGAGGGAATAAAATGGATCGTAGCGTTTTTTTATTTTTATTTATTTAAACCTCTAAAAAGATTTAAAAAAAAAAATAATAATCAGTACCGGGGTTTGACACTCAATATATCAGTGTATTTCTGACCTGTCTATGTAGGACACTGGCATTAGTGGGTTATAATTTTTCCCCCTTTGTGTCTTTGTTGGTTTAACTGGGGCAACTGTGTTTCTTTTTCGCTCAGGTTCTCTGCGGGAGGCAGGAGGAAATTTGGTGGCGAGGGCTGCGTGATCGCCACCGCTCCCATCACGCCGCCTGGACGTGGGCAGGGTTTAGCTGATCCGGTGATGCTGCTGTTACATTCTACCCTTCATTTAGAAAAGAAAATGGGAGCGATTGGGGAATATGTTGGGCTGGAGTTTAATTTTAAAGCCAAAATGTTTGTCGCTTTACAGGACAGACACTTTTTTTTTTATTCCTGGTTGTTTCAAAGAAAAGAGGATGTGAGTCCTTCGGCTGTGAAAATCTGTATTTATTTGTGTATGTGTGTTTGGGGGGGGGATGCTTTCTCTAGTGTATATTTGTCTGTTGTTCAGTGTGTGTGTGTGTGTGTGTGATCGAGGGTCAGGGTGGGGCGCTTCTTGAGCTAACCCCATACCCAAGGCCACGCTGTTGCCACCAAGAGGTCACCCAAAAGGTGATCTAATTCCCCCCTCTGTCTCCAGTCGGTGAGATTGGGCGAGATTGTATATGAGATCCTTTTGAACTCTCTGTGTTCGGCGGTCAAGCAAATAAGATGAAAAAGCACAACATTGAGGGGGGAAAATGATTTGTGGTCTGTGTACAGGCTAGGTGTGTATATGACTGGCTATGTGTGTCTGTGAGATTATGGTTCTATGACTATTTTTATTCAGTCTTTTCTTTTATTATTACCTACGACTATTTGTGCATCCGTATATACATATATATCTGTGTGTGTGTGTGTGTGTGTGTGTGTGTTTTCTCACACCCGTATTTGTGTGACTGAATGACATTGAAGGGCCCAGGGCTGTAATTAGAGGTCTGATTGGTCGCACTATAGCTGCATTGCATCATGGGACGCTCTTCCCTGACAACCAGAGCCTCTTCCAACAGCTGTCTATCAGCGTGACCCGCGCCCCGCCAACAGAGCAGCGCAGCGGCATTAATTAGTTACTATGCCCTGGAGAACGGTTTCATTTTCTGTTGAGGCCATCTCAATGTAAATCAGCCTTATCTCCACATCTCCCTCACCTTCCCCGCTACCTTCTGTTCCGTCTGTTTTATTTACAGCTTTTTACTCACCTTCACTCCGCCATTTTTTCCTCTTGTACCATATCATTGTCATCCATTCTCCTTCATTAAAGTATCTCATATTCTACTCGTTTAACTTATAAACTCTGTGTAAGGTCTGTGGGAGGTGACATTGTCCACCTGACTCTGGGGAGATCCGGGAGGAGGATCGTGGTTCTCACTGATCTGTGTTTTTTTCCCCTCTTCCCATTACCCAGTGGGACATCTTATCTCCATTTATCTCACGTTTTTTTTATCTTTAGATACAGTAGGCCACCTTCAGTCAACAACACCACAACAGAGTCTAAAATTTCTTACAAACCAAAACCGGTCTCCTAAAATCTTTAATCTTTCAGGTGCAGAGTTTAACAAAAGATCTGAAAGGAAGGAGTGGATGTAAATATGTGTCTATAGATATAGACACATAGGATTAAACTGACAAAATACATTTAGAAACTTTTGGTTGCATTTTAACACCAAAACACCTGCAACACGATCAGCTTCCTAATTAGATAATCAGATCAACCAAATCAAAAAAAAAAAAGTAAAAGTTGTCCTAATCCTAATTCATCCTAATTCGACTAAATCAACTAAGATTTATTATCAATGTTATCATTGGCTATAATAAACATGTTTAGTAACATTTATTGTGCGCATATTTTCTATTTTTGAACAATTTAAACAAATTACTTTATGCTACAGTTGCATTTTGCTTGAAATTTATTTATTTATTTATTTATTTCAAAGAAGCAAATGCATCAGTGGATAACTGGATGAAAAAGAAAATATTGAGTTTAGGTCGTCGTGTTTTTTTTGTACTGCTTTGTTTCCTGTGTTTGTCTTGTACCTTCATTAATTCCCGCCTGTCATTTTTATTACATTTCTTTTGACTCATCAAAGGACGCAAGAAGGAGAAAAAAGCATCAGCGATGTTATGTCTGTCAGCTCGCTGGCTTTGAAAGGATGAGTGAAATATAAGCCACAGCGTGTCAGAGGGCTGTCAGAGCTGTCGCTCTCCTCCATCTCCTGTTGAAGTTGTCATCTTGTGCGTCGTTGCGAGAGGGGGTAATCAGGGAGGAAATGGCCGTGGGCCGGCACT
Source organism: Denticeps clupeoides (assembly GCF_900700375.1). NCBI lineage: Eukaryota > Metazoa > Chordata > Actinopteri > Clupeiformes > Denticipitidae > Denticeps > Denticeps clupeoides. Next base: position 12,546,458 of record NC_041715.1, read on the forward strand.
AAGACGCGCCACGCCTCCTGGAAGCGTCTCTGTCGGTGCGCCTCCCAGTTCTTTCTCTGACAGATACTGATGTTTGTTTGATTTGTCTGGTGTTCATTTTTCCAGGACTGGTTTTATTTTCAGAGGTTTGGAGTGACAGAGATTCAGTCCATTTCTTTTCTTCTGGTTCTTTTCTTTTTCAGTACCAAAAGGTTCATATTCCAGTACCACTATCAACAGGTCAGTTTCTGACTGGTTTCAGTTATGGGTGCATTACTTTTTCGTTGTGCAGTGGTTGGTCTAGCGGGAGAGGAAGGGAAACCGTAATCAGAAGGTTTGCCGGTTCGAAACCTGAACTATTTAGGTGCCACTGAGGTGCCACTGAGCAAAGCACCGTCCCCACACACTGCTCCCCGGGCGCCTGTCATGGCTGCCCACTGCTCAGCAAGTGGGATGGTTAAATGCAGAGGACACATTTCGTTCTGTCACCGTGTGCTGTGCTGCAGTAGTTTCACAATAACAATGACTTCACTTTCACTTCACATTGACAGTATTTAACAGACACTGTAACACACAACTTTCGATCAGTAGTTACAGGTACAGTCCCCCTGGAGACACTTGGGGTTAAGTGCTTTGCTCAGGACACAATGGTAGTAAGTGGTGTGACTTTGTGGTCTACCACTATTAGTGCTGGAACCTCACACCTTCAAGGTTGAGGGCCTAGAATCTGGTTTCTTGCTTTTGAACAGTTTGTACGCTCTTCCTTGTTGGTGCGGGTTTTGTGCATGTTTTCTGATTTCCTACCACAATTTAAAGGAATGCATACTAAGCAAACTGTAAGAGTGTGAGTGAGTGAGCTGTGCACCCTTTGGTGGGCACCCTGACCTCTGCCAATGACCCAATGGTGGGAGCAGTGGTGGCCTAATGGGTAAGGAAGCGTACTAAAATTCCTGATTCAAATCCCAAACCGCCAAGGTAGCACTGAGGTCCCATTGAGCATGTATCGTCCCCACATACTGCTCCCCGGGCACCTTTCATGACTGCCCACTGCTCACCAAGGGTAATGGTTAAATGCAGAGGACATGTTTCATTGTGTGCATCGCGTGCTGTGCTGCAGTGTTTCACAATGACAATCACTTCACTTTCATATTTTCAGATGTGGATAATGGTATAAATGCTTTGGTCAATGCAGACTGAACTTCTCATTTCATTGAGAACAGGCAACTGCTACTGTGGAAATTGTACAATAATGAAAATATAAATATATATAATGAGTATTCCAGCTGACAGTGAACTCATTTGCAAGCCTGTGTAGGTGTATTTTTTGGTTCTCATTCATGTGGCAATAACTGATTGGTAATCTTGCTGTTACCTTCCAGTTATGAACCACTTTTGACCACAGGTACCACAGGAGGGTTAGGGGGCAGTTGGCACAATTTAGAGAATCTAATTAGAGTCCCGAACCACCAAGGTGTCACTGAGGTCCCCTTGATCAAGATACTGTCCCCACACACTGCTCCCCGGGTGCCTGTCATTGCCACCATGTGCTGTGCTGTGCTGCAATGTGTCACACAATCACATCACTTTTTTTTCCGGCTCATAGTACTATGCGAAATTTTTAGGCACCTATAAAATCGAGTGAAAACAAAATCACTGCATATCTAAGCTGCAAGTTTACCGTTTACAGAGTTGGGTGAGACCAGCCGCACAATTCGTATAGTGCATCTCTAGATGCCAACAGTTTCAGTTTAATTAGTTTCACTACTGTCTAAAACTTTTGCATAGTACTGTATGTCTATAGTTAACGTGCATCACTATTGTTGTGCCGTCTCAGTTGTCTTCTTCTCTTTTTCCTTGTCTGCCAATGCAATATTTACTTACCTTTTTTCGATTCGTATCGAGCATTTGCTCTCCATAGCTGCATTAAGATATGTCATTTCCTGCTGGCTGGTCCTCTCTGGCAGCGGCTGCTCATGTTTTGGGTCATTTTTATTCCGCTGATTACTCTGGCACCACCGTGAACCAGTGAGAATGCCAAGTCTGCTGCCAAGGTCAGAAACCATATCAGACATATTTTGTTGCCCCTGCTTTCGGCCCCCTCCAACCTGCCGATGGAACAGTGTGGCCTTTGACGGCTGAGATCTTACCATGAGACAGTACCCATTTCTGAAATGGACGCCGTTTTGGCTGGGCAGCCCAGTCACCCAGTAACCCTGCAATCAGAGTGTCATTAAAGTGCTGGACCTGCGTTTGGTGAGGTGCTGGTGGACGACATTTTGGCTCTAATGTGCAGTGATGACAGTTTCCAGAGTCCTTGTTGTGAAAGAGGTAAACATGTTACCTGTACAAACAAGTTTGAGACAGGAGAAGCCCCACAGCCCTGTCTGAGGATGAGGTTTAGAAGGACCGGAGGTCAAAGGTGATGAATTCAGAACACTGAACAGAACTCGGTGATGTGTCTGAGTCAGCGCCAACTCTCCATCTTCAAACACAGGTCAGCCCAGATACATTATGGAGGCCAGGAGGATTAGTGTGCAGGGTGCTTTGTGGGTCATGTACTCTTGATCTTCTTTTGTTTGTAATTGTACCCTTTTAAAGGCCCTGAGGTCATGTCTGGGGGTTAAAAAAAATCATGGGGTGTAACCATGCACTGAGGTTTTGGGAACGTTTTCTTTGCACAATGATTGTCATTTGACAGTTCAATGGTGTCATATATCCTAGTTATTTAAATTAGACTTTATGGTGAGCTTTTGTCTTTGTGGGATCGTGCAAATGCAAAATTGGTGATCGTTGGTGGTCATCTGCAAGTGACAAGCAAAAGGCCAGTTAGTGACTCTGCATCATCCCTGTCACATGCAGCTGTTGACTGTCTGTACCTGCTGCACACACACTCGTGCACACACGTGGACACATGAGCAGACACTTACACGGTTGAATGTGAAAGTAAATGTATCTATGCTGTTTGTATATATATATATATATATATATATATATATATATATACACACACACACACACACACACACACACACATACACACACAGACATACACATGCATGTGACAAAAACATTAATGTCACACTCAAATTTATTTAAACGAAAAGATTTTAGTTTACCCTTATTGGTGGTATTGTCAATATTTACATAAAATGCCACAGTCCTGGCCTGTATATAAGGCTTTACAGGAACAATATGTTTCCCACAGGCGGCTGTTTAGCAGAAAAGGCACCATTTTGGAAAACAAGTGCACTTCCTGTGAAGTTCAGCTGGCACAGTTCTTGCACAGACTAAAAAAAACGAGAAACAAAAAACAAAGAAAAAAGAACTGACAATGCCTCAAACCACACATGCTCTTATTCAGATTTGAAATGTTTCCTTATACCCCACTTTTGACTGAATCCCCCTCTAACTCCTCCCCGCCTCTTCACTTCTCCCATGGGTCAGCCCTGACAGCCGTTGGGCTAATGCGATGGCTTTATTTGTCTGACCCTCTAACTGTTTTTTAATCAACCTGTGTGCACATTGGAGGTCCCGTGGGATGCGGGGGTGGGCTGAATAGGCTGGGTGAACTGGGAAGGAGAATCTGGATATCAGGAACGGGGCATCAGGGGTCTACCGGCTCAACGGCAGTTTAATCAACACCAGAGCAAAAGTATGCAAGTTTCAAGTTTGAAATAAATGTTTGGTTATGTTTGCTCCTTTTGTTAAGCATGGCCCCGAGGTCCCATGAGCTTCTTTGCCTCATAAAAGTGGCACCAGAGCTGAGTCTCAATTGAGGCAGCTGGGGTAACTGAGGTGGGTGTGTAAGGAGGAAAGCGGTGGGGCTGTGGACATTTTTTAATACTTGTAGATTGTACCAAATAGGGTATTTAGGGTTTTTGAGTATTTAGGGTATTTTTGGTACCAAATATACATATTTTAGGTGAGCCGATCAACAGTATTGGCAGATTGCCAGGAATAACACAGGATGTTTGGATAAATGCATAAAAGTATACATGAAGTGCATATTAATTTATCTATGTTACTTTAAATGTGATAAGTTTATCTATAAGATGAATGAAACTCAAAAAGCACCCCAGCCCAACTTCCTGGTCATTACCTTACCTATGCAACAGTACGCCTGCAGGAAATCTTGGGCTTGAACGCAGAGACTTCACATCACTACCCTTCTTCAGAAAAAGTGCCATTTTCAAGTGATGCTTGTCCATTGTAGGCCAGACGTATGTCTAACTGAATGTAAACATTCCAAAGTAAAAAAAAAACAAAAAAAAAAACTAATAATAATTTGGGAAGGTTTATATTTTTGTTTAAATTGAAAAAAGAATTGTCAGAATCGTCAGGCATCATGAATCATTACCCTCAGAATAGTACTTGAATTGAGGCCTGAATTCGGCAACTGTTTCTGTAGCGTGTGCAGTGACAAGCGGAATGTTTGTTTGCTTTAATGGCATATCGCGTTTATGCTCTCAGAACGCAGGCAAAAATGAGATTTAGCGGCATGGGCGCCAAATGAAAACCCACGTGCGGACAGGCCCCCAGCAGCTCCCCCGGTCCCCCTCTCTCGGACGCCAGCGCTGGGGAGATAACTTCTAACTTTGTTTTGACACTTTTGATTAAGGAGCATTGAACGGACACCTGTACGGCGGCGGGGAACAATGGCTGCTCCCCGGGAGAGATTGATTTTCTGCATGAGAAAAGGGAGCCTTTGTCTAAAGCCACACGCTCTTTTCTTATGCTAACGAGGCGTGGAAGATTTCCAATTCAATTTCACCTGGGCGCTGGTCAGCTCCGCGCTCTTTTGTGTGCCGTCCCTCGAGCAAACCCCCCCCCACCCCTCGCTGTCGTGCCCCCCCCCGCCTCCCTCACATGCCCCATCCATCCTGCCCCCCAACCCTCGTCCCCCTCAGCTTTTAAACTGCAATTTAGCTTCAGTGGTGGTGACGGCGAAGGGGCTTTGGGAATTCTGTGTGCGCGCACGTGGATTGACAGACAGTAGAGTAATGCCTTGTGTGATATCCCTGCCGCCATGCTCGGCCCTGCTCCTGGGAGTGGGAGAGAAGAAAGAGCGGATTACAGAGCGATGATATGAACCTTGGTAATCCCTGTAACAAAAACTGCTGCCATCAAGGTGAACGTAATGCATATTCTGCAAAAAAAATGAATTACGCTACAAAACGTAATAAAAAGTATTACACTAGTTAATGCTAGTCACCGCCGCTGGATTATTTAATTCCTTTGATAAACAAAGATGGCGCAGTGTAATCCTGGGGACTTCATCAGGAGGTTCATGGTGCCTAGATGGTACATGGAAGTTGTGAAGATGTCTTAGCCCAATAACATTGTATGAATCAGTACAATTTTTGTGTTCAGTTTCTTCAAGGTTTTCATTGATCGATAATGTTTACATGGAACGTATCTATAGAGCTGAAGCCTAAAAATAAATCCCCCTCACATTTGATAAAGTATGTATATATTAATGTATATTAATATGGTGTGAGGAACACAGAATCTAACATGCTTTTATAGGGTCTGTAAAAGGTCCCAAAAACTCTTGTATGTTTGTGTTAGAGACATATTGTTGTTTAATTTTTATTTTTTAGTTAAGATCAAATGAACAAACTTTGTCTCTCTGTGCACATGCCACAGCTCTTCCGAAACAGTGCCACATTTTCCCCACTCACATACTCGCACACTGGATTATGGCATCTCATTTTTAATGCTGTCATTTCTACATAAAGATAAGGAAAGTTCTGTATTGCATCTTAATTGAATATTTCTCTGCATGAATATGGATCATAATTGCAATGAAGGGAATTGCACAAGACATTATGAGAGTGAATGGCTTAATATTAGATAAAGATTTTTAAATGATTGAATATAGGCACAGTATATGGAGGTAGCACAATGCACACCCAAAACCCGTGGATGAGAGAGAGGCAGAAGATTTTAATAGGCTTTCATTATTTTTAAAATCATTTTATTATTTTCGTCATGATGCACTCCAGAGCCCTCACAGCAGCAGTTCAGAGAATCATGTGGCACTTAATTAATTTCACTCATTGATAGAGTTTATTAAGGAGAAAAAAACATACGTCATATGCAAAAATTCATTAGTGAAATGATTAAAAACAAATAAAACAGGCTTTTAGCTTCTGCTTTGTTACTGAAACTGAAGAGTCTGAAGGAAATTACACTGGGCCTGAGAAGCCAAAGAACAGTAGTTGGGATGAATCAAATTACGTTGTCCATTTTAATATGAAGCCCCTAATGCTACCAATATGCTATTTGAATCCTAAATTTATAGGATTTTGAACTAATGGGCATAGAACAATATAAATTGTTCTGTAAATAAAAATTGAAATTTTATGCTTGATTATGTAGTCCTGGTCCATCCCGGCTTAAACAAATTAGGCTTGATGGACCAGGACTCCATAAGAACCGTTAGGCAGCACCCAGTAGGTGCTGCTACATTAATGTGGAATTGTGAATTCTGACCTTGTGTTTTGTTTCAGTTTCCTAACAACCGTTACACGCCTTCGGGTTGTTTTCCGTTCCCTTTGTGCTTCTATATTACTTTTGGCCCTCATGACGTTTCCTTTGTGTTTGTAATAAAGCCTTGTTTCAAAGCCTTGGACCCTAAGACATGACACAGCCCAAAATGTTATCTGCCTCCTGTTAAACAGGAACAGACCTTGGATATATCACTTAGGATGTAGTTCATTACAGATATAAAAATATGAAAATTGCTAAGTAAATGTTAGGGGGGTTGGTGAGGGATATGACAAAAATTGTGTACGTGATCGACCGAGACTGTCAGGATTGACTGCAGCTGTGCTCATCACCAGTGGCCAATCCTGACGGCGCATAAAGGCCGGAAATTTCCGCCCCTTCAGAAGGGACGGCATTTTCGTGGACGTTAGTGCACGGTTGTGTATTTTCAGTTCTGGCAATCGCCACACGCCTGCGGGCAAGTTTAAGTTGATTCCTCTCTATTTCCGATTCTTGGCCATTTAAAAAATGAAGAAGCGAGAGGAGACAGTGCCTTGCACTCAGTGTTGCCAGATTGGGGCAATCAGCTATTTTGGGGGAAAACACTTGTGGAGCAACAGTACTGAGCAACTCTTTTAAAGGTAGTTTAGGTAATCAATGTAAGTAGATGCTTATTTACATTTGCTCATATTTATGGCATTTAGCAGACACTCTTATACAGAGTGAGTTACAGAGACAGAGGAGCAACTCAGGATTAAGTGTCAGGGATGTCTGGTTCATAGGCAAGTGTTGTATTGGTGGTTTTGTGTGTGCTTTAGTGAATTTCTGGAAAACCAATCACATATTGGGCAACAGTGCTTATGCATGTGATAGACTGAGAGGAGGTTGGTTATAATCATCCAGATCGAGGATGTAGGGGGTGTGAAAGCTGTCAGTCATTGCTATTGCTAACTTTAAAATTTGAGTCTCAAAAATTATAATACGTTAACAAAGGAGTCTCCTCTCTTCCTCCTGTTCATTTCTATAAATGCCATAGACATACTTAAATAAGCGTCTATTATTGTGCTTTGAATATAGAGCACTTCGTAATAAATGTACTGCATTAAAGTCCAGTCACTCGCTGACTACTGCAAGAACAGCTCTTTTACCTGAATGCTAACCCAACAACAAACTCAGCAAGTGTCCACTCCCGAGAGGGACACCTTTTCTGCCCAATCCGGTGACAGCAGTTGTCCCTTCTCATTCAACTGTGTGGGTTTCTGACCGTTTTTTTTTTTTTTTTTTTGGAAAAACGCGATCAAGCGTCATGGCCGACAGTTCATATGATCACAGGACCAAAATGCTTTATTGCATTAAGGTACTTCGCTGAAAAATTCAAGTGGCTTTCTGGTCATTTGACAAGGGTGACCCCCTTCTTCTCCATTATGGAGCTTTTTGAAGCAAGGCCCCATTCTCCGGGTAGAGCCCTTTCAGTCTTTTAAATCAAGCACCCTAAGTTCTGGGTTCTAATAGGAATAAGACTTTTTGTTCTATTTTTGGTCAGTCTGCACTCAGCAAGACTGATAAAACAGAATTTAAATAATGCAATAAGGCTACATGTGTCAAAAAGTTTTGTACTAAGTAATGTTATGTCCCTGGGTGCTTAGCTCCCTGGGAATGTGTTAGTGGGGGTGCCTCTGCTTGTCTGTGTGTGTGTTTTCCTTTTTAGACCTGAAAGGGAGGGGTTTCTGATTGCTGGCTGCACCCACGGTCGTCCGCTGCCAGTATAATAGGAGGACAGTGGACACTATGACATTGGAGTGGAGTTGTTTGTAGTAGAGAAAGAGAGAGTTGAAGTTGTTGTTTATTGTGCTTGGTTCTCTCTCCTATGTGTAACACAATGAAATGTGCTCTGCTTTAAATCCATCACCCAGCCATGAATGGCGCCTGTGGAGCAATGTGTGGGCACAAGACATTTCTCAGGTGGCACCTCGGGGGTTCAGGATTCGAACCGGCAACCTTCTGATAACAGCTCCGCTTCCTTGCCGACTAGGCCACCACTGCCCGTGTGTGTGTTTGTATGTGCGTGGATTCCCCTCTGTTAGTGTGTCTGGCTCTGTGCCAGTGTTGTATATAGTTTGTGTGTGTTTGGTTGATGGTTTTGTGGTGGTGTATATTGCACTTGTTGGTTTGGTCATATATATCACTTCCCGCACTGGATATAAATACACTCTTGTTGCATTTTGGTTTGGCCTGTGGGTTCCTCCTTCTCACAGTCCACCCAGTTCACATTGTTCCATGCCCCTAGACAGGAATGTGTCAGTAAACATGGTAGTTATTAATTTCCATGTTCTCATATTTAATTATTTTAAAAATTAATTTGTTTATCTGAGCACTTCAAGGCACCATTTTTATTTTATTATATGTGTTAATTGTTCACATGCTACATCATTTTTGGGAGGGGGGGGGTGATGAGTGGCAACATGTAATCATGGCCTACAGCAGTGTTAAATATAGAGAAGGCCTATTGTGGAAGATGTTATTGGGACGATGATAAATAATTACAGCTGTTTGATGGTGAATGGGTGCATGACTGTTCTCTGTGATGTGCTTTCATGAGATTCAGACTGTAAAAATTGTTTGACTGCTGTGTGTGTGTGTGTTTTCCCCTCCTTTGCTGCACTTTTTTCCATCTTTAGGCTTGCATCTTTAACCTGAAGATGCGTAATACAGAAGAGAGGAAAATAGGAAGGGAAGAAAATATTGGCCATCAGGTTGAAGAATTTGATGGTTGCCTCCAAATTTAGGTTTCTCCTCCCTCCCCCTGCACCAAATTGGTGGCTGGAATTGTGATTTTTAATAACTCAAGTGCCGATTTCACGGGTACGTTGCATAGGATTTCCTTGGTCAGCTTCCCAGATTTCTCTCTCTGCCACCCTCTCTTCCTTGTCTCGCTCTCTCATTCTCTCAACTGCTGGAGGGCTGATTAGGGGTGTCCAAGTTCTACCCCCGCATATTGGCACCAGATGCATCTGCTCTGTGCCCACTCCCCCAAAAAGAACCCACGTCCTTGCAGCCCACATTCACCATTTTAATAAGCGCTCTGGTGCTGTGACCGTCTCTTTCTGCTCCTTTTTAAATATGTCTCTCCCTTCGGTTCCTGTCGTGCTAATATTATGGATTCCAGTGCCAACATGTTTTATGGAAACAAGTCACATCCTCTCCATCGGTCGGCACAATTTGTTCAAGTGAATGTGAATGCCAGTGCGTCGCGTGGAGACTGGCACAGGGACGGGCCAGGTTAATGAGCTCATAAAAGTAAAGTTGGCTGCATGAATGCTTGGTGTGGAGAGGTGCACAGCTACATCTCACTTCCTGTCCTCACACCCTCCTACATCGTGTGCCATGGCGCCAAGAAAATCGGATTTCTGACAACATGTGGGTGCAAAAATGTCTGAGCGTAGGCATCTGTCACCTTATTTGCCCCCTACCCATATTTCAAAGTCAGACACCTCCTTCATCCATGCCGCTTTCATCTCCCGGGACACTGAGCCCCTCCCTCCAAGGGTGAATGTCAGTGGGGTAAGGTCAGCTGTCACCCAAGGGCATGTCAATAAGCTGAGGCCTTTATGGCTCTATGGAGGTTCCAGTTTCACCTGCAGAATGTACAGCTTGTCAGGTGGAGGCAGTGCGAGTGTCTACTGCACTGTGTCTACTGCACTGTAAAAGTGTCATTTATGAGTACTTAGATGTTTAGAAATGCACTAATTATCATAGGTGCTGTAATTTACCAGTGATTGAGATGTAACCAGGGTCACCAGGGTCTCTTGAATCACATCGGCAAAAGATGCTTGACAGTGTTGTTTTGAATTGGCCCAAATATAATCTCTTTTCTTAAAATGCAGTACACGGTGCAAGAAAGATTACACAGTAAATACTAGGAGACATGGTCAGGTACATGGTCAGGCAGAGCAACAGTAGTTTCTAACAGTTCCTGATGGCAAGTTGATGCGCTGATGATCAGACATGACCCATGTCTTTACATATACTGGTTATTATTAATTGTAAATTGACAATTTTAAGTTCAGGTAAACAATTACTTTTACTGTGGTATGATTAACATTGGTGAGTTTTACCTTAATTTTGCATTTAATTGTTCTGTGCTGGTGGATATTAGTGATCAGTGGCACTTAATGAGATCATCCCTCTGCGTTGTTTGATATCAGTAAGAACCTCTGGCAGAATGAGTGGATGATCCGATGCGGGATGATAGGCCTAATCCTCCCTTTCTCTACCGCTCCATCTCTCTGGATTACTGTCCCTCCTTTGGCTTTCTCTGTCACAGTGAACAGCAGTGGAGCCAGTGGGAATAGTGGAGGGAATTTAGGGGCTAAATATATGCGCTCCGTTCACTGAACAAGAATAATCTTGGGTTGCCGGAGAGATTACAGATTTTAATTCCTTTCCTCCTTCAGGTTGGGGTTTACTGGAGGGGGGTTGAGCAATTCCAATTTTGTTATGGTAGTATGCAGTTATATTTGGAGGTTGTACATGAGGGGCTTTGGTTTGTTGTGTTTTTGTATACAATGATGTGGCCCATTTTCAGCCTATTTTGAGAGTCAACTGAATCAGAAGTACTTCTTTTCTGGGTTTCTTTTTGGTCCCTCTTAACCTGTATGAGAACCTTTTAATGGCATTATGCACTGTATGATCAATTAAAAAAAAAGATTGAATCTTACCAATAGTCTCTTAGCAGACTTTTGGTGTTATATATTGTAAACGTGGCTCTGGTTAGGAATAACTGTGGGATGTGCACAGAGATATTTCTTAATAAATAAACTAATACATAAATAACAATTCTTTATAACACATATATGTTACAGGTTCATATAAAGGTGCAGCATGTTGGGATACGTACCTTGGTGCAGCGATGACAATAGATATCACATTTTTAAAAATATATATATTTTTGATTTAAAGTCATTTATCAGACGCTCTTATTTAGAGTGCTTTACAATTAGTAGATACAGGCACAGAGAGTTAAGTGTCTTGCTCAGGGACTTCTGGTATATGGGCTGGTACTAGGCTTCTACCACCCTATATTTAGAAATATTACATGAAACATAGAGCACAGTCATGTCATGGCTGGGCCAGCACATGAGCAGACAGGTAAGGGCTTGGAGGGGATGCACGAGAACTGTGAGCAGCAGGATGGGGGTGCATGGGGTGACGCAGGCTCGGTGGAGCTGTACAGTTTAGTGGACTGGCAAGCTTATCTGGTTATTTCAGTGAATCGAGAAGCCATAAAGCATTTACAAATGCTTCCTATGCTTTACATCATTTGTAGCACAATGAAAATAGGGCCCCAAGTGTGTACTTTTTCAATAGAGGATTTGCTTTGTGGGTTTGACTGTTCAAAATCTTCACTGATGACCAGAACAATTTGTCACAAACATCATGACTTCAGTCCAGACTGTAAACGGTAAAATCTCAGCCAAACAACTCTAAGAAGGACCTAAGACAGTTCTTTCGTCTTCACATCTATCCATAACATCCTACAGCATTATCTAGTCTTTCTTCCTCAGCTTACTGATATAGTTTCTACTCCAGATACCAGCAAGAGGTTTGCTAAGGTGCTGTAAACTGAGAGTTTTCTCTATGCGCGTGTGTCTCCTTGGCAAGACACTCAGTACAGTAGACCTTGAACAGGAGAACGGGAGGCCCAACCTTCGTCTTCTGGCACAATGCAGCAACTTCTCTCTGTCTCCTACAGATAAACTGCTGCCTTTGTAGACAGACAGCACACAGCGACTTTTGCTTTGTGTCAGTTTGTGTACTTATTCTGTAAAACCCGTTTCATTCGTAGCACTCATCACAATGGTGGTACTGTTTTGACTTTGCCGATAACATTTGGTAACATTTTAAAATATAAGCTTTAGTTTTTTTGTTTTTTTTTTTAATACCAGGGACATGCAGTGAATGCGAGACATGGACCGAAGGTTGAGGAAATAAAGAAAAACACAGAAGAACTGTTTGCTGTCAGAGCTTTCACCACGTCTCGTCTCCTCTGCTCAACAGAGACGTCATTGTTTCAAGCAGCTGGTGATTAGTTTACTGTCGTCTGATTAGAAATTAATTAAAATGATGAAACAGATTCCAGAGGGGGTTGTGGATGGGGGGCTGATGGTGGTACAAAGCCCCCCCACTTATCCCCACGGGATGGATGAAGTTAGACAGAGGTGGTGTGTGTGTGTGTGTGTGTGTGTGTGCGTGTATGTGTGTGTCTGAGAGGGAGGGTGGGACTGAGATGCCACCAGTAATCAGTTCAGCACTTGCTCATGCATCTTAATGAGCCTGAGAACTGACTGGAAACATCTTGTGTCAATAACACTTCAAACTTCCTTCAGCGTTACCCCCACATTAACTGCACTTTTTATGCCTTTGTCTCATCTTTGTCAGCAGCAAATCTTAGCTCTGCATTATTAATCCAGGATGGTCTGTGTGTGTGTGTGTGTGTGTGTGTGTGTGTGTGTGGGCACATTTCTAATTATGAAAATGTACAAACATACACTGCTCTGGGAAAACGAGACAATAGCAAAACTGAATGTTTGTAAAATTCTTTATATTCTTCAATAAAAATGTCAGTAAAAATAGAGTTGTCATATAAATTAGTTTTAATTAGTTTTTAAAAAAATGTTACAGAAGATATCATGCCGCCTCTGACATGTTTAACATAAAGGGGTTTTAATAATAGGAACAAAAATACAGTATAATGACCTAAAAAACACATATAAACTAAAAGATATGGAATGCAGCATAAAAAAGGGGAGTGTGGGCACACCCCTGCTCTTAAATGGTGATCAGGACCCATTAAATCAGTTTAATTCGTGCCTGTTGGCTAAGCACAGTGGCACCTGGGCATCACAGAAGAGCTCAACAGTCAAATCCGAATGAATTATAACAAGAGAATAACATTATAGCAGCAGTGGTCCTGAAATATTTGCTTGTTTGGTGCGATTTGTCAGGTCGTCTCAATCAGCATCTAATCAATATGTGTTGAAATTCATCAAAAAATGAAATAGCTTCCACAGAAGCACAAATGCGATCTCTTTCCAGAGCTGTATAGAACATTCATGCTGTGACTCTTCCAGTATGGGTTTCTGTGAATAAAAATACATTTCCAGCTACATATAGAGCATACCGCCAAGATATGAACCACATGAACATCTTCACACTTTGGAATGTGTGTTAAGAAACATTTTGCCGTTCTTTTAGAAACTGTCCATCACATTTGAATCCAAATACCTAACAAAACATTTATTTGTACAATAAGGATAGAAATTCAAGAATGCATGTTTGTATTTAATGAGTAGATGATTGTGTGCACTGCACACTGTATTGCCTGAGCTCGTTCTAATGAGTTGTCCGGCTTGTCCGCAGTGGGAATTATGTTGTAAGTAGGGTTGTAGCGCCTTAATGGCCGATAGCATCGCGGTTACGCTGTGGAGTGCAAATTGCGGCTTCATAAAAACGGTTCATGCAGCTGTTGCATTTCACATTTCACAGCTGAATGAACCTGCAATTTGAGCCTAATGAGTCGTGCATGGCCGCATGTTAACGAGGGTCGGCCTGTTATTTATTTAGCTGCGGACTCTTCAGATTGAAGCAGCGCCAGTGTTTGCCCCGGGGCTCAGCCTGTCATCTTTCAATTTAGCCCCGACATCCTCATCGCACCGATTCCTCCGAGGTGCACTCGAACTCAGAGAGGGAGCGCTGCAGACTGCATTGTTTTGTGACAGAAGTGGCAGTAAGGGGGAAAAAGATTTTTGTTATTCTGGCCTCACGGTGACGTACGTTTGACGGTGTTTTCCTCCTCAGATGTTGCACGGTGAAATGGACAGTGACAGCAGTAAACAGTGTGGGCTTGTGTTCCAAGGCTAAAGATCGCAGTGCCTCCCACAATGCTACACAAACACACTCAGTCATTTGTAGAATATGTGTGTATGAATGTTTACCTTGTTACTGGCAGTTATTCATTTGTAACTCACTGCTTTTATGGGGACTTTTATTTTGAACATCGTCACAGTGGGACCTGTCGACTCTACCATAAATTCCAAAATAGAGTCCTATTTGGACCTCTAAAGACCTAAAAAGTCCTCTGCAGAAACGAAAGGATCTTTCTGCCTATGAAATTTAGGGGGAAATGTTTTCCTAAAAATCCTAATAATAAGGTGTTGTGCATTCTGCTTTCCATGTTCCATGATTTACAATTACATGAATATATATCCAGAACAGATATATTTTGATCCTCTGTTTAAATGTAAAACAGCTGTTTTACAAACGTTAACATAACAGCATTACCATAATACACCCGAGAACTAAAGCAAAATTACACACTCACAACCACACATGTACAACACTTGGTCCCATGGCCCTGTTGTTGCTGGTTGATTTGGCGGGGTGGTCTTCTTACCAAACAAGCATGTAAAGCCTAATTGGGAAATGCTTTAAATAATTTCTAATTAGCACAAGTGTGGTAGTAATTGGCTGGGTAATCTTAGGATTAATTAGTGGTGCTGTGCGGTGTGTGTGTGTGTTGTTGAATAGGCTGTGCAGGTTTGTGATGGAGGCCCAGCATGTGAAGGGTCTCCGTGAGAGCGAGAGGCCCAGACTGAGGCCCCACCACCTGGAGAAAGACTCATTTGTCTCCAGGCAGATCCTGAAGTAAACGTTCCTCATGAAAAGCCTCCCCTCCCCCAGATGTGAACACCCTCAACAAGGCCATCCATCCACCCCACCCCGCCTCATCCAAGCCTCCATCCACCCAGTACACCAAAGCCCATCCAAGCCTCCATCCAGCTAATACACCGTGGATGCAATGAAATATTACTGCTGAATTAATTCAATATTATTACCAACATAATTCGACAGATTAATAAATGCTATTTAGGATTTTTTTTTCTTGGGGATTATGAGTGTGTGACTATTTCCTGCCTCCCATGCTTGTTCATGCTTTCCCAGGGCACCTCTCCCTCTCTGCCTCGGTTTCTACATGTTGAAAGATCTCCTGAAAAAAAAAAAACATTTTAAACATCGTTGATGCAGCTTACTTCATGGGAAATTGTAATAATTCATAAATACGGTTAATCCCGACAGAGTCATTAGTCAGTGCAGGGCTCTGTCTCTCTCTCACTCTGTCTCTGAGTGGCCACTCATGGGGGCAGCGTCAGGAAGTGATGTGAGTTCTTTGTCTGACCCACCCAGTCATTATTCCATTCAGAAAAGAGAGGGAGAGGGTGAGAGCGAGAGGAACGAAAATGGAAACACAGCGCAGGGGAATTTTTGCCCACTTGTTGCTTCAGAGCTCTTCTCTATAGAACATTTTAATGAAAAAAATTCTTGGAGCATTCATACTGAGATTTTTGGTGATTTGCAATTTAGACTCTTGCAGTCTGTCCTTAGTTACCTACTGTTTACCCAAGGCCCTCCCCTCTCTCTCCTTTTCCACTTTCTAGACATATTCTAGAGTGATTTTCTCTTTTTCTCTCTGTCTGTCCTCTGTTATACAGTCATGAGATGAATTTGCACCGCATACTGTGTTTTAGGTACACTTGTAAAGGATGAAGAAGGTTTGTTAATGATTAATAATAGATTTTGTTCAGTAGTCTGGGTGAAACCGTTGATTCTGTTTCTCCGACTCCAGTCACCATTTTGAAGCCATTAGCCCAAAAATATCTTGCAAAACATTTACCATAGATTAGCCTAATTTATTTAACCTGTCACATTAATTGTTCTTTATGAATTTCTTTGTGGGAAATTTCAGTATTTACAGAAGGCATCGTGGATTAATCCATAGTTCCATGCTTTAAGGCTGTTATTATAGGTTATTAATTACTTTATGTCAGCAAAAAAAAAAAAAAGGATCCTACATTTATCTCAACACACGTGTAGGTTAATCTGTCAGTTTGTTAAGGTGCAGCAGGGTTCACCTGCTCCAACTTTGCGCCCTTTGTCATATAGAAGGTATACAGTAATGGCTACGCTAAGGTATATCTGAGGCTATGACTGTTCCCTTGGCCTTTTCCCTGACATTTATTGGGCCTGTGCAAGGACATGCCCTTTTCCTGCTCCCCCCAATACCTCCCAGTTAATCAGGGGGGTTTGAAAAGCGGCCCGATAAGCCCATTGTCTGGCCTGACAGTGTCCCGATGATACGGCCAGAGAGGATCGCCTGCCTGCGCTCCGCCTTTCAGAGCGGGGCTGCCACCAGAGAGAACTCATTACTTTAGAGCATCTGGGTTAATTAGCTCAGAGAGAGGGAGGGAGGGAAGGACGGAGATGGACAGACTGACAGAGAGAGGAGGACTTCTCTACGGTGGCCTCACAGGAGGTACTTTGGTTGTTGTTGTTTTTTTTGTGTATCCTGATCACGTTGAAATGAAACGGTTACTTGTGTACATATATTTACATGGATCTTGAAGTTAATTTCTCCTTGGCCCCAGTAAATGTTAATGAACTTAGTCAACAGGGGGAGCTCTGCGCTGCGCCTGGGTCCACCATGCAGAAACCATCTGAAATCAGCCCAAAAATCTACAGTAAGGGTCACTGCCGACGAGAAAGTTCACTGTTTGCTGCTGGTGTACTTCGGGTGCAGTGTACACACATTTGGGTGTATGCGTGAGGATTTTTTCCTATCTTGTATTCATCTAGAGAGTGCACTTTTGGAAATTAGATGTGGAGAGGGTGCTGGAAGCCACCAGGCTAAATTTCAGCATGATTGAGGCCTTGTAATTCAGGTGTCTGTGGGAAGGGTGGCTCTTAGCTCGCTCACCCTTTAGGCTGTATTAGAGTGTATTACAGAAATGAAATAGTCCAGGGGGCATGTGGTGAAGTACTCTGTAATCTACATGAGACCGACTCGACTCTCCATCTCTTGCCCTCGCTCTCGCTGTTTGATCAAGGTTACAGAGTGAGTGGGATGCATCGGCTCTTTAAAACATTATCTGTAAGTCTGTGATGTGCCAGTGTTGAGTGGAGATGAAGCTGAGCTCGTGGGCTTGGCTGTTTAGAAGGCCTGATGGGGACGTGAAGGCCGCCATAGTTTCCTTTCGCCTCGCAAATGAGTGGCTTGTTATCGGTGTCGGGAGCGGTGTGTAATCAGGACCGCGGTGTGCAATCATCAGATCAAAGGGATCAAATCGGGTTGCAGCAGTTTAGTCACATTTCACAGCAGAACAAGGTCAGGCTTTCCAGCGCGCTTGTTGCTTCCTAAGCGTTCTGGTCAGCGTGTGTGCGGAGGCTGATTAGCGCGTGTGTTGAGCTGCCAGTAAGAACGCTAACTGCGCCCCCTGTAGCTGCCTGTGTTGGTGTCAGGGCTGGATTGTGGCTCTGGGTTTGTGTAAAGACCTGTTTAGACAGCTGATGGGAAATAATCCTTCGAAAATCCTGGGCCTCTGTGGTTGGTGTGTGTGTGTGTGTGTGTGTGTCAGCAACCGTACAATGTGTGAGGGAGACCAGGCATTTTTGTAGGGGTGGGTTAACACAGAATCAGAAACATTAGACCAGGATATATTACAGCATGGTAGAACTTCTCAGATCTGCCCTCTGGTTCGCATATAGCTGTAGCTGTCTGCACTTGCATATTCGCAAATGTTTTTTCTAAATAAATGTTTAAAATGATGCACCCGTCTTCCTGCTTTGTCTTTTCCTCATAATACGACTTGTTCATGAGGGCAGCAGACATCATAAATATGATGTCAGCTATATCCGTCTCAGAAAACAGACCAAACCAAACATGCAGATTGATTAGCTATAATCGATTGGCCAACAAACCAAACGTGTAGCACCTCGAAAACAGTCCTGAACAGAACAGACCACGAACACACACTGATATAAAAATTTGAGAGATTGAGGCGAACAAGTTCCAAACACACACATTCAAGTGAAAAAGCCCTCCCTTGCTCAACTCCTTCCCTCCATCTTCCCTTCCTCCGCTAAACTCCCCCACCCCCATCTCATTCGCTCTTTTCTTTAGAAAGAGCAGGAAGAGTTGAGCAGAGCCAGAGAATCCTTGGCCATTGTGTGTCAATCACGGCATGTCATGGCCGCCCCCCCCCCAGCCAATCCGGTGATTAGCTCTCTTAGTGCGCCGCTACCGCACCTCATCCGACAAATCAACGGCGGGAGCCGGCAGGCACCGAGGCCTTGGGCAGCCGTGCTGCGACACAATCCAATTATCGCGCCCCTTTGTTAGCCGGAACAAATACCGCGGCACACACTCCAGCTCACGGAGCAACCTGCCTGTTACTGTAAACACGGAGCACGCCGCGGGCCATGTTAAGCAGAGCGAAGCGGGCACGTAGTGTGACTCAGGAGTCTGTGGCGATGTCACCCGCTGCACGTATATTGGGGAAATCGGAATGCACCGACATTCTGTGCGTACAGTGTCACTGATATGACAAGGACACATACCGAAATGCATTAGCATGTAGTACGTAGCATGTAGCATCCTTGTTATTGCTGCCTTCAAGCGCTTGGCATAAGTTATGGGACTTATAAGGTCCTGTCGGGCATTTCAGGGCTTAACTGTAAAGTTTTCTTTTCAAAAGATGGGTGACCTCTTCAAATGAACTTTTGTGGGTAATCGTACTGAGACTGATTTTCATTTAACTTAAGGAAACGAGTTCAAAGGGACGTTTGGCTATACACACCTATATAACCTTCTAGATGTACCAGACTTGCTTATAATCATCTAATGTTCAGCATTTTTTTATTCGGTTCTTACTATCTTCTTATGTCCATGTTACCATGATTATATATAACAAGTTGGCAACAATGTTAATTTCTAACTAGGAAATAAGAGACAGAACATAGAATAATTTCCATAGCTCATGACGGCAGCATAGTTCACAACAGCCATAGAAATGCTGCCCACCCCTGGGCCCCATGGAGGTGGTATCAGTTTAGCCGAAATCATTGTACTTGTTCTTATGTACATTAAGTACTTATGTATTGGGAAGTGCGAGTGAATGCTCCGCGGATGTCTCATGCCCGCTCGTATTGTACAGGACAGTCTGTGTACGGCTGTGGCTGGAAGCGCTAATGCAGCGATAAAAACCCATAAATCCCCGGCACAAAGGCCCAGTCGGGTAATCTGAGCCCGTGCGCTAGCGATGTACAGAGGAGCCGTGTGTTCTGTGTTCTGCTCGTATGGCGTCGAGGATGAAATCACAGAGGGGCAGTGACAGTGTAATCTGTTTTCTGTATGTCTCCTTTGTGTCACACGGCATTGAAATTTCGCCCAAGTGCGGGACCGTGGGCGGGTGGAAGCTCTCCTTGGCCCCAGTGGGAAAGTGGCGATGACGGGGAGGAGGGCTCTGAATGTTCGTTGCTTCGTGATTTGGAGGAAAGGGGGGTTGACAGAGGACAGGGGCATACAAAAAAAAGTTGTGTTTCGGAATGCAGACTTCAATGACATACATTTCGGAACTTTCTCTGCCTCCAACTTCAGTTTCCTTCATTGTTTGAAAAATTACTGCATGGCTGACATTAATATTGGGCTATTTTTCCATGTGATAATATAGTTGAACTTGCTGTATAATTTGTATGCCAATCTCCACTACAGGTACCATAATCCTGGACTACGTAATTAAAACACATACAGCAGCTCCACACCTCCAAAGTTACCGGGAGAGGCGTGCCACTCTTGCCCGCAGCACAGAGAGCTATTTGAACCACAAAAGAGATGAGAGAGAATCCTCAGATAAGACATGAATGTATTTTTCAATTCAGCTGGAGTTTAAGTACCCCCTTTTGGTGCTCTCCACACATCCTTTGAACAAGATGGGGGGGATGCAATATATTAACCTCCAACCGCACTGCATTAAAACATCATAGAGCTGTGGTTTTACCCCTGTTACCCCAGGCATTGAGGTGCTTATCTTTCTCATGTTAACTTCCTTTAATATTTCTCTGCGGGGCTGGATTAGTCGCTTATTACATTTATATACATTCTAATGTCTACTTTGTAATGTAATGTATATGTTTGGTACGTGGCCTGCTCTAATCTGGAAGTCTACCATTCAGAAAAATTTGCTGCTGTACCTAACATATCAAACTAGACACATATTGGATTTCCCAGATCCATGTCGGAAAAAATATAGAAGAAATCATTTCTGTGGCTTGCTGTGAAGTTTCAAAAATACTCCATGGGTATTATGGGTATTATTGGCAGTATTTTATGCAATGAGTGCCATAGTAACAGTAGCAGCTATGATCCATACAGCGATCCGGCACATGTTCCCATGCCAGACCTGCTTCCATTCTCCAGAAGGATAACACAGAGGGGAATCTTCTTTTGTGTGCATGAGATCCATGTCTCGTTTGGATTCTTAAGCACAGACGACGTCTTCGCATGGACTACACACGCAAACACCTACTGGCAATTACATGCAGACATAAAGAAACATCTTCTAGCAAATACTCGACGAATAACACACAATTATATGAGCGCGTGTGTTTCAGAAACAACTGTGTACACCCCTTCAGCCTGAAGTATTTTTTTACACGAAATTTCTCAGTTTGCACTTTCTGTTCTCTGTGTGGTTCCTTTATGTTTACAAGTGGAACATTAATGCATCAATTCTCCTCAGTCCCTGTTGCTGAAGTTGTGTTGGAGGAACTGCGGTTATATGAATATTTTTGTAAAGCTTCAGGTTATTGGCATGTATTTAAATGTCATATTTTTTTAGCTGTAATGAACAGTACCAGTTTATATAAAAGAACATAAAGTTAATTACAAATAAGCATTCTTTCATTTAAATGGTTATGGTAAAAAATATTATCAGTATTACTTTATCTCGCCAATTTGCATTAATTGAGCTGGTGATGAAATCTGCCAGTGCAATCAAATGAACTGATTCAGTATTAGTTAGCTAATTACATTCTTTTCTTGTCAACATAAGTCGATTCTGGTGAGAATCTCAATATCTTGGCAATTGTGAAGGTTTGTTAATTTGCCCAATAAATAATAATAATAATAATAATTTTTTTTCCTCTGAGTGATGAAAACACTCTCCAAAAAAAAAGCAGGCATGTGTTAGGAAAATGCGGTTTCTTTTTCTTTTCAGGCCAAGGAAGAAGGAAAACAGGAGGGGAGAGAGAGTAAGAATAAAAAAAAGGAGTGAACGCTGGGTAATAACAGTGCCGTGGATAACCGGGATCAGGGCCCGCGTACCGGGGGCCTCTCCCCGATGGAGTGCCGCTGACACCAGAAGATTAAGCCATGAGCAGCACTTAAGTTTCACGTCGGTAATTTGGGTAATTTTATTGCAGGGTTTGTCTATCCCGAAATGATGGCACCACTGTCTTTGTGTGCGCCTGTAATTTCCCTGTTTCCCAGTCCCTGATTGAAGTGAAATGGAAGCTACCGGCACTCGTGTTTCCTCTCCCGGCACAGTGGCTGTTTTTTTTTTTTTCCTTTTTCTCCCCCTTCCCTCCTTTTCTGTCCTTCATCCATTCCTTCTTCTCCTTTTAAGTCCTGAGGTTGGTAGGAATGGTGTGATTCAGAGCAGTCTGCAAAGTGAAATCACAGCAAAAACACCATTAGCTGGTTAAACCATCTACCTAATATTACTTAATATTACTTTTAGTAATCTGTGGTCATTTCATATTTTCTCAATAGTATTATTATACTCTTAATTCAATTAAGGTAGTCATTACTGGAAAATGTCGCCTAAATGTTCAATTTCTAATTGAAATTCATTTAGAAATTGATCGAAATGGAATCAGCCAAACACTCCCATTCGTCTCTCTACAGCAGAGAACATGCCGTGGCCCAATTTCATAGGTTCAAAAGTTTTTATTTGTTGTTGCTGTGATTGCAATAAATAGTATGTGTGTGTTTAAAAAAAAAAAAAAAAAAAAGAAAAAACTCCTGCGCAAAGCTGACGAGCTGTCTTAAATAAAATAATGTAGCGTCAAGCCAGCATCGTTCGTACATATGGATAAAGTTTGCGTTATGTCCGGTGGGGACCGTGTGAGCGAGAGAGATGCTTTAGCCTGTAACAAATAATGGAGGCTGTAAAACTGGCCTGATTGTAGCCGAACTGTTAAGGTCTGTTCAAGGTTTCAAAAGGAGGGGGGGCTGTGACAAAAAGCTGCGCTGTTTACCATGGAGACAGGGGTTCCGCACTCTCGGTTTCTCTGGTAACCGAAGCCTTTCTCCGCGGCGCTGGCTATTGAGCTCCCAGGGAGAGACAAAGGAACGGCCCGCGCTGGTAATTCCTTATCTGAAAAAAAGCCCATTAGGGCCCGGGTTTAACTGGAGCCCACACAAAAGTAAGGGGAAATCATTTCCATGCAGACATACTGATGGGGGTCCAAGTGGGAGGGGGGGTGATGGTGATCGGGGGAGTAAGGTGGGGGGTGATGGGGGTTTGGAAAGGCTTAGCTCTCACCCCATCAGCATCAGGCATACGAAAACAAACAAACAAAATGAAGTGAGTCTGTTCAAAATGGGGGCCACCACAAGCAGTCCTATTGTATAATTTTGTGTGTTTGTCTAGTTTTGGGTCAAGCCATCACAATATGGGGCAACAGATGATCATGCCTTCCATTTTCTTTTAAAGATAACTGATACATTAATACCAAGCATTCTTTATATTTTTTATATAAAGATTTCACTATCAGAGTCCTAATGCCTGCAATTAATCTGGAAACCTTGACAGTGGAACCACAGGAATACAATAGCAGTGCACATTAACACCATTACTCAACCAGCCATACCAACCTGGTGACCCGTTACAGCCACCAACCCAGTTGCTGGTAAGAACGGTGGGGCGCGTCTCCTCAGTCATTTTGTTTGCCTCAGTTTTCGTGAACAGCAATTTAAGGGAAAGATCATGTGCTGGAATTGTGGGACCATGATGGGATTAAGGTTTCCAGATTAATTGCATGTGTTAATTCATTAACGTCGACTTGTCACTAGCCAGAATGTTATAGCAGCTCAGAAATACTACAGCTACTACACGTACCAGATCATCTCCCCCATCACTCCCTGTCCGAGACACTTGTCGGCTTTAATATAGCAAGCTTTAGTCTAAACACTATTGATCATGATTATTCATAGAAAACGTATGATGAATTACAAAGTACATTTCCCTTCCCTTCTGTTGATATGGCTCTTGTCTGTGTAGTGTTTAAAAAAATGTTTCAATAAAAACAAATACATGCAGACGCGTTGGCCATATTACGGGTGTATCAGATGAGGACGAAGCCAAGTGAGTGTGGAGGCGAGTAATATCGACTTCTGCCCCAAACTCCCACCACTCACTTCTCCAACTGCCCACCCTCCACCTCCTGCACCCCCATCTCTAATGCGCTGCATTGACGTGACATTTTGACATCATTGTTAGGACTCTGTATCACTCGCTCTCTCCTGCTCCACTTTGAGGTTTTAAGCCCCCTCGTTTTTTTTTTTTTTTTTTTTTTTACTGGATTTGGCTGCACAAGGAATTACTTTTTATTTCCAAAAGCATAAGAAAAACTCTTCAGTGCCTTGGGCCCTTCCTTAATATTTTCTAAAATCGCCAAAAATGTTGCAAGTCTGAAGAACCTGACTTTACATATCTCTGGTTTTATCCTAATATTTTAACACATCAAATCAAATTAAAAATGACTTTTGTAAACACTCATGTAAAACACTCAAGTGCTTCTTCAAAAATTATAAAAAGCGTGAACATTACGTTCCCTAGAAAGGAGGAGTGATGGGGAGTTTATGTATTATTATTATTATTATTATTATTATTATATTGCTCTATCGAGCCAGCAGGAAAAACTACTGCTCCTTACTCTGGCGCTGTCAGTATGTGTGTGTGTATGAACGCTATTGTGTAACACACAATACACAGAAAACACACACACACACACACTCACAGCTGAACCCCGGCTTCCCTCCCTCTTCCCGAAAGTGTATCATTGCCCATCCTTATCAAAGCCACACAAGCCTGCTCATTAATATATAGCCCAGACTGCTGACTCCTATACATCATTGTCTAGTACTGGGAGGCGTGGTAATCACACAGCCCCTATCAGCCAGCTGGCAGAAGGCAAGCAATCACACCTGACAGACGCCGGGAATCGTGGGAGATCAGGGGAGGTTAAACAAGGCTGACAGTCGTGATAATGACGCCTGGCCTATAAATTAAGATGTGGTGATAAGGCGGATATGGGACACACACACACACACACACACACACTGTACGAACATATAGGGGGTGTCTGCATAACGCATCATTATTTTTCCTGTCTCACTCTCGGCATTCTGACTGAATGAGGATGTCCTGATTTCTCCAATCCGGACCAGATAAGGAGTCCGGGAGATTCCACTATCTGGTCCAGTGCGTACTCCAGTGGGACGGGAGGCAGAATTAAGAAAGGTGGAGGGTTTATTTTGTTGGACAAAAGTGTAGCGTAATGTGGGCAAGATTCCCAAGCCTAATTTGAGATACGGAGGTAGGAACTGCGTTTTTTTTCCCAGGGAAGGGTCAGTTGCTTTATCTGATCAGAATGGGACTTTATTCTGTAATTTGGCCATAAGGTGGATTCGTGAGTGACATCTCCGCCTGTGTGAGAAGATTAGTGCTGTAGGCCCATGTGCTGTCATAGTGGAAGCTGACAGGGAATTAAGAGGAGTGCCACATGTTTACTACCTTTATTTGTGCTTAGTGAAGTGCATCACATTACTCATGAATAGGAGAAATTGATTGCTCTGTATATTCCCCATGATTTCTGTCCTGTTGTCGTGGGCTTGTGTGTGTGTATGTGTGTGTGTGAGTGAGAGAGAGAGACAGCCTGCTCCTGTCAGAGGTTATTGCTATTTCCTATACGCAGTGCTCCGTCCTCACAGAGGTCAGAGGTTAAAGGGACTTCAGCTCAGTTCACACCCCCCACCCCAGCCCACACTGCATCTGACAGAAAATACCCTCAGTCCAGTCTTCCGCACCAACACCTCTTTCAACCATGCTTGGAATGACACACAGACACAAACATTTAGCTTGAACATTTGGGTGTACAGAATAGATATTACTTAAATTACATTCTGTTAATGTAATTCCAAATAAAGAGACTATCAAAGAAAATACAACATGCTGTTGATTGTTGCTGTGTGTTATGTTGCCATTGTTTTGTAGATGCATGCAGGTACATGTACAGTGTGCTTGAGACATTTTAAATACATTAGTAGTTAATGCTACTCGTTTTTAAAAGTAATTAGTATTTAGTGTAATTCACAGAATGTCATGTCAATTGTTGTGGTGTGACATCTGTTCATTCTTAATTATGAAAAACTATGAAATTAAGTACAAATTGTTACTTCACATATAATTTTGATTTTATAGGTTCAGAGTGCCATTTTACAATTAATTCATAATGAGTTTAGAAATAGAATGCACATTAATATTATTTATTTATAAATGACAAAAGGCACGATGGCCATAAACAGAACCTACATTTACATTTACAGCATTTATCAGACGCCCTTATCCAGAGCGACTTACAATCAGTAGTTACAGGGACAGTCTCCCTGGAGCAATTTAGGGTTAAGTGTCTTGCTCAGGGACACAATGGTAGTAAGTGGGATTCGAACCCGGGTCTTCTGGTTCATAGGCGAGTGTGTTACCCACTAGGCTACTACCACCCACACAACCTGTGGGTGGTAGAACCTGTAACATACAGTGAACTTTGTATATACTAATAAAATGTCCTGATCACTCAGGCCTAATGAGCAGAAACTGTGAGTGATCAAGTCCCAATATTCAGGTCAACCGGTGCCATCTGGATAAGCCCACTGGCACCTGAGCATCACATTATTTTCGTTCGATAGAGCAAGTTGCAGATTTAGAATAAAAACACACACACATATGACACTGAATGACACTGAAGACTGTGTGAGTGAATGTAGGTTTGTGTATGGTCATAATCACAGCCTCACAGGTGGTTCCCGGCAGAGTGAGAGAAACACAGCCAGAGTGATAATCACCCACCCACCCCAAAATGAGAATGAGGGCCTGATTCAATGCAAACTAATGTGCTCCTCACAATTACAGAATTAATAATTTTTATTCTATTACACTGGCGTCTGTGTGCGGCGCGAGAGGGAGAGGAGAGGGGAGGACATCAGGCGGCAGATCTGCAGTTGTAGTACATTTCTAAATGCCTAGTTAAAGCAGTGAGCAGGGGTCAGGAAACTTAATTACACCGTAACTGGGGAGAAATTGCCAAATGATAAAAAGAAACATCCAGACGAATTCAGCAGGAAATTACAGCTTTAATGCGATCGCCCAATGCCCTGCTTCCAGTGCACAATGCAGCATGGGCCCCCAATCCCACCCAGAGGGCTCGGCAAGGGCCCTCAATAATAATAATAATAATAAATATATATATAAACGACATCTTTCTCAAAAGCATGCCACTTTGCATTTCTCGCCATCTTATCACAGAGAGTGAATGAAAGTGTGTAATGACATTATCACAGAAAATTGTTTTTCTCCCACCCTCCTTCCCTCCCTCCAGCGCGCTCTCTTCCAAAATGTTAAAAACTGGAGATGAGAATTTTGTGTCGACGCTCCGAGCTGTTCCTTTTTTTGTTTGGGATAGTGAATAGGTATTTGTGCTGTAGAATTGAGGAAATAGGATCTGCCATTTTGTGCCAAATATCAAAGGGATATGTTTTGGCTGGACAGGAGCCAAGTTTACATGGGGGAACCTTTCCAAGGGTTTGACATTTGTGGTAGAACTGCTGTGTTTTGGAGTGAAACTCCGGAGAGAAAATCTGGCAATAGGCATGATCTTTCCTGAAGGGAGTTGAGACGGGGGTCAGTAAAGGGTCACGTAGATTGGGTAGATTTTAAAGTGATATTTGTATATTTTCTAATAATGTATTGTCTATAATAGATATTGAGGAACCATTTCTAATTTCAGTATGTTAAGTATTTAACAGCTTCTAATCACATTGTTTCAGAGGCATTGGCAAAATTTTGGCTGATTGTTGGCTGGGGCAAACAGACATCTGTCAATAGAAATTTTTTCATAAAAATGGAGGCGTCAGAAATAAAAAAAAGACACTCAAACAAAAAGAACTGGTTGGTTATTTAACTCATCTTTTCCAAGATAAAGATAAGTAGCAAGCAGTCTTTACTTGAATATGTTGTAGTTCACATAACATTTAAATCTATTTGATTATAATGTCTTTGTTCAAATCCAAAGAATTTAATGAAGACTTTCTCTGTCTCAATGCACTATACTAATGGCAGCACAATGAACTGATCAGACCGAGAAAGACTTATGCCCTTCCTCATGAACTGAACTGTCAGCTAAGCATCTTTGTAACAGTGTTACAATAGGGCTGATTAATCGGTTCTCTGAATGCGGTATGAAGTTTGATAGAGAAGTTTCCCTGGCTTCAGCTCACCTCCAAACTGTGGCGGTTGTGTTATGCTCATCATCCTGGGAACTCTACTTGCTCTGATCTCCTACTACTGACCCAGCTCTGTCTTTTTTGTTATTGTTTTATGCTGTTCTGGCTGGATCTCTGGTGTAGAAGGTTCATTGCTCTCCTAATCAAACAGCAATGCCAGTAGTGTTTGTTTAAGGCTCAAGTCATGTCAGATATGTGGATTTTCAAGTACTGACATCCTCAAGTACAGGCATCCCTCACTCCTGAAGTTTGTTGGTTTCTGCTGTACATGCATCAATTGTTCTTTAAAAAAATAACTCTTAAAAGACTCATAGAGAATCGCTAAGTAGCTCTCATGTCTCTGTGACAGATTACCCATGTGCACCCTGAAGCCTATCATTGACTATTGATTAGATTTAAATCAGTGGACAGCTCTTCATGTGAATCCAGAGGGGATCAGCGTCTCAGTGGATCAAAACCACTGTTTGTCTATCAATGCTAGAGTCATGAAGGGGCCAGCCTGCTGTAATCCCCCATAATCCTCTGCTTATTTTTGCTTGCAGTGGATAAATAGGCTACTGGTCAATCATATTGATTGGCAATCCAGTCTATTACACAGTGGAACAACAGGAGGGATCAAGTGGTCTAAATGAAGGATGAGTTTCTGCTGTTTTACAGAGAATAAGATGTCATCAATAATTAAATCATGCTTAGCCAGCATGGTGTCCCTGTAGAGACAAATGCAGACCTCCAGTTTAAATAAAGTAAAACTTCCTTTTGGAGTGTTGGAGTTGCAGTGAAACCTGCCATCCCCCAAAAATATCAATATGTTGTCCACAATAATTATGATGAAAGGTTTGTGAAACGGTTGTGAAAGTGAAGTGATTGTCATTGTGAAACACTGCAGCACACGGTGACACAACGAAATGTGTCCTCTGCTTTTAATCATCACCCTTGGTGAGCAGTGGGCAGCCATGACAGGCACCCGGGGAGCAGTGTGTGGAGGTTTGGGATTCGAACAGGCAACCTTTCGATTACAGGTCAGTTTTCTTACCCACTAGGCCACCACCGCACCATCACAATACATTGTTGTACTTTTTGCGTACACAAAAAACAAAAACCAGATCTGCAGCAGCACGTGAGTCAAAGCACAGCAGGGGGTGTGGCCACTCCCCAGTATATTTTTGGTCCTAATCAACCTGCTTCTAACCCGAAGAACCAGTGGGTGATTAGGACCTGGTAGATCCATTTGTCACCTGATGGGCCAGGTGCACCATGGCATCAAATCAAGTTTGTAGGGGGGTTTATTTAAAAAAAGACATAATTTTATACAGTTAGTCTGAATATATATGACATATATCCAAAATCATGTATTTTGCGTTGAAATTGCTGCTTTAAAAAATTAATTGAATGTACCCTTATTCACTTTACTTCAACATTAACTTTCATTGCTTTTTGGTCTTCAAAAGCAAAGAGATGGCGGACATTTTTTTCACAAATCTGATGTTGCCACAACTGAAATTAAATGTATGTTGTGGTCAGAACAAATATATTTTCACAATGGTGCTTGTTTGATTTAAATCTAGAGAAAATATAAAGGAGAGGATGTGGTAGAGAAGGTAGAACGTGAGAATTAAGGTTAGAAAGAATATGTAATGAACAAGAAAATCGAGGCATGGGTAATAATCTCACGGAGGTTTGACAGGGATGTGCCCTCGCCAGGCTCAGGTGTCATGGGGTGAATAAGGGCCAATTCAAAAGAGAAAAATTAATAACAGTTTGCCGAGTGGGAAAAAAACCTGATCATTATTTGGATACAGCTGTGACAAGACTGGAAGAATTAGTCCATTTAAAAGTGGTAATTGCTTTGCTAATTCCTCTGCTAATTTCTCCTTCAGTTAATGTGGGGATGATAGCATAATAGCCTGAGATTTAACCCTTTTCAACCTTCCTGTAACTCCTTTCACATGCACTTGCCTCCTTGTGTTTCTTCTTCTAAATTTGATGTATTTTATTTAATTTATTTTTACCATTTATCTGGCTTAAAATATTACTTTTGATCCTCTGATTGGAATTTATCTCAGTTTATTTTTCTGCAGTTTTCATAAACTTTTCATATTTTTCAAATGGAATGAAAAATAAAAGAAAATTCACATTTCGCTGTGTGGATGTCAGTATTTCTAGAAGCTTCTGTTACCCTTTATTGAGGGATGCAATCCTATGGCTGAAAAAGAAAAAAAAAGGAATTCAATTAAATGCATTTCAGACATTTTAAAATTTTAGCCATAATTGTCACTGTAAGCAGAAGATAGCTGAAAATCCCATTTTAGTCAGACTTGTCTCTAAGCTAGAATTTTGGATTTGAATTGTTAACAAATTTCCTCCCAGAGTTCGGTGAAGTAAAATGAGGGCATAGGACTGAAAAATGTATCGATTTTTATTTTTTTAATTAATTTTTTCATCCTGGTGCCTTAGGGATGTTCTTCTGGCAAAGAAGACTTTGCTGTACCCCACCTTCACCTTTTATCCATTTCTTTTTATTTTATATTATTTCTTTATTTTTACAATTTTTTGAAAGGCAGTCGCTTTCAGCAGAGCTCCATGGCCTTGAACACAACACACCTATACACCAGCACATTGATTCAGTCAGCCATCAGCACTCGGGCAATATTGCTATCATTGACAGATTTCTTTTCTTGGCTTCTATGAACTTATTTGTGGCAGTCAGGCCTGGTCTGATGTTTTGACACACCACTGATCAACGTTGTGAAAAGAGAGGTGATTCAAGAGTTTTTCCTCATTTTCAGGAGACCTAGAGTTGTCACCTCCACCTGCGACATAACCGAGGCTGATCCATTTGGTTTCGAGCTTTGGCGGCTGGCCTGAGGAGCTTGGCTTGGTGGGGCCCCATCATTTGCTCATCAATCAGCCATTACTCATTTTAGATTTGTATTGGGGAAGGACAATATTCCAGCAGTAGTCATATTAAGCTCATTAGAGGCCCAGAGCCTCTCATTTAATGGTGCATTTATCTCCATTAGCTCCTGCTGAACGTGTAGGCTGCACTTTAGAACTGTGTAACAGATGAGTAGCTTGTCCATCATGATCTGCTTTCTCTGGTGTCATGTTTTATTTAAAGCATCTTTTTGCACTTTACTGAAAGCTTAAAGTGCACATGCAAGATGCTAATTCACTTGTTAATTAAAGGCATTTCACTGTTTTCAATTATAAAGGATTTTTAAAAACCATTATTTAAAGCCCTGCTAGCCTTTTTTGTGTAAATGTGGCATGTAAGGCTGTCAAATTGCATTTGTCCGCTGTCCAGTTTTAAAGATTAGTCTTCAGAACTGTCAGCATAATGATTACTGACACCAGGCCTCAGTGAGTTCAGGCAGTCCATTTAAAACCCATCTGTCATGGTTTATTTCACAGTTATCATCTGGTCTGTTGCCGGCCCGGCAGTCATGCTGTGACCTATGACCTGGGCACATTCTATCTAAATCACATTACATGCCACGTATTCATCCCATTGCTTTTGAACTGGCTGAGTAAGACATCTGTCCTGCTGTATCTTTTCTGCAAACAGGACCCTTGTTGTTTCCTGGCATTTCCTGGTATATATTTAATTTCAGATAAATTTAACGCTATAGGTGGCTTCCATCCAGTCACAACTGACCAACTGCTGTCATCGAGACACTGATCTGAATGAATGAGCTAGTCACACGTTTCTTAGACAAAAAATGTGATGACTTGCCTGTATAAAAAATGTGTTACCATCTGTGTGACATACTGAAAGTCAGGAACATCTGAACCACAAATAGCAGATTTCATTTCAACAACATTAAGCAACCAAGACGGGCAAATGAAATGCTGAACATTTGAGGAATAATTTGACATAGACTATCAGTCATCATGGGCAGTGGTGGCCTATCGGTTAAGAAAGCGGCCCCTGTCATGATCTGGTCCGGCAGGGGTTATTCCGGGTCCGGAGTTCGGGCCGGAGTTTCATGTTAGTCCGGTGTAATGTTTCCTGATTGTGTTCACCTGTTGAATAATTATATAATTGAATGAAGCTGTTTCATTGTGTGCACCATGTGCTGTGCTGCAGTGTATCACAATCACTTCACTTTCATAAGTTTGAAGGTTAGATTTTTTTATTTTAGTGAGGCAAGAGTAATGACTGAGAAGGGGTTGGCCTTGGATTTTCTAGAAAAAGTTAGTGATTCTTATATTATTTAAGAACATCCTTTCTGAATGTAACCATAAAAACTGAGTGGAGACGTGGTCTGACTGTGCTGGGACTGTTCTGGGACAAGTTTCTGTGTCGAATCCATTCCAATCCAACATGGTTTCAATCGTTTGGGTAAAGCAGAGTGAGAAACTACGTTTGGTTGCCACTCCTGCATGGCAGACACACCTACTCCTGACTC
This sequence comes from Denticeps clupeoides, assembly GCF_900700375.1. Taxonomy (NCBI): domain Eukaryota; kingdom Metazoa; phylum Chordata; class Actinopteri; order Clupeiformes; family Denticipitidae; genus Denticeps; species Denticeps clupeoides. The sequence continues at coordinate 12,578,789 of NC_041715.1, forward strand.
ATTAACATGTTACTTAATTAAAATGGACTGACAGTCCTAGTTATACAGCAATTTTTAGAAGTCCTACAAATGTATACATGTTAGCTGTATCAAAACAGTTATAGCAGTTGAACAAAAGCACATACTCACTATCATAGTCAACTTTCCTGAATGCTGTTCAGAGCCAGAGCCAGAAGACAACAAATAAAAATCCAAAAATACATTTGCAATCTGTCCGACATGTATCTTGTCGAGCAGCTAATGTAAATCTGAAAGAGCATCCGCTGTTATTTTCACCCAGAAGCTATGGAGACAGCGAAAAAATGGAGGCGCTGAAGGAGGAGGAAAGGGCAGGGACAGGGAGGAAAAAATGTATATATATATAAAAATATATATATATATAGAGTCCTCAAACTCAAATTTTAGTCACATTGTGTTCCCATCTCCAATCAAGGTCACTGAGGTCCCATTGAAAGCACTCATTCGTATTTCCATTAATGGCATGTTTGTGTGTGTGTGCGTGTGTGTGTGTGTGTGTGTGTGTTCTAAGAGATCAAGTGGCCAGCATAGACATGCTCCTCCATCTGAGCGTTTTACAAGCTGGGGCTTTAATGCAATAGATTTGGTGGAGGGGGGGTATTTTTGTACACTGTCTGGAGAATCCAGTGACCTTTTTTATGCCAGTCCCCATTTTTCTATTATTTGCTCTTTATTCCTTTGGCATCCCCTTAATGTGCACTCAAGTGTTTCATTAAAGAACACAAGTATAAAGAATAACAATCCCACTGTTTACCAGTGCAAGCAGAAAAAAATGTCTTCAAATGAAAGTTTGTGAGCAGATGCAGCAGGTAGTTCAGATACTCTGGTCCAGATATGATGTGATATGATATGATTTCAGTCACACGGCATAGCACCAACAGATGAATCCTGCTTTCTTCTTCAGGCCATTCTATTACCTGTAAAGGCAAGAAGGCAGAAGATCTTGCTCTCTCTCTCTCTCTCTCTCTCTCTCTCTCTCTCTCTCTCTCTCTCACACACACACACACACACAGTGAATGACATATTTGTGAAGTTGAAGGGTAATAAACATGAAAAAAAGGGTTTACAAATGTGCAATTACCCATTTGTAACAATACCTTATAAACAATACCTTATAAGTTAAAACCTACTCCTGAAATCAACCTCAGTAAGAGAGAAGAAATAAACATTTTTTCCGGCCTAGGACTGCTGTGACAAGCTACAAGAACGTACCCAAAATTATCTAATCGTGAATCACAATTCTTAAACCAGATAAGCAATCTTAAGATGTTTTCTCCGAACATCTTAAGATTCTCCGGTGTGTGTGTGTGCTGTGCTAGCTTTGTGCTGTCTGTGAATGTCTGCTGCCTCCTTGAAACGGAAAAACGCAAGGGTAGCTTCTGTGAAATATTTCACACTCCGAGACACACACTCTGCTATCATGCACAGCACGTTCGTCGGTAAATGTGTTATCGTCTTAAATAAACATTGCCATTATCCTTAGCCATAATGCCTGAATTACCGTACGTTCCCTAATAGCCTTGTCTCACAGTTCAATACGCCTCTGCTTATTGTGAGGATAATGCCGGCAGGGTTGGAGCCCGCCGCCAGGTACAGTCGCGTTCATCACTCTCACACGGAGCCCCGGTTTTAAGAGATGATCAGAGGTCACAGTGGATGTATGGGAGTTTGTGGAGCTCAGGGTATGGTTATGGTCCTTAAATTACAGCAGACTGTGATTATTACCTCATTTTGATGGAAGGATGGTTGGCAGGGGTCTTCGTCTAGTTTTTGTGATTTCCATACAGTATTTCTATAGTGTTTGATGTTAGCATGCTGCACAGGGGGTACACAAAACGCATTTAAAAGTTCCTGTATTGTTGTACCCTACAGTGCGCTTCAAACTGAAATTGCACATTAGACATTTGTTGAAATGTAGAATGCACGCCTACCTTGTAACTGGCGTCCAGTTATTGTACAGGTGTGAAGAGATGGTTTACTCTATTTCTTTTTTATTTCTGACAAAGAATATCCTTCAGTGTCTCTCCTTTTCTCTTGGTCGGTTTTAGGATACTGAAGAGCATTTAGGAGTCCCTCCAGGATTTCATGAAATGGTGATTAATGGAAGCTCAGCTAATCCTTGTGAATTCAGAGCTACCTTACGTTTGTCTATAAATCACCGCAAACTTTCCACAAATCTGTTTTAGCATAGCGTTAAAACTCCATGCGATTTGTGTATGTATGTTATATTTTTAAATGTCATATCATTTATAAAAATCTACATATCAATACATTGATCCAGCACTGTCCTGTGGAAGACATTATACAAATCACACAGTGGCACTATCTGGGTTACATAAATGTGTCACACAATTACTAATGAAAAGAGAACTGTTTGCCTTTTAATTTGTCATACCATATCTCACAATTTAGTACAACCCTTGCAACATGCATTTTTCTCCACAAACATGCATTTAGGCCGCAACAATCCCCACAAAAAATCCCGCAGGGACCTTCCTGAACAACATTTGATTCAAGCATTTCAAATATCTCACAGACTTTTGCACAGCAACAGAAATACAGATATGTGTACGAGTGGCAGCCTAAGGTGTGTTGAGGGTTATGAGCGAGGTGGCGTCAGAGTCTCTGCCCTTTCCATTACAGATGAGGTGGCTGTGGAGCTCAAAGGTCCACTCAAGACCAGGTCTCCAAACTCATTACAAAGTTATATTCTTATGTAATCTCTGTTTAGTGCAGGTCACACAGTCATAGTAGCTTGCTCTGCCCTCACACACACACACACACACACACACATTTTCGTTCTTTTTTATTCTTCCTCACACACACAACACACAATCCTGGCCTCTTTGGGGCTTTGGCTCAGTCTTTAGAGGATTCCAGGCCCAAGGACATGCGGCATTTTTTTTTTTTTCTTTTTTGCAGAATTTCAAGTAAAAAAACGGCAGAGCTTTCAATTAGCATTTAGCTCATGAGCAGCACCTTGAGCCTCTCCACCCCCACCGCGGAAGAGCGGGTTTTCTGTGCGGTGCCAGCAACACAATAGCAAGCGGATGGGGTTTTTAGGTGGCAGTGGGGGTGGATTATGAGGGCGATGTGAGGTGGTGCGGGTGCGGGCTGTCTAGGGGCGGCGAGGGGGGGGGGGGGGGGGGTTAAAACTTACCATCTGCACGCTTTCTGTTCCTCTCCCATGATGCTTTCATTTCTCCTCTCGTTCTTTTGTTCATTTGCCCTGTGGTTCCATGTCTATATAATGTCACTAATTTAATTAGCAGCTCGCATAAATAAGTGGTCCTCGGGGCTGCGAGAGTGAATTAGCGCTCGGCTAACGTAAGCCGGTCTGCGGCTGACAGCTGAGCGTGACGGAGGGGCGTGATGGAGTAGCCGGTCACTCTGGCCGCCGTCACGTTTTGGCGGTGAGGAGGGGAACGTAGCTGGGGCATCTGAGGCGAGATTCGGGGCCAGGTGTGACATTCCCCGTTGCACGAATTAGCGTATCAACCCAACTACATGCATGCCAGGTCGATGACACTCCGGTCGTTATAGTAACTCGAAGGCCGGCGCAGGTTTCTGGGGGGTTTTTTCTGTCAACATCTGTCTTTCAGTACGGGGATTCGTATTCGTATATAAAAGAGAATGTCATATGAAGTCTCGCCCAGAGTGAAATGCAGGGGGACGACGACAAAGGCCTGCTGGGTCATTAAGGCTGCAGGCTGTGACCGTCATCGCATGAAAAACAGCAGCGAGCACCAAGCGGATCCACTGATTCAGAGTGACGGCCATCATTCAATTTCCTACATATTTATAAATCTGTTTCACCAGCACCTTGTGGCCTTCCTTTCAACTCTAAATTAAAGGTATGACGAAGAGCCAAGCCTTTCATCTTCATGGAGTGTGTGTGTGTGTGTGTGTGTGTGTGTGTGTGCGTGCATGAGTGTGGACGGTGGCTGGATTCTAATAAACGCGGAGGCACAGAGGCAGCATCACACGTCTTCTCTCTACACCTGGCGAAAATTATTCATGGCTCTGCTGCCCCCCCCCCCCCTTCGTCCGTAAACAGCAGTTCAAAGGCTTCGCTCCAGAGGGCCGAGTGAAGGTGTCTTTATAAAGAGCAGAGAGCACTTCTGCCCCGGCCGCCGAGCGCGGGCCATTTCCGCTCATGAGATGAGGAGACCTGGGACATGGCTGGGGGGGTCGAGCTTAGTGTGTGTGTGTGTGTCTGTGTGTGTGTGTGTGTGTGCAGAGGAAGTGCGAGAGAGAGATTCTCCAAATTTCTCCAACAAAAGACAATATGTGGAATAGCACAGCGCTTTCTCTCACACTCAAATTGATTGTGACCTCTTTTTTCCCCTTTAATTTACACCTAAATGATTAGAAACACAAAATGATTCATTTTGGACTAACAGTATACAGAATGGATGCATTATTCTGTTTTTCTGTATTGCAATTTCAGATCCTTGACTGTTTTTTTTGTGTTTTTGCTTTTGATGTCATTTTTGATATCATCAAATGTCATATATAAAACTAGCAAATAGCTTTCCTCAAAAGTAAATAGGAGTGAGTGGCACCTGAATAAAATTTAAAACCTCTAATTTTAAAGAAAAGAAATTACATTTCTCTGTATAGTAAAATTCTTTCTTAGCTGTCCACATACAAAGCTAAAAAAAAAGTTTTGTGCAGATATACATAAATATTAACTGTAATTAAAGTGACAAGGAAATTTACACTATGAGGTAGATGTGCACAGAGCTTAATGTGCAAATGAGTTGAATGAGTGTGCAAAATCACAATTGAGGTAGTTCAGCTGTTAAGGAGTCTAATGGCAGCAGGGAAGGAGGAGTTATTTATTCGGGAAGTTCTACATTTCACACTTCGGAACCTTCGTCCCGATGGGCAGGAGTGTGTACAGTCCGTGTTGGGTCTGTGTGGAGTCTTTGAGGATGGACTCTGGTGGTAGATGCCCTGCAGGGAGGGCAGTGGAGTCCTGATGTTCCGCACTTGTTATTACTCTCTGCGGGCATTTGAGGTCCCTAGTGGTGGTGCTGCCGGCCTGTGTGCTCTCCACAGTGCAGATGCAGGAGCCGCTGAGGAACTTGGCTTACGTACCAAACTTCCTAAGGCTCCTCAGGAAGTACAGCCGCTGCTGAGCCTTCTTGGCCAACTGTGTGGTGTTCAGTGACCAGCTGAGGTTCTCCCTGATGTGGACCCCCAGGTACCTAAAGGTGCTCACCCTCTGCACTTCAAGTTCCCGGAAAAACAGTGGCTGGTGAGGCCTCCTCTTCTTCCTCATGTCTACTATCATCTCCTTTGTCTTATCCGTGTTGAGGGTGAGGTGGTTGTCCTCACACCATGACACCAGACCAGCCACTTCTCTCCTGAAAGCCTCTTCATCCCCTCCAGTAAGCGACTGATCACTTTTGTGTCATTTGAGGGGAGTGTTTGTTAATGTCACATCAAGTACATGTTTAGGAAAAAATAAACCGATACGAACAAGACAGCACTGCTTGCTGGTTACCTGAGGAACGAACTACCCATTCAGCTCTTTTTATTGCAGTGTGATTATTTCTAAACGTGAGGAGCCCAGAGTGATGGCTGTCAGCTCTCACACATCCTGCTGCATTCTGGATGGGTTTAAACCTCTCCGGTCGATCTCTCGATACACTTAAGCCTTTTCTCAACTGGCAGTTTTACCCAAAATATCAAATTAATTTACACACAATCTGGCAACACTGGGTGTAATGTTCTGTCTCTTTCCTTCCTGCATTCCTCTTCTTTGATTTCTTTGCTCATTATAGCACTTGTTCAGGGCACTGTCTGCAGGCCCCATTGTTTTGTCCCCCTACCAGAACCATGAGGACCACAGCGTCATTGTCAAGTAAAAAATCCCAGGTGTTTATGTTGTTTCATAACAGATGTCATGGCTACAAACTGTAGTGTTCCACACTAAAGGCTGCTGCCTTTCCACCAAGCTCTAGTGGGACTTTGAACGCATTGCTATCTTATGGGGCTCTTCTCTTTAGGTAGCTTTTAGTTTGGAGGAATCATGTATTAAACGTTAACACAATTTTTGGGTGACATTTGTAAAAATACAACCATCTCAGGGCAGGTAAACCTGTGAAAAAAGAGGCAATTCATCTCATGCTCAACCCTGGCTGTGTCCATTCACCTCAGGACTGATGCATGTTAAGCTCCATAGTGCTTAAATCACATGTTTTATCCTCTGCGAAATATCACTTGGAACATGTGACAACTCAGTTCGTTCATTTTTCACTTCTACACTTTCTGTTGCATAAATATTCATAATAATACCTGCTAACATTTTTATGCATAGCAGTTCAGCCTACACTACAAACTAATTAAAAATGTATCAAAAATGTACTGCTTTTTGAAGTTAAATTTCAGGAAAACATCAGAAAAACATAAAAAATAATTGCATTTATAACAGCAAGTTCACTGAATCCTTTTCTCAGTAATCCTGGTACATCTTTTTAACCACCCACCATATATAATGTTGCTAATGTAACAGTTACAGTAATAAAATTATTTGTAAAAGTGTATCCCTCATTTGTTTTTAAGATAATCAAAGGTGGGACTAAACGTCTGGTTTGTAGAGTAGCCCATGAAATGTGTTGTGCACTCCTGGGGCAGTGGTGGCCTAGTGGTTAAGGAAGCGGGCTGGTAACCGAAGGGTCCCGAACTGTCAATGTGTCACTGAGGTGCCACTGAGCAAGGCACCGTCCCCACACCGCTCCCCGGGCGCCTGTCATGGCTGCCCACTGCTCGCTCAGGGTGATGGGTTAAAAGTTGAGGATGTTTGTGTGCACCGTGTGCTGTACTTTATCACAATGACACAGCAGTCACTTTCACTTTCAGATGACAAAGCAGGCAGCGTTTAATCTTTCAAACAGAGCGTCGTATAAGTGCGAGAATCAGTTAGGTTTTTGTCAAGGTTGCTGTGTGTGTGTTTTCATGCTCCTATTGATGAAAATCGGCCCCTCAATGGTGTAGAATAGTTGAACAATCCCTCTAATTTGTTCCACAAGTGAGACCCCATGTTAGTGGCATCTGACATGACGGGGCAGGCCACGCCTTTCACCCCCGTTAGCCATTGTGCCTTGGGCACAAAGACAAGATAACAGACCCCCCCCCCCCTCTCCAGTCCCCTCACGCCTCTGGATCCTCCACAGGTCACTTGTGGAGTGAAAACAATCTTGCCGGGGTTAACGAGCCATCAGGCATCAGGCGCGCTGATCAGCGGGGCAGCAAACAAGCTCGGCGGCGTGGCCAGATCACATGACCACGGCAGCTCGCACGATTCCGCCGGACTGGCCTTTCCCTTAATCGTCTGAATATTTCATCCCGCCGCAGATTATGGGCATTAATTAATCATCCCATCGCGCACGCGGCTCAGCCGCGGCCAGGCGGTGGGTCTGGGCCTGACTGGGTTCCCCCGAAAACAAGACAAATAAGGTGAAAAAACGGATCACAATTCCCGTTTGTTCTCCGCATGGTACTTATATGAATAATTTATTATTTTTGTTTGTTCTTTATGTGATTAAATGATATGTCTAATTGTAGAGAATACTTCTGCATGGACTCATTAAATATTAACCCTGTATTAGCACGGTGCCGGTTAGGGGTCAGCAGGCTGACGTTAGTATTAAGTGTCACCTTTTGGCCGTTAGACTGATCAGGTATCAGCCGCATTTTCCCCAAACCTTTACAAACACTGAGCCCGAGCTGCCCGCCCTGCTCCACCGGTGAAAGTAAGCGGCAGGCACTGTGGCGGCGAGGGGGTGGAATTGTGTAATCGTCTCGGATTAAATGGATCTGGAGCTAAGGAGGTGGACGTCGGCTTCTTTTCAGCAACACAAATACCCACAATGCTGCCGACGGAAAGAGTGTGTGCATGCACGAAGAGCGAATTGAGAAGGTTGGAGCTGTTAAAAATCCCGATGTGTGAGCGGGATGACCCCCCATCTCGGATCTACTAGCTGTTTGTCCTATTGAAGGCTGCTGTCATCTGCAGCCATTTAAGTGCAAAGTTAAGAGCTTTAGGCCGCCACCAGATATCCACACAAGCACATCCACAGTCCACGAAACCTCTTTCCTTCTGTGTGGGATGAGCTCCGTGTTCTTCGCTTTTCCAGTTGCGCCTCCGTTGTATTTTTCTGAAGATGCACTGGTTCACTCATGACGGATGTCATCGAAGTCTCTTTTGAACCGTGAATGAACGGATGAATGTGTCTCTGATCAGATGGGTGATAAGGAATGTTGCTCTGACTTCTCGAAGTTTCTCACACTGATGATGGGCCTGGTGTTGAGTGTCTCATTCCCAGGGATCTCTGAACTACTTTACTGTCTGTGGGAACAAAAACGTGGGAAATGGCCCTGAAATCAATCAGATAATGAGGCAACAACCTGGAATTTAAACGCCCATTTCTCCTCTCCTCTCTTCTCTTGTTTTCTTTCCTCTTCTCTTCAATTCTGTTTTTATTTCTTATCTTTCTCTTATATTTAGATTCCCAGTGCTTGCGGCCCAGCACTTTTTTCCAGTTTGTTAATGTCTGTTCTCACCTGAGGTCCTGCCGCCACGTCGCTGCTGAGTTTGTGAGTGAAGGCTTCTCTCGGGAGACAATCGGTGGGGGTATTAAAAATGAATAGGCGCTGAGGGGAAGGGGGCGTATATATTCCCTTTAATTTTTTTGGTGTATTATTAAGCAGGTGGCTGAATATGATAGTGCAGGCTGTCAGGTCTTTAATTAGGGCTATTTTCCATCAGCTCACCTTACAGACACGCTGCTGGGCAAGGGTTCAAACAGCCAGTGCCCTGCTCCCACTCATATCATATCCTGAGCTGAGACACAGGCCAGTGACAGGGCGGTGTTCAACAAGGGCCTTAACTAAAGCAATATTTATTATTATTATTATTATTATTATTATTATATTATAGTCGTAGTAGTTCATGAGTGTTAAGCTTAATCTACAAATCAGTTTGGAAAAATGTAATGTTATGTCATTTTGTTAGAAAAAAATGCAACAAATGCTATTATTGTAATCAAATACCATTAAATATTTGTACTTTATATACATTACTATATGCAAAAGCCTTAAAAAGCAGGAAAAAAAATAACCAAGCATAACCAGCTTGATTGGGAGTTAATTGGTTTGAAGAGAGGTATTTCACCTCAACACTGTAGTAGAGCAGAAGAGGAGCTCAGCAATGGCTCCCTGTTCTCCAGTCCCACCAAGAAATGACTGGATTGAAGTCTTTCCTTACAGCCTCGCTGCTGTAAACAACGACGGCTCAGTATTAGAAATTAATTATTCAACTCCGACAAGCTCATTAAGGGCTTCAGCAGGGTGGCTGGCGCTGCTCTACCTGACACTCGGCTGAAAGCGAGTAATCATTTGTTTATCTTGGGAGAGTCAAGTCCGCCAGCTCGGGAGGGTCTAATAGGTCTCTGCATGTTGCCGGCATGTGTGTGTGTGTGTGTGTGTGTGAATTCACTCGGCATCAGCTCCTCCGGCTGTTTTTGTGTTCGTCTTGTTGCCTTTTCTAATGATTATTTTAATTGGGTAAATGAGGCATTAATAATTAGTGACCCACCAGTAATTATGATCTTCAGACTAAATTAGGACGTGTTAATCTGCTGGCCTGAGGAGAAGGGACGGGGGGGAGGTGAGGAAATTCACAGGTGGCCTGTTTTACCATCTAAACCCCGGCGCAGTGGAAGGGGCGCCCAGCGTCCGTGTCGGGTGGGGATCCTGTGGCCGTTGCTTGTTTGTAGTTATTGTGGATGAGCTGAGCTGTGGATTTTTGTCGATGTGGGGAAGATCCTCTCTCTCCTCTCCTCCCTCTCCTCTCCTCTTCTCTCCTCTCCTCATTGTGCTGGTCTATCTGATCCTGTGGCCTTTTGTTGCTCTTTGAAAAGCCCCGTCCAACACTCATTATTTTCTGCTTTATCTTCCTCACTGATGATTAGGGTGGCTGGGTTTGACAGTCGCCTCCACAGAGATCCTATCCATTACGCTGTCACTGCAGACCTGTGTTTGCTCTGTGTGTGTATGAGTGTGTGTGTGTGAGTGAAAGAGAGAGTGTCTATGCATGCACAGTGTGCATCTTCACAGCATTTACACTTGTATATTTGTCCACTATGTGACTGTAGACTGGGATGTGTGGATGAACTGTGCATATGCTTCTAATTGTTAGAGACGGTGAGTGTGCGTGTGCATGTGTGGGTAAGTTATGGGTAATGCTTGTTAGGTTGTATGAAATGTATGTCTATCTTTGTAACAAACTGAAAAAATGCACATTTGATGAAACGAAAGGAGAGAAATCAGGGATTGTTTAAGTCATCGATGTACTTTGTTTGGGACGTTCATGAATGTCAGATTCACCTATTTGATAACCTATATGCATGTTCAGTTTTGCGGTGGGTGTGGCCATGTTTGTGATGTCCATTGATGGTACCACAAGTGGTGTTATGTATCAACTGGAGCTGGTTCAGGTCATCCAGAGGAAGTTGGTAGGTGAGAGCTGTCATTCACCAGTATGGGCTCCTCCCATTTTAATTAGCATAATTGGTTGAAAATAAATGATTTTGAAGATTTAGATCAATGTTTTGATGTAGTGTAGTATATATTATGACTTATCATACATTATAACACTTTCATTTCATGGTTAATACCATGATTCTCCCAACAATGCAGAAACAAATGTGTGTGTGCGTGTGTGTGTGTTTCACACTCTTTAGAAATTCAATTCTGTCAGACTGTATCAGATGAGTGAATGTGAAGTGTGTGTACATTTAGAATTGAAACAATGAGAGGGAAAGTAGGTGTGTGTGTTCGTGTGTGTACGCTCGATGAGGTGTGATGTCAACAGAAGGTGCTGGGTAAGAATCGGTAGTCCATCTCCAACTAATTACCCCGGCCTCCTTGTTAATTAAAATCCCGTTAGTGGCAGCAGCAGGATGGCTAATTAAACTCTCTCTCTTTTCTCTTCTAGTGTAATTGCAGAATGAGGTGCAGAGCGGGGAGCTGAGTGAATTTGAAAGCAGTGCGTGTGTGTGTGTGTGTGTGTGTATGAGAGAGAGAGAGAGACGCGTGTTCGGTGACAGAGATTTCCACCGCCGTGTGGGTGGGTGGGCAACATGTGCTTTTCATGTCGACCTTTCCTTCTTTCCACTCCTCTCTGCCGCTCTCTTTCTCTCTCCCTCCGTTCTCTCTGCCACTGTAGCCCCTCTTGTGTGTGAGTGTGTGTGGAGAGTTCTGCCGGGGCCATTGTGTGTTCTGTGTGAGAGAGAAAAGCCCCATGGGAGTGCAGAGGCCTTGCTGGAACTGCTGATGCAGCCGAACTATTCTAGACCGTCCTCTTGCCAGTCGTTTGTTGGGGACTGACCTATGCGTGCACTTTCTCTCTGCAACACAGTGTGAGCATGTGTACGTGTGTGTGTGTGTGCGCTCAAGAGTTCATGCATGCTTTTTTCACCATGCACAGTGTACGTGTCATGGATTTTAGATACAATCGACTCATCTGAACTCCAGATGAAAATGTGCGTGTGTATCTGCATGTGTGTACGACCTTTGACATTTCCCTATTATACTGACTTAGAAAAGATAAATTAAAACGTCTAGGCCTTGGTTAATAAGGTCTGAGGTCACCAGGTTAGGTGAGGTGAAGGCTTCTTACACAGAGGAAGCAACTGCTATGTATATTTATAGGAACAGAGGCATGTTAGAGCACTGTTGGTTGCATGGTGCTCTGGTCTGATACCAGGCTCACGACCACATTGCCCACATTGTTACGTGTGATGTTATTGTGTATATTTGTGAGCCTTCATGTATTCTGACCTTTAACACAGCTATGCAGTGAACTCCCTGTGAACTTGGTGATGCTTTCGAGCTCACCCAACACTCAAAAGATTGTGTACAGTCATGGCAAAAGGTTTTGAGAATTACATAAATACTGTTTGCTGCTTATTCATTTTTTTGTCAGTTGTTTCTGTGGCGTATTCAATTATAATTTTTTTAAGTTTTAAAATTTTTTTAAGTTTATAAAGATTTTATAAGTTTTAAAGGCTTTTATTGACCATTACATCAAGTTTATGCAAAGAGACAATATTTGCAGTGCTGACCCTTATTTTTCAAAACCTCTGCTGTCAATCAACTTTTGGGCAAAATCCTGACTGATAGCGACCCATTCTCTCATAATCAATGCTTGGAGTTTGTCAGAATTTGTGGGTTTTTGATTGTCCACCCACCTCTTGATGATTGATCACAAGTTCTTGATTGGATTAAGATCCGGGGAGTTTCCTGGCCATGGACCCTAAATTTCAATGTTTTGTTCCCCAAGACACTTAGTTCTATCTTTGGCCTTATGGCATGATGCTGATGGAAAAGGCATTGTTCTGTTCTTGGATGGTTGGGAGAAGTTGCTGTCGGGGGATGTTTCGGTACCATTCTTTATTCATGGCTGTGTTCTGAGGCCAAAAAAGTATTTGCCTCACTGTGCGTGCAGATGTGCTCACATCTGCCTGCTGCCATTCCTGAGCAAGCGCTGGGCTGGTGGCACCCCGATACCGCATCTTTAGTAGACAGTTCTTGGTCACCCTGAAACCTTCCTCACATACCTTGAACCTCTCTCCTTGAATTTTTTTGATGGTCTGAAAAATGGTTGGTTTAGGTGCAATCTCAGTTTCAGCTATATCCTTGCCTGTGAGGCCCTTTTAATGCAATGCAATCATGACTGCACGTGTTTCCTTGCAGGTAACCATGGTTAACCAGTGTACTATTCTAACTCAATCAGCATGACAGAATAATCTCCAGCCTTGTGATTGTGTTCTTGTTATGAGGAGAGTGCCAGCTGAGTTGTGCGTGTGTGTGTGTGTGTGTGTTGAGAGAGAGAGAGAGAGAGAGAGGTTAGAATTTTTTGTTTCTGCATGTGTACTGTTAAAGTTGTTTGTATATTCTCTGATGATGCAGTAAGAGTGCACACACTGTGGTGATGAATAATGTGTGCTATTAGTTAGTGACGTGATTGTCATTGTGAAGCACAGCAAGCACAGCACACTGTGACACAACAAAATGTGTCCTCTGCTTTTAACCATCACCCTTGGTGAGCAGTGGGCAGCCGTGACAGGCGCCCAGGGAGCAGTGTGTGGGGATGATGCTTTAACCAAGGGGACCTCAGTGGCACTTTGGCGGTTCGAGATTTTAACCCGCAACCGTACGACTGTGCATGTGGTGAAGGTGTGTGTGTGTGAGATTTTGCTAGTTTACAAAATGAGATATACAGTAAATGTAAATGTGAACATTGTTGTTACCAGGTTACTGTGCATGAGTGTGTGTTGTTTGTGTTTGTCTGTATGTTTATTCTTTGCATAGGTCTTTGCGTGTTTATCATGTGTATGGTTCTGAGTGTGTGTGTGTGTGTGCTTGTGTGTGTGTGTGTGTGTGAGTGGGTTGGAGAGCTCTTGGCTGATGAACACCCAATTGCTGGTTTTGCCTCCTAAATGATAGGGCTGCCCAGCAGAGTGATGAGTGTGTTTGCCATCCTGAAGAGCACACACTTGTGTGTGCATGTGTTCGTGTGTTTGTATCAGTTTGTTTGTTTTAGTTTACACAAGCAAATAAATACACATTTGCACATTTTGTAATGAATTAATTGCTTTGGCTGATAGGTTAAAGCTTCCAGAAAAAGCTTGTGGTTCCCTTTATCAGGATCTACTTTCATGTTTTTTTTTTTGTCTATGGAGTGTGTGCATTTTCTGTGTTTTAGGAGTGTATTTGGACCTGCCTGGTGATACTCATCCTTGCACCAGCATCTCCAGTGTGAGTGTGTGTGTGTGTGAGCGCATCTTTGAAAAATCAGATTCCATCCATTTGAGGCTCATTCCCTTGAGCTGTTTGCATTTACGCTGATCAGACAATGGGATCTGAAGTCATTGTGGGGCTCAGTGTTTGTCCTCTGGGTAAATTCAATTAAGTCCTTTAACCACTAACACACCCGTCAGCCTGGGGAGCTGTGAGGGCGAACTTTTTTTTTATTTTGATAAAAATGCTCAGTTCTTGCTCTGTGTGGTATTTTCTGCTATTTTAATGTTATGCAACTAAAATACATCTTCAAAGAACATATAACAATGTGACCAACCTATGCTTCTGAAGTAAACAAGGAAGAAGACATGACAGCATATTACAAATTAAAATATGCCATTATACTTTCTCTGCTGATACTTTTATATACTGGATGGGGAACGCCCCAATGGTCAAATATTGTTAATGAATATGTTTATTTCCTGTTTATTTATGTAGATTTCAAGGACATTTTGATAGATTTAATGAAGTTAATTATGATATTTCTGAGTGAATGAGCCTTCTATGTTGTGTTTCATGTTCATATTCCACAAAGTCGATTACAGGTGGAAAGACTTGACACTTGCGATGCTCCATCTGCGGAAGTTACACGGTCAGCTCATCCGTTTCTGCACTCTGTCTGTCTGCCTGTAATTGCACTCTATGAAAAATGGACGTTCACCTAACATGAATGAAAATCAGGCTGTTCTAAGGGGCTCTTTTCTCCTCCGTGGATGCATGGATGGTGGACATTTGTTCCTCTACGTTCTCTTACATGAACAGAACCTGCAACACCACCCCAACCAATTCTCACTGCCCAGATTATGAGAACATAATCTTATCAGTAGTTTAAAGTTAAACAGATTATGGATCCGCTGGAAATGAAAAGGGGTGAAAGAAAAGGAAGGGGATGAGTCCCTCACCCTCCCAAATTTACACTAATCGGTTTATGTGCACATGGATCTGGACGACAAAACAATTCTCATTTCAGAACTGCTTTTAAGAACCCACGCATACGTAATTACATTTGGAACTAATGTGGGGATGTTACTATTTATTTACATCCAGTGACGATTGCAGTTGTTTAGAATTAATTCTGGGGGGCACAGTCTTTAATAGTTGGGTTGTCATTTGCTCTTAAATTGCATTATCATACAAAATAAAGCAGATTTTGATGAACAATATTCACCTGAGTTAATGGAATATGCATTTTTTTCGGACGCAAGTAATTATCTTGCGAGCTTGCAGGAAATGAATTTTTCTGGAAAGGGCTGAAATAAATTTAAACATTAATGGTCTCCTTGATTTGCATTAGAATGGCATCTTATTGGCCTGAATGCGGCCTTATATTGGATGGGCATTTCTGTGCCTCCAAACCCTTGAGTTTTTTTTTTTTTTTTTTTTTTTTAATACCCCGACACAGGGGCGAACTTAAATATGGTGATTAGACGAGGTCTTATCTACAGACCGAGGCCATTTCATCACTGCTGTCTCTGCTGTATGTCGCTGCTTTTAAAAGCAGTCCTTTACCCATCCAGCCTGAGTGAATAAATTGAGCCACCACTGTTTTTTAATAAGGCTGATGTTTCAGTTTTACCCAAAATAAGCAACAGGGGAAGAGAAGCGCTGCGAGTCTGAGAGGTCAAGGCGGCAGGGGGTCTCTGAGGGACCACAAGTTGGCGGAGAAAATGGAGCAATAAACAAGATGAGAGAATGAAAGCAAGAGTGGGAGAGGAGGAGGAGAGCGGGAGGAAAGGGCAGGTGTGAGGGCCGAGCTTTGATCTGGCCAGGCTTCCCTGAGCGCCAACCTCATCTGCCATTCAACCAGACAGACACACACACACACACACACACACACACAGTTACTTAAACAGGTAAACACAGTAAATAAAAACACACACAAACAACAAATGCAGCACACTCCTGTTTACAGCATAGAATTTCTCTCACACACACACACACATACACACATATACACACACACAGTACACATATATAGCCGGCACATTGTACACACACAATCTGCACGTACATACATTGTCAGTGGATACAGTGAGACAAATTCATTTGGTCCACATTACAAGTCACATTTTACAAGTCAGCATTTAGAATACTGCTGATTACTTTCAAGGCTGAAATGTCAGAATTCACCACCTTACTAATGACCCTAAATAGAAATATTGTTTCAGCACAGCTGTTTACACATTTATTTAAAAATATTTTTATAGTATGTACTAAATGCATCAGTTCATTTACTGCAACAGTACAATTCGTATTGTATTCAGGTATCATTATTTTTGGCTGCATTGTACACACAGGGAACACACACACAGCAGACAGGCAACCAAGGCGCTGTTCGCCCGGGGCTAAAGTTTAACGGCCTGATATTGGATGGGCATTTCTGTTTTTTTTTTTTTTTTACCCCGACACGGGGCGAACTTAAATATGCTGATTAGGTCTGTAGATCTCTCTAGAGACAGGGACGGGAGGGGCAGAGGCAGAACGGGGGTCAGCCTTTTGGTTTGACTTTTCATCAGAGAGGCTGCTGGGTTAGTTGCAGCGTGTCAGATGTAATTAGCGTCGTGTTGTGAGGGGGCAAATGAGATTACAGGCTTCATGCTCACTCACCAGAAACATGCTTCTCTCAGACAAGTGACCGACTCGAGGGTGGGGCAATGGTGGGAGGAATCAAACCCTATAGCAACATCCTAAGAATGCAGGAATTGGTTATGCAGAGAAGCCTCGTTAATGAATTAACTTGTTTAATTTGTAATAGACTTTACCTTGGTTTTCAAATCCAATTGAACAATTATCTAATTGGGGGGTGGGTTATATGGTTCATGTCATATTTAATTTGGAGAATATATTATGTTGCCACTTGTGCGAGCCTGGCCACACCCTATTGGGTGGTGCAAGTACAGACGATTTTTTTTTTTTTGTTGTTATCTGGAGATCACAACTTTTCTCAACATAACTAATCATTTTTTATTTAGAGAATCTAGAGCCCTGCTCGTCTTTTTTTCTGTCTTATCTACCTTCGTGTAAACTATCATTCTTGCTCTGTGTATATTGAATACTGAGGAGCTAAACACAGGGGCAGTGGTGGCCTAGCGGGTCAGGAAACGGACCCTTATATAAAGGCTGTCGAATCGCAAAGGTGCCACTGAGCAAAGCACCGTCCCCACAGACTGCTCCCCGGGCACCTGTCATGGCCACCCACTGCTCACCAAGGGTGAGGGTTAAAAGCAGAGGATATATTTCCTTGTGTCACCGTGTGCTGTGCTGCCGTGAATCACAATGACAATCACTTCACTTTCACTTCACACACAAAATAGTGATTCTGCATATCTGTATGTTACTGAACCTGGTTAGTGCTGTTGCTTATTGTTTTCAAATCAATTTCTGAAGCTTTTATTGCTTCACCTGTAGGGCCACAGCTTGGTACACACTGTTGTAAAGAGTATGCCGTGAATATGCAACATAATTCAGGACCAACTTTGTGCCCAAACCAACTTTCTTTGAACAGGCCTTTATCCGCACGCTCAACAGTGGTATGGTAATGTGGGGTACTTTAAATTAACATATTGTTGTGCGTTGTACAGACACGTTTCAAATATTTTTCAACACATCTTGATTCGTTCAGCTTAATGCGGCCTGTCCTATGAGCTATGAGAGTGTTGAGCTTGGGATGAGCCTCCAGCCGCTGCTCGTTTCAACTCTGATCTCATGGTCTGAGCCCGTGTCCATCCTCTCACGGCTTAGCACCTAATTTAATTAACCCAATGTTGCGTGTGTGTGTTTCTGTATAGAACTATAGTGATTGCTTTCCACCTTTAGCTCCATTAGTGATATGATGTTAGAAACATAATTATACTCCCATTTTTTAAAGGCTATGGGGAGAGGTCAATGTATTATATCATAAGCCTTATTAGTTTCATTTTGAAAATCCACACACATGAAAGAGAAACTTTTGCTGGCTGTGTAATGAGATTAAGGTTATTAGTGAGGGGTGTGACACGACCCTTGAAAAAAGATTAGAGAAGGATTGAGGAGCTGAGCACACACACTCACAAAATTCTGATAATGCTTGTCCGCATAATACTGATCCTGTTTAGTGATGTTGCTTACAATGTTTTCAATGCAAACTAATTTCTGAATCTTTTACTGCTTCACCTGTGGGGCTGAACCGTCACGTTATGTACACGCTGTTGCACAGAGTGTGCTGTGAATGTGCAGCCTTTGACAAACATAATTCAGGACCAGCAGTGTGTGGGGACGGTGCTTTGCTCAGTGGCACCTTGGCGGATCAGGATTCGAACTGACAACCTTCTGATTACGGGGCCGCTTCCTTAACCGCTAGGCCACCACTGCCCCGGAAAGAATCTGTCGTCCCTGGGTTAGCTAGAGATGCCTTCACACAAGACTCTGAATAAAAAAGGGTTAAATTTTAAGGTAGGACATCATCTTCACATGAACAAGCAACTTATTTATTAGAATGACTGTACATTTCAATTATTTCATGTGCTTTTTTTTATTTTCTGGAACATTGCATGTGTCAAGTGCCTGAGTGGCTCTGATTCTGATGTATTCATAATGTTGCTTTCCACTTATGCTTTGATTTGTCATGTACATGTAGGTGTGCAAAGACCAATCATTGTGGAATGGTTAACTCATCAAACAGCCAACAGTCTGCAAGCGATTGATTATATTAAAGGTTGCTTTTATATCGGTCTAAGTGGTCCACTAATACTGTATTTGAAGTCTCTTTCTGGAATTCAGCCGTGGTGCAGAATTACAGCCACTTTTAACCAGTCCCACAACGAGATATGCCCAGGTCACGCTGTTTCGGTGTCTATAGCTTTAAATGATAATGAGGAGAAGAGAGAAAGGATGAGGAGGAAAGCAGCCTATAGAAGTTGACGTCATCAACACCATTCACACCATTCCAAAATAAAAAAAAATCCAGATCCGGCCATCTGAGCTGCCGCTCTCTGAACGGTGAAGCATAATGACCAAAGCAGTCTTTACACCTATCGGCCTTTCTAGCCACAGCAGGACCACATTTTTATGTTTTATTTATGCCTAAATAAAAATCATATATACCATTCAAAAGTTTAGGGTCATTTAGTTTTTGATAGTAAACAATTATTTGGTGCCTGAAAAAAAGGATTTGTCAAATGGATGAAAACTCCATTTCAGATGTTGAAAATGAAGGGATATCTGCATACATGTAAAGAGGAACTTTATCAGCAACATTTAGTCTTGCGTTCCAGTGGAATGTTGGGTTTGTTAACCCAAGTCTGTATTTTAAAATATTTAATTATTAGAAATCTCTTTGCACTGATTAAAGAATCAATAAAATGGACTAAATTCACACTAGTACATCCTCTACTTCATTGTCGGATGTGGATTTGACTATAGTACAATTTAAAACTTTATCCATAATTACTTATTATTATTCTTTACATTTTTTTCACTTCATATTCACTTTCACTTTTTTTATTACCACTTAAATTTACCTTATTTAATAACCTCAATAGCCCCTGTGAAGCTGATATCAACCACTTACAGATGTGGAAGTCTTGCTGACAAAAAAAAATTATGATAATCAGTAATTTTATATATAGTATTTTGTAGTATATTGACATGGTATAATTTCTTACATTAGGCTCTTCAATTATAGCAGATATTGAGGTATGAGCAAATAAAATACAAAAAAAATTATATTAGTTTGAATTGTGATGAAACCCATATGTGTACTATATATTATTTTCCTATGAAGTGACATATATAGTACTTTACATTGTACAGCACAGTAAAAAGAAAATATCACCAATGATTCGGCTGTGTGATTTTGAGGACAGTGTAATGATGTCTAATTTGCTGGGACATGTTCGGAGGTTCAGTAGGAACGGTGTGATCTGAGTAAGTCCAGTTCGGTCTTCTTGTTGGAGTGCTTTCCCTTGTCTTCTCCTCAAAGCTCCGAGGAACGTAGCCAGACACTGAGAAGCTGCAGTAGGAAGCGTCCACTCCCATTAAGAGGCGCCGCTGAGAGCATCAGTGCTAACAAGGCCTAAGTGGCAAAGTGGTTAATAAGGAAGCTGTCGTCCTCTCTCTCTCTCTCTCTCTCACTCCCTCGCTCTCTCACTCTTTCCTGTCTGTCTCCGTTTTTCCTTTCGTCCCTCCAATCTCCTTCTGTTTCGGTCCAGTACATAGCAACCATTCGACGTCCACAACAGAGTAGAAAAAGCGGCTCACACCTGACCCACAGCAAGTCTCTCTCTCCCTCTCACCTACCCACTCTTTTCATTTCTTCCCCTCCTCCCTTCTCTTTTTTCCCGCTCTCCAGTGTTTTGGGGTCATGTCTGATACCCATTAGTGTTAGAGCCTATTACCTGGGTAATGAGCTACATACAGTCTAATTAGAGAAACGCTGACATTATTCCGTCTGCGAGGCCAGCACTCCCATTAACAGACCTTCTCTAAGTGATCTGCCTGAAAACCGTTAAAACCATTACATTCATCATATATCAATTAAAAGAAAAGGTGTAACAGCTAATTGAGAAAGGGAACAATGCTTAAAATCTTCCTATAATTGCCAAAATTTGGTGAAAAAAGAGAACACAGCACATCACAGCTTCGTTCTCACAGGATATGTACACAAGATGTGATTGGAGTAATGTGTTGCTTTTTTCCTTAATGGGTAGAATGTCGTCAACTTAAAAAAAAAGGTTTCTCCTCTCCTGTTTCTCCTCTCCCTGCAATTCCTAATATATATGTTATGTTGGAAATCTATAGTTAAATGTATATATATATAAAGATAGAGTTGCATTTTTGGCACCTTTTTATTTGAATAATTTATTGTGAAGTAAATTCGTTACCAAACCTCATTTTGAGTATAAGGGCTGTAATTTAACGATGCTGAGGCTGGTGTTGAATCCAGTCTGCCCGTGTGGTTTGTTCCTCTTCTCCCCTCTATTAGCAAGCTTTAACATCAAAGAACATGAAAGGTACACTTGATCATGTGCTGTTCACTAATTCTTATTAAAACTGTAACTACTCATCACCAAACCAAGAAACATTTTCATCAGAACTACTTTGCCAGAAGAACTTCTTAAATGTAGATAATTCCTAATACACTGCAATGGACCCACTGTAGAACATTTGTTTCAAGAAAATCAACTATTAACAACCAAAATTAGAACATATTTTCGTGTCATTTGCTTGGTTATATGAAGTTATTATGTGAATAAAATGTTCCGGAATAATACAGAGGAGCTGTCTGTGGTGCTGATGTCATGCAGAGTTAAAAATTATAAATAAGAATTAGAATAAGAAAAAAACATGGGTTAACATCCCAAGCATACCACAAATGCATTATTGACAATTACTGCCTTGCATGAATAGAATTTTTTTTAGTTAAATGCTCTGTGTTTTTTGTTGATTTCACGTTTCAGAGCCAGCTATTGGTTATTAAAGGTCCATTCATTATAAATGATGTAATTATTAATGAGTAAGGGGTTGTTTGTTGTTGAACCTCGGGCTATTGAAGGGATTCTGGGAGGTCTGAGTGTTGCACCTCTATATGGAGTGTCAGATAACCGGGATAAGATCGGGAAATAAGAGTAGGGATTTGATACTCATCACACACGCCATCCTGACCAAGGCTCTATGGCAGACGGAATTCTGACTGCTCTCTAACAACACACGCCTAAAATGCTTCCCCTGAAATATTCATGGCACTACATGTATAAAATAGGCCGGACCATGTTTAAAGAAGCCAAAAGATATTATGGTTATCATTTTTAAAAACTATTTCCTGAGAAAAGGTTTGCCAAAATGACATATACACATACAGGTGCCAGCAGCCTGACCCACACATCCCATCTGCGCTCCCTTCCCTGACACATGTTATCTGTTCCATGCCACCAGGCTTCCTAATGGGATTGGGGGGGGGGGACAAGTGTGTGTTTGATTTATGACTGCTACTACTGCACGCCGCGGTGTGTGTCTTTTGTAGCATTGGTTAAGTCTCTTGTAGAGCCCGGCCTTGTGTAAATTTATGTTCGTGTTTGAAACCAGGCCCGTGGGGAGAAGAATAGAGACGCCTCTCTGCTTTTAAGTATTTGTCTTCCTCTTATGCTGGGGCTTTTAGGCTTGACCCTGCATTTCCCCTCTCCCCGCTAGCTCTTCATATCGTTTCCTCTTTCTATCCATTTTCACTCTAAACTACAAAGCCGCAGCCAGACACAGACCCAGGCCGCGTCCTTCCAAGGCGGAGCTGTGACCAGCATTTCATCCTGGTACAAAGTGGCGCTGAAATGCATTCCACCTTGTTCATAGCCGGTTGTTCGCTTATGCAAATCGCCGTGAGATCATTGGGCTTTATTCTCATCTCCCTCTGACCGGCAGGCCGCTGATTGTTTGCCGAGTCCTTGTGTGGTGTCTGGGACACTCACTTGCTCGGCTCTGTAGCTCTGTAACATACACCGATCAGCCGAAACAATTTGACCGTGTGCAGGTGAAGTGAACAGCTTTGGTTATCTCATAACAGCGGCGTGGGATATTTTTCTTTGAAGTTAGGGTTAGAACAGATGCGCAATCCTACTGAATTTGACCAAACTGTAATGTGTTAGATGGCTGGGTCAGAACATTCTGGGAGGTCTGTAGTGGTCAGGACCCAACAAAAGGGGTCAAGACTCACTGATGCCCATGCAGACCGCAGGCTGGATGGTCTCTCTTGTCTGATCCAGTTGAAAAGCTGCCTTAGCTCAAATTGCTGGGTTTGGCTGAAAAGTGTAAGAACGCACAGTGCATCACAAATGTTTTGTGTTTGGGCCTGTGTGGCCACAGACAGGAGAAGGAGCCCATGCTGACCTGTGTCCACCACTAAAAGCTCCCACAGTTGCGCACGTGAGTTTACATAAAGTGAAAGTAGTTTTTTTGTCATTGTGATACACACCCTTATAGTATTATTCAAATTTTCATTACATTAGCCTTTTTGGGCCAGGGTATAAATTGCACTCAGATGACACACTGAAGCCACAGCTTAGCATGGCAATCGTTCTCCATCTTGAGTTATTACACCTGCTGTCTCGTTGGACAGTTTTTCAGTTAAATATGCCTTTTATCCCACAAATATAATAGCTCAGTGTTATTGTTGTGCACAAATAAAAAGTGGACTGAATTATTCTGTTAACTCTATATGGCTCTTACACCACTCACAGTGTAAACCCAGATAAGTTGATTGCCTCAAAAGATTTTGACAGAAGAAAAAAAGTATTTGTTCAAGCATTTTCATCTTAAATGTACAATGGTCAATGGTACATGGTAGATGCACTTTAATGTTTTAAGTAATCAGCATTAGAAATTTAATTTGGAGGCTACTTAAAAGTACCGTAGTCAGAACTTTACCATTAAGGAAAAAAGGAAAAAAGTCTAATTCACTTCAAATCCTATTTTACAAATATGTTACAAATATTAATATATTCAAATTTAACAAATTGAGATAAAAATCCTATTATCCAAAAAATCCAATTAAATTCTTCCTGAGACCACAGTACTTTGTGGTACTTTTACATTTATCACTACATACCAACAAATATGTGTTAACCAGCTGAAATTCCAAAATAACCTTGAGTTATAACAACAGGTTGTTGCCAACAGGTCCTGTAGAAATTACAATACCTTTCTATGATGCAGGAAATACAACATTGGATTGAAATCATTACACAATACAAACAGAGCACATTGCTCTGTGAACAATTTTCATGACACAGTTCCTCTGGTTAAACAGGGACATGCACCCAAGCTCCTCTTCTGCAAGTTCAATGCAAAAAAGGACATTACATGCAATAAAACAAAAGCGTAACACAGTACCCGATAAAATGACACATAAAAAGTTCCTCTGGTTAAACTGGAACATGCACCCGAGCCCTATGGGATTTTACAGCTAATAAAGCAATTAGCAACTCATCTTGAAATCATGTGCAATAATCTCCATCACCAAATAGCGCTCACCTCTCCTGCAAGTTCAGTGCAAAAAGGGAGGAGGCGAGGAAGGGAGGTTCCTCTTAGGAGGAAGAGGATGTGCTGCTGTAAATGCACATGTGGCACAAAAGCAAGGTAATAAACGTTCCTCCTTTTTACAAACAAAACATCTGAACAATCACAAAGTATTCACATATTTTGTGGAATTACACAAGCTGTATAATAAAACCTGTCCAGACACAGAAATACCACAAGTAAAAATATGTCTTGCACTGCAAGCTCAGATTAACCCATATTACCTGCTGAATGAAGGTAAAAGTGTTTTTCAAGCGCTTTGCATGTGCATTATGTAGGCAAGGCTAAACAGGAGGCACGTTGCTTGAGGTAGGTTGGTGACCGCTTCCATTGCAAGGCTGCACTCTAGAATGATCCATACTCTTGTGTGGTTGAGTTGTGGTAATGCTGGGCTTGCAGCTCTGTTGTCCTTATAGCAGAGGATTCCAACTGGAATGTCCATAAAGTGTCCCTCGGTGATGCAAGAAACAGGACTGTTGGGGTCATTTTGTGTATGATCATGTTTAGGAGTCTTCCATTTTGTGATAGTAGGTGGTGTATTGGACAATGTACTACGTGAATAGTATAAATATTTGAAGTGAAGTGATTGTCACATGTGATACACAGCAGCACAGCACACGGTGCACTCAGTGAAATTTGTCCTCTGCATTTATCCCATCACCCTGAGTGAGCAGTGGGCGGCCATGACAGGCGCCCGGGGAGCAGTGTGTGGGGACGGTGCTTTGCTCAGTGGCACCTCAATGGCACCTTGGCGATTCAAACCGGCAACCTTCTGATTACGGGGCCGCTTCCTTAACCGCTAGGCCACCACTGGCCCCGATTACGGGTTTACTCACCAAAGTGCTCTTAAAGAACATAGATGCATCATCTCAGGAATGACTGGAAGTCCTCTCAGAACAAGACATCTACAGTATGTACAGTCATGGCCAAAGGTTTTGAGAATGACACAAATATGGTTTTCACAAAATTTGCTGCTTCAGAGTTTTTAGATATTTTTGTCAGTTGTTTCTGTGGTGTATGACATGATGACATGTCAATCAACTTCTGGGCCAAAACCTGACTGATGGAGACCCATTCCTTCATAATCAGTGCTTGGAGTTTGTCTGAATTTTGTGAGTTTATAAATTTGCGAATCCTCATGAGGATTGACCAAGTTCTCAGTTGGATTAAGATCCGGGGAGTTTCCTGGACATGGACCCAAAATTTCAATGTTTTCTTCCCCAAGCCTCTTAGTTATCACTTTGGTCTTATGGAACGGTGCTCCATCATGCTGGAAAAGACTTTGTCCTTCACCAAACTGTTCTTGGTTATTACAGAAAATGGTATCCTCTTCACTGCAGCCAAAATTCACTGCAGGAAAAACGGACAAATGTAGGCACAATATGTTTTGTCCAAGGAGCATGTAAATTGCAAATATCTTAAATTGCTCTGCAAAAACAAGAAAAGGGCGCAACTTTCTCTGCATCCCCCAATGGAAAGGCAATCTTGAACCTTCAGCCAATCACATTTATGACATTTATGGCATTTATCAGACGCCCTTATCCAGAGCGACTTACAATCAGTATTTACAGGGACAGTCTCCCTGGAGCAACTTAGGGTTAAGAGTCTTGCTCAGGGACACAATGGTAGTAAGCGGGATTTGAACCCACTAGACTACTACCACCCTACCACAACAGGGCAGCACTGTGGCCTGAGGTAAAACTTGATAACTAGTTAAAATTACAAAAATTAGTACACCCAATGACTGTCTCAAACACACTTCATATACTCACACTGCTTAAAATGTTATTTTTATTGTGACATTTACTCAAAATATTTGCATAGATAGAACTTTCAGGTTAACAGTGCAGTTGTGCAAATTACTGGCCTGCAAAAATGGAAGAAAAGTATTTAAATTGGTTGTAGTAGCGTAGTGGATAACACACTCGCCTATGAACCAGAAGACCCAGGTTCAAATCCCACTTACTACCATTGTGTCCCTGAGCAAGACACTTAACCCTGAGTGTCTCCAGGGGGGGACTGTCCCTGTAACTACTGATTGTAAGTCGCTCTGGATAAGGGCGTCTGGTAAATGCAGTAAATGTAAAATCTCACACTCACTCACTTTCCATAACCAGTCGCTCGTACTCATGGGACAGGGCGGGGCACCAGCCCACCTCAGGGCACAACACACACCCTTCTCTCACACTCTCACACCCATGGACAGTCGTCAATCGACCCGGTGTCTTTGGGTGACAGGAGGAAACCGCACAGCTGTCAAACTTTTGCTGCAACTTTTGTTGAAATACTGCGATTAGCACTTATTGCACGACTGGGACAGCGTGAAATGTATTTGTTTTCTTACAGAAGGCCTTTTGGAGGAAACACATCATTCGATTTAGTCCTGCTAATCAAATATTTGCTCAACTGCTTACCTCCATTAATAAAGTGATCGCTGCTCTCGGTGCCATCGCTGCTGTAATAATAATAATTGAACTTAATCCAATTCAGAATCGCGGAATAACAAGCGAGTAAATGTTTTCCCTACAAAGTGGTACATTATTGGGAAATACTAATGAGTCTAGTCGGTGAAAGGTTGTGCGGCTTGTTTGTGGCGCGGCAGCTTCTGGAAAAGAGCGCGGAGACGAGCTAAACGACCGGATGATTTGTAATTATCCCTGCCAAGTGTTTAACGCGGCAGATTGGGCGCCATGGTGGCGGGGGGGGATCAGCGGCGCATGAGCCCGCCGTTTACTGACGGAGCCAAATTTGGAAGACAGATTGTGGCGGCAGGCAGCGGTGACAGGCCCCCGACACCTGCTAGCATTTCCGCACAGCGCCTATGAGGAGAGGAGGCCGAGGAAGGGGGTTCAGATTTAACACGGCGCCGTGCCGACGGGGGAGGGGGGTCCTCGAGGAGAGATGTTTCACCGCGTGCGGCCAAAAGCTTAATGCAATGTTGGCTAACAGGGTTTGGTGTCACCCAACTGATAAAGCTCCCCAGGTTCCTGCCGGGGGTCAGTAATCGTGGGATGGGCCCACCGTCCACACTCATACTCACATATCAGCAACATCACACGCACGCACGCAGCCATCGCACCGCCTGCATAGTACCACCTGCACTAGGGGCAGTGGTGGTCTAGCGGTTAAGGAAGCGACCCCGTAATCAGAAGGTTGCCGGTTCGATGTGATTGTCACTTGTGATACACAGCAACACAGCACACGGTGCACACAGTGAAATGTGTCCACTGCGTTTAACCCATCACCCCGAGTGAGCAGTGGGCGGCCATGACAGGCGCCCGGGGAGCAGTGTGTGGGGACGGTGCTTTGCTCAGTGGCACCTGGACACGCTGGTGTTCCAGAGATCCGGAAGCTGTATGTAAAGTAAGAAAGTTTGAACACTGGGACATAATTGCAAGTCCTTTAATGTTCAGTGCGGTCGACTGCTGCCTAGACGCCAAATTGCTTTAGTCAAACCGCATTGCGTCTTGAAGATCGGTGTCTTTGGCCATAACGATCTGGAAACAAGACTGTCCATAATGGAATCGCTTCAAACCAAAAAAGAAAAGAATGGAAAAGCGAGAGTTCTATTGTTTGACGGTTTTATGTGAAATTGAGTGATAAGTGTGTGCATAACCGTGCATTGTGTCTGGTGGTCCCTGAATTGTTTTCACCGCAGATGCATTGAAACGGTAACAACTTGAAACGACCACAATGATCACATGGTAAGGGTGCAGAGGGGGGGTACATGTAACATGGTGGGGTCGTGTGGGGGTGATGGCGGCCTCCCCGGTGAGGTCC
The DNA here is from genome assembly GCF_900700375.1 of Denticeps clupeoides. NCBI lineage: Eukaryota > Metazoa > Chordata > Actinopteri > Clupeiformes > Denticipitidae > Denticeps > Denticeps clupeoides. The sequence goes on from NC_041715.1 coordinate 12,606,506, forward strand.
CTCTCTAACTCAGGTCCTCTTCAGGCTGACAGGCTGTCAGGGACATGCGTCCACAAGCTGCAGTCCACAAACCAGTTTGGTTAAACATAAATACAGCAACCGGAATTCAAATAAGCACAAAGATCACATTTTTTTTAATGAAACTATTAACTGGCGATGTGTGATTCTGTTGAAACGCAATAAAAATATTTCCATTTAATAGCTAAAGGCAATGAGACACAAGGGAAAAGAACTAAAATGCATTTCGAAAAATCCCGAAAGCAGCGCGTTTCGTCGCCCGTCTCGCCGCCGTAACAAGTGGCGCGCGCTCCCGAGACGAGGGTCTGCCGGAGGCGCGCGGCCGGGGGACAGAGGCTCCTCCCCCTCCGCCCCTCCCTCCCTCCCTCCCTCCCTCCCCGCCCGAGCCTGAATAAGACGCAGCTGCTTTCAATCCCGTCCGCCGCGTCCCATTCATCCTGGAGAGGGAACAAAAAAAAAAAGTGGCTATTTATTAGAATACTTGTTTTGTATTGTCCCGCGGCGCACAAAAGGCGCTTCGTTATGTAAGAAGGAGCCCCCTTTTCCCCCCCGCAGGAGAAACAATAACTTGAAATTGTCTTTAGAGTCTGTAATAAATGTCCTTTTCTTGCCTCTGTGCTCAGTGTGTGTTGAGTTGTGGGATCGGGAGCTGGCCACGGCCGGCCTTGGCGCTTTTTTTTTTTTTTTTTTTTTTTAGGGAGGATGGCGACGTCTCCTCCCCGGTTTAGCGCAGAGTGTAAGGAGCAGGAGGAAGAATACTGAATACTGTTTTTTTTTTTTTTACTTCTCTACCGGTGGGACGATGGAAGTCGAGTAAGTTTGCCCGCGACGACGATCGGCGCGGCGATTTACGGACGCTTTCGGCAGAGATGACGTGCGTTTTAATTCCACGGTCGCGACGACCCGAACTCGCCGGGAGGACAAAACACATAAACTCGGTCGCGTGGCGCGTTTCGTGCGTAAAGTGCGCGTACGCGGAGGTTGGTGTACGTTACCGAGCGTGATCTGCGTACAGTATTCATCAGGTCTCCCATAATCCCGCGGATAAAACGCGCAGAACCCGTCGGGTTCGCCGAGGATCGGGATCTGGGGGGGGGTTCGGGTTTTACGCCATTTTACGATTTATGGGTGAATTAATGAGGCTTAATTCCGTCCCTCAGTGTCTTTTTTTATTTATTTCTTCTTGGCTAACAGAACGCTGTGAATTTACTATTTACAGTCGGTGCAAGATTTTACGATATTTATTTTATTTTATTTTTTTTTATTTTATTATAAAATGTGTGTTAAAAGGCGTAATTCTGACCCGCCGTCACCTGGCGAAGGTCTCAAATGAAGTGAAAGCGCGAATCTGGATCCGCTGTGCATGTAAACCTGCTTCATTATTCATTATTATGTGTAAAAATCTTCAGTGATAAATTCAGTTGTATGAAGTTGCGCCGAAGTCGCTTGTATTTTCTTGTATTAACAGGGGGTGACAAATGAAGACGATAAGTTCATTAATTCCAGTTTAATTTGACTTTCTGTCTTGAATGTATGTCTAATTTACATAAAGGTGGTTCCTCTTTCTTTTCTTTTCCCTCCTTCCTTCCTTCCTTCCTTCCTTCCTTTAATGACTGTGTGAGGGGGAATTGCAGCTCCACGCCCGTCTCCACGGTCGCCGTGTTCCTCTCGGGCCTCCTTACAAGTTCAAGAGACCCTTTAGTTGATCTCTTAAAAGAAGGAGAAGGAGATTTGAGTGGCATGGGACCCACGGACCGAATCCGTTCACGTCCCCGGCCGACGACAGAACGGCTGGTGCGCACGCAATTTACCTCCAATTAGACCAGAACGTAGACACCGAGCGGGGATGTCAACTTTAAAAATCCCAAATTCGACACGGGGTGAACGCCGTGACCCCCACTGACCCCGACCTGCACTCGCACGTGCTGGAACTTTCAAATAAATCAGCATGCTCAGTCGAGTAAAATAAACCGATACTAACACTGTTAAAGACAGTATCGGTGGTATATTAATTTCAATTAATATTACTATAATTTATTCTTTTTATTATTATTATTGGAATAATATATATTAACCGTTTCCTTATACTAAACAGTGTCTACGTAAACATTTAATGCACCGCATAGTAATGGAATTATAGAAAACATATGTGCATTATTCTGTAGCATGCAGGTTTTGCATTTGTTGAACTGCACCTAAATAATTATATATATATATATATATATATATATATATATATATATATATATATATATATATATATATATATATATATATATATATATATATATATATATATATATATATATATATATATAATATTATTTTTTTTGCAGCTGCAGTTATTTGTTGTGATTAGTGGAAGTATTACTAACACCGACTCTCCTTCTCATTATCATTATGTTATTAAGTATTAACAATGCGTTTTTCTCTTAAGCCGTCGTGATAAAGCATTTCGTCGTGCTGGTTTAATAGTCAGATCTGCGCGCGTGCATCGGCATTAGTGAAATAAAAAGCCATCAAATTTATTCCGACGACCGAATTGTTAGCGGCGCAGCGGGGCAGGGTTTTTTTTTTTTTTTTGGTTGATTTGCTTTCAATTAGCGGCTGATTGATCTTTTCGGAGCGGGTCAGCTGTGAAACGGGAATTGTGCGCGCGCCCGCGGGGTGACGTCTCCGTGATTTTACGCAGCGCCGTCCCGTTACCTGCTACACATCAACTCCACAGCCGCTACTTAAAAAATGGACATTCTTTAGGGTCGCTGTCTTTCAGCACCACACAACACACCCGCAGCTCCTGACTGCCAGCAGACGGCGGCAACACTCCTCTTTTAATTCACCCCCCACCACCCATTTATTTATTTATTTATTTATTTATTTATTTATCTACCACCACAAATGCTCATCCAAATACACACATTTCAGCCGCCTGGGGCGAATCAGGTCGTGTCACTTTTTATTTGGGTCGTGAACTCTCGGGTGGCTGTGGAACAGGAGAGAGGAGTGGCTTTTGGCATTCTTTTTTTATTTCACATGATAATAGAATTTTCCCGTGGCGGAAACAGCGACTGAGTCTAATACTTTTTATAATTTGAGCTTTTTGTTATCATGTTACTTGCACGTTCCCTGACTGATTTGGTTTGGAACGAAAACGCGTAAAGGCGCGTTATAAAATAGCAATATCGGGTTGCCAGCTAACAAAGTGTTTGGAAACAAGTTTAAAAACAAAGCAATGTTACAAGTAATTCTGACATAATAAAGTGTCAGAAAAACATATTGCTCGTCATCTAAAGTCCTTTAAAAAAGTAAAAAACCGCGACAGGTCACCTGAAAGCGAATCTTTGGGGGAAATAAAACAAAAAGCTTATAAAAAGCGGACGTGGCAACACCAAGCTGCACCATTTACTTTCGGGGCGGGAGGGGCGGGGCTGACCCCCGTCGCACCCCGCCTACTCGTTCTTTCCACGTTGCGCGCGTCATGTGACCCAGCCCCATGCAAATCGCTCCGGTTCGGGAGCGCCCATTGGTCGCGCGCTCGTTTTAACCGCGCGTCGCCGCGCGTCGTATGGCCGCCGCCGCTTTAACCAACTTCCCAACCGGAGCGCAGAAAGTAGCTCTGAGGCGCGCGCGGTCCGCTGGCTCGGAGGCGAAACGAGACCGAATCCAGGCGGACGAAAAGACCCCGAGAGAGAGAAAACAGATCAAACGCCAAGAGTGGATTATTTCACGCGTGACGTTGCTTCGTGTTTTTTCCCCGCTGAGCCCGGAGCGGCCGCCCGCTGAATGTGTTTTCCTCCGCGTGCGCTGAGAAGTTCGTAAACCGGGTGAATGTATAGCATGATGATGGAAACGGACCTGCACTCCCCGGGACCCCAAACGAACGCGGGCTCGGGGCCGGCGGGGCCGAACGGCGCGGCCAAAGCGAACCAGGACCGGGTGAAGCGGCCGATGAACGCGTTCATGGTGTGGTCGCGCGGCCAGCGGCGGAAGATGGCCCAGGAGAACCCCAAGATGCACAACTCCGAGATCAGCAAGCGCCTGGGCGCCGAGTGGAAGATGATGTCCGAGGCGGAGAAGCGGCCCTTCATCGACGAGGCGAAGCGGCTGCGCGCCATGCACATGAAGGAGCACCCGGATTACAAGTACCGGCCCAGGAGGAAGACCAAGGCGCTGCTGAAGAAGGACAAGTACTCCCTGGCCGGGGGTCTGCTCGGCGGGGCCGGCGGCGTCGGGATGAGTCCCGCGGGGGTCGCGCAGCGGCTGGAGAGCCCGGGGGTCCACGGCGCCGGCGCCGGGACGGGCTACGCGCACGTCAACGGCTGGGCGAACGGCGCGTACTCGGGACAGGTGGCGGCGGCGGCGGCGGCCGCGGCGATGATGCAGGAGGCGCAGCTCGCCTACAGCCAGCACCCGAGCGGCGGAGCCCACCACCACCACCACGCCCACCACCACCACCACCCGCACAACCCGCAGCCCATGCACCGCTACGACATGACGACGCTGCAGTACAGCCCCATCTCCAACTCCCAGGGCTACATGGGCGCGTCGCCGTCGGGCTACGGCGGCATCCCGTACGCGCAGCACCAGAACTCGGGCGTCGCCTCGCCGCTGGGCTCGCTGGTGAAGTCCGAGCCGAACGCGAGCCCCCCCGTGGGCGCGCACTCCCGGGGGCCGTGCCCGGGGGACCTGAGGGAGATGATTAGCATGTATTTACCCACCGGGGAGTCCGGGGACCCCGCGGTCCAGAGCAGACTGCACGCGCTGCCGCAGCACTACCAGAGCGCGGCGGCGGCGGGGGTGAACGGAACCGTCCCGCTGACGCACATCTAGAAGCGCACCAAACTGCATAAGAAACGAGTAACCAAATATTTACCTCTTTTTTTAGGGTGCTCATCGACGCCCCCCCCCCCCCATCCCGCTTTTGTACAGAATGTTGATCATGATGTTGCTGTAAATTGAAGGTAGCCTCGTTATCTTAAAAATTGATCGGATGTTCGGATTGACTTGGAAGACGACAAAGAAGAAAAAAAGAAGCATATGAATTATGTTTTTTTTTCCCCTTTAGTGAATTATTGTTTGAAGTATTCCGTTCATGAGAGAGAGAGAGAGAGAGACGCGGAATCCATGTTCAACTTCAGTGTTAATTTTTATTATTTTTTTATTGGCGAGAGGGGAGAAAAAAAAAAGTTCATCTTCAGCAGAAATAAAAAAATATTAATAATAGTAATAGCGTAGGCCATTCATCATGAATAACAATGAAAAGTGTCTTTTAAAAGTTTATATAAAAATACTGCTTATTTACCAAAACGTTTGTAAACGTGAATTAATGTATTTTGAGTTGATTCCCTCTATGCTGTAAAATTTCTTGTAAATTGTGAATAACTTTTAATATTTTAAAAGACTGGCACACAGCTACCGTTGTACATAATTTATGAAATGCAATTTTTTCCCCCAGTTCATTGCGTTGGATCATGGTTTAAATAAAAATGAATAGACATGTTGAAACTGGTAATATTTTTTTTTCGTTTGTTAATTTGCACTGATAAAAAAAGTAAAAGGTTCGAACGGACGCCGTGGGTTAAATGAGGCGAGGCGCTCCGTGACCCACTGCAGGTCGTTTACAAAACTGCGCGTTTGTTTAAATACGCGGCCTTATTAATTAGTCATGTCCCGACTAACTACTTGCTTGGCACCTTTAATCTGCTTCGGCAAAGCGGGGTCCCGAAAACCAATAATCACACGCGACGAGGACAAATCCGTTCATGAATAATACATGTTTTATTTTCCAAATTAGAATTAGGGGGGGGGGGGGGTGACACCCCCCCAACACACTAATTCCTTTACATTTTTTAAAATGAACATTTTACTTTACAGTTGAATTAATTTTTTAAGAATGCAATTTTTGTGAAACAACTATGAAATTGTAAATGACGCTTGATATGTTTGAGATGGAGAATTAATTATGAATAGCCTCTGTACCTGTAATAAATATTGGTTTAAAAGTGCAGAAGTAAGAGTAGCCCTCCTACTCGGCGTGTGCTCGTCGTGGCGGGGGTGGCGGCGGCTGCCATTGGGGACGTCGCGCCGCTTTTCTCACGATTATTACCGTGGCGCGCGCAGCGGCGCGGGGGCTCCTGGGGGATTAGTGTGTTTGGTGGGGTGGGGGAGCAGCAGCCCTGACCCCGGGTCAGCGGGGGTCGAGGTCTCTTACAAATCGCCCCGCCGCTGGGGGCGTGACGTCACAGGCCGAGCAACAAGTGTCGACGTCACACGCGGTCCGTTTCAATCATATTTTTCCCTGTTATACACTCTTCATATTTTACATATTATCATAACTGTTTTATTCGAGGAAAGGAGAAGCTGCGAGCCGGTGGATCCCGGGTTAAAGAGTAAATTCTGGTAAATTTCCCCCAAAAAAGGCCTTTCCTGCTTCGGTAGGGTCGGATCGTTTTTTTTTTTGTTTTTTTTTGGGGGGGCCCGACCAATAAATCGCCTCGTTGCGCGATGCCCTTATCTTGTTGCCGCCGGTCTATTCCTTCACTGTGGGAAGACCCCCCCCCATCCCACCCCACCCGATCTCGCGCGCTCGCTGTCCTAAATGGGGGATAATTAGCACCCGGTTTATCACGCCTCTGCATATTTTCCTCTCCCCCCCTCCCCAAAAAGGAGAGAAAAAAATCCCGCTCGCTGCCGCTGGTCTGTCGCGGGAGATTACGGAGACAGATTGCACGGAACGAATGTGCTGAACGAGATTAGGGCGGAATAGGAATCGCAGCCGGGCCAATAAATTCCTCGCGAGGGCCTTATCGTGCAATTACACGTTGACGTGTTGAACAATCTCGCAGCCTCTTAATCCCGCGCCCTTCCAAGGGCTGAGATGCTGCGCCGCGGAAAAAAAAGGAGAAAAGAAACTAAACTTTACTTCAACTCCGAGAGTTAATCACTGACAGGAAGTAAAAACCGGCGAAAATCCCGGCATGCATTGGGCGCCGCTGTTTTCCTGATGGTGATGTAAAATGGCCAGCTTCATGGGTTACGGGCCTGGTCTAGAGTTTATTTTTAAATAATAATAAGATTTCCTCCTCTCTAATAAGGACAATAAACGTCTTTTGTGAGGTTTGTTGTTTTGTGTGTGTGTGTTTATATGAAATGTACATGAATATGTAGCAATTATTACATTATCACCTGCATTATCCCGTGATTATTCCAGAAGACCAGTCGTCCCAATCGTTTATGTTCAACAGAAATATAATATTTGTTACTTTATTTAATATGCTTTTTTTTAACCTGGTGCCAGTCGAGTGACGTATTTTCTTCCGTCTAATTAAAGATTGAGTGAAGCATCATGGGAAATGTAGTACCAACTCCGCCAAGATAGGCACGCCGATGTCTGTCCAAAGCGCTAATGGGACCAAACTCACTGACCACACCCACTCCACCCAACACTTCAACCCCACCCACCCCTGAGTGACTACATATAAGGGACACGATCGGCTGTGGCTGTGGAGACAAGTTCCAGGAGTCTCGCATACTGAAAAATAGACTAACTGAGACACCAACCGGGCATCCCTAACCAGACACCATGTTCTTGTTAAGAAAGCATGAATGCCACCAGAAATGTCAGCCTGTTGTGGTTTTTAGTTGTATGAATATGTTCCAAACCCCGATCTACCATGTACACGTGGGTTCATTCTTTATGTCGCCCTTTAATCGTCAGACAAATTTCCTGATCTCGACAGCAGATTATTAGACGCTGTACATGTCCGATTTGGGGAGTTGTGGGGTACACGGGAAATGTAAAATATATAACCCCGTCTCTACATGTTCGTGTCTGTTGGGGGGGGTGGTGGCCCATAGGATGGTTCGATACCGACCGGGGGTGTTGTAATCTGGCTACTGTTCTCTCTCTCTCTCTCTCCTGCTTTATTCCCCCCGTCTTTGCCCCCCGCACCCGTGGACTGCTGCGTGGGGGCGATTGTGCGGGACTCCGCTGGAATTTGGCAGGCCCCGGCCCTTGGAGCGCCGCCCCACGCTGATTCCCATTCAGGGTCCGGCGCGCTGTGCGGTTGGGGAAGTTTCGGCGCCACAAAGCTGATTACAAGCCTCAGCGAATTCCTGAGGTGCTGAGGGGGGGGACGAGGCGGGGACCACACCGCACCGCACCCCACGAGTGCTGCGTCCCGACTCCGCTCGCCCGTCACTGCCAGCAACACGTCCCGTTACGATTTGTTCGTTTAGTTCTCGCTTCTTTTTTTTTTGGCATGACCCCCCCTTCTCCCCACAAGCGTCAACCATTCACGGGGTTCGAAAGCGAGCCGGTGGCTAGCTGGTACAAACATGAGGGCTTCGGGAAAAGCCTGTTTAACACGAGAGACATTTTGGGGACCAGTGGGGACCTTCAAATTCAGCCAAGAATCTTGGTGGGTTTCACAGCGGATTTAAATCCAGAACCGACAGACGGCGCGATATTTAATGTTGATAATTGAGTTTAATTCGCTCAACTCAATGAGGCCCGGTGACGATGATTAGCGTTATATCCACTATGTCGACGGCGATGATTATCATTTACGAAAAAAATAGCAATTTTGTCAAGAAACATGAGAAACAAGTGCGATGCTGCTTGAGCCATTACGGCATACTTATTTTTATTTTTTTTATTTATGCTCATAAATGTATGTATGTCTCTCTGTGCACTTGTAGCATAAGCAATTTCCTTTTGGATTAATAACGTTTTCTGATTATGATATGTTGATGGAATTATAATAAATTAAGATCAAACCTCTACTTCAAATGTCTTCAAATGACTAAAGCAATTTTAATGAAGAGATAACATGTGGGTTCTTTTTAGCCTGGGATGCATGGAATTTTTTGTTTTACTTTAGAAAGGAAAACGTGAAAAATTCATTATTAGACTTCTTTATTAAAAAAAAAAGAATAATAAAATAAGCTTGTCGGGTCGATGCTCTTCTCCATCGCCGAGCCAGACAGCGGCGTTCGTTAGCGCGCGGCCTAACTATCAATTACCCCGGAAAAAGCAGCGGGTCCCCGCGGGCCGCTAATCAGGGTAATAACCGGGAGATCAACCGCTTCGCGCGGGACGGCCGGGAACTTCACTCCGACGCGGTCGTTCCCCCGTCATTACACCACGCATTGTCCCGCGCGGAAACCGGGAGAGGAGCATACAATTACAATCATTTAATCCCTCGTTTTATGATTTCGGTTTTTTTTTTTTTTGTTTTTTGTTTTTTTGTCGTGCACGGTGACAACTCGTCTTCTGAGACCTCACAGAACGTCGAATGTCGCTTATTACGGATTGATTAGTATTCACCAAAAAAGCCCCAGCGCAGAGCGACCTTTAGGACGTTATTGTATATTATAATATTTTTCTCCTTTTCTCTCCTGGCGTGACTGGGGAACAAAAGCGGCGCCGCGGACCTATGCGCGGACGAGGAGGTGACGCGCGGCCATCCCCACGGTCCTCCCCGGCGGCGTGGGTAGAAACGGGCCTCGTTTCCTCGGGACTTGATCGTTTTACACCCCCTCTCAGAAGGAAGAAGCCGCAGATGATATCTGAGGTGACCTGTGAAGAGGGTTTCACGCTCCGGAGCTGTCCGAGTCCTGAAACGATCTCTGCTTAAACTTTGGCGAAGGGGGCAGGAGTGTGTCGTCCCCTTCCAAGCCTGTTCCTTCGATAGCTCAGCTGGTAGAGCGGAGGACTGTAGTTGTACTGCCTGTAATCCTTAGGTCGCTGGTTCAATTCCGGCTCGAAGGACTTATTTTAGGGATTTTAGTAGCCTAGTGGGTAAGACACTCGCCTATGAACCAGAAGACCCAGGTTCAAATCCCACTTACTACCATTGTGTCCCTGAGCAAGACACTTAACCCTTAGTTGCTCCAGGGGGGGACTGTCCCTGTAACTACTGATTGTAAGACGCTCTGGATAAGAGCGTCTGATAAATGCTGTAAATGAAAAAGTCACACGGCGACTAGCAACAGCATCTAAAGTTGTAACCTTGTCACATTTCCCGGCCATCACCCCGCCATCAGTGCCTTCAACGCCCATGGACGCGTATTCCTGACTGACACGTGAATCGTTTTGGCCTCCTGGGAAGATGCACCTTCGGGATGTAGCTGGCAGGCGTCACAACTCGGACGGAGCGGGACGGAGCGGCCGTCCACGGACGTCGGGTGTTTAGGGGCGGGGCCACGTGGCGTCTCCGGAAAAATCCACAGTCAACTCGCACATTCCCAGCCAGCGTTTCCTAATATGAATAAGGGGTTTAGACGGTCTTTAATCTACCAGAGAGAGAGTGAGGACGAGAGAGGGGGGGGGGGGTATTTCATCTGCTGCGTGCATAAAAACCTAAATCTGAAAATGAATGAAATTTGAGAGAACGTGATGTCTTGTAACACTCGCAGGTACCAGTTTTGATCTGTTTATTAAAAGAGAGAGAGAGAGAGAGAGAGAGAAAGAGAAAGAGAGAAAAGGCAGAGAGTTGTTAGCCTACCCCTCATCTTGTCTGACCCATGCTTCTCAGCGGGGTTCGGAACGTAAACAGAGGCATTATTTGTGATTTTGCTCCCGTCGCGTCTAAGCGCTTCGCGCAAAGAGGCCAAACTTTGCGCCTGATTGTGCGCGCGCAGGAGGGACGACAATGGACGGACTTGATGTTCATGGATCGGCCATCGATTTTGCCTGTTGTTGTGTTTGTTGTTGTTTTTTTTGTTTTTTTTTTTTTGGGGGGGGGGGGGGGGGTGATAGAAAGCGCGGTGAGGAAGAGGGGGGGGGGGGGGGGACGGTCGATGACAGCGCGCGCACCTGCCCCGGGGCCCGGCGGGGCGGGGCGGGGGCCGATAATGACACACCCTGCAGAGCGTTATTACTTAAAGACCGCAGAGTGCAGAAATGACATTCTAATGGGAGGGTACTTTTCGCCCCTGCCACTGGTTACTCTATCACTTAACTGTTCAACTCTCCAGCTGACACACACACACACACACACTAATCCTTATACTTCATTTGTTTTTCTGTTGCTCTATTGTGTTAATATATGTATATATATACGTCTTCGTCGGTTCATGGCATCTTGTTGTGTGCTAGTTTGTGATTGTGTTCTGTGCACCCCCCCCCCTTGTTTGTTATAGTCATGCGAATGCATCCATTTTCCACCACGTCCTCGTGACAGTTTCTTGTAGTCTGATGGTCACCTCAACACATTGACACCAACATATGTACCGAAGTGTGTGGATGCTCCAGTTCAAAAGAGACACAACAAGAGCACAATAAGAATCTAAATGTGTTTTAAACGGTTCTTTATGGTGATAATATGACATATATGTGTCGTACTTACACCTGGCCCTAGCTCATTATTGATAAATACATCAATAATGAAATATTAAGATCTGTTGAATTATCATTAAGTAATTCAATGTGACATCAATTATAAAAATTGGAAATGAAAACATTACAACCATCAACCTTTCCGATTACGGGTCCGCGTCCTTACCTGCTAGGCCACCACGGCCCCTCAATTTGGAGTCACACTCAAAATTAAAGTGAAAAAAAAAAAAAAAAAACACTACAGGCTGGTCCAACTTGGATGTAATGTCTTAAAACAAATGACCTTCTCCCACCTCCTACCTGGACTAAAGCATCCGCCAACTCCTGGACAGTCTACTGGATGTCCCAGATGTGCTCAATTGGATTCAGGTCTGGGGAACAGGCGGGCCAGTCCATAGCTTCGTCTTGCAGGAACTGTTGACACACTCCAGCCACATGAGGTTTAGCATTGTCTTGCATTAGGAGGAACCCTGGGCCAACTGCACTAGCATATGGTCTCACAAGGGCTCTGAGGATCTCATCTTGGTACCTAATGGCAGTCAGGCTACCTCTGGCGAGCCCATGGAGGGCTGTGCGGTCCTCCCCCCCAAAAGAAACGCCACCCCACACCATTTCTGACCCATTGCCAAACCGGTGCTTAGTGTGAACCTGCTTTCTTCTGTAAAGAGCACAGGGCGACAGTGGCGAAGTTGCCAATCTTGGTGTTCACTGGCAAATGCCAAGCATGCTGCACAATGTCCGGCTCTCATGCCACCCACATGGAGTTCATTTCTGACCGTTTGAGCAGACAAATGCACATTTGTGGCCTGCTGAAGGTACTTTGAAGGGCTGTGGCAGTGGCTCCTCCTGTTCCTCCTTGTACAAAGTCAGACCTAGCGGTCCTGCTGCTTGGATGTTGTCCTCCTACGGCCTCCTACTGCTTCACAATCTGGTCTCTCTGTGTACTTGTATATGGCGAGATGAGGATAAAGTTGACCTTGACTTTCCTCAAGCTCCTCGGGAACTAAAGAAGCTGGTGGGCTTTCTTGGCTGTTGAGCTGATGTTGGGAGCCCAGGAGAGGTTCTCCTCTAGATAAACGCTGAGGAACTTTGTGTTCTTGATAATCTCCACACAAGATCCATTGATGTTCAGTGAAGAGTGGTCCCGCCGTTCTCTTCTGAAGTGAACAATCATCTCTTTAATTTTGTCCATGTAATGCCATGTTGGAAGGACACGGGCTAGATCAACATCCTGCCCATGTTAAGGCTCAGATTTTTTTATGACGTTTTGTGGACATACAGTTTACTGTCACAATGACGCTGCCGTTGAAACAGCCATTATATGAGTAAATTTAGTACATTTTACTGAACCTTAAATTGTATATCTGATGCAATCTGCGCAAAATACACCTACGTACTTGTGCCTCGAGAGTGTGTATTTTCCACGAGACCAGGCTGGGCTGCCCTTTTACTGGTCTCAGCATAGCCAGGAATCTGAAAATGCTCCCAACACCCCTAAACGTACTTCAGCATGAAACCAACGTCTCCTGTGTCCTGAAGTGCACTCTGGAAAAATGACCTTTTTTTGACCTCTATTCCTCTTCTTACAAAAGAAGAGTGAATGAGGCAGTAACCTTAGTCAATTTTTCAGAAAATGAACGAAACACTCTTTACATTTACAGCATTTGGCAGACTCCCATGTCCAGTAGTTATGTGCTTTCAGGTTATCATCAGTAGAACCAACAGTAGAAGGACCATCAGTAGTCTTCATCAGTTCTTCTGACCTGTGGCCCTGGGTGAATCCCATACCTGTGCCCAGTGTCACGGGATGCACCTGATGACCCTGAATAGAACCAAGCGGCTGTGGAAAGTGAGTGAGTGAGCAGTTCTTTTGACCCCACTCTCACCTCTGTGGGAGGGAGTGTGACGCCTGAGGGTCTGCAGTGTGACATTGTGCTTGTGTAATTGTGCATTTTTACCTTAATGTACTATACCAATAAAATGGTATAATACCAATAGTTTTTTCCCCTAAAAGATGACGTAGTTACACATTCATAAGAAGTAAGTAACATTGGGGTCAATCAGATTGTCAACACAGTATAAGTTTGTGTTTGGATACCAGTCTGGTCTGCATGTCAGTGTGGAGACTCTGACTCACAGCCTCTCCTAAGGCGCTGTAGGTGAGTCACACTCTTCACCAACCTTGCCGGCTCACCACATTCACCGAAAAAGGGCCATTCTGCCTCCCTCCATTACAACCATTATCCCACCATCCATACACAAGTCTCCATAATGGGCGGCTTCTCGTGAGTCAGCCCTGCTGTACTGACCCCGGACTGAGCACACAAGCCAGCGAATGTGTGTGTCCAGCGGCATGACCTCGGGTAAGCGCAGAGATGACCCTGATAAGGGTAATGAGGGCCAGTGTCCTTGTGTTTTAACTTCACCCCCTTGTGTTCCTCCTAATGGAGCTGCGCTTGTACAGAAACGCAGAGCCCTCAATGCTGCCGGAATTTAGCTATTACAAAAGGCACGACATCTTCCATGTGTGTATGCACACGCATACACATACAACTACAGGCCATGTAATAGACACACCGGTGCAACCGTAACCTCATCATCCTCAAACATACACCTGAAATGAAATCGTTTTGCAGTTTATGGGGTTCAGCTAAACATCTCCACCTTTACAAAGTAATAAGTAAAAAGAAAACACACGCCCACACACACACACCTCTGACACGTGATATTGTTAAGAGGGGGGAGATTATGTTAATAAAGGGTCAATAGGTGACAGCAAGATGCTGCCTTTTCCTCTGGATGTCACAGATAGCCCTCACGTCTATTGACCTTTGACCTCCTCTGCAGCCACAGATCAAGAAACAAGGTGATTAAGGCGGGCCAGATTACAGCACAAAGGTGTACCGTGTCTTCTTATAGTGAAGCAGTCAAATGAAGGAAACATACCCATTCATAATTATAAATATGGGAATTAGTCATATAAACCCAAATTGTGGTTTGTGACCTTGGATTAGATTACTGATTCTGTATTTTTGCCCCCTTCACATCTATGAATGTATTTAAATGTCATGAGTTAAAAAGTGACCAGGAAAGGACGAGGAGCACCGGCCGAGGTGCTGGGGAGGGAGGGAGTTTGGTGAGAGACCCTCTCTGCTCCTCAGTCTCGGTGAAGGCTCCATATCTCACGATTTGCATGACAGCGATAAATGCGGCTTTGATTTCAGTGATATGTGGTGACCTTTAGCGCTCTCCCTCTCTCCTCTTTTCTCTTCTCCCTCTGTTTTGATCTCCAGTATGATCATCTCGATCGCCGCCATGGGGGAGACCAGTGACTGACAGGCTTTTTTTTTTTGCACAAGACCGGTCCTTCACTTTGGTTACCTGTAGCAGAGCAAGGCCGTCGCCCGAGGCATTTTGTGGAAAAGGTCATGCTCACACAAACCCATCCACTCTCATCGCACAGTTTCAGCAGAGTGCCTTGCAGAATGCAGAAACCTGTGGAAATATTTGCAGGCCAGCCCAACGTGAAGAATATTATTCTGTCAACAGGGACGTACTCTAAAGATGAGCACTATTTTGTGTGGACCTAACCCAAACTGGACTTACAAGCTCTTTTGATTTACTGTGTGGCATGATAAACCTTCGTTCTGAACCTTTCCGCTGTTTTAATATTGCACTGTAAAGCTTTAATGACCATTAATTCTCTGACCATTCATTTTCTTTTACAAAGCATTGTATCTGAAAGAGCCTTTACTAATATTGGAAATTCTTGTACTGTTTTACTGTCCTTTTATTGTTTGTTCTGTTTTTAGTTTTCCCCAGTTAGGGTTCAATGGACTTTCTTTGTCTCAGTATACAATTAGTAGAAACCATCTGTGTCCTCTGATTCTGTTTATTACACAGTCATTTTGGTATTTGTATTGTTTTTATGAGATTGTCTTGGATTAAATGTTGGTTGTTGTGCCTTTTTTTTGCGGCTTCCTCACGCCCAGTTGCCTGGTCCTGGTTCCCAGGTGCTACATTACGGTGTCGTCTCCAATCGTTCCCCAGGGAGGCTCCGGGCAGGAAGAACCTGATGTAGAGAAGGGTGGAGACACCCATCCTTTGTTAGGAAGTTACCCGAGCGCACAGGTGTCTGCAGTCACGTTCTGCCCTCATTGAGCCGGACGTGCCAAGGTGCCCAACCCACAGGCAGTTCAACAAAGGGTGTTTACTGTGCTCCAAACACGGTCTCACACACACAAACACACTCAACATATATGTACACACACACATACACATAAACAGAAACAAAGAAAAGTGAATTGTCTGCAGCATGCATGGTGAGATGCTGCTTCTATCAGAGGCAGGATAATCCCAGGTGAAAAAGAGAAAAAAATGAACGTGATTACAGGGATGCTGCTGCACACTTTCCCCCACTCGCTCCAGAGGTGTGCAGAATTATCACACAACCACAGATTGCTGTGAACTACTACGAAAAAAAATCTGTGAAGATGTGGCCACCCCTGCCAACATGAGCTCGTGTTAAGTACATGGTTATTCCTGCTGGTTTTATTTAGCATTTGCAGAATTCCCAGTGTAGTTGAGGTGCTTTGGAAGCGGATTAACTGTTTCTGGCACCGGCGGGCAAGCCTCGGATTTCCCGCGAGCGAGAAGAGACAAAGAAGTCGTGCAAGAAGAGAATTACCAATAAGACAAAAAAACAGAAATGACAATATGACCTTAGGTACGCAAACAACCATTACACCGGAAGGTAGAGGCTTCATTATCGAGCCTATAGAGGGGTGGAGGCCCGACTTCACCATTCTCTCTCATGTTCAGTGTTCCCTCTGTTTGACTATAATTTCCTCTAATCGCTGGAAAATCACCATCACCATCTTTATTTTTCACTCTGTCTCTCTCACATACACACACACACACACACACACTCAGTGCTCAGTGGCAGTGTCCCTGAGAAGGTTTTTATGGACATTGTGACCAGTGGACATACCAGTGCTCCCATGGCACTGTGGGGCGCTCGACTCCCCCACCGGTGTCCTTGGTGGTGCGCCGTGACAATCGCGTCGCCGTCGTGCCCTGTTTTTTTTAATTATAGAGCCGCGACACGCAGGACCTCGCCAGCCAATTATTGATTCATTTCACCAAGCTGTGGGGATGCCCTTTGATACTTCCATTTTCGCGTGGAATATTCCTGAATAAAAACCAATTACACCTGAGTGACTTGTAAGAATGCAAACGATCTTGATTTTAATAACATGAGTGTCTGTGAAAGTGCGACTCAAAAGGCGTAACCCAAGCGGCCGCTAATCATTTCTCTCCTGTGGCCTTTCGCATCACAGCACCACCTCCCGCAACTTTTTTCCCCACTTTTTCACCACTTGTCCGTCAGTTTAGTGCAGAAAATACAGGCAATACGCCTGCATTTCCCCCTGTCTCCTGTAATCTCATTACCATCTAGTTCAAGGAAAGGTAATGTGGGCCCAACGCTCTTTATCGGAAGAGAAAAGCTTCGTGTACTTTTAATGGTTCTGTGGCGAGCCTCTGCATCAAAAACATCTTGTCCACAAAGAGAAATGCACCGAAGTGCTGAATGGAAACAGGGAGGGAAACATCTTGAAGTTTTGACTAGTTCGTTTGTATGTGACAGACGAACAGTGACCTCATAATATATGGGGGATTTTCGCTGCATTGGTCAGTCCCCTTGCCTGCTTACAGTAGCATGGATGAACGTTTTTTTTTCTTACGTTCAATACAGAAAGGTAATTTAGTAAACTTTTGTTACCCCTCCTCTGATTAATAACTGGTTAGAATAATATAGAAGAACAGTTGAGACCTCCACAGTGTGGCCTGAGCTCACCAGGGGTACAGTAGAGGAATGGAGACAGTAGACAGAATAAGACACTCAAGGAGAGCACAGAAGCGGTTCATGGCGCCCAACATCTTAGTGACACACTTTCGTTTTTTTTTTTTTTTACTGCTTTTACTACTGTATTTCCTCACCATGTTTAGCTGGAACCCCAAATGAATGCTCCAGTAGGAACACGCTGAGGAACAAACACGGTACTACATGCTCTTCTGTCTTCTATGTTTATGGTAAAAGACATTTAAATCACAAAAAATTCTTAACCTCATACTTAATCTTTAGGTCTTTTTCTTTTGATACGGCATGAAATGATGAACATTTGGCTTAACCAGATACCCGGTGACGGGCTTTATTTATCAGTGTTACCGTGTTTACCTCATGGCGGTTCTTGGCAGGTTGTAAGCAGCGCTGGTTTTGGCCCCTGCGTGGGTGCCCTGTTTCAGCCGAGGGGTAACTGGACCCGGCCCGTTCACAGAACTCCATACAAAGGCACTTGACAGACGGCCAGATTTCTTCCCGCGACCCATCTCAGGTTTCCACGCTCTCATCAGGCGGCCTGTGGACATGGCAGGTAAGGCAATCTCAGGTGCGCCCGGGGGCGTGGCACCTCCTTTTCTTCCTCGTCGCCTTGATCCCCTGAAGCGCTGCGGCATTGGCGACTCCGTTTCAGCCGCTTACCCCTCCCCTCAGATAATCATTTGATCAGCCAGCCCAGCCCCCACTTTCCCACCCTTACAGCGCCCTCGGACCACAGTCGCGAGGGTCACTCCGCTTTCTACTGGAGGTGAAAGGTTAAATTAACTCGTATCCCTTCTTGGACGTTGCCTGCATGTGTGTTTGAGGGTGGTCTCTGCACATCATGACCACCCCGGAGGAGCAGGGAAATGTGTGCTAATGGAGTCAGGACCTCTCGGCTCCTCGGCTCCCTTGTGCACCTGTAACACCACTCTTCCAAATCACATCCCCCCGTCGCACGCTCGCTTATTCCGTCTCGTTTTTATTCCCCAGTGCAGTCGTGCGTTAATTTTCAGGTGAGGGGTGAAATGTGCGGTAAAAAACACAAAATGGCACCAAACAAACTGTAACACATCTGAATGTCATTTGTACAATTATACATGAAAGGTTTTTTTATAAAGAAAGTGAGAGAGGGGGGAAAAAAACAGCAGAACTGGGCGATCGGTAGTGGTATATATATGATAGCACCCTCCTGGGAGTGCTCTATTTTCGAGAGCCCATTTAGTCAGGCACCCTGCCCTCCTGGCAGCTGATGGAAAAGGCAAGGGAACAATGGGCCCCCACCGCGCCTCTCCGCCTGCCCCAAGCCGCCGGAGGAAGAGGAAGCAGCAGCAGCCGCGCGACACATTATTCTGTCCCCCCCAGAACCCACCGCCGGGCCAACCCCCCTACGCAGCCCTCGCCCTCTAAGTGCAGAGCCAGGGACCGTGTGACATTTTCCAAAGTCCTGACCTTTGTTTTTTCCATTGACCGAGGAGCCGTTTGAAGAAGAGGTGCACACTGGCACACACTTGGATGCAAACACACACACACACACAAACTCTTACACACACAGGATGGAGTGCCACACTAAACACAGGCAAATAATGGACAGGGAAAAGGAGGTGGCGTTGTCACATGTTGGTTTGTTGGTGTAAGTATCATTTTGTCACGTTGTGTGTTGAACAGCGAAGTGCAAGCGTCTGGAACTTCTCTGTTACTAAAGCGGCCGTCCGGAGGACTTACAGGATTTGAGCCACCAGCCAGTCAGACCCTCTGCAATTCCAACCATTCAATAGTAAAAAAAAAAAAAAAAAAAAAAGTGTGCCAACTTCCGCACTTTATAGCAATTTTCTGTTGTACCACCCCACAGTGGAGTTTTTTTTTTTTTTTAGTTTGAGAAAATTAAAAGTAAAAAGAAAAATCATGTGGCGTTGAAAACGGGAGAAAATGGTCACTGTGATGAGCGGTTGTGCTCGGCTCGGCTCTCAGTGGCCGGCTTCACTCCCTGTGTGTGGCCACGGTCCGTCGTCTCGGTAATGACACGCTGACGACCCCACGCTTTGAGCTCCTGCCCCGAGGCTTGTGACATCACATGGCGCCGGCCGTGCTCAGACTGACGCTAATCGGCCGGCTTAATTGAGTACGGTGCTGAGATGCCCATTTCCCTCTGCAATCAAGGCTCATTTAAGGTCGCACCATGCCTGCTGAAGTCTCGATGGGATGTTGGTTACGTTTCCTTTTGTTTTCAGCGTTTTCAATGTGTTTTTTTTTTTATTGGCACCCACTCACATGCTCAGTCTAATTCCGTGCTTTTTGCTCATTGTTCTTGCTTCTCATTCAGCCCCACTAAATTGAATGTGCTCAGACTTACAATTCCTGTGGACTTGCAGACCAGCTCCCCTAATTTCATTTCATGACCTTTCATATGCATATATGTGGGTATATTTATGCCCTGGTACATGTACAGCTAGAGACCATGGGCATTCTAGGCCTTATTCTCCCATCACTATACAAGACCTTGTGTTTGGGGAGTGTTCCAGTGGGTAAAATCGTTTTAAACTCTTGCTGGTACAAGAACAGACTTCTCTCACACTGTAAAAAAGATTTCTGAGGAAGTGCATGCTTCAAAGCAAGGTTTGATGTTTCCTTCTGCCACAACCTGCATATTGTTTGATGTGTTTTGTATAATCATCATTTAGATTTTTTAAACTTTGGCCTTTCAATGTTACAATATTTTAACATGCATATGGAGTACAGGTTACTAACAGTTACTAAAATGTTACTAATTACATTTAATTACTTTTTGAACTAATTAAACGGATCAAAATGTGTTAAACCTGCACTTTACAGCAGTACAAAACGTGGGCTACTGTCTTTTTTCAATATATGAAAAAAAAAATGTAAATTGTACAGATTAATAAAGACAATATAACAAAAGGCATTACATGGTCAGACTTCAAGCCTCATTGTAATGACATACACATATAAATTCATAACTTTGAATATTTGCAATATTTGACAAATCAAGCATTTTAAATGCATTTCTAAAATTCTGAGATTATCTGTTTTTGATTAATTAAAGCAATTAAAAATAATAGTATTAAACATTTGCTTACCGTAGCTGTAATTTAATATTGTGACTATCATCTTACAGTTACACTTATTTCACAACAACAAAACGTTGTGGGTATTTATCCCCGATTCTAAGCAGTAACGATCAGTAACGAAATGCATCTCTCCAGCACCGATGGATCTGGGGACATAACGTGTGTTTTCTTGCTGGAAGTGAGGCTGTTCAGAATGTGAGTTTTGTCTGCCCTCCGGTCTCTCCTGTACAGCGTACCGCCACTAAATCTTTCAGCGGTATACAGCACGGACCGCACCGACTCACTTTCACCCCTGCTCATGTCACACGCTCTGGCTGGCCGTTAAGAAGGAAATTGAATGAAAGCGCTGATGACTTCTCTGGATATTTGGTTAGGTAGAAGATGGTCCTGAAATGAGGTGTTTGGGAGGAGAGGTAGATGCGCGTGTGACCTATATATTTCGGGGCGTTTCAATCATCCAGAATGAGGAAGTGAACCTTGTTTATTAAAACATCATTACAGTTCAAGGGTCAGTAAAGGTTACGCCTACAAAACCGGTTGGGTGGGTCGTTGCATCGGTTTATTTCTGTTCATTCAGAACACTCGCCTTGCACCACGTTGTAGCCCATCATTAGTAGGCTAGATTTGGACCACAGGGCAGCTGCTGGGTGGATATTTTTGGTTCTATCTGGTCACATCGGATGTTCTGAAACTGATAATTGACGAATGAAGTTGCGAGTGGCTGAAAGATTTTCCTTTTTTCTATGTGTTTCTAATGAAGTGGCCAGAGATGCACTGATCAGCTCTTCCAGTACGGACAGACGAGTTTGTCTCCGTGGTGACGGAGAGAAAGCAGAGAGGAATGGAGGTGGGAAGGAAATGCCATCCAAGCCAGTTCAGGAAAGTTCCAGATTCTCGTCTACAGAGGTGTTAGAGCTGCTGGAGGGAGACACAAGCAGAGGCAGAGGGAGGAATGAGAATAATGAGAGTTTTTGGGGAGCTTTTAGCCTGACAGACAGGAAAGGCTTGGCATTGTGATGCCCAGCTGGGTGCCTCCACTGCAGGGAGGGCAACTTCAGTGACCCCCCCCTCCCCACCATCACCACCTGGTACTCAGGGGTTGTCACAGCGTGGTGGAGCTCTTCTCTTCTTTTCTCCTCTATTCTCTGGTTTTCTCTTCTGCTCCCTTCTCCTCTCCTCTTTTCTAGAACATCCCACTTCTAAATAATACAAATGTTGCATCAAAAGCACCTCTCCTCTAATTGCTATGCACAGTGCAGGGTACCTGTTTATCGTGTGCTTAAAGGATAATTGCATATACTCACCTTGTAAATAGTTTTTCTAATTGTTATTATTATTATTATTATTATTAATTGTAACCCTTTAGGCCATCCAATTAGGGTAGATATTAATTATCCTGTTAAGTGCTTTAATTGCTGGTTATTTACCTACCGCTGCACTTTCCACCGAGGCCTGGTTGAGTGAGCGGCGCGGCAACGCCGCCCTCTTTTGAACGCCTGTCCAAAAAGTGCGAGAAGGCCGGCGAGAGGAGAGGCGGAGTGAACGAGGGAGGCAGGGAGGGCGGGAAGGAGGAGGGAGACGAGTGAAAATTAATGAGAAGGGTGATGGTGAGAGTGAGACGGAGGGGGAGAGGAGTATCTTGTTTTGAAAGAGGACTCCTCCGTGTTTTTACGATGCCGAGCTATCACGGTGTCACCCAGTTAATCTGGTGTTCGGCGGAGCATGTCACATGTCACACGCGGGCTCCAGAGAGACATGTATCGGGTGTGACGCCGTAGAGCCGGCTCGGGCTAACGGTGGCCAGTGCCGTCCGGTGGGCCCTCCGCTCGGTTCCCCCCCTTCCCTCGGTCTCCTCTGGAACGACAGACGGGAGGCTGAGATTCGGCTCGGTGATGCTGATTGGTTTTATTGTTCCGCCGCATATTGTTGCACTGACGTGAAGCTAAACCTTCTCCCGTGCGTTGTGCATCCTTGGAGAAATAAAAAGTTTCGAAAGCAACTCGTGACTGAACACGGCAGCCTCATCCTTCAAAAGTGATCAAAGAAAACAGACAGTACAGGCCACAAGGCTGGGCCCACACCTCGGATTTAAAGAAACATTAATACACGGCCCTTTCAAACTTGTAAAACTACTGTGAGTGACTGTTAGGTGAAGTGTATTGTAACAACATACATGACCTGTCCAAAGATTGGATGCACCTACTCACTGGCATTTTTTACATTATAGAACATAACAGAAGACACGGGACTATGAAATAACACACATGAGGTTATGTAATAATAAAAAACAAACAAGGCAAACATTTGACCATTTGAGACTCAATCTCGGCTTCTGTCGACAATGAGGACAATGGTGTTTCCAACCGTCCTGAAGGTTTATGCTCAACACTTTATTATCATTCAGTCATGTTAATGAGCGTCTCACAAAGCGTTTTTTGATGATGACAACAGTGAACAAGCAGTCATGAAGGTAAAAAGAGTCGATTCGTCAAACATTCTCCTGCTGTCTTTCTACTTCGCCACAAAGCAGTTGTGTCCAAACTTTTCCAAAACCCTCCCAGCACCTTTTCCAGCACCAAAGTGAATGAAATTTCTAGTTCAACAGTGTGTGTATTTTAAACAGCCTTCTATGTTTTTCTTCATATAATAGACAATTGGAAATGCAGACTATTGCTTCTTTAAACAGGGCGGCCCCAAACATTCTGACCTGTGGTATATGTAGTAGTACAGTGCTGGGAAATTCTCAGAAGTCCGCTGCAGTCAGTACTTCTGCTCCCCTTGACGTCGTCAGTATGATGCACAGCCTCACGTTGCAATAAATGCAACTTGGTGTCTTCCTGTGGGGTACAACAGTGGAAACTTAGCAGCCCAGATCGGCGTGGATCCGTTTACTCCAGGCACTGATCTGTTACCTGCTAGGCGATGCTGTGACTCGGCCACTGACAGAAAAGAGCGGCCCTGTGATCTTAATTGCCTGACGGGCTGCTCAGATAAACTCATATCAAAAACGTGGCAGCAGGGTGGGGGACGTAACCGTATCCACTGTGTAATTAGTAAACTCCAAAGAGACAGATAAGGCGGCCAAGGCTGCAAATCAAAAGGGAAGGAGCCTTTTAAATGGGGCCCTTGCTGGTGCTACTTATTCATTTATAAGCTTCTGTCAAGAATTATGCACACACACACACTCACACAAAACCTGTCCTTTACACTACCAGTCGAATCTGTCAAATCACCTTCTTACTTCTGGGTCTGTATTTATTTTTTTTACTCTTTTTAAATCTATGAAATCATATGCATTAGGGAATGTAAACAACAAACACAGAAAAGTTCTTCAAAGTCGGTACTTTTTGCTGGCTTCCCTTCACCACCTCTGGACAATGTTGAGTCAATGGACACGTTGGACAATGGAGATGTATTTCCATTTCTATGCTGCTTTTCTTTCACTCATGTTGATGACAATGTCATGGCATTGGTTATGAAGATTCATTTTTCTGTTCAAAAAAACTACTTATGTTTCTTGTTTTAGATTCTTCCAAAGCCTCTGTCCTAGTCAGGGTAGGTGTGTCCAAACATCTGACTGTTGGTGTATATTAGGATACCTGTTTTAATT
The DNA here is from genome assembly GCF_900700375.1 of Denticeps clupeoides. Taxonomy (NCBI): domain Eukaryota; kingdom Metazoa; phylum Chordata; class Actinopteri; order Clupeiformes; family Denticipitidae; genus Denticeps; species Denticeps clupeoides. Next base: position 12,630,442 of record NC_041715.1, read on the forward strand.
GTATTTTCCCTTTTTAACCCTGAGATTGACTTCCTTTGTGCCAACAAGAGCACAGACACCCTCCACCCCACAAGCACACACTCAGGCACACAACCCTGGCACCAGGCATACCTGTCCAGCTTTTCCAGTGTTCTGGCTACCTGGGGAACAGACCAACCCTGTCAATTAGCAGTAAGCCTATCCCATGACTCTCTGGGAAGGAGGGGGGCAGAAAGCCTATCCCACAGCTGGGACAGCCAAGCAGGGATCGCTTTCAGGCTCCGGGGATGGGAGCATCAGCATGGCACCAGGTCGGCCTCAGAGTTTTACAGTCCCGCCCGAAACTTCAACAGTCTCAGGTTCAGCTCAGCCTCTGATGGACGAGATAATCTCCCTCCCGAGGAACCATCTGGAAAACCGAGCTGCGGCTCTCCTGTTGCCGCCCCAACGTAAATCCACATGCACCTGTCTGGGATCCAGACAGCTCACCTACACACAGTCACACCCACTCACACCTAAACATAGACACTTAAGGGTACTAAATGAAATAAAAAATAAGTAAAGTATGTCAGTCCAGTGTTGAGCATCAGAAGTTGTTGTCTCACCACTGAATTCAGAATATATTATTGTAGTTGTAGGATTGCTGTATACTTGCCTTTAGATTGTTATGGGTGTTATGGGTTCCCACATGACTGATCGATTATTCTTTTAAAAACAGTTTATTTATATTAATATATTTAGAACTTCCTGTTTTCTATAACTAAATTGTGTGTGTGTGTCTGTGTTTGTGTATTTGCCATTCCCTCTCTCTCCCCAACCGATTGTCCCATAGAACACCTGTTCTCTGTTGCCATGGCAAACAGGATTGATTGACAAGACTCCCACTAAAGAGATCAGAGGACAGCCACTGTGATTACGAGCTCACCGTGGAAACGACACCTCTAATCCCATAATAATCTTGTGGAGTCAGAGGAGGTACATCCTGGTGACCACGGCTACCTCCTGTGTGCTGGTCTGTCACACACAGATGATGTGAAGAATACATGTGTGCGTGTGTGTATGTGTGTCTATATGTGTGTTACTGTGGTTTGAAAGTGACAAACTCACAGACTTTCCCTCTAATCCTGCACGTGTTCATAAGAGTGTCCCTTTCCTGTGCTCCATCAGGGACAGACAACAAACTTTCATCCCAGATCATGTGACACAGAGACAAGGACAGGCATTTTGTTTGTTTATTTATTAAAAAAAATTGGTAGAGGTAATTAATATTATTAATATTAATAATTATTGCATTTATGAAATATGTTGTATTGTACGTTTTTGTCCTCACAAAGATATAACATCATACATGCACGTGTGTGTGTGTGTGTGTGTGTGTGTGTGTGTACTATGTCTACCAAAACCACTTTGATTCCCACTGTGAGTGACAGGAAGAGGGGACTTCAACTTCCCCCCCATTTCCCCGAGTGTCACTTGACCCTACATCTCCCCAAGGCCGACAGCAGAGGTCACATGATCTACTCGCCAGTAGACTCCGAGATGTCACCACTTGATTGACAGCCCCAGTCCACCCATCCTCAGATATCTTACATTTATTCAAGCTTGGCTAGAAATGATCCAACTCTCTTGCATTATGATTTGTTAGTGTTGCCGCTCACTCCACAGCCCCGTGGGTAGTATGATGAAACAGGAGGAAATCTGTGGACTGTAGATTGATGCTAACCATAAAAATGCTCTCCCGGCAGCGCAAAACCCATTTGCTTTATGAAAATCAGGGTTCGTTTGAACAAGGGAACAGGATGTGCTGCAGTTAAGTGGGCAGGATTTTTGTTATCTTCAGAACTTGTAGCAGCTGAGCCCCTAACACACAGCTAAAACACACTTATAAGCCACATACAAAAAACATTAAATGTTCTCTAAACTCTGCATTTCACCCGAATATTCCACACTTTCTGTTGCATATTTCATGTAGTAATTCAGTATTGTGCTTTAAGTCTGGATGTAAATTTGAGAGCATTTTAGATTATAAAATTTCAAATACTCAATGTCAATTTAAATAAAATGTAACAAAAGAGATAATAAAAATATTTGGTCTGAGACAAGGTTGAAATACATTTTTAGGAGATTTTTCTTATTTAACAAAAAAAGAACAAATTCATTCATTTTGTTATCTTTACATCGCTGCCGTATCTGTGCGATAGTCGTCCTGGGTTAACCAGGTCCTGCCTTACACACGAACACAAGGATTCTAATCCACCCCCCGCTGCCACTGGTTTGGTGTGGGTGATTAGAACCCTTTATATGTTAGTTTCTCCCACACCCCCATGTCCTGCATTTATTTCTGTTAATATTTTGAACAAGTGCTATGGCAGGTTTCACTTTTTTGTTTGTCTTGTGTATATTTTTGTTTCGTTTATTATTATTTCTTTCAAATGTTGAGCGAGTGAACCTCTTCTCTTGGCATTACATTCTGTGACAAAAAAAAATTCTTCATAAAAGCATGTTGCATAGAGTGGTTACAGAAAACCCACACATTTTTGTGAGGTTTGTCACACACATGTTTATGTTTACCAGGAGAGGTAGTTCTGCACAGACTGATTGACAGCCATCACAGCCTGCTGATGTGGTTACTGGATGTCAGCACTGGTAACACTGACATTTATTCCCAGAATCCCATTACTGTACTGAATTTGTGTGAAGGCTTTGGTTTTGATGTTTGAATTTGTAGGACTGCCCCGAGTGAAAAAAATGGACAAATTAAACAAATCATAAAAATTTCAGCGCATCCCAATACTAGGATCAAGGTGCATCATGTATCTGTCTGTCGCTCCAGTCTTCTTATCAATCGGACATTGGTGTAAAGAGAGGAGGAAAGGGAGGTGACAATCAATATAGAAAAGCGAATCATTGTTTTTCAGTCACCAGTTCATTGATTAAATTGCCATTGATCTTGATAGCAATCTGGCTCACACCAAATGCCACCAATTCATTAATTATTAATTATCTAATGCCTGACCCATTAATTAGTGAGTTCATTGATTGATTGATTAGCCTGACGTGGGAATGAAGCGTCCACGCCTTTCTCAACCAGCAGGCCGCTGCGGGGACGGCTGTGTGAACGTCTTGAAGAAGGGACTCACACACACTGAAGCAACCAGTGGGCACTGTCATCTCTCAACAAGGAGCACAGTTCCGAACCTGGTTTTAAATAAAGCTGCCTTATTCAAAAAGTCAGTCTTTCTGTGGTGGCGCGGGGCCCTTTTTCTTCCCCGGCAGATTGCTGCCCCTTCCCTCAGAGAGGCTGTGAAATGGGAGCCGTGGGGGGTCGCGCTCCCCAGTGGATGTCACACACTTTAACGAGCAGTTTCAGTCATTCTCAAAAGACACAAAACACAGTGGGGTGAACAAAGATGGCCTTTGTGAGCGAGTGTGTGTGAATATCTGAAAGTCTGTGTGTGTGTGTGTGTTTCAGTGAAATTTTGTGTGTTTCTGTGGGTGTGTATTTGGTTGTAAATATGTGCGTGTGTGTGTGTGTGTGTGTGTGTGTGTGTGTGTGTGTGTGTGTGTAGAATTTGTGTTTGCCAGAGTGCAGCTAATTCCAGTACACAAGGTATACTAATGTGTCTGAACTCCTGGGGTGCTGGCAGTGGGACATGGACAGCAGGTGGGGGGGGGGGTGTCACACATTCAGTCTGGCAGCTCCTACACTGACGTATTGACACTTTTATGTACTGCTGAGTTATAAAGACTGTGCAGCAAGAAAGGAAAGTTTCTGGCGTGCAACTCACTTGACAGTCGCCTCAGTCGCTGGTTGAATCTGTGGCATTTTTCCCTCACGTTGAGAAATCTCAGAGAGTTGGTTCCTAACAACCTTAATGGCATTTAAAACAGCGCAACATCCAGCAACAAACAGATACCTAATTACGTCTGATAAATGCTGTAAATGTAAAATGTAAATGTCTCTATCTGGCAACCAGCCCTTTTTTCTGTCTTTATTTATTTCTGAAAACCCAGAAAGATGTTGAACAGTGTAGGACAGTCAAAAAAACTGTAGTGAAATGTAGTAACACTTAAAACTAAATGCCTAAATGCATTCATTAGTGTATTATGCACATAAGAAACCATGTATTCATAATACAATCATGTCAAGGCCTTACTCCGGAGGGGATCCCTGGTCCTACATTCCGGGCCGGAGTTTTGTGTTGTCGTCATTGTCGCCATGATTGGCCTAAGTGTGTCCACCTGTTTGTATGTGTATACAATGCTTTGCTGGGTCACTGTATGTGAATGCTTGCATTATGGCCGATATCTTGTTAAGGAAGCTGCCCTGTAATCAGAAGGATGCCGGTTCGAATCCCGATCCGCCAAGGTGTCACTGAGGTGCCACTGAGCAAAGCACCGTCCCCACACACTGCTCCCCGGGCGCCTGTCATGGCTGCCCACTGCTCACTCAGGGTGATGGGTTAAATGCAGAGGACAAATTTCACTGTGTGTGCTGTTGTGTATCACATGTGACAATCACTTCACTTTTTTTTTTAATGAATCCGTTTTACCTCTGTTTAATTAATTGTTTGCTGTGACAGGGACAGACAAACTAGTTTTTTCCAGTAGTTGAAGTCACGGGCGACATTGAACTCACCTTTCCTCATGGCACCATGAGGGTCAGGATACATCAGGTTCAGATTAGCAGTGTGTGTATTTGTGAAGTCCAGGTTGCATTGTACTGTACAGTCCCACAATCAAAACCTGCCTCACACATTTCGATAAGCTACACTGACGAATGGAGCCTCATCAAGACGCTATGATAACCATCAATCGGTCTGTACAAAAACCCCTCCCAGAGTAAACATAAATATGTCTGTGTGTGAAGAAAGGCTAGTGTACAGTTGCTGCACAGGCGTGCAGGAGAGGGGTGATGTTCTACGTCTACTGTAGCCTCCTAATGTAATCAACCCAGTGGTTTCACATGCACATCATTTTTCCCAGGTTGTGGTAAATGGTGATCGTCTTGATTCTCGCTTGGCCTTGTCTTTGTGTCTCATGGTAAAATGGGTGATGCTTCACACGGCCGAACGGATTGATCAGGCCTTGAGCAGGCAGAGCGGCGAGTCCATCTTCTTTTGTTTTGGGCAGAAAGCGGAGGCCAGATTCATCAGCTTTTGTCTACAGACCTGGGCGGGGTGGGGGGTATGTAGCCTCAGCTCACAACAAAGCATCTTGTAATCGAAACAAGACTATGCGGCGCGATTGGCAAGGTTAGCAAACACAGCCAGGGTGACCTCAAGATCATGCTATATTATCTGGAAAAAATATGGTGGGGGATGGGGTGATCGGAAAGAGAGTAAAATATGAATATTGCTATACACAGTGATGGACGGGTACAGAGGGGCTGCCAGGGTTCTTACAGTTTTTAAAAACCTGGAAAAGTCATGAAATGTTGAAAAGAGAATTTTCCAGGTCTTGAAAAGTTTGCAATACAAAATAAAAATACACAGTTATTGAAATCTGACACATGGATGTATAACGACTGCATTTTTCTACATTTACAACTACAACCGCAGGCAGTTGTATTCGTATCTTTGGTGTCCTTGCTGGCTTTTTCATAGTGAACCACGTCACGTGGCACCGTGTGCATTGCTTCCATATTCCAGCATGTCCGCAGCCTCATGTTTCCTATTCAGTCATCTAAATTACAGCTGATGATGCACGACCCTGGTGGAGCTCAGGCTTGGGGGAAGAAGTTCAGCTTTTTTCATAATCTTAATTTAACAATTTTCTGGTAAATTTGACTCTTTTTTTTGCACAGAAATTTCAGAGAACATATGGTCATGAAAATCTGCTTTAAAGTAATTGAAAAGTCATCGAAAAAATAATGGAAATTCGTTTGTATGAACCTTGGCACCCTGCAACAAGGCACCAAAAGCAACATCTGAAAACCCTAGTTGCAACCAAAGACCCCTGAAGCATACGCCTTGCCTTTAGTCTCACATTTCAGAACAGGTTCATACGGAAGCAGTAAGGGCCGGACACCCCAGAGTGGTCGGGGATTGTTCACATCAGAATGTAAATGCTTTTGGAGTGGGAAGGGGAGGGGAACACCTATGAGCGCATTATAACAACACTAGTCACATGGCTGTGCAAATAAATTAAGCCCTCTTTCATTGCAGCCACAATGGGCTGCAGTTTCATTTATTATTTGGAGAATTGTTGATAATTTTCCTGAAAAATAACCAACATTATAATCATGTTAAAATATTGTCCAAATTAAAGTGTTAAAACAAAAGTGTTATAATAGTGCACATTCTGTTAATTGTTGTTTTAAACTCTTTATACTATTCTATTGTAGAAACTTTTATTAAATATTACATGAAATTATTATCTGTAGTACATTTGACCTATAGGCAAACTGGCAAAATAATTGTTCTTTTCTTATGATGATTTTTAATCCATTTTGGGAAACCAGAAACACAAAAGAAAGAAAGAAATATGATACAGAAATCAAGAGTCTCGTTTTTTTTTTCTCCTCCATTTGAAATGATTGAGATAAAAAAAATCAAGCTGACGATACTGGTTGAGAAATCACTTAGGCGTCAACAATTCAATTTGTTCTCATTCATGACATGCCATGAAGTGTGTGAGGGCACTGAGTGCGTCTTGATGTGTTTGCCGGCAGGACAGCCAGCACAATCTCCTGTGTTTTGCAATCAATTATTTAAGAGTGAGATCAGAGATGATTAACGTGAGAGATCAAATCTACATAAGTGTGGAGTGTGCTGTACGCTCAGGTGAGTGTGTGTGTGTGTGTGTGTGGCTAGTGTGGATACATTTACCATCTTCCAAATGTTAAAGCAATTTGTCAAACTTGCAGGATGCTTTTCATATAGGTTTCAGTCTTTTTGTACCAGTGTTACAGGGGTCACTGTCACCAAAACATTCCGTGCAATTACAAAAGGACAATTTAACGAGGAATGTTCTGACTATTGTAAAATAAAAAATGTTCTGCAGAATCACAAAGTTAGGCCCCCATGAGCCATGCTGGACACTCTCTGTATCAGACTCTCTTGTTCTCTCGCATATGCAAATACACCCTTCTAACCTGTACTTTCCAATTACCTCTGAAGAATTGCATTAGGGCTGCGGATCCCACTGCACTTAGGCAGACGGAATAACTGACGGAATGGCCAAATTGTCAAACAGATGTGAAAGGAAGCTGGAAAATGAGAAATCCGCCTGTTGAGCAGGATTTAATTAGAGAAAATGTGCCGTTCCATCCCGGCAGCATGCCGGTGCCATCTCAGGTCTACTCCTGTTTCAGCAGGGAGATGAATGTCTGTGACATTATGGTGACAAAGTAAGAGAATTTAAGAGCCTGGGACAAAAATAAGTTCTGATACGTGTGGGGCACAGACATCCATATGCAAGTGCAGACACACATTTTTCAGTCCCTCCAGGATTTTGGGATTCAAGCTGCCATGTGTACAAATATTCTTACAGCCTAAAACATGTTTTTAACTTTCTGGCAGTAAAAGTGGGATGATTTGAAAACAGTGGCTATTTTTTAACCATTTTTTCCAAATCTAAGGGCAGCTTGTTCCAGGAAGTGTAAAACAGCTCTCTGCATTCAGTCAGACAGGAACTTCATCAGTAACTGTCACGACTACGGACTTACGAGGGAAGGAAGCGCAGAGGTTTGACATGCTGGGAAGGGGGTTTTATTATAACAAACAAAGAAATACAAATAAAGACTGGCGCGGTGGCCGAAAACGATTTAAACTTAAATAAAGAACATAAACAAACCCGTAGGCGTGTGGCGATTGCCAGAACTCAAAACACATAACACCAAACAAGGTCAAGTTCGTGCATAGAGTTCACGAAAATGCCAGCGACCCCGAACGGGCGGAAACTTCCGGCATTTATGGGGCGTCAGGATTGGGTTCCGGTGTGGAGCCCAGCTGCAGGCAATCCTGACAGAGCCCCCCCTCCAAGGGCTACGTCCTCGGAGCCCCAACAGTACCATCAGTGGAGGCGGCGGGGCGGACGGCGGCAACCACAGGGCTCCTGCCCTGCTGTATCCTCCCCTTGGAGGACCCGGTCCCTCGGGCTGGCTCCCCGGCGTGGTCAGGCGTGGCGGCCCCGGTCCCTCGGGCTGGCTCCCCGGCGTGGTCAGGCGTGGCGGCCCCGGTCCCTCGGGCTGGCTCCCCGGCGTGGTCAGGCGTGGCGGCCCCGGTCCCTCGGGCTGGCTCCCCGGCGTGGTCAGGCGTGGCGGCCCCGGTCCCTCGGGCTGGCTCCCCGGCGTGGTCAGGCGTGGCGGCCCCGGACCCTCGGCCTGGCTCCCCGGCGTGGTCCCGCTTGGCGGCCCCGGACCCTCGGCCTGGCTCCCCGGCGTGGTCCCGCTTGGCGGCCCCGGACCCTCGGCCTGGCTCCCCGGCGTGATCCCGCTTGGCGGCCCCGGACCCTCGGCCTGGCTCTCCGGCGTGGTCCCGCTTGGCGGCCCCGGACCCTCGGCCTGGCTCCCCGGCGTGGTCCCGCTTGGCGGCCCCGGACCCTCGGCCTGGCTCCCCGGCGTGGTCCCGCTTGGCGGCCCCGGACCCTCGGCCTGGCTCCCCGGCGTGGTCCCGCTTGGCGGCCCCGGACCCTCGGCCTGGCTCCCCGGCGTGGTCCCGCATGGCGGCCCCGGACCCTCGGCCTGGCTCCCCGGCGTGGTCCCGCATGGCGGCCCCCGGACCCTCGGCCTGGCTCCCCGGCGTGGTCCCGCATGGCGGCCCCGGACCCTCGGCCTGGCTCCCCGGCGTGGTCCCGCATGACGGCCCCGGACTCCCGTACCTGCACACAATAATCAGGGCCGATCCATCTGGGTACGTGTGGGCCCTGTCTCCACATGTCCCCTCTGACACATCTTGTGTCACCCCCTGCACCGCGCAGGGAGATTGTCCCAGAGCCTCCGGCGACTGTTCCAGGCACCCCAGGCTGGTGCCTTCTGGGACTATGCAGCCCCTCTCGCTGCCCGGCCCTGGTGCCAAGGGGGGGGCATTGCCAGACCATCCGGCTAGCCCCTTCTGCGTCCGTTGGGACAAGCAGGCCCTCTTCCTGCCTGTCCCAGCTGGGTCCTCATGCCTACCCGGGGGCTCTATGGCGCTCCACCCCTCTGGAGGCAGACGCAGGCCCATGCCTGCCCCGCCCTCCTCACTGGCTACCGGAGGACCCAGCTCCATCGCTTCCCCACCTCCCCTCCCCTCAGGAGGAGTCCCCAACCCGAACTGCACCCCCCCAAAAAATTCTTTGGGGGAGCACCCCCCCCGGCTGGACTTAGGGGTACCTTGGGGCTTGTCCACCTCGCCTTGGACCAGCACATTCGGGTCAGGAACCTCCTCCCTGGGGTTCGGCTCCGCGGCTGGGTCGCCATCTGGTGGACACAAAGAGGGGAACTGGGGGCGACATACGGACACATATGCCACACAGACACACACAGACAGAGACAGACAGAAGAGAGGGTCGTCTGGCTCCCTCTCTGGGCTCTCTGGGACCTCCTCAGGGGGCACAGCCAGGATCTCGGGAGGAGCGACCTTCTCGTCGCCCACCAGTGCTGGGTCTTCTTGCCCCGGATCCTGACTGGCACTGGATGTGGTGGAGGGGCAGAGTTCGATCCCTGGCTCAGGCCGATCAAACTCCGCCCTCAGTCTCTGTTGGAAGTCCCGAAAACTCCTGTCTGTCTCTCCCTGCTGCCAGAGGGTTGTGCTCCAGCCCCATGCTGATCCAGTCAGACACGTGAGGATGGTAGTGATCTCGTCTGTGTCTGCTGCCCCACTGAAGGGTCCCGGGACAATTGGGCGGTCCCACACGGGGCTGGGCACGTCGCTGGAGATGGTGGTAGGTGTGTGGTGTGGAGGGGGGTGGACGTCTTCTCCAGCAGGTGTGGACGCTGGTGCTGCGCTGCCATTTTGCTGGGGAACGTCCGGGCAGAGGGAATGCGGGTCGGCGACTGGAGCAGGAATGGAGGATTCCCTGCGAGGCAGTCCCGGCAGCGCAGTTGCTGGCTGGCGACCTCCCGTCGCCCTCTTCCACCAGCTTTCCTCACACTGCTGGGAGGGACGTGGGTCTCCACGGACCTCGTGACGCTCCTGGATGGGCGCGATGGGCGGAGCCATCCCGGCACCGACTGCCCAAACGGCGTCATCCTGGTCGTCGTCCGTGTCAACCTCGTACCCCCGGAAGTCACATGGGTCATCACGGACGCCGCGATGATCTCGGACGCGCACGCTGGGCGGAGCCATCCCGGCACCGACCGCCCACCGAAAATCCACGTCATCATCGCTTTCGTCATCCGTGTCCTCCCACCGGTGACTCCAAGGGTCGTCCACCCTGCGGACATCCTGGACCCATGGCGCGATAAGCTCCCATGGGCAGTACTCTGGCCATTCGGGCTGGAGGCTGCCCACCTCCTCGCTGGAGGAACGCCGCCGTTGTTGTTGTCGCTTCTCACCCCCCTGGAAGTGACGTGGGTCCCCACGGACCTTGCGACGATCGCAGACTGGCGCGATGGGCGGAGCCCAACTCTCGTCTCCCGTGCTCTCGTCGTCGTCCGTGTCGTCCCAGTCCACGGGGAGCCTTGCCAGCAGAGCGCAGAGTTCTTGGCTCGACATGCCGAAGATCGTGGGGGTCGCATCTTCTACGCTCGCTGCCCACGTCACTTCCTCGCTGCTGCCGACGCCAACGTCCTCGCTCCGCCCACTCACCCGCCGACGTTGTCGCTTCCGGGTTTCGCGGAGTTTCCCGGGGGTGACGTCATCACGCGGCGCCGCGTACCACGGCTTCTCGGGGAGAAAACGCTCGACCAGAACGGGCGGCGCGTCTCTCCCCTGCCGTCCGCGTTCGCCGCGCCGGGCTGCGTCCTTCGCGGCGTCCTTCGCGGCGTTTCTTCTCCTCTGCTTTCCACCTCTGCGCTTTTGGGTGGGTCGCTGGCATTCTGTCACGACTACGGACTTACGAGGGAAGGAAGCGCAGAGGTTTGACATGCTGGGAAGGGGGTTTTATTATAACAAACAAAGAAATACAAATAAAGACTGGCGCGGTGGCCGAAAACGATTTAAACTTAAATAAAGAACATAAACAAACCCGTAGGCGTGTGGCGATTGCCAGAACTCAAAACACATAACACCAAACAAGGTCAAGTTCGTGCATAGAGTTCACGAAAATGCCAGCGACCCCGAACGGGCGGAAACTTCCGGCATTTATGGGGCGTCAGGATTGGGTTCCGGTGTGGAGCCCAGCTGCAGGCAATCCTGACAGTAACTGTTACTCTTGAGTTCCAGTGGGATTACGCTGTCTTTGATAACACAGGTGACCAATGATCAAGATCATCTATATCATTGTTTCCAATTTAGTCAAGGATTATGTATCATTCTTTTAGATTTTTTTCTTTTCAATCATATTTAATGTTTTTTAATGGGAAATTAAATTGATTTCTAATTATAATACAGTAAAAGGCAGTGTGGAGATGCTATTCTTTGTCACATCAAAAACGTTTCTTGTTACCTGCACTATCCAACAGAATTGTGCTGAAGACAGAACTATGAAAGATCCCAAGAACACTTCTCAGGAGCTCAGAAGATTCTGTAATGGGCGTTGCAGACGGATTTTTGAATGGTTGGTCATCCACCAGTCCAAGGTCATGCTGATTTTTTTACAAAAGGAAAATTCTCCAGCAGTGGGTGTCCAAAGAACATCAGCACAAGGACATTCCTCGTTCAAGTGACTGAAAAACCCAGCAAAGGATCTGAAGACATCTGCTGACATCATAACCTCTGCATTGATCAGGCAAGAATAACACTTAATAAGAGTCGAGTTCATGGGTGGTTTCGTGGAAGAAGCCACTGCATTCTGAGAGCAAAGTGTTGTTTCCCACCTCAGGCTGTTGAAGAATGCAGGATTTTTGGTCTTCAGTCCTGAACTGTGACATGCCTGACCTAATCAGGGCCATCGCTAATGGGGTGAAAGGTTGTTGTCGTTTCAAGAGACCCGCATCTGGACAAAGGCCGTCAACAACCAGTTATTAACAGTACGTGGACTACTGAGGCCAGGAGTAACATTTGTTTCCTGGCAATGGCCCTGAACCTTATACACAAAAGCGTTCCCATGTGAGTTTTTTTAATAGAAGATTGGCTGCTGTGTGCACTACAGACAAGAAGTTTGGTCCCACCCTTAAACTGCTGATTCTTTGCATTTTTTGGAAACAACTTGTCCAAACCCTCCCAGCAAACCCTCTTCTCAAGCAGCAAAGTGAATGTAAACGTACTAAACACAGGCCTGATGTGCCTTGCTCAACCGCCAGTGGTTAACCGAGGATGTGCCTGTGGAGCAGGCTTGATGAGATCCTTGCTGGTTGGTTCTCCAATGCTCTCATCAACAACCATTTCCTCAGATTACGGGGAGAACTTGCCTACCTACACTCCGGGGTCTGCTGACACATCACCTCTGCCAAACACACTCAGTGACTTCCTGCTCACTAATAAATGTCATTATTATTCAATTAAGGCGTGGGCTGTTTTTGAAAGCAACTTATTCACTTCACAATTCCCTGGGCTTCATTTTTATCCCCTCTCACAACTGTAGGCTTGATACACACGCAACACATCAACAAATTGCTCACACATGCATTCGCACACACACACACACACACAAGCGAGAAACATACGTTTCTTCATCCATCTTTTCCATCCAAGGCAGATTTACTTCCCTCGATCCCCTGTCCCCCACACTCCAGCAGAGAGACAGTCGGCGTCTAGCACAACATTGTTATTGACGATGGCTGCTCCCCTTGATAAGAGCAGGCGGAAAATCAATCACCTCCATTAGACGCTGAGTGAGTGACAAGAGGCCAATCCCTGGCAGAAGCTCTCCCGCTCATTTCACCTTCCGTCTCGGTGTCTCTCCGGCTCTCTGTTCTTCGCCCCTCTTTCATTTACCACCACACATCTGTCTCCATGTCTGCTTTGCATCTATTGCTGTCTCTCACTTCCTTCTTTATTAAATCTCTCCGTTCCCTTGCCCATGCTTCAGCCTTTAGGCTCGGTGTGCGCGCGTGTATGTGTGTTTGTACGACCACGCGCAGCGTACGTGTGTGCGCTTGCAGTTCATATCTGTCCAAATTTTAAGGGTCACTTGCTCTATACATCGCAACCAAACCGAGGTTTATTATGGCCTGTAATAACAGCAACTTCAGACGCGCTTTTACAGCCGCGGCGTGAGAGGATTGTCGAATGGGGGGGCACGGGGGCTTGATGGAGTTTCTGGCCAATTTGCTCTATTAAGATGAAGGTTACAGGAGTTAAAGGCTCCCATTCAGCTGCGCCTTTGTCACCCTGATTTGGGCACTGTTTGAGCGAATCGCAAAACTCCTCAATCATTGGCTTATTGACCAAGGCGATTCTCAATGAAAATGTCTTTGAGCAGGTCTCAGAGAGTTCCAAAAAATATGTAGTCTTTTCTTTTTCTTTTCGACAAAATTTCTAGTTAAATGAAGGACTAAAAACTAAAAAATTGCATTCAAAAAGATGGATTATAAAATGGTCTGATGTTTACTTTTTTGTTTGTGTTTGACTTTCTTTGAAGACACAGCAGACCAGGAGACGTGTTAGCACACAGTGTCAAAAATCTGCGAGCCATTTAGGAAATAAAAGCCCAGCGTCTCTTTGCCGTGGAGCCCGGTGATCCTTAAAAGCTCACCTACAGTCAATAGCAAGCAGGCGAAATGTCACACAAAAAGAACATGGGATTACGGCGCGACTCATAAAAACAACTTGGCCAAATACAGTAAATAATGGAGCAATCACCGAGCTAATAGAGGCGTTTCGCACCTGAATGCCCAGACTCGCACTATTACACGTGTTCAATGCTGCCCTCCGAGACGGACCCCCGGCCGGGGGCCTACTAGACCTTCAACACAATGGCATGCGTGCTAATTCAATATCACTCACTTTCATTTAAAAGATGTCTGACAGCAGAAGACGTGGGATTTTTTTTCCTCTGGACATCTAAGGACCGAAGACAGTTTTTCATGGTCTTGAGCTTGGTGATGACACATCCATATCGTCCTGTCTGCCCAGTGTACCTTTAGTTCTGATGTGTCACCATTTATTCAACAGCTCTTTGTGCAATAATGATAATGTTTCATATCACTCTAATGTATGTATTGTGCTTAAAATGCATTCATTAAAAAAACTTCAACTTATGGACACTGCTGAAATATGTATGTAGAGTACAAAATCGTGAGCAAGTAGTGATACTAAAGTAGGGAAACAGTCATTTGTTCAAGAAAGAACTGTCTAAAGGTGTAAAACACACAAATAATAATGATTAAAAGTGAAAGTGGCAATAATTTCATGACATTATATACATCAACAGGGGGTTGCTCACTCCCAACTGTGTAATGAACGATCTCCTACAAGCAAAGGCCTACAGATGGAAAACAAGATTGAATTGCTGCTCAATTGCATACAATAGAATAAGGTTCTTTTTCTTTATACACATAACGTCATTGTTTCATGAAAATTAGGAAATTCTGCAGTAAAAGCTTTAGGTAAATCAATATTTGAAACGCTTACAGTTAATTTTTTGATTATTTTTTTTATTTTACTGCCTATATTAAATGTATTTGTTTTTCTTCTTATTGTTATTTCTGTATAAATGTGAGTTACTCTGAATTGCATTATGAGTAATGATGTTACACTGTTATCTGTATATGATGATCAAACTTTTATTGGTTATGTGCACAAATGTTGCAGGAAAATGTTCTCTGTTCAGAAGAGTACATTAGAAAAAACTACAATACAACACAATTTATGTGGCTGAAATATACACACAACACACAACAAACATGAGGGCAAACATCAGACTGATGAGTGATTTATAATGTAAAATATCGTATCAGTAGAGCCTGCGTGTGTTGACCTGGTTCTTCTGGCCTGCAGGTAGAAGCGGTCCTGCCCCCTGCTGAGGCCACATGCAGTAATGGTATCTTGCCATGAATGCCAGTAAATAATGTCAGATTTGCAGGTTAGACAGAGAATCAAGTTGCTGCTGCGTCATCTGCAACACAGCCCACTGTCCTCATTCGTCACAAAGATGCCATGTGTCCACTGACGTGCCCTGGTGGGAAAATGAGAGAGGGGTGATGGGTTATCAGGTGACCTCCAAAGATTGGTTCAAAAATGTCCCAAACGCGCTTAAAAAACACAGCTAAGCACTACAAGACAAGGTGGCAGCAAATGGCTGCATGCGCGTGCATATCTCTGTAGGTGTGTGTGTGTGTGTGTGTGTGTCTGTAGGGAGAGAGAAAGGAGAGAGAGGCGTAGGGCTATAGATTCCACTCAACACCTACATTAACCTGGCAGGATTAGTGTTGCCAGTGAACCTGAATCCGGGGAGGAACACGTGTTCAGGTCAACATCTCCCAGCTTCTGCTGCTTCCCCTCTCAAAACACGAGCAGGACGAAAGCGCGCCGATGGAAAGAGTGCATGTGCGTGCGAGAGAGAGAGGAGGAGAGAGGAAGAGAGTGTATAGTGTTTTGAGAGGACTTGGCAGTGACTTCTCTCTGTCAGCCCCCCTCCTCCTCCCCCCTCCACCAGTTGTCTGTAAATCCTATTACGCGCTGCCAAGCAGCCGCTGCCCAAGATCATCTCCAGCCCTGCATTAAGCTCCTCTCCTGGCTCCCAGTGCGGTTCAGGAGAACGCCAGGGTCTCAGCCACAGTTCCTTCACACAGCAGCACTACCAGCCTATACACATGTTCACAAGGGGGGTCACATGTTCGAAGAAACTTTTCTGGCTCTCAAATCACATCTACCTAACAGTGATTGAACTATCTAATTATAAAGATGTAGGATCTTCAGAAGCCTTAACATTAAAACATATAATATCCAGACCTCTGTGTTAAGGTCTCAGATCATTTGACCTGAGTATGCATGTATTGTATAATGTTAAAGACAAATACTTTTACTTGCTACCAGTTCACCACTTCTTGCTTCTCAGGCTTCTACATGAGGAGCATGTTTGTGGAGTACACGGAGAGTGGGGCTGTAGGTGGAGCTACACTGCCATCTGCTGGACACGACCTCTATTAAGAGGTTCTCCTGGTTCAGAAGGCCTGCAGAGTGAAGAGTGGTTAAGGGCAAAACTGTCAACCACACAAGCCAGACAAGCTTCCATTCAGTCCCGACAGCTCCCGTGTTCCTGGAGCAGCGTGTGATCCATTTTGCACACGTTATTTCGTTTCAGTATGTACTGTCTAACATGTATATAGCTGACATAACAATAAAGCTCAACTTCAACTTCCTCAACTTCAACTTCCTCACAAAGATAGAAGCCGGTTTTGGTAGAGTTTATTTTTATAGCTTTGAAGTACTCATCCCAATTAATCTATTATCACAAGAAGGTATGGTTACTGCTACTTTATCTGTTATATTTTTGGTTTTAGAATCTGTGGCCATCTTAGGGTCTGTGATATGTCAGGGAAAAAAGGACACTCACAGAAAAAGGGGTTTACAAAAACTCACAAGGACCAAATGAGGACAAGAGACAGCAAGGATACTTATTTACGCATAATAACGGATGAAAACAGACAAGGTCATCACGGAGCACAAGACAAGGCAAATATGAAATCCCAGTCAGGAGTACCAAGCAGTGTCCGGATTGTGAGAAGAGCTACTTCAGAAAGTGCAGTACAGCGGCTCAGGGCTTATGTGCGGAAGGTGCTTCCCATTCACAAGGTGACCTCATGCAACACCAAGCTGAATAATGTGACGACTGCTTCGCTTCACTTCTGCCAGCCATGCAGGTCACCCAAATTGTCGTTAGTGAGAAACAATGATTGATTGCCGCTCTTGTGCTCCCTGCACAGCAGACATTTATGAGCGTTCAGTACACAAAAACTCAGCTTCGTTAACAGAACTAGTTTCAATTTAGGAAGTACAAGCACAAGTGCACAACACAGTGACTTTTTAATGAAACTTAAAGTAAATGGCATGGGGCCAAAAACAAACAGGACTGTGTTATTTGTTAAAATGTGTCAAAATGTAGATGCATGGCTCTGTCTCCTCCTTCATTAGAGGAGCTCATGTTACCCTCACCTGGGTTTGTGTGGCTATCAACTTCCACCTTCCTGGCCACTGGTTTCGATGAAGTGTGAGAAACCTTCATCCGGTTTGAATTGCTCATCACTACACGGATAAAGACTTCCAGGGCATAATGTAGACTGAACATATATATTCTTGACTTTAATTTCAACATGAGAAAAAGTCATGCTTAATTACAGTAAAGGTAACAGCATTGTAACCACAAAAACACTACCCATTGGTGAATTATTTTCTAGTAATGGTTATTTTAACACTGATATTCCAATCACTATTCCCATAACAGACTAAGGAGAGAGAGGAGGCAGAAATAAGGGAACCCTGACTACACGAGGTAGTGAAACAGTGGTGGCTCAGGTTTTAATAGTGCCTTGTTACTGTACATACATAATGGAAAAAGTAATTTAGGACTAAAACATCAATGACCTGGATAATAATTAGTGGGGTATTGCAGAACATCTCAGCCAGTATTAATGACACAAAAACTCCCTATGACCAAACAAAATTACAATGAAACAAAACCAGAGAAATATTTAGACTTTTGTATTTGAACATGCAGCAGATTTCCTTATACAAGTGGTCAAAATAGACCAGGAACTCAGCTAGTTTACACTTGCCATAAGGCCTCCTGCGTTGTCATCTGACTGAATGACAGGTGACAGATGAAGGTGTAGAATGCAGGATTTTACGTGGAGAAATAGTACTCCAGAAATGAAGAAAGGTACTTTGGCATGGGGGGTTAAAATAAAATGTTCATTTCGTTTTGGTTCATTTACCGCATTTATCAGATGCCTTCTCCAGGGCAACTTACAATCAGTAGTTACTAAGGAAATAGTTTAGCTTCAAAATTCACAAAAAAATATCACACCATTCACAAACGCATTTAAAGTGCAGTTACATTTATTCACAAACAGATAAATCAGAATTTACAAATCATCATATATATTTTTGAATAGAGTACAGGCCACACGTTTGGACACACCTTTTCATTCAATGTGTTTTCTTTATTTTCATGACCATTTACATTGATAGATTCTCACTGAAGGCATCAAAACTATGAATGAACACATGTGGAGTTATGTACTTAACAAAAAAAGGTGAAATAACTGAAAACATGTTTTATATTCTAGTTTCTTCAAAATAGCCGCCCTTTGCTCTGATTACTGCTTTGCACAGGCAGAGAGACCTCAAATCAAACACAGGCATGGTCAGAGGGCACTGCATCAATTTTTATATTAAAAACAAAAGTTTTTTATATATATATATATATATATAAAAAGTGAAGTGATTGTCATACACAGCACTCGGTGACACAACGAAATGTGTCCTCTGCTTTTAACCATCACCCTGAGTGAGCAGTGGGCAGCCATGACAGGCGCCCGGGGAGCAGTGTGTGGGGCCGGTGCTTTGCTCAGTGGCACCTTGGCAGATCGGGATTCGAACTGGCAACCTTTTGATTATGGGGCCGCATCCTTAAACGTAAGGCCACCACTGCCAGCTGGGAACGCAGGGGTGGACAAAACCCCATCCGGGAAACATAGGGGTGGACAAAAGACAGAACAGGGATCAAGAGGCAGACTTATATTACATATATGGGTGAAAGGAAGGAAAACCGGTAAACTGGGAACTGGTTCATGGCTCATGTAGTGTAATCCAATCAAAGAGCTACTGTAGCACATATAACAGAAAAAAATAATGCTGATTAAGCATGAAGTAAAAATTAATGCTGAAGAAAAAAGGTGTCCACCTGTGTCCACCACCGAAAGCACATGCAATAGACACAAATTGGACCACAGGGCAATAGAAGGGATTCAGCGGGATTCTGACCCAGTTAATCATCGGTGGGATGTGCTGGATGTCCAATTGATGGGGGCAGCACCTCGCAACCTGCCTGGATAGTCAGGGCAGAACACATACAGTACTGTTTATATAAGCCGCAGGCAAATTTGTTACAGTGGAGGTCAAAATTCTCACATGAAACTAGACAAGACTCTTGATCGTTCTGTGACAGACACTTTGAACAACTTGGAGATGGGAGTGTAGCTTCCCCTTAACATGGGTTAACGCTGCTATCTTCTTTCTCAGCTCCAGGAGTCTTTTTATGCTGATTGGATGTTCTTGGGAAGCCAATTCAATGCCCTGGTGTGGTTTCAACGCTGATTGGTTCATTACTGTACATGTGAAAGCCGACATTGAAATGGGACTAATGTTTTGACCTCCCCATTTTTTACTATATTTGAAAGAAAGCAAGCATAAAATGTATTTTATATTACAAAATGTACCAAAAGCTGCTAAACAGCAGTAAAGTAAGTAATTTAGGTTCCTAAATTACTTTGAAGATGAGAAAAAAAAACTTTAATTTGCTTTTGCACAGTCCTGTATATCTCTAATTATTATTATTATCATGTTATTTTTAAATCCACGCGGTCAGTCTGTAGCCTGACAAACCGAGACTCGCCGCCAGGTGGCGGTGTCGCGGGGAGCGCTGTCGCCGAGTGACCCGGCGGGCGGGCGGGAGGAGGAGGAGGAGGAGGACCCTACGTAGTAAAAACAACGATAGGTGGAGTCGCAGCGGAGAGCGAGAATTCGGGAGGGAGGGACGCCAGCAATGGAGAGAGGCCGCGGGGAAGAAGGAGGGCCGAGCGAGATAAAGACATGCAGCGCCCGCGACGGCCGCACTGAGCTCCGCGTCGTCGGGGTCGCCTGAGGAGACGACGTGCGACCGCCGTTCCGTGCAGAGGAAGGTGAGCGGCGGGGTCCTTTCGTTTGGTATAATTGCGCGACGCGACGTGGCGCGGTTTCAGCCCCGCTCCGTGTTGTTTTGAGCAGTGGCGGGCATTCCGGCTCTGGCCGGCGATCCGAATCGTCTGTCTCGGCTCACCTGAGAGATTCAAGGATTCGGGTTCGTGTTCTGTTCTTTGTTCTGTTCAGCTTGGTGTTTGAGCCACAGTTTGACAGCTGCAGTTGCCATTCGGTGCTAATTCAGTTCGAATACGAATTTAAACCTAATTTAAATATATTGTGCATCACTGAATTACGACTGGTATTACAGTTATAACTGGGGATGCTATTGTGGTTGCCCTCAGTCATTTTAAAACAAACAAGAATGGCAGACATTTTGAAAGCTGCGGGTCAAATGTGGTCTACTTCTGTACAGTGTCTCTTTTTACGGTTGCATCTTGTGGAAAACCGTGACAGTGACTCGTTCAACGAAACGATCCGATTCCGTCCATTCACCAAACGATTCGTTCGCGCACTGCCGCCTGTGTCGCCTGCTAGCCAGCCGGCTAGCCGCTATGCCGTGTCTGGCGGGGTCAGTGTTGAGCTCGGCAGCTCTGTTCGGCATGTGGGCCGTGTGGCATCGACGCGCCAGGACCTCCGACCTCTCGCCGTACGTTCGGTTCCTGGCCCGACCTTGCCCCCCGTCATCTTTCATTTATCGACATGACAGGCGCAACATGACTGGCCGCCGGGGGAGGCAGTGCGTCGCTCCGAACGGAGCCCGTCTGGGGTCGTGTGATTGGCCTGTTCTGCAGTGACTGTGAAGTCGGGGAGAGAAGGGTCCAATAGGATTGGGGTTAACTGGGAACGCCTTATTTGGGGATTTGAACAGATTATTGAACCGGAGGTGACCACCCACGTGTGACCCTAATGCCACCGGCTGTGGGTAGTGCAGCAGCCACCCCAGTAATTCATTTCATAATCTGTAGCCGCCGCACATGTCTACCTGTGGTTTCATTCTCGTGGCTTCGTCACACTTTTGCTTTGGTTCAGTACGATTCAGGCTGTAAGTGCAGAGTATAATTCCAGAAACGAAAGCCACTTTCGGTCTGTTAAGGGCTTGCATTACCGGACTCTGAGCGCTCCTGCGTGTTTTCGTGGACCTTTTGACCGGAATGTTCTTTGTTGAATATGTTTAAGATTGCCTTGAGAGACGTAGGAGAGAACAATCACATTACAGAGTTTCGAGTTCGGGACCCATTATCCACCAGTTGTGGATGTTTTGCACTTCCTGGGCGAATCGTGTGTCCCGGGACGGTTGTCTCTGGCAGGTGCCCAGCTGCTATAGGATCCTATTCTGAGATCAGTGGCCCGTCCTTAGTGCTAATGTAAAATGGACTGGTTACGCTTTTTGTCTTATTTGATCCCAGCCCATGAAAGAGAGCGTGTAATCAGAACCCTGTCTGTTTAAAAACCAGAGGAAGCAATATTCAAGCACAGTGCAGCTCTCGGCGTGTCCCTGACACGTTTTTCAACTATGTGCCACAGGGTTCGAATGTTGCCAGTTTGAAAATAAGATGTAGTTTTTAAAAGTTTATTAAAGTATTTACAATGCCTTTTGTCTACATCTCACAGGCATATTTTTTGGCTTTCCAGATTGCAATTTCTCCCTAAAGTAAAAAAAAACAACAAGGGGATCATTTTTACATTCACGTTTTACATTTACAGCATTTACCAGACGCCCTTATCCAGAGCGACTTAGTCAGTACTTACAGGGACAGTCGCCCCCGGAGACACTCAGGGTTA
The DNA here is from genome assembly GCF_900700375.1 of Denticeps clupeoides. Classification (NCBI taxonomy): domain Eukaryota; kingdom Metazoa; phylum Chordata; class Actinopteri; order Clupeiformes; family Denticipitidae; genus Denticeps; species Denticeps clupeoides. The sequence continues at coordinate 12,652,074 of NC_041715.1, forward strand.
TGTGTCTTGCTCAGGGACACAATGGCAGTAAGTGGGGTTTGAACCTGGGTCTTCTGGTTCATAGGCGAGTCTGTTACCCACTAGGCTACTACCACCTATATATTTTCATAACCATTTATTATTGTTTTTTTGGTCGGAATTATTGTGTTTTGATTTGATTTTATTTGTAGGCCATATCGCCCAGCTCTAACTTCTCCTATTGTAGCTGCTTAGTAACCATGGCAACCAGGACTAATTTTATCCCCATGGCTGCTGTTTTATTACTTCTAAAAGACCAAGGAAATGTCAGAATGCAGAATGCATTGTGCTTTGATTCATTGGTTTGCCATGGACCTATGACCAAGTGACATGAGGCTGTGGAAGAACAACCCTCATCCCATCCTTAGTAACCTTAACTTTAGAAAGTTTCACAATAAAATCAAATATTAATCATATTCTAAACAGCCTATTTATTTTTTTACTACTGTGTCATGAAATGGATATAATGAAATATATGGTAAGGAAAGTGTTATCCTCACTTATGTCTGCATTTACATTTACGGCATTTGGCAGACGCCCTTATCCAGAGCGACTTACAACGTGCTTTCAAGTTACCATCGATGAAGAGATCAATTCCGGTTCACTAGGACCCCAACTATGAATACATCTATTTTATTCACTCTGTTGTAGATTCTGTACACAAAGTTCGACAACAAGAAAGTTACAATTTAATCTAAATATTCTTTAAAGAGGAAGGTCTTGAGCTGTCGTTTGAAGGTGCTCAGTGACTGAGCTGTTCTGACCTCGAGGGGGAGTTCATTCCACCACCGATGGGCCAAGACGGAGAAGAGTCTAGATGAATGTTTTCCTTTTACCTTCAGAGATGGAGGGACCAGGTGCATGTGTGAGCTGTTCACTACGAGCGGACCGTCGGCACGAATCTGTCTCTTTAGTGACAGTCTCCTGTGGGGTCTCATATCGCCTCACCCAGTGACGGCCAGTCTCATTCACATCAGTCATTTCTGTATCTTCTCCTCCTTTCCCGTTTTCATTGATGGGGACCAGTGTGTGGGCCATTTTGCCCGGTCAGCTGGCCGCCTGCAGCCGGTGATGCTCCTGCAGCTGTAGGGTCCGACACGGAGAACAAAGAGACGCTTTATTCCCTGATCCAGGGACGACGGTCTCTCCTGAATGCTCAGTTAAAGCAGCAGCAGCAGAGTAACGCACTCTTGGTGTTGGGCGAGCGATACATCTTCCACGTTTGGGGAAGAGATGGGTTATTGATCCGATGCAGGGTGAACTTCGCTTTCGTTTAAAGATGCGCACGAGAGGGAATGACAGAGAAGCGCCGCTGATGAGGAGGAGACAAAAGGCTGCTGCTTTGTGTGTGAGCGTGGATCAGAGAAAGATGGAGGGTACTCCCTTGAGGTGTGTGTGTGTGTGTGTGTGTGTGTGCGTTTGGGTTAGGATAATGCATCGATGAACAATAATAAAAACGGGATCTCGTTACATGTGCTTGTGTGTTCATCGTGTGAGGGGGGAAGTAAAAATTGTGAGCATGCTGACAGACCAACCCGAAAACCATGTTGAAACTTGACTGGAATTTTCTTTGTAATCCTTATGTGCACATTTAAAATGGTGCAAATCAATATAATTTTCTCTTGCACTCTGATATCACAAGCAGGATGCCGTGTCTCGTTAGAACACTGTATGTATAGAACGGCCATTTCTACACACACTGAAACCCTTTATTCATCATTTGTATTTGTAAGAAGAGATATGTCTGTACCGCGCTCTCCCTTTCTCCCCTGGTGTCGGCCAGATAAAGATCCCATGTTAATTAAACTGGCTGCCGTCACTCCGGCCACTAATGAGCTGGAGGTGATCGGTTGTCTCCGGGCCTGGAGTGTGTGTATCTGTTTCCTGTTGAATTTTTATTTATTTATTTATTTTCTCCTCCTCTTCCTCCCAGGGACCTCAGTATGAGTCGAGATGGATGGAGGAAGAAAGCCAGCGATGAAGATGGTTGGGGTGGGCGGGTAGGTAAACTCAGCATCTCCTTCATGTTTCAGCTGCCTGGTGGTCTCTCCCACCACCTCTATGGCAGGTGTGTGTGTGTGAGAGAGAGAGAGTCTAGAGCCTTTTTTTTATTTGTGAATACTCCCACGGTCACTTGACAGCTCCTCCCCAGCGCATTCTGCCTAGAACATACAATGACTTTCTGCCATTTTCACAAACACACACACACTGTTTGTTTTACACTTTTAAGTGATAGAGATGATGGTTACTAGACTGAATAATATTGGTGTGTTATGACAGCCAGCATATTAATAAGAATTCTGCCTACACAATACGACGATAGTCATGAATAGTCAGCCAATTTATCAGTGCGTCCCTGTTTCTAACAAACACTTCTATGAACGTTTAAATTATTACTGTGCAGCGATTTGGCGGTGAACAGTTGCCGTTGACTGCGCTGAGGCAACATTACAGCAGTTCACCATCACAGTGGCCAGGACATCACGTTTCATTCCTGGAGAATCAATCTTTGCAGGATGCTTTTATTTTGCTCTTTTCTCTTCAGCTTCTGTCTCCCTTTCAATCTCTACGTTCAGGCCGTTTCCATGGAAACGTGGAGTCGCTGTGCCAGCAGGGCAGACTCTCACCTCGGGTTCCACTGAACGTTGGAGGCTTAATGCATCTCCGTTTCTCTTTATTTTAATGTTTATGTGCCGACCCTCTGATCCTGTGCTGGCTGTGTGTGTGTGTGTTTGAGTGGTGTGTGTGTATATGTGTATATCGTGTTATCTTTTGTCTTTTCTGATGTGTGTATCATGCACTTGACCAGCTGTGTGCCTCGGCTCACAGGGAGGCTACATGGCAGCCAAGGTCTATAAACTGGAAGAGCAGTTTCAGAAGGATGCACCTCGGGAGAAACAGAAAGAGGGGATGTCTTCCAGCATCTTCAGTGGCGTTGCCATCTATGTCAATGGGTACACAGGTCAGAATTTATAGTGGTACACACACACACTGCAAATATTTTTTTGCTTCATTAATCATTTTTGTTACTGTTTAAAATGAATTAAGGGTGCAATTTCTGGGATTTCTTCAGGATATACAGGAATAAACAAGACAGGACTTTACCGTAAACTCCAGACTATAGAGTTCACCCATATATTTGTTGGCAGTGGTGGTGAAGCGGACCCGTAATCGGAAGGTTGCGGGTTCGAATCACGAGCCTCCAAGGGGCCACTGAGGTGCCACTGAGCAAAGCATGTGTCCCCCCACACTGCTCCCCGGGCGCCTGTCATGGCTGCCCACTGCTCACCAAGGATGATGGGGATGTACACCTATGCTTTACAATCACTTCATTTTTAAAAGAAACCAATAATGGGTATATAAGCCACACTTGTCTATTAGCCGCAGGTGTCCCCATTAAAACATGAGATATTAACAGAGCAAGTTGTTACAGGAAAGATTTTTAAAAACTTTTAATTACATGTAATACCCCGTTAATGTTTAAGTACATACATACCACAAATGTTTTTTTTTTTTTTTTTTTCTTTTCAGAATAGTGCTTTTAATAGTACTAAGTTAGAACAAGTCACTGTGGTACGGGGAAGTGTGTTTACTATTGATTTTCGGGCAATGAAAATTACAACCGTACCTGCCTTAACGTAAAACATAGTGCCATTTCCCCGCATGTCATGACTCGTTCAATCTCGGGACAATCTGACTAGGAATTATCCCTAGTTTATAAAATTCCATGAATTAGCCACATTGTTTTAAAAGCCACAGTTCTCAAAGTGAGTGGAAAAAAATGTCTTCTTATAGTCCATAACTTACAGTAATGGCTTTTATTCTATAGTGAATCTGGCATTTGCAAATACTCCCAATGCGCTATGTTTTATACAGCACATCTAGGCCAGGTAGGACCCGTTTCACATTAGGAACTCTTGGCAGTATGTGTCTGTTATGTGTGTTCTGGAATGAAACCTATTCGGTGTGTGTGTTCAGACCCTAGTGCAGATGAGCTGCGCAGGCTGATGATGCTCCATGGTGGGCAGTACCATGTGTATTACTCCCGATCCAAAACCACGCACATCGTCGCCACAAACCTGCCCAATAGTAAAATTCAGGAACTGAGGGGGGAGAAGGTGGTCCGGCCTGAGTGGATCACAGACAGGTGTGTGGGAACCAGAATAACCAGAGATTGATATTAATGGTGAGCGTTTTTGTGTAACGTTAACATATGTCTTGCTATGTTAGTATCAAGGCTGGCCGTGTGCTCCCTTACCACCAGTACCAGCTGTATGCCAAGCAGAAAGGCCTGAGCTTCCCCAGCGTGAGTCGGCAGAACCAAGAAGGAGCTGCCCGCTCCACCCCGCTGTGCAACCCTCGGCCCAGCTGTGGGAATTCTTCCACCCAGATCCACCCAGTTGATCAGGAGTTGGACATTCGATTGTGAGTGTCATGTATGTTTTGTTTGTTATATTATCTTATATTCTGTTTTTATGGAGACAGTGATTGGAGCTATTTTGAAGATATTTTTTTAAACATAACGGAACAATTAAGTCTGATTGCTTCTCAATTGAAGCTTCATGTATGTTTAACATAGGAACTCTTTCAGAACTGTTAAAAAAACATCCCCATAGTCCAACATACAAAACATTTTTCTTTGTCTACAGCTACTGTTTTTGTTCAACAAAATGTAAAAAGTAAGAAGAATTCAGAAATATAAGTAGGTAGTGGGTGTGTCCAAACATTTGACTGGTGGTTTATTAACAAAAGCCGTCTTTATAGTCTCTTTAATCTTCTGTGGTGAACATTCTCTGTTGGCTTGTTTATAGAAATGGCTCATGGAAAAACACCACTGAAAATGAGGAAGGAGGACTTAAACAGAATGGGGTGCATGATGGCAACCTGGAGGAGAACCATGGCCCAGTCAGTAGGAAGAATAAAGACTTTGTTTTGACCAACGGTCATGACCACGCTGTGAACGGTGCCTTAAAGCCAGTGGAGGTGTCACGTTTGAGAACGTCCTCTCCACAGGGCTTCATACCTGTGCAGAACAGCGATGGCAGAAGACGGCTGGAGCCTCCTGCATCCTCCAGCCTGCAGACAACGGCCACAGTGTCAGAGCCACCCACTCACGGCCGTGCTCAAGAGAAGATCCACTCACCAAACCACACGGGCAGAATTTGGATGAATGGTAGTAATCACTCCGCAGGCCCCTCCCACAACCCCAGCAACCACTCTGGGAAACCTACAGCATGCGGGCCGGATGCTGGAATAATCTCCGAATTCTTCACCCATTCACGGCTCCATCACATCTCCACCTGGAGGAATGAGTTCTCGGAGTACGTCAACTCGCTGCAGAGTCGGCGCCAGGCCACTGGGGGCGCTGTCTTTTGTGGGAAAGATAAACTAAAGAAGTTACTGGCGAGCCGTGTCTCAGGTGCCACTCCTTTAAAGATTTATTTTGATATGATCATTTAATTATGCAAATTTGAATATTGTCAAGCTAAATGCATTTTTAACACGTTACCAATATTATTATTTTTATTATTTTTCATAATTAATTAATTTACAGACTTAGATGTTATTACTAATCACATTTATTTGTTTTCTTCAGGTCAGTGGTTCCAGTGTGGAAAGTTTTCCCTTCGTTCTTGTTCTTTTTGACAATATTTTATTATTTTGACCATTGAATTTTGTCCTTTTGTTCTTGTCCAGCTGTGTCCTCTATGCCAGCTCCTCAAGTGCGCCAGTCCTGCATCCTGCACGTGGACATGGACTGCTTCTTTGTGTCAGTTGGCATCCGGGAAAAAGCGCACCTTAAAGGTGAGCTTCACATATTTATATACCCTCCCACCACCTGAAAAACAAACTGCTAACGTAGCTTCTGTTCCTGGCATCTGTCAGGGAAACCTGTTGCTGTGACAAGTAATCGTGGGCCCGGGCGTGTTGCCCAGCGACCAGGTGCCAACCCTCAGATGGAGTTTGAGTACTACCAGCAGAAACGTAACCAGTACAGAACAGGTGATTCTTACATTAAACTGCAAGAAAGCTAATAATAAGGCCACACACACACACACACACACACACACACACACATATATATATATTTGAAGACTATATGTCTGTGAATGTTTAAGATAAATGAGATAAATTAAGTTGAAATTCTACATTAAAGAAAGAAAGTCCAGTTGCTATGACAAATTCTCCTGGATGACTGAGAACCTTCACAGACATTAAGTTTAAATTGAGTTCTACTAATGTCACTCATTAGTGTAGACCAGGGGTGTCCGAACTGCGGCCCGTGATCCAATTTTAATTGGCCCTCACCAAACACATCCGGTGCAGCACTGCAATCTGAATCCCATCATTTTCTACGGGACGTACATCTGAAGAGCGTCTTTCGTCGCACCCAACAGAATGGTCAGTGGCCGATGTGACTCATTAACAACCAATAGAAACAAAGCATCGTAACGGGCACTCAACCATGGAGAAGATGTTGGTTTTATTTTGATTTAATTATCAATCATATCATCTTACTGCAACACCGCGAGGAAGGAGAAAAAGGTTGCCTGCTGTAGGTCTGTTTTGACGGTGAACATTTGCGTGTAGTTGGCAGTGTAAAAACAGCTTCCTTCTAAAAAGGGGGAATATGTGTCTGTGATAACATCTATCATGACAGAATTGAGTCAGTGCTTTTCAGCCATTGGGAACGAAATTCAGCTGTTCTTGACTCTTTTCCTGCTGGACGCAGAAGAGAGTCTGCGATTAGAACGTATTGAAATGCAGTGTGATTATTCTCTGAAGAATCAACATAAACTTCTCTCCCTACCCGACTTCCACTGTCGTTTCCTGTAAAGAGACGAAGTGCAAAAAAAATCTGTTCCGTTCAGCTCCAAATACATATGTGAGCAAACATTTCTCTGTTAAATATGAACAGAAGTAGATTTTAAACCAAAATGACAGACAGCCATCTCTATATCCTTTTACATTTTAACCACCCAACTGACTTGCAATATACTCATCACAATCACCATTCCCATAGGTGAGATAAAATATTACACATTATTCATGTGTTAATAAACCAAATACCTTTTTAGCCATAAAGCATTATCCACATTTGATTGGTTAATACACTAGAGCTTATGTCTCTCTATATGTGGCCCTCACTGAGAAATATTTGGACATCATTCATCACATCACCTAAAAATGAAAACGTATCTGCAACACACGAGCAGGAACATGTTGTTCTCATGGCAGAAGTCTCATTTTGATGTAGCTGCATGAATGATTCATGTGAATTTACTCCTGTTTGTGCCTTAGCGAAGAGAGACTGTGACCTTGAAATGACCCCTTCACCTGAGGACATTGAGATACGAGAGCAGAACCGCAGAGTGGATCAGGACCTGGCATCTCTATCCATGGCAGAGATTGCGTCCTGCAGCTATGAAGCCCGGTACCGCTCAAACCTTTTATTACATTTTTATTTCTGTATGAGCAATTTCTTGGGTTACATATGTGATGCCTGTACCCAGTTCCTGACCCAGTTAAAGAAAGGAAACAAGTCAAATTGGCCTATTGTTACGACGGTAGGAAGTGAATTATTGCCACGATGCAGTGCTAAACCTGCCGACTCTGTGTTCTGGTTCACAGGCAGGCAGGGGTGAGGAACGGCATGTTTTTTGGGCAGGCGAAACAGCTTTGCCCCGAGCTGCAGGCTGTGCCTTACGACTTTCAGGCCTATAAAGAGGTGGCTACCACCATGTATGAAACCCTGGCCAGGTGAGGCACAACGAAGGACAGGTTTTTAATAATACATATAAACTGTGTGGTCATCTGTCTGTAGTTTTGTTTGCTTTTATAGGTCAGTAGCTTACACTGTCGTTTTCAGACACCATGTGACATGGCCACGTCAATGACATTAACCACATGATAAAGACTGACACTCTCTCCCTTTGCACGTTTCAGTTACACCCATAACATTGAAGCTCTGAGCTGTGATGAGGCTTTGGTTGATGCCACTTCCCTCTTGGCTGAATTGGGAGCCGCTCCTGATGAGCTCGCGAGTGCCATCCGTGCCGATGTGAAGGAGAAGACCGGGTGCTCTGCATCTGTTGGCATGGGTTAGTTTCTGAGTGTGAGCTGTAGCAGGAGGGTTAGCTGGTCTTATTAGCTTCATAAAACACCAGTCTCTGTTGCTCCCCCCCCCCCCAGGGTCTAATATTCTCTTGGCTAGGATGGCAACACGAAGGGCTAAACCAGAAGGGCAGTACCTCCTGAGGCCAGAAGAAGTTGATGACTTCATTCGGGACCAGCCGGTCACCAGTCTGCCCGGTGAGGCCGGAAACCATATTCGTTGAGAGAAGGAAAATGAAGCAGACACCATGTACAGTTTGGAAAATCGAAATACATCCTGCTTAAAATAGGCAATGGGTATAAAGGAGAGGATTCTCTCAACTGCCTCTTGGTCCACGACTGGACCAATAAAGATTATTATTGGCTTAACCGGTGTAATGTAATGCCCAATCTAACGTCATCTAATAAATGTAGTGGGGTTGTAGTAGTAATGCAGTCAGATAACCCTCTGTGCCTCTATGCGTATAATGTTTGTGTGCAGGAGTCGGACGCTCCATGAGCTCGAAACTGGCTGCTCTGGGCGTGGCCACCTGTGGGGACCTGCAACAGGTGTCCATGGTTCGCCTTCAGAAGGAGTTTGGGCCTCGGACTGGGCAGACCCTCTTTCGGTTCTGTCGAGGACTGGACGACCGGCCAGTGCGGAGCGAGAAGGAGAGGAAGTCCGTATCGGCAGAAATGAATTACAACATTCGATTCACTAAGGTTACGTCCATCTGCCGTTTGTCTGTCTAAACCCAAAAAATTATATTCTGCTCCTTCAAAATGGTTTTACAAGACAACATTACAAATACAGAGTAAAACAGAGATAACTAACTAGTTGTTGTTGAAGTGTGATGTAACAACACACACTGTAACTGAATGAATGTGAAAGTTTCGTTTTTCATTTAAATTTCCAGCTATTGGAAAACCTTCCAACATCAAAGTGAAAGTCTATGTAAATCGCACTAAAATTCTGCCATTTCGCCTTCTCTCATTCTGTATGGTCTTCTCTAGGTAGAGGAAGCGGAGAAGTTTCTGACCAATCTGTCAATGGAAGTGCAGAAGCGGCTACAGACAGCTGGGCTTAAAGGCCGACGGGTCACCCTAAAGGTCATGATGCGTAAACCGGGTGCTCCGATGGAGCCGGCCAAGTATGGAGGACATGGAATCTGTGACAACGTGGCCAGGTATGTGGCTTGAGTACTTTATTACATCTGCTCTGTAGATGGACTTTTTAAAGGTCAGCCAATCCACTAAAATATCCAGGTTGCAAACAAAGTCGATCAGACATTATTTAGGTGTGGGACTATTCTCCATCACACGACACTCGTGTGGTACTAACATGACCTGGTCTACCACAAAAACATTCAGAAATGGTCTCTTTCCACCAGAACATCAGCGTTAGCCCAGCCTACGGACCGGTGGGAGCAGATAGCTCAGGAAGCCACCAAGCTGTTCCATGCCATGAAGTTAGAGGTGACTGATATGAGGGGGGTGGGGCTCCAGGTGCAGCAGCTGGAGGGGCTCCACACGACCCCACAGGACTCACGCCGACACATCAGAGATCTGCTTCTGGCCAGACGGCAAGCTCGACCAACCAACCCGAGCCAAGCCCCCAATGCAGGTGAATGGGAGAATCCTGATCTTTAGGTGTGTCTAATTGAATCGCTTAGTGACATTATCACTGAATATTGATTTTATCATCAATAATAGTAGTGTAATACTCGCAGAACTGGGAGCTGAAGTAGTCATAATCAATAAAATAATTGTGTAGATTTTTTAATTTATGCTGATAGCCAACACTAAATAATATTGATATTTAGGATTTTATTATTGTCGCTGATGTGTAAAAAACTAAAAGTACAGAATTTATATTAACTTTTCTTTTTTATAATCTTTAAACATTTTGCAGAAACAGTTACTGCTGCTTCCAACGCCTCCCCTTATCAGTTGGAGAACTCCTCTAGTACAGTACCACCCACTTCCCCCTCTGATCCTCTCCCAGGAACAAGCAAAGGGGGTTCAATGGCCACCCGTACTCCAAAACACTCACGCACAAATCTCAACCTCAGCATTGAAGTGCCATCTCCGTCTCAGGTAGAAATAACTACAAATATGACATTCGTTTGTTAGGTGGAGCTGCATCCTTTGTATTATTGTAAAATGATTCAAAATGACGTTCTCAGATATGAATCAGATATGAATCAGGAAGTTTTGGGCCGTTACTTGATAAACTATGTATTCTCTATTGTTGCATATTGCACTTGTCAGGTTGACCACTCCGTCCTGGATGCCTTACCTGCAGAGCTGAGGGAGCAGGTGGAGAAGTCCTGGATCCGAAGGGGTCATCTGCCAAATGATGTGCCATGTCCTTCCACGCCCTCTCGTGCCCCCTCCTCACTCATCGCCAGTGAGCCTCAACCTGCAGGTACACTGGTCCTACAGATCCCCAATCAGCATGGGCCTATGGGCTCCACCGGCATAGTGCTGGAGCTTCCTGACTTCTCACAGGTAAATTAGCATTTAGCAAACATTGCACCTTTATTTCAGTAGCTGTTTTATTTTGTTTGTTGTTTTTTCTTTTTTTTTCTTTTTTTTTGAGTATTATTTGTGTGTGTGCAAGCCAGTATACTGGCAATTGGAGTGAATAGGAGGATCTACCTATTATTATTATTATTATTATTATTATTATTATTGTGTTGTTGTTGTTGTTCAATAGATTGAAATATATAGTATTCATTGTCTTTGACTGACCAGATTGATCGGTTTGGTTTTGGATTTATAGGTCGATCCAGAGGTGTTTGCAGCACTGCCACGAGAGCTACAAGAGGAGCTCCACTCCGCTTATAGACGCAGGGAAACGGCCCAACCACCTGGCATTATGGGTAAGCAACTTATTTTTTCATCAATGAACAAACCTTTATGACGTGACTAAAACTAGATATACGTTTTTCTGTTCCTGTTCTCACATTTGGTCGCACAGATGATGTCAGTTCCTCCATTCCTTGTGATTGGTCATAGATATAGTGCATCATTTTTTCCACAGTTTTTTCCACCTGGGGAGAAAACAGTGATTTGGAAAGACACATCTGTCTTTATCAGGTCCTACAGTTGACTGTTCATGTCAGAGCACAAACCAAGCATGAAGTCAAATGAATTGTCTGTAGACCTCCGAGTCAGGATTGTCTCCCGGCACAAATCTGGGGAAGGTTACAGAAAAATTTCTGCTGCTTTGAAGGTTCAAATGAGCACAGCGGCCACAAAATCACCAGGACTCTTCCTAGAGCTGGCCGGCCACATAAACTGAGCAATTGGGGGAGAAGGGCCTTAGTCAAGGAGGTGACAAAGAATCTGATGGTCACTCTGTCAGAGCTCCAGAGGTCCTCTGTGGACATTCACCAATCAGGCATGTATGGTATAGTGGCCAGACGGAAGCCAAGCCTTAGGCACCTGAAGGACTTTCAGACCATGACAAAGATTAAACTTTTTGTTGTGAATGCATCATGTTTGGAGGAAACCAGGCACCACTCATCACCAGGCCAGTACCATCCCTACAGTAAAGCATGGTGTGCAGCATCATGCTCATCTTTAAGCAGGACAACAACCTGAAGAATACAGCAATCACATTCAAAAAGGCTGTAATTGCTGCCAAATTGACAAACTATTGAGCAAAGGCTGTGAATACATATGTACATGTGATGTCTTGGTTTATTTATTTCTAAGAAATTGGCCAAAGTTTCAAGTAAACCTTTTTTTCATGTTGTCATTATGGGATGTTGTGTGTAGAGTTCTGAGGGAAATACAATTATTTAATCCATTTTGAAATAAGGCTGTAACATAGCAAAATGTGGGAAAAGTGATGCACTGTAAATACTTTTTGGATGCACTGTATGCTATCCTTTCTATGGTATAATACCAAACTGGCTGGTGCAGTGGAGCGATGACCAACTGATTCTGTATTTTAAGCCTACAACGAACACGACCAATGTTTTCAAAGGATGGAGGTGTTTGTGTTGACATTCATCTTTTGCTGTAAAATTTTCTTTTCTACTTAGAATAGTTCTCGAACTCTTATGATTTGTTTTGGGCTTTTTTATTGGTATGAAGAGATTATCTTTTGTTTTTGGTTCCCTCCTTCCATGTTCCTAACATATAAGACTTGGTATAGGTAGCAGGGTACAGTAGCCATGTTTTCCCCATATGAAGTCATTGAACATGATTATGTTCCACCATAGTCCCATTTAGTCACTGCTGTCCATAACTTCTCACCAGTCGAACAGAAGATTCCTTTGCTGCAATTCAAGCAGCCAGCTGTTGGCAGGACCAAGCGACGATACAAGAGAAGAAACACCAGCCCTGCCAAGAAAGGCCACAGCCCCTTAAAGAGGCTCCACCTGGCTAACAGTCCCGCCAAATCCAGCCCCTCCAAAACCATTCAGACAGCCCTCAAACTCAAAGATGAAGCCAGCAGTCTGAAGGTAACTCTTTCAGCTTTGCTTTATTTTAAGGCCGAAATGTTTTTTTCATCAAACAGAATAATCCGCAATTGAGCAATTTCTCTGAAGCAGGACGTCCCTGAGGTACTATCCAAATTCACCCCTCGGCCAGTCCCAACCCTCGCCGGAGCCTTTGAGCTCAGTGATATCAAGACCCTGATAAGGGAGTGGGTCACTACCATCACAGGTACCGAAGGAAGAGGTGCTGTGCTGGTCTGTAACTATTATAACTAATAGTCTGTAACTACTGTTCTCTCTCACCATTTGTTTCTCAGAGCCAATGGAAGAGGACATTCTGCAGGTGGTTAAATACTGCACTGAGCTTGTCGAGGACAAAGATCTTGAAAAGCTCGACCTAGTCATCAAATACATGAAGAGGTAACCCTGAATGAGCCGCTGTGCCTACGCTGTACAAACGTAATGGCGGAGCATCTACTGACATGAATATGCTGTTGAATCTCACACCACAGGCTGATGCAGCAGTCCGTCGAGTCAGTTTGGAGCATGGCTTTTGACTTCATCTTGGACAATGTGCAGGTGGTGGTGCAGCAGGCCTATGGCAGCACTCTGAAAGTCACCTGAAAGGCAGGCTTTCTCCATGCAACGTCACCAACGGTTTCATACGCGAGGAACCGCGGCCAAAGCGCTCTAATGAAGACGTCTGTGAATCCGTTCTCGTAATGAATTATCAGTCATCGGTTATGCAGTCTTATAGTAAGATGTGGCAAGTTCTGCGCTGGAGCGTCCATGACCATGTCAGCAGAGGAACGGATCTTTTAAGAGGGACAAAATGAGCGGTTAAGTGGTTTTTCTGCACTACTGGAAAAAGAGCAAAACGTTCTGTTTTTACCCTGTCTTACCAAGTCACTTCCAACAGTCCATGCCGTCTCGTCTCTGCTCCCTCGTGTTACTGTCTCTGTGTGAGAACTGCCTGTTTTGACATCAGACATATCTGAGCAATTTGGTAGCAAATTGTTCTTGCTCTTTGGGTTTTTACACAAATTGAAACTGAGCAATTTTGTACTCCTGCAAAAAGAAAAAAGTGCCAAAACTGACATCATAGCATGTACATAGTGAACTTTAGATAACATGTTATATATGTAAAGTTTGTTTTAATTCGATGTCTTTGCTGTTTTTTTTTTTGTTTTTTTGTTTTTTTCTGTGTATGTGAGAGCGAGAGAGAGAGAGAGCGAGCGAGCATGAACGTGTCGTTTTAATCAATGTTTGCCGAAAAAAAAGAAACTAAAACTGGCCAAAGCCTGTTTTGTACTCTTGAAAGATGTCCAAGTATTGTATTGACCTCTCTTATGAGAGGCGCACATCACCGGCACTAAAACTGGTGCTATGTTGCAGACTTCCGCTGTCCCCATCAAGCCAGACCCCATCATTACACAAGTTGAATGTATTTTTGAATGCATCCGGTCATTTTGGCTTTAGTTTAAATTATTTTTGTAAAGTAACACTGTGTGGTCCGTTCCATCGCTCTACAACAGATTATTTGACACTGACTTCTTGTCAAATTGTTCCATAACGTTTGTACAGGGGGAACGGTCAGAACTGATGTTTTTGGTCTGCAGAACCGTCTTTCATGACTGACCTGTGCCTGAAGACCTGAAGCTGTGACATCATTTCTATGTGGTTTTTTTTTTGTTTTTTTTTTACAGTAATTGTTAATAAACTTACTGGAACGCTGCATTTCTGATTCTTTCCTTCACCTAGTCCTGTAACTCAGGGTCGTGGATGGGGACACCATTCACTTGCAGGAGGAAGACAGGGAACCTGGATTAGACTTGGCACACACACACACACACACACACACACACACACACACACACACACACGGCAGTGGTGGCCTGGCAGTTAAGGACGCAGCCCTGGACTCAGAAGGCTGCTGGTTCAAATCACGATCTACTGAGGTGCCAAAGTACCACACGCTGCTCCCCGGGCGCCTGTCATGGCTGCCCACTGCTCACCAAAGGTGATGGTTAAATACAGAGCACACGTTTTGTTGTGTCACCGTGTGCTGTGCTGCAGTGTTTCACAATGACAATCACTTCACTTTCACACACCGGGATGTTGTGTACTTGTGTCCCGACACGATGCATGCTACCACCTGAATTTGACTTTTTATGTCGTGTACAGTCTCGTGTGCTCATGCTGCTGAGGTTGTTCTTGTTTTTAATGCTCCTCTATCCTGATGTTGCTGCTTTTCAGATCTTCTCCCGTTCCTTCCTCCCCAATGCTGCTGTGTTGTGTGTGTGTGTGTGTTGTGTGTGTGGCTCGACGGACACGCTTTTCAGCAGAACTTTTCTTCAACCACGTTTTTCACCTTCACTTCCGACAGAAACCGCAATAAAACAAGTATGTCGTGTTAACCAAACCAAATGAAACAAAAGGGCCGACGAGTTTTCCTCACAAAACCATGACATTGTGGCGTTTTAAAAGTCGACTTCATTTCAACATATATTTCAGTATTCGAAGGAAAATAAACGTGTAATTGTATTAAGGAGGATAAAGGGGCTTTTGCGCGGCGCGCCGCGGTATTTAACCTCCTCGTCGTCGCCGACCCGCCGAGATGTGGGCTGAGCCGCGGACCGCAGCTCCAGCCCCCCGCAGCCCGCAGCAGCACGCAGCCCGGGACGCGGACATGCTGAACCCGGCGAGCGGCGACCCGGCGCGCGTCCTCGCCGGCTACGCGGAGGAGTACCTGGACCTGGTGGAGTCGCTGCCGCTGGACCTCCAGAGGAGCGTGTCTCTCATGCGGGAGATCGACGCCAAGTACCAAGGTAGCGTCCGCCCGGCGCGGCTAGCTAGCAGGCTAACGCCGCCTCAGACGCGCCTCGACCCGGCTCCGTTCGCGCGTCGCGGCCGCGGGGTAAGCTGTGGGGCCGGGGGAGGGTACGTGGCGCTTTTTCGGTTGCGCCAGAAGAGTAAAATTGTGAGTCGGTTCGTTGCGCGGCGAGATGCGACTTCGGCGGTGGGAAGCGGCGGGGGAGAAGCCCCGAAATAAACCGAGTTTAGCCCGCCGTCTCGCCCCCCGTAAAGTTACCGCAGCGGCTCGCCCGTCGACGTCTCTCCGCGGCGGCTCCATTGTTGCGGCGCGGCCGCTTTCACCGCGTTGGAGCAAATTGTACACGTAGCCGTACGAGTACCGGGGTCGTTTTTCGGGGACTAACAGCGCGTCTTGTCGCTATAAACTGGGTTTAATTAACAACAACATTTATTCCTCATAAAGCCCAAAATCACACACAGTGTGTCGCAATGGGCTTTGACGGGCCCTGCAGTTGACACCCCATCACACTTGACCCTTCTGCACACAAGGAAAACTGTAGGAGAGGGAAAAAAAGAGAGGAAGAAACGCTGGGACGGAGTGATAGAGCGAGGGACGCTCTTCCAGGGTAGAGTGGACCTGCAAGTGATGATCTGTCCAATAAGAGAAAAAGTCCTACAATAGTAGAGATGGAGATGAGCATTTACCAGACGCCCTTATCCAGAGTGGGTTAAGTGTCTTGCTCGGGGACACAATGTTAGTAAGTGGGGTTTGAACCTGGGTCTTCTGGTTCACAGGTGTTACCCGCTAGGCTACTACCACCCTTTCGCGTTATGTGATTTGGAAGAATAATAGACATTTTATAAACACGTTTTTTTAATAGATCTGTATGGATTTAGAGTGACTCTCGAGTGAACTTGTTTTGTAGACGTACTGAAGGAGCTGGATGAGGCTTACGAGAAGCACCGGCAGGAGACCGACCCGGTCCAGAGGAGGCGTCTGCTGCACAGCGTCCAGCGGGCCTTGATCCGCACGCAGGAGCTGGGCGATGAGAAGATCCAGATCGCGGCGCAGATGGTGGAGCTGGTGGAGAACCGCAGCAGGCAGGTGGACTGGCACTTCGAGCTCTTCCAGGCCTGCCAGAGCTCGCCCGAGAGCAACGTCGCCCCGGGCGCCGCCGCAGCCGCCGCGACCCCCGCCGCCATGACCCCGCTGCTGCTGCCGCCTGGCAAGCCCAGCGTCGATAAGAAGCGGGAGGAGACGCCCTGTTCTGGTGACAAGTACGGTGGCAAGCGCTCACGGAGGCAGAAGAACGGCGGGGAGAACCGCGAGAACTCCAACTACAGCACGGACCACGGGGAAGATGCGGGATCTGGCACGCCGAAAGAGAAGCGGGCCAAGACGTCCTCGTCGAAGAAAAAGAAAAGGTCAAAGGCCAAACAGGAGAGAGAGACGTCGCCGGCAGACCTGCCCATAGACCCCAACGAGCCCACGTACTGCCTGTGCGAGCAGGTTTCGTACGGGGAGATGATCGGGTGCGATAACGACGAGTGCCCCATCGAGTGGTTCCACTTCTCCTGCGTGGGGCTCCACCACAAGCCGAAAGGGAAGTGGTTCTGTCCCAAATGCAGAGGCGAGAACGAAAAGACGATGGACAAGGCGCTGGAGAGGTCCAAACGGGAGCGGGCGTACAACAGGTAGCTCCGGCTGCCAGCATTTTCCCACGCTGCCTTGCCCTCTATTTCTTTTTTTTTTAACATCAGTGTTCACAAAGCCTTGTTTGTCCACAGCCAAAATAAGTCCATAATACGAGCTTTTATATAAAATGGCAGGTCTGGTTCTATTTACTGCACACCCACCTTCTCTGTTCTCCCCTAGTTGTCACTAGTGTAGAACATCATGCTTTGAGTTTGTTAGACAAAGAAAAGAAGTAGGTCTTCCCTCCTGACTTTTTTCCCCCTCCCCCGTTTAGTCATTCTTGTAGTTAGCGCTGAAATCTTTGTAGTTCTGTTTATGGATGTTGTTCTGGTGTCAGTAAAGCTGTAACCATCAAACTTTTTGGCTGCATGTCCTTGCTTTTAACAAGAACCATTATCATAATACCTTAAAAAGATTGAGGATGCGATAAAAGCAATTAAATAAAAAGGTAGCTTGAGAGGTATACACACACACACACACAGGCAACAGCGGTTCGTTCTAAAGGTAGTCACACCTTTTATTATTTACAAGTGCTGGGGGAGAAACACCCTGATCTGGACAACCAGTGCGAAGATCAGACACACGGTTCCGAAATACATTAGTACAGGACACAAGAGGAGGAAACACTCTAGCATTCATGCACGTAGCAAAGCTCACAATACAGGTAGGGCCCCGGCCGGTTCTGGTTCTCCTGCCCGTCCCCGAATCTCAGAACAGGAACACAGCCAGCCTGGGAAATGATTGATCCGGCTGTATTTCGTTGAGGGGGGGAGAAAAAAAAAATGCATCTAATTTTAGAGAGAACTGAGGCAGGAGGCTTGGGTGGGAGGGAAGTTGAAAGCATCATTTGAGTCCCAAAATAGTCTCGCCTGAAGAACATCTTCAGCGTCAGCTGAGAGAATGTGCTGCAAAGCGTACTGTAATGAGCAAAATGGTCGAGGAAAAAAAAAAAAAAAGGGAGGAGACCAACCCCCCCTCCTATTCAACGAGAAGGTAAAGTGCATAAAATCTTAAAACCATAAACAAAAAGGAGAAGAAAAAAAAACACACACACACACACAGCTCAGATTTTCAGATGTGGGGAGAGATGGGTGTGGTCAACTGTCCCTCCAACTTTGCTCCACAATCGCGGACACTCGTTTCTCATATTCCCTCTTGTTTTCCTGGTAGAGTTGTGCTGCCTGGCTGTTGGCCGGACTGTTGGGGTTGGGTTCATCTAACAGAGACTGTAGAGAGAGAGAGAGGGGGGGGGGGGGGGTGGGGGGGGGGGGGGGGGGGGGGGGGGGGGTTAAAAACAGTTTATAGGAACAGTTTGTTAATGTTAATTAACAAACTAAGCTAAAGCATTTCACTGCATACCGTGTATGACTGTATGTGACAAATAAAATTTGAATGGAACCTGAATAGACGTTAGGATGGAGGACACATCGTACGTTGGGCTCCAGCGATTCTGAAGAATGTCTAAGCATATACTTCCATCAGCATAGACTGCAAAGTGTATATAAAAAAAGCGGTAAGATTACTGCATCAGAGACTCAATCCACATGGAAAATATTATATAATGCAATTCTAGTATTTGAGTTCAAGGTGGAAGTCTGATTCAGGCACGTACCATTTGGATGAAACATCTTTGAGACAAATCGCACTGTTGGGGGTTTATTTGGATATTCTTCTGTGAATTCGACTGTAAGTTTGAAGGTTCCTTATAAAAAAAAAAAACATTTATAACCTCTTAAGTCAAAAAATGCTGAAGAAAACACAATAAAGAAATGTCTTACCATCTTCAAAAGGAGTTCCCTCTGGACTGCATGAAAAGAAAAAGCAAACTTCAGATCAGCGCTTGGACCAGAAAACACAGCCACACTTCCCCGCTTATATATTCACATTCACGGCATTTACCAGACACCCCTTATCCGGAGCGACTAACCACCAGTAGTGACAGGGACAGTCCCCCCTCAGGGACATGATGGTAGTAAGTAGGGTTTGAACCTGTGACCTATTTACCCACCAGGCTACTACGTTTAGAGCATTAATCAGACGCCCTTATCCAGAGGGACTTACAAATCAGTAGTTACAGGGACAGCCCCACCCCTGGAGACACTCAGGGTTAAATGTCTTGCTCAGGGACACAATGGTAATAAGTGGGATTTGAACCCGGGTCTTCTGGTTCATAGGCGAGTGTGTTACCCACTAGGCTACTACCACCCTACTGGCGGCCTCACTGTATTCATACGGTGTAAAGCATCAGTAGTTAATAAACAGAAACGTACTCACACATCATGTAAAAAAAAAAAACATTATAATTCGATCAGAAAGTGATTTATTGAGAAGTAAGGACTAGACCCACCCGAATATGACCGCGTTCCACACCATGATGTTGTTCTCGGAAGGAGCGCCGCTGACGCCGGCCGGGGGATCCTCCTGGAGCCTAGAACAGCGGGCCAGCAGGGGGAACAGGTTTTTTAACAAACGTCAATGTTGTTTTCAGACCTGGGACATACAATTATCCATCGAGTAGCTACGCCGAGGACATGAGCAGCTAAAATAAAGTTAAAATGACCCCCGACACACCAAAATAAAAAAATAACACACAAACGTTAACATTTTTAATAAAAGCCTGTTTTTTCAGCTGTAATTACTCAATTTAGTCCCAACTTAGCAGCTAAAACGTCTCACAAATACGACCAACGCAGTCATCTTTATTTTTGATAAAATGTTTAAAAGTACCGAGTTCATTTCGGTCAGGCTAATCTGACCGTACACCCCGCCGGGTGCGTCTAAAACAAGCCGCGGACGTACAGTTCCGCTCCGGCGAAGGCACGATACTCGGTAATGGATTTATTTAGTGATCTGTAACACGGTGAAAAAAATTAAATTAAATAAAAGTAAAATACAGGCATAATACGGGACATTTAATAGCCGGTTAGCATTAGCTCCCTAGCGGCAGCTAACCCGGCTCCGCCGGCCTGTCCAGACACCAGCCGCCGGAAAGACGCGCTTTGAGCGGGGACGACGGTGATCGGGACGCGTTAGGCGACAAACGAGAGAAAAGGTCGCGACGCACAGCGTGCAACTCACCGTTTAAAATCCCTCATGAGTCGCCTTCTGGCAGGAGTAGACATCGCCCAATATCGCTATACACTATATATACATATATATATATATGAAACAATCGGGTTTTTTTAACTATTGGAAAACACTCGTAAAAACACTTTTACAAAAACTAGTCTACGGGAGAATAATATGTACACTTTCTACACAGCAACTTTCACGTTCCCTTCCTGAAATGAGAACCTACCCGTTGTCGCTGTAAATGGTCAAACCGATGGGTGTACTTGCAGGAATTACAGACGAAACCATTGTTTTCCCGAAAGGGGAGAAGTGTTTTTATTTGATGCGCACAAGTGTACAACCTTCTGTGCGTCAAATCAGAAAACCACTCATTAATGCAATATAAGTTTTGTGTCTACGGTTTATACAGGAATAAAACGCACTGTGGCAACACTAAAATTACATGACCTCACGCGGACATCAACGGATATACCTCTGTTGCCCGGGGACGTGGCACTTGCCGATTCGGGGCGTGGTTGTGACGAACGTGTGCGTAATACCGGTGGCGTCCATGCAGCGTGGAATCCGCGCAGACGCGGTGATCTAAAGATCATATTCCTGCCTGCTCTTATCTGGGCTATGACGTAGCGATTAGCGACGCAACGTGCCATCTGCGCCTTTTTTTGCGCAGCAGGGGTCAAAGTTCAAGTAATGAAGGCGGGTCTGCATAGTAGTGATGGGCATTGCAGTCCTTTTAGACGTACGGAATCTTTAGAATTCGTTCAAAAGTTTCACTTAGCGAATCACCGGATCCCAATGAGAGGGTTTTATATACTATGTGTTACATATTGTGTCAAACTGTACTTGAGTTGTTGCGGCGGCATTTAAAAAAAAATCGTATTCACCGAGGTACACTTGAAAACAACACACCAGCATATGCCACCACACCTCACACCCCGACAATCCGAATGTTCACTGTTTTCGACTGCTCGTTTAATCACGACCCTGCAATCGGTTACTGCTACAGAATCTATGCACATTGCATTTTAGCAGAATCCATAGCCCCTACCCAGTGATGTCTGTCTCATGTTCCGCTTGAACATAAATACTTGCTTGCATTATATCGTGATTACTTTTTTACTAGCCTTATTCTTTTATTCTATTTATTTTTATAAATAACACTGTTGTACTGCTATAACCATGCATGTGAAAAATTAAAATCTTCAATCTTGAACCTCTGTCTCCCTCACAGCTGGTGAGTCTCACGCTCTTCTCATTACTGCCAGCCTAACTTTCGCTCATCTGGAAACTAAACCTGTTAAACAAAGGTTGCCTACAGAGTATGAACCAGAAGACCCGGGTTCGAATCCCACTTACTACCATTGTGTCCCTGAGCAAGACACTTAACCCTCAGTTGCTCCAGGGGGGGACTGTCCCTGTAACTACTGATTGTAAGTCGCTCTGGCGACCTCTCTGCAGCTTGGCTCCTGGCTTTTCTCTCTTCCTCTATCCATTTCTCTTTTCTGTTATTCTGGGTTTTTCTGTAACATTGGTACATTTTTTACATACAATATTTACATGTAACTGCAGGAGTGTTTTAATACAGTGATGTGTAGTTTTTACCTTTTTTACAACCTGCATCTCATCATGGTTAACTTATTTTTTTAAAAAAGTGATTGTCACTTGTGATACACAGCAGCACAGCACACAGTGCACACAGTGAAATTTGTCCTCTGCATTTAACCCATCACCCTGAGTGAGCAGTGGGCAGCCATGACAAGCGCCCGGGGAGCAGTGTGTGGGGACGGTGCTTTGCTCAGTGGCACCTCAGTGGCACCTTGGCGGATCGGGATTCGAACCGGCAACCTTCTGATTACGGGGCCGCTTCCTTAACCGCTAGGCCACCACTAGGCCACCACTGCCCCTTTTATCACTGATAAAAGTAAAATGTTAACAGCAGTCAATAGATATAGACTATATCAACACAAGCTGACCTACTGCCCTATTCATCACTTTCAGTTAGGGGTTTACAGTGCTTCCTTACATTATTTTACAGCCTGGATAAAACAGTCCCCCCTGAGCAACTCAGATGTTAAGTGTCTTGTCAGGGGACACAATGGTAGTAAGTGGGGTGTGTAAGTGGGGTCTTGTTGTTCTTGGGCGAGTGTTACCCACATGATTTCTACCACCAACAGAGAAAAAGTTGTTCTAGAGCATCACAAGAGGGCGCCAGACACATAAAACCTGTACGGTGTAGCATTCATTTAGCCTTATTGATGAGAACCCATAATTTATAGCATGTGCCCACTACTTCCATGCCTTATTCACCCATAGAGTTAAAAAAAAAAAAAAAAAAAAAAAAAGGAAGCAGGGACTTGACTGTAGGTTTATTGGGGTTAGACAATACAAACTGTTCAGTGTTTAAATCACAAAAAAAAGGAGCAGACTGTCATCATTTCTATTCTGTCTAGAACTATAATGAGCTACCATGCATTAATGCAACTCTGAAAAAAATTATTTGTACATACTGTGCAGATTTTGTGAACAACAGGTAAGTCGTTTAGAGCCAGACAGGTATTAAGCCTGGTGCTAGATCCTCAAATGGATTCTCCAATTAAAGTCACATTTAGTGCAAGACGAGACATAATCCCTGTCTGGGCAACATGTCCCTAATGATTAAGTTTCCCTTTTCAAGGTTAAACAGTTTAAAGACATTCGCCCTCAAACCTTTCAGCACAGCGTTGCCATTATCAAAATGCTTATAGACAAAATTATGAAAAATGGGTTTCCCCACAACACACACAGTTGAATACCCTGCGAGTGACTAAAAAAGGTAAATATACTAAACAACTGAAGAGAGACCCCAGACTACTGAAAGGTACAACCACAATAGGACACTTCAAGGTGTCCTACAAGCACACATATACAAAAACTACACAAAAAGAGGTTTACAGATATTCATGTAACGATATGCTTTGGCATAACAAACTGAATTTGCTCAGCAAGAATCCAGCCAAACGCAATGTGCATGTAGCTTTTAATTGTGGGGCAAGGACAAGGTGTCTCAGCAAGGGAGCCTGTCAGAACCTTCCGCCAGAAACCCACAGGGCTTAAAGAATTAGAGGGCGTCAGTTCTGCAAGAGTGATGCTGAATACAGTACGTTGGTACAGTAACCTCGCGCTGCGGGAAGATCACCTTCATTACTTACGCTGCGTTTTTTTTTTTTTTCTTTTTCTGAATACCACACAAAGAAAACAACTCAATATATACACAGCTTGCAAGCAAGGCTAACTGGAAAACATCAAAGGAATGCAACTAATGAACGTAAATCACGCTATGATTCTCCACAATTTATAATATAAAAGTAACAATGCGAAACTGCTTTTGCAACAAATTCTCAAACGATAAATCAAAAAAAAAAAAAAAAAAAAAAAAGGCAATGTTTCATGCCACGTAACCACCTGTGGGTTCATTGTAAAAAATTGTATTAAAGAAAAATCAAAACAGGGCTTATCGAAGTAGGCTGAACCAGATGTACTGGTGCTCATTCAGGAAAGACCCGACTGGTCCTCAAGACCAATCAAGATGGACCTGAGCAAACCAGATCTCCTTCAAACCTTTACACACAGGGGCAGCCTTACTTAGCAAAATGTGCGTGAAAGCTTAAGGCCACTACAAATAGGCATACGAGTTAGTGCAGCGGCACGGGATCTGCATAGAGGCCACAGTGAAGATCTCCAGCTCCTTGGGTGCTGAAGAGGAGCTGTCCATTGGCCCCGGCTCCATGTCCTGCTCTAGCAGACTCTCACATCCGTTGGGCCCGAAGGGGAAGGCTCCATTCCCGTCTGAGGCTGGGACAGGAAAGGGCTCCATGTGCATCGCCTCCATTAGGTCCTCCTTCCCAGAGCCATTGATCATCTTGATTGGGAATTCCAATGCTATGGAATATCAAAAACAATGATGGCAACAGTGAGCCAGGATAATATGACAGTCCAAAAAGAAAAAAGAAAACCCGTGACTTACTGTCAGTTCTGGCTTTCTTGATATGATCCGATTCCATGCAATCAAGGGACCTCTTTCTACTGGGCGCCCTGTTAAGAAGGCTCCGCCCCAGGGCGAGAGTGCTTGCCCTGTTGAGCTGGGTGAGCTGCTGGTTTTGAGCATTGGAAAGGAGCTGGGCGCACTCCTGAAAGCCCTGGGCGTGGGCCAGATCTGCAGCGGTCAGCCCACTAGCGTTCCTCAAACTGCACAATAAAAAGACTCCATGTCAGCATCCCCCCTCCGGAGCAGACGTGCACTCTGACAGCCACACAGAACACACACACACACACATCCAGACCCTGTCCATACATGAAGATTGAACAATTTAGGCAAACATCTCAAGCTCTAGGCCAATTGGAAATAGCTGCAATAGAACATGATAAAATTTCACTCATTTCACTCAAAAGCCCCTGAATCAGAATACTGCAGATATTGCATTGAACCGTCTGTGTACCCACGAGGATGAGACTTAAGTGAGATCCAGAACAAATTAACTCACCATCTTGGGTCAGTTTGCTGTTCAAAGATTAAGCATGATCCAGTGAAGATCAAATTCAAAAATGCTTTTAGTCCAAGACCAGGCTTAATCCATAAATTTAAAACTGACACCATACAGGACTCAAATTAGAGTATGGAGTGGTAAGATAGATCCAAACTTCCAAGTACCATTAGAAATAGAACATCTTTAAAAAGGTGTCTACAGTCCAACATGCAGGGATTTGTGTCTTCTGGAACTACAACACACAGATCTGAAGAAAAGACCAACGCAGATTAGGATTTTTTTTAATGAAGATCCCAAGTATGTTCATTCAAAATCAGAATGCATGTGATCTTCACCAGTAAGAGGTACATTCAGAGAGAACCTCATCTTCTTATGATAAAAGACAACATCAATCAGAGTTGAAAACAGGAGAAAGATTCTGTAGTCCTCTTTGAGATCTTTAAGAAAGAATTCCATTGGAGTGGAGAATCATTGGTTGGAATTGAATGCCTGATCGGATCGTAAAAGAAAAATATGGTAAGAAATGACTCAAGGAAAAGAATAAGACAACACAAATGGCAGGATTCTGATTCAGTCAAGGGTTCAAAATCAGTTTTGTCATGTTCTACTGCAGCAGCAATCTGGGGCTGTTTGGAAGTGCATGAATGAACAAACTGCTAATTGCTACACTTACCCCACTGATCCTGTAAACAGGATTATTTGCCCAATCCTACCCAGTCTTTTTATACCAGCTTTTGAATGTCACACTGGGTGGCACCTTACAGTGTCTGCATTCTCCATCCTGACTTACATTTAAATATATATCTGTGTGAAATGTGAGAGCAATCTATTCCTGTTATATAGATTCATGTGCTTACGGCCCCATCACACATGGGGCTATGATCTGATAAGGATTCGACTCGGGAGAGGGAAGAATTTGGTTCTTTTTTAATAATTCCTGCTTCATAGCTGCAGACATGGTAAATATGAGGTGTCTACAAACCATCTCCCATTAAACACAGAGAGATACAGGAAGTCACTCTGAAAAAAGAAATTTCATAAAGCAGCTAATTATCATCTGAGCAGGAACAAACCTCCCACGGTGTGTCAGCACTTTAAATGTGTGGGAGAGGCGCAGAAAAGACCCTTACATATACATTACAGCTTTATTCTGTGTAGCAGCCGATAAGAGTCACCTAACTAAATCAGAACAACCTGTAGAATACGGGGTGGAAAGTTGTGTTGGTGTGCGAACAGGCAGTGAAGCGCAGACACAAAGTGACATTCGTTTGACTGGGACGATCACGTGAAGCCCATTTGCTCATTCATGAATTCCAATCCCTTAACACAGTCTTCACAGCACATTCAACCAAACCACACCACAACTTAAATGCACTTAAATAAAGTTTTTCGCATTTCTCTAAAAAAAAAAAATAAATAAAATGAAAAAAAAAAAAAAAAAAAAAAATTATATAATATTTATTTTTGCAAATCCAACCCTCCCTCATTTCCTATTCATCTATACCTGGGGAAAAGGAATAACGCTTCCAAATGTATTTTGATAAGTGAAATAGGCTAATTAATAAATGGTAATATCAGGATCTATCATACCAGAAGTTCATCACTTTCAAAGGAGGTCAGATAAAATGTGCACAAAGAAAAGAACCACTGAAAAGTATTTCACTAAAATGGGAAATCAGACTGATTGATAAACCACTTAGATAAACTACTACCTAAATCAATAACCAAATAAACTGCACTCTACTTTTCAAAGTCTTTAAATCAAGAATTTAGAGTTAGGCATGCGGTTTAACCCACTCCAATGGCCTGAACATATGACTTTTTCCAACAAATGTCTGGGAAAGAAAAAAGAAATATAAATGTTTTGTAATTGGAGTATTAGTCAATTGTGGGGAGGAAAGGGGTTTATCTTCTATTTGGGCCAATACGGTACTTGCATTAACTCCACTTTCATGGAATTTTCTTCAGGTGTCAAAAAAAATGGTTTCGTAATGCTTGAAAATTCACAGGTAGTATTCCAGTATTGTAAAGTAAGCTTAAGGGCATTTTTAGGTCTCTGAATAAGTCCAATAGGGTCTACAAGGATTAATTTGTCTCCTTGAGTGTGCATGTGTATGTGTGTATATAAGGACCCACCCTAAGAGACTAAGCGCATCATACATTCATAGATCTAAAATTGTATGCCAGAGTTTCAGAAGAGCATTTATGGTCCAGCATTCTTCTAAATTTGGCTTCTTCTAAAAAAGTTCCAAGAGCGCCAGTCTGGCTAAACCATTGGTTAATGAACCTAAGAAATCTTGTACCTTGCAACTTGGTGACAGAATATATTATGCTTATACATTATGTATAAAGATACAGGTCACTCTTTATTTATCTATATTAATCTGTTTGCTTGCAATCCATGGATAATTAAATAATTTAAAGGTCACCAAAATCTGACTAGTCTGTTGACCTCCATTTAAAAGATTGCATTTGGCAATTTCACCTTAACATCTTAAATAAATACATGTTCATTATAGCAAATTAACAAGGTTGTAACATGTTGATTTTGTAAAAAACAGGCATTTCATGCCACGTGCCTTTTAATTGATTTGATTGATCAAGTGCAGTCAGCATCAATAAGATGAGATTGAATCATGGTCAAACAACAGTGTCAGTCAAGGTAAAACAGTTGTATTATGCAATCAGACTTGATCTTCATGCGACACTGAATCCTCAACCAGAAGCAAGAGTTCAATTTGTGCTCATTTCCTTGTGCACAGTTTATACAATACACACCAAGCAAAAACACCAGCAGATTTATTTCATGAGGTTCAGCCATCTCTGTGGAGCAGTACAGACTGGACCTGTTGAACCAGCTGCCTCAGATGAACCTAGACTTCTCCAGACACCTATTTTCAAGCCCAACTTCGGTCTTGGCTTTTAGGGTAATTTCCTCCGAAAGTTGCTTAAGACAAAAATAGTAGAGCTAAGGATGCTTCGTATTAACGCCCATAAGGAGTGATGATGCTTCATTCCATGTTGTAAGCATTCAATCATATATGCATACTTCTTATAGACATCAGAATTTTTTTTTAAAAAGCACCTTTTTTATTCATTTGAAGGTGCACATGACGTAGGACTGATTTGTAAACTGTTTGTATTCCCTGGTTTTGGGGACCAGTGACTGGAACAGAAATACATACCTTGTACGTGCACAATACTCACCGTTCAGTAAGCGGTGGATCACCCCGTACCCGGCAGTGGCACAGACGTAACCTCCCACCAACACGATACACTCTGATACCCACACCACCCTCATACTACCTGCTGACCACAGCAGTCATCTGACTATTATATCTGAACTGGATCAATATGATTCGTGCTCATGATTAAACATTTGTAAATACTCCTTACATTGGAATTCATTTGAATTTTAAAAACTTTTGGTTTTGGTTTGGCAAAAGCGGCCAGAAATATTTCCACTGATTTAAAGCTCGCCGCTTGGTTTCAACAGAACTGACCATGTAAGAAAGTTTAATAAAATCTTTAGACACCATCACACCAAGGAGAGCTGCTGGGAGATGGCCAATCAAGATTGAGGTGGTCCACAACTGTTCTCAATACTTTTCTATTAAAGCATGAAGGGTTTTTTTGGTCTATACTTAGACCCCATATATTCCTTCGAAAATATCAAAACAAACCATATATCGAGCGCTAACTGCTTCTCTAAATATTTCAGAATGACATGGCAACACAGCTGATACAAGGACAAACTCGCTTCATTCCAGTGGAAATGCATTATTTGTATATTGTGTGAATAGTGAGGGTTTACACTTTAGTACAGAACAGGGATATTTCTCAACTTTAGAGTAGCATGGCTTAAATAAATTAGATTCATCAATCTACTATGCAATACCCTCAAGTGGAATTGGGGCAGCAGAGTCAACAAACAGTCCAAATATTAAGTGCTTGCTACATAGATTTGATGAGGGTTTGGGGTTGTTTGGTTCATTTATTGTCAGTACTGCCCATTTGCTATTTGAAAGGGCAATGCTAAGGATTATGTGGTAGACAATGAAAATTGTAAACTGTTTGCAGAATAAGGCTGAAATAAAGCAAAAATTCCACTAATCACAAATGCACACAATTTATTTAGACTAGTATGCAGCGCTGTGCTGATACTTTAAACCAGCACTAGGGATCTGTTCAGTCTGGGTAAAGTGCTCAGCTGCAAAAATTCAGCTCTTCAATGCACCCTCCACACGATCTTACCTTAACTGGAACTAAAATATCATCAAAATACCATCCCTTAATCTGGTGGAAGGACTTGATTGGACAGTACTCTCAAAATTAACAATTACAAGCACTAAAGCCCAGAGAAAACAGAGTCCTGAATTCTGATAAGCATTTTTTTACTTGTTTGTAGTAAGCCTACCAATATAAAACACCAGGGTAAAAAAAGCTCAACAGAGAATGGCGAACCTGAGGATTGAGTTATAAACAAAAAAAGTAAGAATTCTGTTGCCAATGTTGGCTCATGAGATGGTGTTGACAGTGTTTAGGAAGCGTTATTTCTTTGCCCATTTTAGATGTGCTTTGCTTTTATAACCTGAAACTTTTTATACCTAATGAACCCCCTTCAAAACATCTCAAAACCATGCTTATATATCATGGATGTATTTCTGCCTAAAATAGCATCTATTTATACCTGATCTAGACACAAGGAAATCCTATGACTAAATTACAAATAAGGAAAATACAAATTGAGATAAATAAATCAATTAGAAAAATTTAGGGGCATAGTTTAAAGCAAAGCATGCATGCCTAAAACAAGACTTTTCTAAACATAAAAAAAAAAAATCAATCAATTTCCTATCAGTAAAACCAATCACCGCAAGAAATACCTCAACAGTTTGCCAGTGTGTAGAAACTGTAGGAAGCGATACTGAGAACACTCCTAATGCCACAACTGTGCGGTTTCCAAGAGGGGAACTTGTGGTAGACTCAGCAGTGTCTATTTGGATTGCTCTCCCCCTTTCTAGGATTACTTGAAAAAATCAAGTCACTTTGAATTCAATAGCTGCAAAAACATGGAGATGTGCAGTTTTCTTTGTTTATCTTTAAGGTTGATTTGATAACAATTTGTTAACAGCAGCTTTTAAAAAATAATAATCTGCAGTGCTTGGGTCATCGTGTCACTTTCTTAAGGGCAAAGGTGACAGGTGATTATTATAATAACAGATCGCAAAACTTTTTTCTCTTGAGAGGATTAATATACAAGGAGACTTAATAAAAACAGATGTCTATTCAGAAAAGACAGTATTTAAAGCAATATATAAATCTATGAGCTGGGCTCATGTCAACCTCTCTACTCATCCCTTGAATCTTGTACCCAGCATCCAACTACATTAAAACAGGGGCTCATGGGAAAATAAAGCAAAAAAATAAAAAATAGACAATTATATAGATATTGTTGTATTACACTTATTTGAATTAGATATTTTACTTGCAATTTCTCAATTCATCATGTTATGATTAGTATAGTGAATTAACAACTCAATCTCTACTGAACTGATCGTTGGCATAGTCTCAAAGCTTCATCCTCATCACTGGTGGAAATCCAGTGCTGGAAATCACAGGAGGCTTTAAAAATAAACTTCACCCCAGAAGTAAGGGCAGAAGAACAGAAAGGAAGCTGAGAGTTGAATGCTGTACAGTTGTACAGTGATGAGGCAGTCCAAAGGG
The DNA here is from genome assembly GCF_900700375.1 of Denticeps clupeoides. Taxonomy (NCBI): domain Eukaryota; kingdom Metazoa; phylum Chordata; class Actinopteri; order Clupeiformes; family Denticipitidae; genus Denticeps; species Denticeps clupeoides. Next base: position 12,682,472 of record NC_041715.1, read on the forward strand.
TATCAAGTCAGATACAAGATGAAGAGGGTCAAACAATAGATATTGTCTCTGCATGATTTTTATTACTCGGAGTTTATAAAACAAGTTCTGAATAATGAAGAATCTGACATGACTGAAATTGTGGGAGAAATGATGGCTAAGCAGGTATAGAAGAGGACTAATAACTGGAAGGTTGTAGGTTCAAATCCCAAACAGTCAAGGCAACTGAGGTGCCCTTGAGCAAGGTGCCACCCCCCGGGTGCCATTCATGGCTGCCCACTGCTCACTGCAGGTGATGGGTTAAATGCAGGACACATTTTGTTGTGTGCACCGTGCTATGCTTGCTCTGTATAAAAACAATCCCTTTCACAATGTTCCTTATTGATAAAAAAGAAGCTTGTAAGTAGGATGTCTGAAGGATTAAATCCATGCTCATCATGTAATAAATCTAAAGGAAGATGTATGTGGAAACGTCAGACAGAATTTCCAAGTGCAACCATTCAGGAAGAACTGATTGGCCAAAAATTTGTTGACAAGAGATAATTGCAAATAAAATATCCAGTTATGATGTATTTGAATAAATCAAATGCTCATTTTAATTGTATTTCTCTTTGATTTCTATAAATTTATTAGTTAATGTTTATATTATTATTATTGTTATTATATTATGTGCACATTTGGTTTTTTTTTTATTTAATAACTTTAATGCATTATAGTGAAGTGTAATATTATACATTTTATGTTACCTGACATTATATACTGTTTAAAAAAACTGACAGTTTATGAACTGAAGGAAAAAGAATAAAACTGATTATTAGCAAATTAGATTAAAACCATGTGAAATTACTAGTATCAAAAACTGAAAACTACTGTTGTCTTTCTGAAGCATTTACAGTTGAATTATCCTAGTTGGTATTATGCACAGCATTTGTGCTGAAACAGCTTGTGCTCATAGATCCTTAGGTGAACTAAAGCAAATAGTTCAATAAACAAATACTTACATACATTGCTTATTCAAGACTATTCCGATTGCAAAAGTACTGTACCATTTATGAGTGTTTAATGATAGATTCTGCAAAAACACAAAACAGCAGTAGTCCACCATAGACTACTTTACTACTACTAGTTTACTACTGTCTTACAAAAATACATCAAACATCTCTTAAAATACTAATTCATGAATGAAAGATGTACATAGATGCTACACTTATTAGTTGTATTTAATGCTACACTACATTAGTTGAATTTAATTCAGCCTGCAGAGGGATTAGATCATTTTTAGGAGGAGTTTCATCTTGTGAAGGGGATTATTTTGTTGTTACATGCCTATTCATGTTAATAATCATTTTAAAATGTCTTGGAATGTAGATATATATTTTTTTAATTGTTAAATGTTTTATTAATATTACTGCTGTATAGTATTGTAGTTAACTATCAATATCTGGCAAATGCAACATTTCATCAATGGATTTGCATTCAGGAGAAAGAAAAAAAAAAAGTTCTACAATTGAATATTACAAAAGAAAAGTTAAAAATTAATAAACAAAACCATGAGCCCCTCCAGCTGTCCTGCCTACGTCTGTCCTGTCTGTTTAAACACGTTGTCTTACCCTCACTCTAGAGATGCTGGCTCAGACAGACTAAAACTAGCCCTACTACAGCTGTTGAGGGAAGACAACAAAGTGACATGAGAACAGTACTTACAACATGCTTCAATCCTGACTTAACCTGCAGCATCATTACTACTAAGACCTTCAAAAACACATGAGTCACACAGCAATTACAGTGTACTTCTAGTGGGGAGGGGGTGACCAGATGCACATTTCTTCAGCGCCAAAACCAAAAGGTTAATACAAATTTTAAGAAAAGGCTGTCTTTTACCAATAATCTTACCTCATAGCTCAAAATATACATAATCCAGTGAATTTAAATACCACATTACTTCTTTTTGTAGGTCTGTATCCAGTGACAGTGTAAAAACAACCCTAAACTTTTCCTATGATAATGAGAGGTCAGGTCAAGAGAAATTTATTCCACCAGTTACAAAATATTATAGTTCATTGGTAATATTAATTATTACTTAATATTTCAAATTTGGCATAATATATGCACCCCTGTTATAATGCCATGTTTTTGTGAAAAAATTAGGACCACATGAAATAATTTGAAAACTGTTCCCACCTTCAAGGTGACCTATAACCCATCCAATTCAACTGAGAAAAAATAGCTTTTGATTTAATTAAAGCATTCAATCATCTTAGGTCCGCACCGGCCACCAGTGAAAGAGACTGTGATAAAGCTCCACTGTTCTAGCAGGATGTTAAGATGTTTTGTTCAGTAAAATAAATGGATATCTTACAGGTGGGAAAGGTTTTGAAATGTCTCTTTTTTCACATGACAACTTGGCATTTTATCAGAAGTGTGTGCGCGTTTTATATAAACTGCATGTGGGCTAAACAGAAAGTTATAGATCATTTGGTCTACATAAGGGAATTTTGTTGTGACTACATCATTTGCCTACTTGATAATCAGACCAGGGTAATTTAGGGCTAATTCATGAAGACATATTCATCAAATAATACAAAGCAAATAACTGCATTTTATCATCTACAAAACCCAGTTAGTTAGAAATAAAACCATAAATGTAGCATTTAAATCCACTGGTGGACTGTCTGAAATACCCAGATTACGGCCCTCCATGCTTGCGGAGGAAACCAAAATGAAAGAGGTGTTGCATTTACCTGGCTGATCAATTTAAAAAAATCACACACCTGCCAAAGCATCCAGACAGACTTTTTTGCATGCCCCACTAGAGTTAATCATATTAGAGTAAATCCACAGATGCTATGTCTTGACTTTCTTGACGCCTACTGTACGAAATCCATAGTTTAATGTGTGATTACTGTGGGAGATGGTGAACTGATGGTCACTAAATTTTTTTTGCACATGTTCATACCTTTAAAGCCTCAGTTTAAATTTTGAGGTTTTCGTCTGAACATGACCACAAATTCACTCAACCTACTCACTGCAGTTACTGAAAGCAGGTCATTGGTCCCTGCTAATTAAAATTATATTTCTGCAAATACTAATTACACAATTACGAATTCTCTCTGAAGTTAGACCTCAAGACTGCCTGAGGAAAAAAAAATGACAAGAAAAATGTACTAAAGGAAAAATGTATTGCACTATTAATTGCAAAATTTGTGACAACAGAACAAAAAAAAAAAAAATTTTCCAAGGTATAGCATAGTTATTGTAAAGTTTTTCATGAGCTATGTCATATACATCTGTGGATGTACCCTTTTTCAGTTTGCATGTTAAATCTGAATTCTGCACCCATTTACTTGCAGGAGATGGCGCACTTGGACATTCTTTCACTTTTCTGATGCAATGTTTATGTAACTGTAGCTGTGCTTCAATCGTCTGTTGAAATCCAGGTCTTCCTGAAACACACACCTGGAGCTTTTCAGTGGGCCATGGTTGTGGTGGACTGGTGGAGCAAGACCACCCACTGTGTCCTGCCCATCTGAGCCACACACGAGCTCTATATGCCAGGTGGACCACTACTGTCCCATTCCAAATCATGTGTTAAAAAAAAAAAATTTAAAAAAAATAGTTGGTGAATATGGCACAGACTGTTATAAACAGACTAATGTGGATTAAGGAGGCTAGTAAGTTTAAACAAATATTAATGTATTAGATGTTTTCTAAGACAACTCTTCAGGGTTCCAGAGCACATAAAGCATGTTTAACCTGCACACTGAGGCTGGGATATGAACCACTTCACTCTCCTAGACAGCGGTGGTGCTGACGCCAGGTAGACTTCATATTGCCTGAATATGACTGATCAAGGTGGATCTCTGAACAGGATGCATGTCTCACAGTGCTCATCACCCCCCAAGTAACTGGGAACTGAATGCAATGTGATACTGAAGTGACAGGAGGACTGGTACGGTTTAGCCGTGAAGAAATGTGCATTTGATCAAACAGCCCGACTACAGGGGAAAGAATGTACACAAACTTACCAAAGAAAAAACGTTCAAGAAAATAAGTAAATAAATAAACCAAAAATAACATTTTTTTTTTTTTTTAAATCATTACGCTACCTGAAACACATCAGATCAATATTATCATGTAGCAATAATTAAGCACAGTTCAGAGAACAGGTTAAAGATGACCTCCATCAAAAACCATAACAGTTACATCAGTTACAGAGATGCAGAAACTGTGGCAGCATGATAGAAAGAGCTTTAGTCACGGAAACAGGCCACTTAAATCAAGATGCTCCAATATGGATGCGAAAGTAAAGTTCAGCTCTGAGGCTGGATTATTGAAATTATTAGTTCCGGTTACATTCACATGAAACGCAAGTTTAACTGTAATATTAACCGCTTACGTTCAAACTGGACCGGAACTGCTATGCATTTGCTTTTAATTTTAGGGTATATGCTTATGTTATTTATATTGTATGTTTGAAGCATCAAATTAGCTAGCTCCATCGAATAGTGCTGAACAATATATTGAAATCGAACCGAAATTGAATAGATCCGATTTTATAAACCACAAAGACAGCGATTCTGCAGCCCCCGACTCCGCTCCATCGGTGAATGTCATGGTCGCTGCATGAAGGTGCATGCACAGACATGCTGGGTGGGCTGGAGACTGGGCCGCTGGTGGGTCCCCTGGGGCGTCGCGGACAACGGGAATGGCGAATGCAGCCGGATGGGCGGGGGGTGCCCGTCCAAGAGGGCGTGCAGAAGAATTAACAAAAGCTCAGGCAGCAGAGAACAACAAGCTACTCTCAGGCCAAACGAGGCATGCACTGCGCTTGCTGCGGGGTTTGCGTTTCCTCTACGAAGACCATGAGTTGGGCTCAGCGCAAAAAAATAAGTGTGGGTTTCTACAAGTCACGCCAAAATGTGTCATGGCGCGCAGCAGTCAAAGTTCAACAAATCTCAACTCTGACCGAACACAAGGCTGCTGAGCGGCGCTAACCAATGCACGCGTACTGAACAAATCGGGCTCCGACGTATGAGTCCAATCACGTTGTGCTGACATCCCTGTGTGATAGACAGCCACGCTCACCAATCAGATATGTCCCATGTTAAAGCCACGCCCACTTAAACGCATGCAAGGACGCTTGATATCAACTTGTGGTATGCTATTTACAGCGCGGCTAACATTTCAACGTGTGGTTATACAAAGGTATTTAAAACACACAATTTAGAGAATAATCCCAAATTAAATTGCAATATTAAATAAATAATTTTTATTCCTTATCTCGTTCAGCCCTACCATCTAGTGAACTTTCCTTACGTAGCTAAACCAATATGCCTTCACAACTGAGAGTACAGCAGAAAAAGCTCAGTCTGAAGTCTGGTGGTAATTAAAGAATACTTGTGCCTAATAGCTGCAGAGCTGGTATTAGAACAGGAGCTCTTGATCTCAGCCAGAACAGTTCTTGAGAAACCAGCTTTGATCTGGTTTCTACTTTGCCACTACTGAACTGTTTCTCTGAACCGTTCCTTTTCAACAAGATCCCCCGTGCTCACTGACAATGGCAGCGCGGTAGCACAGCATCTCGAGTTATTGGCAGTGACACTTCTGCCACACACTCATTTACAGTGCCATTTGACGAAAAAAAAAATCTTAACATTCCAATTGTGTGTAGGACTTTTCATGAACTACTACAGGAGGCCAAAATAACATGAATCAAGCAATAAAGTAATGCATTGGCCCAAATGTAAGATGGATTTCTTCCCTCAAAAAAAATACATCTGAAAAAGTAGTTTACACTAACTTCTGCAGTCTAGACCAAAACCAAGTGTATTCTGTCACTTTTGATAAAGGAGGGTGTGTCTTATATTCGGGCCAATATGACAAAATTAGAGTCACACAGACTGAACGTAGGGCTACTGAACTACCCTAAATAATGCATTTGAAAGCAGAGCTATCTAGGGATTCAGTTTCTGATCAGTGACCCTGACCTGAAGGCACTGGTCTCTTCGTGCCACGTCCAATACGACCTGGACAAACTGTACACTTCAAAATCACAGATTATTGCAACAAAAGGTCAGACACCTTCAGGGCAGGGATGGCTGTAAAGCAGAACTAAATTCTCACCCTTTCTATGATACTGGACAGCAGAACCCAAAATGTTTTTTTTTTTTGTTTTTTTGGTTTTAGTAAAAAAAATAAAAGGAATATAAATAGCCCCAAACAATAATTTGGCTGTAGAGGTTTGATGGAGGTCACCTTCAACACAGTCCCGTGCGAGCTGTGACTCGTGCAGTAGAATAAACAGGGCCAGGCGGACGTGGGGCTGGGGCTGAACTTACTCTGCTTTCGCCCCCTGCATCAGGAGAGTGTTAATGCACTCAATGCTGCCAGCACGGGCTGCCTTGTGGATGGGTGTCTCACCCACATAGTCCTGTTAGGAGGGGGAGAAAACAAACATGTAAAAATTAAGGCATTGGCAAAAAAAACTAAATGTTTTAGTCTGCAGAGGGATTTAAGGGTCATTTCCAATTTGCCCAGAAACCCAGGTAAGGACTGATGTCAATTTTCATCTGGCCATCAACTCAGTATCAGATCAAGGTAAATCTGTGTTTTGGGCACCACGTCTTACTCCGTTGCACACAGCAAGCGACGTCTGAATATGTCTGGAATAACAAGGAGCCGGCAGCAGTCCAGTCAAAACGCTGAAAATACCCCCGGCCTTTCGATTCTGTGAGTCAGCGTGCTCAAAATAAAGCTCCCCAACTTCCTCAGCGCGAACAGACATAATGGGCAGAGAGCTGGATCCTGTACCACATTCTAGCTCACAGGGCCCTCGGCTCCACACCCCGCCACCCCCACCTAATTCTCATCTCCTCTCCAGAGGGGCAAAAGCAGCCACGGCCCACTATTCTTCTGTTGTAGGTGAAGGAAAAATGCAAAAGCGGCTAAAAAAAAAAAAAAAAACGCTTTTATACACGGGCGGGGCAGCGTGAACTTTTCACCGCGGCTCCTGCGTGCGTTTCTGAGGTCATCGCCGCACAGACTGCCGCCCCGCCGGCCCCGGCTGCGATTCAGAGGGAGAGAATGTAGGTCAGCCTCCGGCCCGCCTTCTAAGACCGCGCTAAGGCATCGCATCAAACGAGGGACGAGGGACGAGATGTGCACGCAGCTTAAGACGGGCCCTGGTGTGCTGGTGAACAGCGTATGTGCGTGGTTACATAACAGCGACCCGGTAATCTAATTTCAAGCGTCGCTGGCGTACCAGAGGCGAGTCGTCTGGGCTCGTGAAAAGACAAACCGCATCTCCGTGAGATTAAGCCGGAATCCTGTTCACATCTTCACCAGTAAGGTTGGATCCAAATGTATACATATATACGCTTGGCAATGTTCCAGAAGAAATGGGGGGGGGGGGGGAGCGCCTTGACCCCAGATTCCACGTGCGAGGAGAGGTCACCGACCTGCCGGTTGATGTCAGCCCCAGCTCGAAGCAGCCACAGCAGGCACTCCGGGTGTCCTCCAAAGGCGGCGATGTGAGCGGGCGTCTGGGCGAAGCGCGTGGTCACCAGGTTAATGCCGCAGCCCACCTGCACCAGGCGCACCACACACTCCAGCTGCAGGAGAGCCAGGAACGGACACCGTGGATGTCAGGAAACCGCCGCGACGGCCAGACAGCGTCCCGATTCCCCAGATCCGCACAAACATTCTACGTTTCCAAAACTACTTCTTCTTAGTGGCGTTTTAATGTGGCCTGGACGCACGCGGGAAGTGAACTTTTAAAAACGCTGAACGCAACGTTTCCACACCGACGCGGACGACCGGACGAGGAGTCCGGCGGCGATCCAGTGACCGCTCGAGGGTGGAGGGAGGAAGCCTGCCAGCAAAACCAACACACGAGATAAAATACGCCACGAGGGTGTATTTTTAACAATATGACCACACTGTGAATTAGTTATAGTTGCTACCACTCTTACCTCAACAAATCGACGTTCACACACACACACACACACAAGGGCTGCCCAAGTCGTGACTTGAGTTATTCGGTACAGAATAACGACTCTTAATTTACTTATGATTCGATTGTGCGTCGATTTGGAGGGGAAAATAGGGAACCTTTTCAATAATAACGCCACTATAACACAATTTGATGGCATTTTATAACAATAAATGAAGGCGAGGATTTCTTATGCTGCGATTACGGTGTTACTGTAAAGGCAGCTCAATTTTTTTTTTTTTTTAAAGACCATTTTTTACGTGGTTTTATATATTTTAACGTCCGCGTCTCGTGTGCGTCCAGCAGTTCTGCGCATGCGCGGTTTCTACGGCGTCGCGGCCAGGTTACGCGTCGCTGTTTGGTTTTTTTTTTTTGTTTTAAATACATATTTCCAACTTCGTCAAGGCTACGCGTTCACATGTAAAACCCAGCGAGAACTGCGCGACCGGCTGCCGCCGCGTCGTAGCCCCGCTCCACGCCACAAAAAGGAGCGCCGACTTGTCCTGGATACAAGTATTACGCGTTAAAACTTTGCGCTGAGATTAATGTGGCGGTCTGTGTTTGATTCGAGGTTCATGGAGAACTGGGACCGCGAAACGCCATTTTTTTTTTTTAATATAAACTAGACTGTCGTGTAAAAGACTGCGAGCGTCACCTTCCCGAAATGGGCGGCCCAGTGCAACGGCGGCCAGCCGTAAAACGAGTCCTCCACCGCCAACTCCGCCGCGTCCGTGGCTCGCTGCAGCAGCGCGGCCAGCGCGCCGACGTCCCCGTCCCTGCAGGCGCGGTGCAGCGGGAAGCGGACGCTCAGCACCTCCTCGCTCGAGAAGCCGGACTCGACGCCCGCCGACATTTCCCGCGCAACTCGCTCGCTGCTGCCGCCGCGGATGCTGCCCGTGGGCGAAATACACGACGCGACCCCGCTGAGGTGGAGAGAAGAAGAAAAAAACAAATCTCCTCTTCTTCCGCAGGTCCAGCCCACGCCGCCCTGCCACCAAACCGACCGACACGCGAACGGATCGTTTTATTGAACGAACTGAGCCGACTCTTTCAGCGAACGAGTCGCCTTCCAAATTTGCCACATCAAACTTGACATTTTCAGACAAATACAAATCATTCGCTTAAAATGTAAACACAAATTGAAATTTTCCATCCCTGTCGTCAATTAACAGCGATGCTTAATAAGCACTCGTTTGCTATTGTGTTATGAACCTAAACAAACTGAACGTTGCATAATAATAATAAAAAAAGTTTTCATTAAACTGATTGTCCGTGAAAATGATGTTAATTGCACTAGCACTTATACAGAAACGTCCTCGCTTTGATTCACCGAAAGAGTACGTTCAGCGAATCATTGGAGGTGCTAAAATGATTCGGATCTTTGACGTGGACTAAAGGGCCAGAATTCCCGCATCTAAAACACCCACCCAGCGCAGGCGCCTACTTGAAGTAGCGTGTAAATTCGGAGGTGAATTTCCCGACGTGGAGCTCCGCTCTCGGAACCGCCAGCTTGTGGACAATGAAAAACACTAAACGTTAACCTGCCTATAAACGTTATTTCTGTCTAGATCCTGTCTAGTGTATGTGATATGATGTTTGTTATAACTCTGCTGCTTTGAGAGGATTTGCACGCAAACAATTGTACTCACATGTGCGGTACATGCCTATTAGTGACTATAAAATTTTTAATTTGAAAAGTGTGCCCTGCCACAGTTGTGTTATACAGTATCACCTCTATTCTCTGGACCCTGTTCGGGTGAGAAGGAGCAGCTCTGTACAATTTATTTTCAATCGTACACGTTCGGATCCAGAAAGGGTTAGGATTGGAATGGTCTTCATTGATTGACAGCGAAAATAAAATGGGTTTTGTGCTGAATTGACTCTGGCGCCCCCTGCCGGTCCGCACGCCGACCATTTCCGACCGCCAGAGGGCGCTGTTGTATTAACACGCGATGTCACGTCCACTCGTGGAACCGAACTTACGAACCGGTCCAAATCGTCAGTGAGCGCTGTTTTATGTGTTCCACGCCAGTCCCTGGAACATGGTGGCGCGTGACACGTGAGGGTTACTTTAGAAAAGTTTCCTCCTCCTTAAAACGCCACCAGTGCCGCTAATTCTCGTGCATTCGGACGCTGAATGCGCGACAAACACCAAATTAATTCGTACCGAAGGATGAGCGACATGTTTGGAATGTCGTGATTGGTGCACGACCGGTTCCCGGATCCTCCCGTCCCGTCCCGTCCCGTCCCCCTCCCTCCAAGCCGCGCATGGCAGGCAGGTGAGAGTCCGCCGGCGGACCGCAGGACCGCGTCCCTCCCTCCTGACATGCGGCTCCCCGCGTCCGCCCGGAATAAACCTGGCGGCCGGACGGGAGGATGCGCGGAGGCGGACGCGTCGCTGAAGAAGGAGCGTGAAGTTCGGCTTCAGGTAGGTCGGACGCGCCGACCCTGCTGGCAGAAGCGGCTTTTTATCCCGTTTTGGTTGATTCCTAGTAGCGACGCGTCCGCCGTCTGTTTGGAATGTTATTGACGCGGAGTTCGATATTAATGCCCCGAGCTGATCAGATGAGGTCAGACAAGAGGAAGCGACCTGGGGGGGATCGACCGGATTCTGGAGAAAAATAACCTGATGAAAGGCAGCTTGGCACTGTGGTACACCACACTGTTTTCATGACTGCAGTGAAAATGTATTAGGAATGTACATTACAATACAATAAAAGCATCTAAAATTCATATTCACACAGCCTGTCGAGACGATCGATCAAATATATATATGTGTGTGTGTGTGTGTGTGTGTGTGTATTTAGTGGATTTGTTTTTGGGACTATTTATTATGCTTCTTTGCACATTGAACTCTTATATTATACATTCGACATAGTGTCTGTGCTTTTGTTTTTGATGCTCTTATCTTGCACTGTCCACTTCCTGCTGTAAATTTCTGTAAATTTCCCACTTGTGGGACTAATAAAGGATCGTATCTTATCTTATTTGCAGAAAAATGGCGAGCGACCGCATGGCCATCCTGTCTGAGGACGAGGAGCAGAAGAAGAAGTATGTCCTGTCCGAGCCCTTCAACACCTTGTCCACCGAGCAGCCAGACTTCGGATCCCTCTCCGGAGAGACGGCGTCCGGAGCCCCGCCCGACCAGTCGGCATCTCCGTCTACGCAGAGCCTGGACTGTGTGGAGAGGGGCTGTGTTCGCATAAACGACCACCTTCTCATCTCGAAGCTTTTCTACTTTTTCTTTTACGCTGCGTACGGCTCCCTCCATCCGCTGCTCGCCATTTACTACAAGCAGCTGGGCCTTTCGCCTAGCCAGAGTGGCCTGCTGGTGGGGATCCGCTACTTCATCGAGTTCTGCAGCGCCCCGTTCTGGGGCTTCATGGCGGACCGCTTCAGGAAAGGCAAGGCCGTTCTGCTTTTCTCCGTCTTCTGCTGGGTGATGTTTAACTGCGGCATTGGTTTCGTCAAGCCGGCAGACATGAGCTGTGTGGATAAAGGCGCTTCCGAGGCTCCCGGGGGCACCAACACCAGCCACCTCATCCCAGGGGGGAACCGCTCCAGGAGACGAAGGTACCTAACCGAAGCCCTGATCTTCCCTCCTCCTGCTCCGCTCTCTTTGGGGGTTCAGCGTCGCTACGTTAGGAGTACGGACCCCAATATCACAGGGGCCTTAACTGTGCCTCCTTCCCCCACAACCCCATTCGCCGTTACCTCCACCACCAGAACTACCTCCACTGCTCTGAAGCCAACCAGCAGGAGTACGGCCAAACCAAGAGGCCACAAAATCGTCTACAACAAAGATCAGGTGGACACCATCTTCCTGCTGATCCTGCTGGTCATCATCATTGGCGAGTTCTTCAGCGCACCCGCCATTACCATCGTGGACACGGTGACGCTTCAGTACCTGGGCAAACACCGGGACCGCTACGGGCTGCAGAGGATGTGGGGCTCCCTGGGGTGGGGCCTTGCCATGCTGTCCGTCGGCATCGGCATCGACCACACGCACGTGGCCCTGGTCATCCACGGCTCCGGCTGTGTCCTGCCGGAATATAAGAACTACCAGATCGCCTTTGTTGTCTTCGGGGTTCTGATGGTCGCGGCGTTCCTGGTGGCCACGCAGTTCTACTTCAACAACAGCAGCGGGGACGGGGAACTCGGGAAGAGCGAAGACGTCGAGATCCCTCAGGTCGCTCGGAACGTTCCGACCCCCGAGGGGAGTTCAGAAGAGGCGCCCGCGTGCCCCGAGGCCACCAAACCACACTTCCCGATTAAAGATCTGATGCGGCTGCTCTGCGGGATCCAGTACGGCTCGGTGCTGTTTGTGGCCTGGTTCATGGGCTTTGGCTACGGCTTTGTGTTCAGTTTCCTCTACTGGCACCTGGAGGACCTGAAGGGGACCACTACGCTGTTCGGGATCTGCTCGGTGCTGAGCCATGTCTCCGAGCTGGCGGCGTACTTCATCAGCCACAAGCTCATAGAGCTGGTCGGCCACATCAGGTGAGCGTCGCGGTGAGCGGGGCCTGAAGCCGGGTCTCATTTTAAAAAAAAAATTGCATGTTTGTAGGGGAAAAAACGTCTGTCTTGTTGTGGGATGACTGGAAGGTAGAATGTCGATTTTTAGTGGCTATAACCTCCGAACGGGCCCTCATCACCACAGCCGTTCAACCTCAGCAACATATGAGCGTCTGCTTGCAAGTCAACACGAGTGCATTTTCATTTTTTTCGGTACTTGTAGTTACACGATTGGCGTGCAACCAGTTCTAAAATGCAAAGGTTGAACTTTTTGGCTTCTGATGCTGACCTCAGTTCCCCTGCGCAAAAGAGAAGCATTGTTGTACTCTGTGGGGGGAGGCCGAGGAAAGATTGCCCTTTTATACATCGTCTCCCCACCGCTGTGCTATTTCTCAAGTGCGTGTAAAATTTCTGCTGTGACTCGGCATGACGAACGTTTTATCGTTTGTGAAATAGGCCAGGCTGTGCGGAAAATGGTGTCACACCCAATTAGGCACAATTGATTGTGCAGCGTTTTAAGCCATTTTGCGCACAGTAGTGGTTCAGCGAAATGAAAGCTCGCGGCTCTCCCTGCGTAAACATGACAGGAATACAGAAGGCAAATTACTTATAACTTACAAATAAATGATGCTCTGCATTTTCAATGATTACAGAAAAACAAATGGAACAAACCAGTTTGCAACATTTGATAGTCTGTCGTATTTATTTAGCCACAAAGACTTGAACAAGGCTTATAAGGCGTGTGTGTTTAGTACATTTACATTCACTTTGCATGCTTGACATGGCGCTGGGAGGGTTTTGGTTATTTCCAACAATCGCTGGAGAGCCGGCAGCGAATCCGTATGCCGTATGGCGTTGCATTAGAATGAGTGTAATGTTCTTTTTTAATAATTATGAGAGCAGACACCCGATAGTGTAGAAAAGTTTCTAATTGTCCCCGTTTCTGGCCGTTTGAGGGAGAAACCATGCCCGCGTTGTCTCCGTGATCGCTGCAGCCTCTCCTCTCATCTGTTAGGTGGCCTATTTTCGGCCGTGCCTGGGGAGACGGCGAGATCTGTGGGCCTGCGTAACCCAATACTCCCCATTAGCCGAGCCAGATGCTTTGTCCAGGCTTTCTGCCATCGACCGAGTGGGCATCCTGTTTTTGTCGATCGATTTAAAAAAAAAAAAAAAAAAAAAAAACCCGAAACCCTTAGCCAGCAGGGAGCTTCAGAAGCGTGCCACTTTGTGTAAGAGTGCAGCGGGTCAATAGGAGCACAAGACTGAGGAAGCAGGCCCATTTGCCTTCTTTAAACACCAGCCTTATCTCAACTAACCAAAGCGTACACCACCGCGGCTAAATAAGCGCGGGCTTGCAGTGGCTGAGAATAACGCGCCGAGTTCAGAGAGCGAGTTGGGCTGATGGAGGCCGAGGATGTGTGGACACGACCCGGTGGACGCACAGCAGGCCTCTGAAACGTCCTTGTTATCTCAGACGTGAGGGGAGTCTCAAGGGAGGGGTGAGTCGCGGCGCAGCCTGACATCACGCCGCCAGGGCCGTGTCTTAAGGAGACAGGCTCCTTTCAGCCGGATCACACTGGGGTTTTGTTTTGTATGGCCGTTTTTTTTTTTTTATCCCCTCCCCGTCACTTACTCATTTTCATTCTGTTTCGGTTTCATTAGGGTCCTGTACATCGGCCTGGCGTGCAACACGGCCCGCTACCTTTACATCTCCTACCTGGAGAACGCTTGGATCGTTCTCCCAATGGAAATTCTTCAAGGTAAAGTGGCGGGGGCGTGCCGCCAAGCCGGATGTCCACTGTTGACTCAGGGAGGCGGAAGCCATTGGACTGTTCCCTCTGACAGGCCGCTCCGCCTGCCTCTGGGTTCATCTGGGGACATGAATTAGCTGTTTTTTGAGTTCAGACGGCCATTTCCTGTACAGTTCAACAACAAAATGAACAGCCTGTGGATTAAGGGAAGGTTTTATGTTGTTGCAAAAAGTTTTTCTGGTAAATCTGTAGAAAAATATTATGAGAACACTGGATACTGGGTGAAGTCAGCTAATAAAGGATCGTGGGTGGTGGCTTTTGTTATTTCTGTTCACAAAGCCATGTAAATAAAGCAGTGGTCAGGGCTGGTCTGCTAGTTGGAAAACTGGATTTTTCAGTCACTGTCATACATTATATAATTCTAAAAATCTTTCGTCAAAAGCCAGGGTCATGATAACAAGAAATGATTTTGGATAGAAAATATTACATAATGAATAAAAAAAAAAGAGTCATTGACAAAGTAAGAAACAATGATAGTGAAAGCCACATTTGCCTGTTTAATCAGTGCCACTGTTTTTTTTGCTGTACTAAGATAAATGAAAAGGGTTTTATAATAATTAATAACAAAAGTGGAGTGATTGTCACTGCAGCACAGCACACGGTGACACAACGAAATGTGTCCTCTGCTTTTAACTATCTCCCTCGGTGAGCAGTGGGCAGCCATGACAGGCGCCCGGGGAGCAGTGGCACCTTGGCGGTTCAGGATTCGAACCGGCAACTTTTCTGATTCTGATTACCCGCTAGGCCACCACTGCCCCATAAGGAATCTTGTAATGACAGACGAGGGTTAAAGAACACAGCGTTCCATTGGAACTGAAGTTGCTCTGTACACGTATGCATTTCATGCTGCCAAAGTTATTTACAAAATGAACAATGTCTGGATTGAAGATTTGATGAATGTGATGTTGTTAGGAGGAAAACATTTCTGGAGGACCTTAAACCTTTCAACAGTAGTCTAATTTCAGTCTCTTTACTGTCCTTTCATTGTTTCTAATGCAATTAAAAACTTTCATTAACTATTTATTTATTTAACCTAGTATTTGCTCTAATCTGTAATGCTTCGCTAAAGTGAACAGTAACATCCTGAAAATCTTGTATAATTATGTTTGACTTTTTTTGTGGGGGGTGGTGACAGGGATCACACACGCATCTGTCTGGGCAGCCTGCATCTCCTACCTG
Source organism: Denticeps clupeoides (assembly GCF_900700375.1). NCBI lineage: Eukaryota > Metazoa > Chordata > Actinopteri > Clupeiformes > Denticipitidae > Denticeps > Denticeps clupeoides. The sequence continues at coordinate 12,697,946 of NC_041715.1, forward strand.
AGCGCCGCTGTGCCCCCTGCCCTACGCACCTCCGCCCAGGGCATCTTGCAGGGCCTCCACCTCGGGCTGGGCCGTGGTTGTGGGGCAATGGTGGGTGGGGTTTTCGTCACCTACTTTGGTAAGGCCCTGACAGAGCTCTTAAATACAAATGTTGGGTAATTTCTTCTTGGACAATATCTCTGTTCTCCTTGGATAAATGAGTTTAAAAAAAAACAAAAAAAACACACACACTCTGTGTTTCGTGTTTAAGTAGGTGGAGAACATTGTGCACAAAAGGCAGGAAGCACCCTATGTTCTACAGAAAAATTATGTGAATATTCGTGAAACAGCTTTCACTCTTGTTATTATATGCAATATTAAGATTCATCCAATGTTGGTATTTGCTTTATAGGAGCTGCAGAAACCTTCAGAGGCCTTGGAATGGCTTTCCTTGTTATCCTTCTAATCTTCTCTCTAATTCAGTGTCTCATTGGGCAAAAGGAGGACAAGAGTAAGTGCCTGTACAAGCGTGCATCAGTAGGTTTGTGTTGCGGACCAGTCATCATTATGGATGTTTTTTCCCCTTCCCAACCTCACAGAGCATCAACTGTTGGCAGAGAACATTCCAGTTCCTTCCAGTCCAGTTCCTATTGCCACAATAGACTTGGTGCGAAAGGACGCAGACATTCTCAAAACAGAGTCCAGGCCTCTGTCCCTGAAGACCAAGCATGAGGAGGAGCAGGAGGATGTAGACAAGCCTGCCTGGGTGGTGTCTGCCTCACCTTGGGTTAGCCTCGCCTTCGCCATCTACCAAATAAAGGAGGTGGTTTCTCTAGAGAAGAGTAAAGCACATGCAGAAGAGGCATCTCAGCAGGTACGAAGTTCAAAAACATGTTTTTTTGTTTTGGTATTGCAGATCGTTTAATACCTACATGTAATTTAGGATTTTATTTTTACATGCATGCATTTAAGGGACAATGAAACCAGTGAAAATAAGTTCTCTCTATTTCATGCTTCCAAAACCCTTTGAAGAGAGGTGAGTTTTTGTTATTATGCAGAGTGGTTTTATGCCCCAAGATGAATAATAGTAATTAATAATAAATCATTTGTTCTGTCATATTTGCTAGGCATTAACATAGTTTCTTTGTAAGTAAATTTAGCCAATAAGAGGTTTTTGTATTCAAAAGGTTATAATCACGGTCATCACAGGCCCTTATCCATATTGGAAGACATTAAAAGTCACATGTGAAATTTTCCTCCCCACTTGGATCTCAGGAAATGCATGACTCTGTATGTTTCTGCTGCCTGTTCATGTTTGGCCTGTTCTTACCTTCTGCTCATTGATCATGATTTGCTGATTTGAGCTGGATGGTCAATACCTCCACCACCACCTGTCCAATGTGTTCTTCTATGAATGTAGAAACTGTGTTTCTTTTCAATGCTCTGGAAATACTGAACGTTACTTTGTGCAGAAACCTCAAGCATAAAGTTTGGGAGAACTTTTTAACAAAAACAGTTGTAAAAAAAAAACAACAAAAAAAAACAGTTGTAAGTTGTTATGACTGGCTCCACTCCCACCTCCACCACTTTAGATCCCATTGAACTAATGCTTCAAATGCGTGGATGCTGGTCATGCAAGGCATCTTCTTAATTAAACAGTCCAACAGTGCTTCCCAATCAATGTGAATATTGGGTCAAAACTCATTTGTTTTTGTAATTTAATTAAAAGACATTAAACCTTAACTTATGCTACAGTCCTTGACAAAAGTCTTCACCTCAAGTGATTTTTTACAAGAAATGGCTCATTTTATTCCCAACAGCTTTTGAAAAAATGTTTCAGCTAAACGAAACCGTGAAAAAGTATTCTAAATATTCAAAACTTGGTAAAGCCCATTGAGTCCATTTGTGTAAAGACATTGTTGTCGCCTTGTCATATGTCGTCTTCACCCGTGACTAATAATGGATGAATTAGCTCTCAGGTGTGTATAAAAAGAAGCCCAGGACACTAGACCTTCACATCAACTGCAACTACACCTCTGCAAACATGCAGGTTCACCCTGAGACTAAAGTGTTAATTATTAAGAGGCTGAAGACCAGATCCACTGCTGATCTTCAATGTGTCTCAGCGTCAAGTACAGAGACTGGAGACGTTTTCGACAAGCCCAGGTCAGGCAGACCCCGCAAGACAACTGCTTGAGAGGACATTTTCCACTGCAGCAGAGCTCCACAAGACCTGGTCACCTGAAGTCCCTGTGTCAACCAGAACAGTTTGTCAGATTCTGTCTCGAAATGGCATCCATGGTCGAATCAGTGCCCAGAAGCAAAAAGACAATTGAAAAACCGTCTGGCATTTGCCAAGGCCCACAGCCTGCTAAAGGGATGGATGCTGGAAAAGTGGCAGAAGTGGATTTTTCAGATGAATCCTCTGTTGAATTACACCACAGTCGCTGCAAGTATTGCAGAAGACCTGCTGGAGCCCACATGGATCTGAGATTCAGCCAGAAAACAGTGAAGTTTGGTGGTGGAAAAATCATGGTCTGGGGTTACATTCAGTATGGAGGTGTGAGAGATCTGCAGGGTGGAAGGCAACATCAATAGTCTGAAATAGCAAGAAGTCTTAGCTACCTTTTATATTCCCAACCATAAAAGAGGCCAAATTATTCAGCAGGATGGTGCTCCATCACATACTTCCATCTCCAAATCAAAGTTCCTCAAGGCAAAGATCAAGATGCTCCTGGATTGGCCAGCCCAGTCACCAGACATGAAAATCATTGAGCATGTGTGTGGTAGGATGTAAGAGGAAGCATGGAAGATGAAACCAACGAATATTGATGAACTCTGGGAGGCATGAATGCAGTCCTTCAAGCTCATGGAAGTCATACAAAATATTACATTTGGATCTCACTGCACCACTAATTTGCTGATATTTTTGTATTTGCAGTAAATTTGTTTAATATCTGTATGGGTGACAATAAATGTCCAACTTTTGAAAAGTACACAGTCGACACTTGGCTGGGCTAACAAATGATAGAATATATGCAGTAAAATAAATAATTAGTTTATTACATGGTTCTTTCATGTCTGTGTAGGGGAAATGTGAACAGGCTGCTGTAGTCCCTCCATCGAACATTCCAATTCCTGCTACAGACCGTCCCACTATATCACCACTCCAAACAGCCGAGGAGCCTGCCAGCTGTGGACCTCAATCACAGGGAAGCACTCCTGGGCACACCAACTGAACAAGGGCACCCCATATTGACGCAGTGACATTTACTGGGAATGTCAGAGGGCATCGGCGATGTCAGAACGTTTAATGGACTGAAGCACTTTTTATCGTTAATGTATGGGGACTCACCGTTGCACAGATAATCAGTGTAAATTCTGTGCTTGTTTATGTTGACCCTGTGCTGTCGCTCCTGCTCACTACTGCCTGTTGACCTCTTGCCTTACTGCTACCGTTGCTGATATCAGTTGATATTAGTACTCAATATCTGTTCAGACTGCTTCTGTTCAGAATTGTGTCACGATGGATTTAGATCAGAACTTTGTCAGCCCTGACTTCATACATGACAAGTCACACGTTAGTCAGATGCTCAACAGTTGAAAACAGGTTTTGACACATTATTCAATACTTAATACATTATAATGAGTAGCTTGCTTTGTTCTAATGTCTTATCATCCTTGTGCTTTAATTAACCTGTTGCCTTGCTGTCTAATCACTGCTGCTCATACCACCAGTGCCTGCTCTGTGGTCACGCTGTGTTTAGGAATAAATCATACAGGTATCGTACAGCTGTGTGCCAGGTGTTTTTCATGCTCCTGTTTCTCTACAATTCTTTTTTTTTTTTTACACTGTTTTTAATCACTCGTGGACACAGCATCGAGAACCGAGCAGCAACAGAACAGCTAATAAGCAAATGAAATGCTGAATATCTGCTTGCACACTCTGGAGGGCTTTGTATCGGTTCGTATCAAACAGTGTGACTATTCCTGTTAGCTTGGTACATGTTCTGTGTTTCCCCAGCAGAAATGAAAAAGAAAACATGTTTACATTCAATAAAACATATGTATATTATGAAAACACATCTGTACTAAAATATGGTTGTATTTATTAATAAAAGCACATTTGAGAAGTAAACAGGAGTTCCATACTCATAAGTCATAAAATTACAAAATAATTATTTATAAAGACACAAATTGAGAAATTCAAGCTAGCTTTGTATTTCTTTAAAAAAAAAAGATAAGAATTCCATTAATCATGAACAGTTTGTAAGGCACCTTGTAAAATATTTACACCTGAGTAAAATGCAGACAGGGCTGCCGCTAGGGGGCAGTAATTGCCTGGTTTAAAAAAAAAAAAAAAAAAAAAGACCAGCACGCTGAACCTCAACAATCGTGAGACCCTTGAGACCTTTGCCATGATATTCAGATACAAACAGATGGCAAAATGGCAGAGAGCCCCCTGAGAGCTTTAATTGGATTTCAAAGCTCTTTACTACCAATCCATATGTATAGCTGGCTGGATAGGGTGAGGGCACAATCACCGATGGCACCTAAGTCAGCAGTGAAATCGTTAACAATCACAACTTACAGGAGGGAGAAAAATAAATACGTGTCCAGCATGTGTCATGTTTGTTCCCTTCAGAACAGGTCCGGGTCCTCCATGATGGGTGGCTCATATTGAGGGGTGTAGGGAAGAGGAGGGTAGGGGCAGAGAGGTGCATTGTACGTAGGAGCGGAGGATGGGGGGAGTAGAGGAGGGACTGAGTTTGGGGTAGACTGAGCCCCCTGTGAGCAGGTCTCCAGCTCATCATCGCTGATGTCACCATCTCCTGTCTGTTGAGAGTGACGCTCGTGGTCTGACCTGAACAGCAGGTCTTCATAGTAGGCCCCGCCCAGGCCGTAATGCATTTCGTGCGTCTGCATCTCAGTAGGGTTGACGTGAGAAGCGCCACGCAAGAACTCTGCAAACCTGCCCAATTAAAACAACAAAAGGGTGTGAACTGCTGTACATCTTTCACACTTGGGTAATTAACAGCAATCAAACAGACCGTATTTCTACAAAGTTCAATGGAAGAATGGTACGTTAAAACATTTTTAACCGCTGCCATTCACCTGCATGTTCAAAGATGCTTTATTACCTCATCTGCTGTCCTTACTTCCTTATTGGTCAAAGTATATTCATACTTAGCAACCTCTGCTGGCTGCAGTTTCCTCAGTCAGTAATTTGAGGGCAGTGCCGAGGACAAACAATAATGAAACACTTACTAACAAACATAGCAGGGCCAATATAACATGGGCATTTCTCAAAGCCTCAGATGTTTGATGCTGATTAAGAATTTTTGTGCCCTCTGGAAGTGAATGGTACAGTGGTACAAACGTGGTGGACACAGGGTACGGTGTTAAACTACATTCAGCTAATGGGACATATAAAACCAGACCCCTTTGTTCTACTGGATTGTCACGCTAATCACAACTCTAATATATGTGGTGACTGGGAAAATAATCGGCAAAAACTAAATGGGCACAGAGCTGTCAGCTCAGAAAAATCCGGAATCCATTATATAATTACGGCATCATCACCTGACTAATGCTTTTACAGAGCTACAGTAAATGTTATGAATCACTATCTTCATGATATGCAAATTGAGTAAATCAATGTACGCTCTGCATTTAATTAAAGAAGACCTACTACCTATTTATGTAGTATTAATATTTAGTATTTTTTAACTTTTAATCATCACTTTATTAAATACAGTATCATTTACTAGCCCTCCAGTTTACCTCTGTGGGGAGTTGAGCTTCAGTACAGTGTCCCAGGCTGGGAAACCTGGAGTTTTGCAGTATTCCCTCAGTTCCTCCAGTGAGAACTTGGTGTAAACCTCCCCCTGTTCACGGTACTCCTCCTCCGTCAGCAGCCGAGTCTTTGGCCGGCGACGTTGAAACAGACGCGCAAAGGAGCAGAGAAGCAGCCATGTTCGCCTAAACAAAGGAAAGACAGCGCATGTTACGCCTGGTGTGCGGACCAATAATGGAAACAGAAGAGTTCCTACAGATGAATCATTTAAAAAATGCACATAAAAACAGAAAGGTTACAGAATATAAGTCTGTGGTAGAAAAGATCACAATGAATTACACTGAAACTTTCTAGAAACTAAGAGGTTTATTTTCATCATGCTATGGAAAAAAAGACAGTGTTCACATACTATGCACTAACTAACCGATAATGTAGTTCATAAACTAGTTTGGAAGAGGATTATTACAGATCACATGCAGTAAATGTAAAACAACTGAACTACTGGTTCTGGATAAGTGAAGTGATTGTCACTTGTGATACACAGCAGCACAGCACACGGTGCACACAGTAAAATTTTTAACCCATCATTTAACCCATGTGAGCAGTAGGCAGCCATGATAGGCACCCGGGGAGCAGTGTGTGGGGACGGTGCTTTCAGTGGCACCTTGGTGGATCGTGATTCGAACCGGCAACCTTCTGTTTACGGGGCCGCTTCCTTAACCGCTAGGCTACCACTGCCCCATAGACTGCCCCACCACTACCCCATGTCTGCTAAATGCCATAAATGTACGTGTGTGGTGTTTTGCATATGTGTGTTATTACAGGCAAATAAAACAAACAAGGAAGGGATGATCTTGTAATCAGTGTTGCCAGAATTGACTGTAATTTGATATTTTAGGAAAGTAAATATTCAAGACAAATAATTACTGTTTAACTGTGTTAAGTGGTCACAACTGTTAATTACTCATCAGATAGTTTCAGACCTTCCGTTTTTGGATGACTATGGGCTGAAACGATCACATATATGTGATTGTGGAAGAATTTTTTAAAAACAAATCTCCTAACACATAATCAAATATCAACAAGACGGCTAGGTGGGTAGTTCCCCTTCTCCAAGATACAGATAACTAACAAGCAGTCATTTCATGTATCTATCTGATTATTTCTGTACATCCTAAATACATAATTGATTGAAGTTTAAATATACACATACGTATGTAGGATGTAATGTGTAAGTAACAAAATGTAATGTTATGCCATAAAAAAAGCAGCTTCCATTTTGAACCTGTACAATGTTTGCTTTCACATTTGTGGCCAGGTAGCAAGCTATAAATTAGAATTTCAAATACTGGCCACCTACCAGCACTACATCATAATAAGATCAGACACACCCGACTGTTTGAATGTGTTTCAATCTTTACTCTACCTGCATATCCCACACAGGAGCACAACCACACAAGAAAGAAATCTCAGCACCAGGAGTAGCCCCAGAAGAGTGTGAGCGGCAAGAGGATACGTGATGCCGCAGTACAGCATCACGACGGCAACCGCCCGTATACACCAGGTCATCAGGGTCAGCGTACGCTGACAGGTGATTGGGCCATGTTTGTAGCATGCAGCGAAGCTGACAACGCCTGATATTAACAGGTAGCCTGGAGACAGTAGAGAAGACAACAGAGAGCAGAGATGTATGCCTTTTTCAAACCAGTTTTTGGAACTTCAGTTTGAACAACGTCTGTACATGACCTACAGTGTTGCAGCTTTAAATACAAATACTGAGCTGATGCGTTTAGTTTTTCTGTAAGGCATCGTTTCGGACACTTCAGTAGAAACCCCTGACTAATTGACAGAGACTCAACAGCCATACATACAGTCATTGCAAAAGGCCTCTTGATTTAAAGCTCCGAAATAAAGTGTTCAAGCTGCATCCGAGATTCATTTAACCTAATATGGGTTTTTCCAAAGCACTGAGAGCACTTTGGGGAAAAAATGATTTGACAGAGAGTCTATTGAGCAGTCAAGAGGCATTCAAACACTTGGCCTCTTTACTACTACAAAGACTAAAGCTGAATAAATGACACAGGTGTCAAACTACTGTCACCATCCGACCTTGCGTGTTAACCCCTTTGTGCACTGGGCCAATAATCACTGTTTCCACCTTTTTTTTTTTTAATTACTTCTATTTAAATGCTATTATTTGGTTCATCATCTAACATTTCTTTATGCACATAGTGAAAGACAACACTTGGGCCCACAAATCTATAGATTTGGACTTTTTATTTATCCTCATAAAGATGTCCTTAGAAAAGATGCAAGCAAAATGCAACAAAGTAGAAAATGCATTTAGTTTTTTTTTTTCTTTTCACAAAGCAATACAAGATATTACAATTGTATACTAAAAATAATTTCATTTTATGGTTCAATACACTGTTAAACTACATTAGAAATGTGAAGCCTTTATGTGTGATATTTAGGTCACTAATTGCAGTTTTATGAAGGGATGGCAATAGGTGTACCCAATAGTGCTAGATAGTTTCTCACCAATAATATTACTATAAACTACAAAAAACTTTGCGATTGTAAACATGTCTAAATGGCCACTATTGCAGATGAACTGGAAGACGTGCAGAAAAGTAGTATGATTCTGAGGACGAGATTCATTCATGGATTTCTCTGCAGTTGCTGCACTTATCTGTTTGACTTTTTTGGTGCAGGCAGCAATAATAGTTCTATGAAAATTGCTGTTCGTGTTTTGTGAAATACACTTGTAGTTTTACTTTTTTTTTTTAACATATCTTGAACAACTGACTTATGTTTAGGCACCGGCGCCTATCACCAGGGGGCGGTGCACAAAGGGGTTAAACAATTCCCTGTGACAGTGATTCAAGACGCGGTACATCATTTACTTGTTCTGGTGACGTGGAGAGATAAACACAGCATTTGAAAACTGACAGATGCAACTAAGCCACAGCATAATGTGGTAAAAATTCATTTTATAGGAGGTCTTTAAAACAACCACTATTGTTTCTTACAGAGGACCTAAATTACCACATTAGAACAATGCTGTTACATAAGACCAAGTGGGCTGACTGTCGCATTCGAGTGCGTGTGAGAGTGACATATTTACATTTTAAAGGACAAAGTATTTTCAAGGACATTTGCAATTACACTGAAGAATATGGTGAACTTGAGATGATTATTTGCATTTTAGGGTGCATATCATTGACTATCTGGTCAAACAGTGGTTTATTTTTGTGAAGATTCATGAAAAACTAAATTTCACAGGGTGTAATCCCTCCATTATATAATAATTTGAATCCTTTCATTTAAAAGGAACCGCCACCTACCCAGGACCTCCCTCCAGTATTCTCTCAAGATCTCATTCCACTCAAGCATCGCCTTCTGAACACCAAGGTAGGAGAGACTGGTGCCAAACAGCATTAGGAACTGCACTTTCTGGATGACCAAGAAGAAACAGAAGACAGGACAGTGCATTTTTCTCTGTTATTCTCTATATATTATGGCTGTAAAAATTAAGATGAAAATTATTGTGATAAATATGTAACACAGCAGAAAAAAAAAATTGCCTGTCATTTTATTTATAACAAGCTTTAGTCTTAAGGATGAATTGCAATTAATTTATTGAGAAATATAAAATTTACATTTAGCCAGGGTGATTTGTAATCAGCAGTTACGAGGACAGCCCCCTCTAAATATCTCAAGTTTCAGTGTGTTCCTCAGGGACACAATGGTATTAAGAAGGTTTTCAGAATCAGAAAACTTTATTAATCCCGAAGGAAATTGCTTAATAAAGTTTTCTGATTCTGATTAAGAAGGTTTTGAGCCTGTAACTGTGTTCAGCTGCTAATTTTTTCTCAATCGACAACATAACTATTCCATACCGCTCATGTTTTTGATCCAGCCTTGTGCATAAAACACGAGGCCTGCAATCAAAGCCAATGGTCTATTGAACTGCTGGGACCTGGGAGAGATTAACATGTATACTGCATGAGGGCTGGACTGGGAACCGCTGACCTAGAAGCCCAAATAATCACACAAACAAACAAAAAATCAGTATGATAACACACACGTCTTACCTTTGGAACAAAGCTTTTCAGTAGCAGCAGCAGCAACAGGAAAATGGAGACAATGCCCAGAGAAACGCCTGAGGTGTAGTAAAACAGAGAACTCCTGCGACAAGAAAAAAAATGTTGTTTTCATGCTCATAAAAACACAACAGATGGCGCATGTACCTACATGCATGAGTATTTTTATTTACATTTATGCAGAATGAACACAGATTGACAAAGGAAACCAAAAGAAGCCTTAGGAATGTTTCTTATCATGATTAGGTACTGTTTTGCAATCAAAATGTAATCAATGTAATTAAAAAAAAAAAAAAGAGCACATGCCAAGGAAAAAACAAGGACATTTACGGCATTGATATTTAATTCTAGACAAAAGCGGAACTGTAAACTGACCACAATGTCTACAACTGTCAAATGTTGAAGAAAACACAATGTGTAGTTTAAAATAAAACTTGTGTTCTTTACCTGCATACAACTCCAGCGAGGAAGAAAAGAACGACTCCAGACACAAAGAGACCAAAGCATCTTTTGTTCAGCCCTGCAGAGGGAAAAAAGGCGTTCGCTGAACCCCAATTGCTGCCAGCATTTTAGCATGTTTAGGCCCTCGTGGTGCTTACTTTTACTCGTGACCTGTACTGTGTACTCAGAGCTGGATGTGGGACTCTGAACCATGAAGCAGACGTCCTCGTCCACTAAAGGGATGTCCAGAGTTTTTCCTCGCTGGGTACCAAATGGCCAATAGTTTTCCATTGCGCATTTGGCCAGTTGATAGACGTTGTCAGGGTTGTGGCAATTCTCTCTTTCCAATGGGTACAGAATGAAGGCATCGTCTCTACTCGCCACGCTAACCTGGAGTAGAACCATGATTGACTTCTAGGGACTCGAGTAGGGGTTTATTGCAGCAGCTCAGTGTGAAACCAGTCAACACGACACTTACCTGGAAGGTGGACCACAGGTCTGCCAATTTGATGCCTGTACCAGAGCAATAACAGAAACAGCGGCCCCCATAATGTGTGGACACTGTGTTTCCCTTCAGATATGTGCAGTCTGCAAGAAACACGTTAATCTCTGCTGGGTGTGTCAATACAACACAGCACATCTCTTTATACACTCGTTTAAACTATAGAGAGCAAAACAACAGGTACACAACAGCATTTTACAGTGAACACGTTGCATTAAAATGAACAGCTAAGGTCATCACTGCATCGATAATAGCATCATATACATATTTGAACGATATTTCCCCACCTATATCCCCAGGTTTTCCCAACCGAGGTTGAACTAGCATAAGCTAAACCACTCAGCCTTCTATTTATACTGGCCAGATAGCTTTAAGAAATAGTATACATTCAAATGCATTTTAAGAGCAATCATTTAAAAAATAAAACCCCACTCGAGGTCTAAGACACGTCAGTCGTCAGAAGAAAGTGAATTTTTAGCAGCTTAGCCTCCTACTGCAACACACATGCTACAAGATGTATCTTACACAACAAACACCATACCCGTACGTGGGTATCCTTTGTTGCCAAACGCAGAGGGACATAAAATAAATACCAGACCCCCAAAAAACAAATACACTCCGTTGGTCCTCATAGCAGCAGTTAAAATGTTGTTTAACTTTTTAAAAATCGGAGCTTAGCTGAGAATGCTCTGCTAACAGGCCAGGTCTAACGCGCGTCCATTCAAAGTTCTGTTGCCAGATCCGGAAATAATCACGCAAAAGGCTTGTGAAATTAATCCCGATACAGGGGTCTCCGCGTTTCAGAAAAGACAACAGTGTGCCCTTTGTGTATTCCACGGTGGTTGATTTTAACAGAGATGCAGTCGGTTACTGAATTTATACGTTTATTTAAGGTTTATTCATATTTAAACAACACGTTATACAAGCCACTGTTTCACTTTCGATTCTTGGAAAATCGAGAGAAAAAGTAAAGTTTGTCGCCGATGTAAGCGAACTTGGCAACACTCAGTCCAACACATTGCTTCAGACTGTCAGTCAAACCTGAGCTGACCTGCTGTCTCCATAAACAATAAGTAAATCATAATCTGATGACAACAAATGAATAACCTTAAAGAGTTGAGAGGTGATTTTTATATTCTCTTTAAATTCGATTACTGAATACGTTTGAATACACAAATGGACAAATATTGATATGCATCATTCATTCAGTACACTAATAATGCAAGTTGTGTTCTTAAGTCACAGCAGTTTCTATTGCTGCTTCACCTTAGTCTACATTTATGATTCCCAAATGCAATCATGTTTAGCTGAGCTACATTGATGACTTAAAAAATGACTTTAAAACTTTCACTCTTGATAGCTATTTAACCATTCTATTTATTCATTAAATTGCTGTGAATTTTACTTTTCTTCCATCCTTGAGTCTTCAGATCTTGCCCTTTTCTTCACAGAAAGAGTGCAAAATATGACAAGCAGTCAAGCAGGAGTGGGGCTTAAAAACAAAATGTACAGGAGGCCAGATGTCGTTTCTGTGCACTCTTTGCCCTTTGAAATGCAAGGGAGATTTTTGTGGTGGGTGTATGCACAGCAGGCAGCGGCATTCTTATTTCTCTAGGATGCTGAGACGACAGCGGCTTTTCCTGACAGGCACACCCACACTAAGCTATGGGCCTGCCGCCACACAAGCTTGTGAGGAATAAGAGCCTATAAGTAGTGCAGATGCTGATGTGTTGCTTTCCTCCTGACCTGACACTGGGCCTCACTGGGTTATATACAGAGATAAGCAGGCATTTGCAGAGGTGGTTATTATTTTGCATAAATTCACCTAATTCACACACCTAATTTGCATAGTGCAAATTTTAAAAAGAAACTTTTATCATCAGTATAATATATACAATTATTTATTAAATGATTTAATCCAATGCTCCTAACTAATATGTGTATCTATCTGTATTTTTTGCAGTGGCAAGAAAAAGCATGTGAACCCTTTTGAATTTTATGGTTTTCTGCATTAGTTTTTCATAAAATATGATCTGGGATTTACCTAAGTCAAGGGTATTGACAAATAGCTTCTTCTTTTATTCAGCTTCTCCCATTAGGGGTCGCCACAGCGGACCAACTGTTCTGGCTGTCCTGGCAAAACGTTTTACACCGGATGCTCTTCCTGACGCAGCCCTCCCCATTCACCAGGGCTTGGGACCAACACCAAGATGCACGCTGTCTCCTGCAACCTCAGTGGCTGGATTAAGGGTATTGACAATATAATGTACCTAAAATAATAACACTAAATAATGATGTCTTTCACGTCTTTATTGAGAAAACCATGAAATTCAGAAGGCTCACGTTTTCTTGCCACAGTGTGTATACCCTTGAATAAAACGTATCATATGAATTCGATTCGGTTGTTAATGAGACCTAGGCCTAAAATTGTATAACCTAGCATCAAGAGCCAACATTTCAAAAGTCAAAGAGAAAGGACCAACGTGACTGCATTTAAACAGGTCAAATCAGGCAAATATGCAAATATGAATTTTAATCTAAATGAATTACCATGTAATAAAATATGTAGTTGTTTACTGTGCGTTTTAAAGCTTTGCATTTTTGCAAACGGTGACACGACCAGTTTCCCATGAAATACTTGGCACTCGGACAAAATAAAGATATGCATCGTGTTTACGTGTTTAGGAGAATAATAAGTGTCTTGTTTGTGGGAAGAGTCGTTGCTGTTTGATGAGGAACATCAAGCTCTTGTTGCTGCTAGGTGGCTGTGAGAGGCTGGTGATTGACACAAGCAGAGAGCTGGAAAATCAGCCACGACTGAGTCTTTTGGTGGGTAGGCGGATGAGTGGGGGGACCGATCCTCAACAGAGCTTGCTTTTAATTGCCGTCTGGTAAACATCAAAAACGGAGAGACCTGATTCCATGCAAAGATACCGGGTGTTTTGGAAAATCAAACTGTGTATGATTTTATTTTTGTCTCATCTCGAACATTTTGTGAGTTTACATAAACAGGAGTGACTGAACCTCGCAGGTCATAAACGCAGATTGTTTTCCCCTGCTGTATTCCCATCTTTTGTTTGTGAATTTGAGAGTAGTTCTGTTAAGTTGCCACGCATTTTCACACTTTGTTGTGTTGAAGTTTCACTTCACGCTGGGTTTTTATCCAGCGCTGTTGCAGATGTGAACTTCAGTACCTTTCTCTCCTTCTTTCCATCAAAATGCAAAACGTGAATTCACTTTTTATTCCAAAAATTGGGGGGTGGGGGGGGGTATTCTCAGCACGCACACACTGAATAAACTCCCCCTCCTAAAGCTCTTCAACCGTTATTACTTTCTGGGGTTAGAAGGTTGATGGGCATCAGGAGTTGGTTAATCTTGATTAGTCCACCTTGTATTATTTGTTTCTCGGCCTGTCTGCGCGCATCGATTGGCAGGATTGCTTCTAATTCGTCCGACCGAGCAGGAAATGGATGGTGGGTGGCAATCAGACTCCTCTAGTAGTGGGAGACCCACCCACGTGGCCAGATCCATCAGGGCCCAGAGATGTGATTATCCCTCATTAACGTGGTGTGTGTGTGCAGGAGGTGGGAGGGACACTGGTCATTATGCTGCCCAGATGTAGGCGGTGCTCTGAACACACACAGGAAGCCGTGGGCAGCTACGCCTGAGCAGCAACCTTGCAGCACCGAGCTTCATAAAGGAGATTGGATTCAAAGTTTAACTGAGGATCACACACCACCGCACTGCCACCAGGTTCCTTTCACTTGGTTTTTCCATCAGTCCTGAAACCTAAGACTATTTTTATTTTATTATCTTCTGATGCACTGTGTTATATTTAGCGCCCGAAGCACTCTTTCTCTATAAAGCCGTATTATGGATGGTACAAAACCAGTATGTTCATTCATATATTCATTCAGACAGACTAGACTTGTGTGCGGAATATGTCTTGTTTGCACTGCAGTCATCCTCAGCTCTAACCTTCAACAGCACTGCATGCAAGGCGTCACGTGACCAAAGCCACCATGATATGTGACATGAGTTCCCTGAGGCCCCGGCTCTCAGAGCTCTATGAGTGCAAGCTGGAGGGATTACACAGACACAATCTCCGTAACAAATACGGGAATTAGGGGAAAATTTAATCAGCTGCTGCCTGCTGCTGAATGCACAGTGGCAACATAACCCTGCGTGTCTGATGTGAATAAAGTCCCGTCTGACTGATTCTCTATTATGCTGTCTACAGACAGGAGTTTCACACTTCATACATCACATTTTGCATTATTCAGTTGAGACAAGGAGTCTTTGAGTGCTGGTACTGTATGTGCATGCGCAAGACTGGCATTAAATATAAATGTTGTAATGTTATGTTATGCAAGCCATGCCACATGATACTGTATTTCTCTGAATGACTCTGTCTACTGAACCACTAGGTCAATGTTTATGCATTGTGCAATGTTCACAAACTCTTCAATTATGAAGAGGGTTCCTGATATATTCACCTACAAAAAGACACCTTCAACGCTACATATTCACCAGGATTTGTATTAAAACACTGATTCAGGGCATTGTTGAAAGTGAAAGCGGATGTGCTTTATTATTCCCGTTATAGATGTAGAGTTGTGGAACTCCAACAAGATATTTTTAAAAAATAAGGCCCACGTCATTATAGACCATTAAATCAGGAGAAAACTTCAACTTCAACTTCAAAGATCGCTAGATAGATAGATAGATAGATAGATAGATAGATAGATAGATAGATAGATAGATAGATAGATAGATAGATAGATAGATAGATAGATAGATAGATATGTCAGTTCCTGTGACTGCATGTTTACTTTTATTCAGATCAGAACTATTAAAAAACAAAATTTCCCCATCGTGTGGGTGTTGTCTGTCACCACAGTTAATGTCTCCACACAATTAATGCATGTACACACACACATACAGACCATCTGAAAAAAAACCCCACACAATCTAAACTGTCCAAACGAGGGTATCAGGACTTTTTTTTAAATCTGCTTCTCCCACTATGCACTTGATCAGTATGTCTGCAAATGTGAACGATGACAAAAGTCCTGTCAGGGCTGAGTGCTAGACTGCTGGCTTTCCACTCCCCTGCCCACTCTGAAAACTCATCCTCACCAGCACCAGGGGTGACCTCTAACCCTTGAGCCGGAATCATGGGAAAGTTAGCTGGGAAAGCTGGAACTGAGGTTGCCAGATTGTTCTAAGTCACAGCCCCTATCTTTGGATGCCAGACACCCCCCACCCACTCAAACACACACCCAAGCGCAACAATCTGCCCACGCGTGCACACACATGCTCGCTCACAGATACGTTCACACACGCTAGCAAACACACAAAAACACAGATGTGAACATCTAACCCACCCACACACTCCTAAACACTCACACACATAAATTCACTAACACGTAAATACCTACCCACGCTTCATACTCTTGCGCAGATACAGATACGCCTTCTCTCTGTAAGTTCCCAGACAAAAATTTCCACACAGCATTCTCGCAGTGCACTGCAAAGCCCCGCACACTTATACTCTGCTACGTCCTCTTTCTTCAGGTTCCTTTTTGCAAATTCACACACAGCTGACACACTCTTACACAAAACACACCCCTTCTCTCCATCACTGAACATGCTCTGCTACACACATATGCAGACATGGTTAACCTTGCATGTTTCAGCACTTGGTGAGACAAAAAGACAGACAAAGACGCATATGCATGCAGACAGACCCGCATGCTGCCGGGAGCAGAGGCTCGTGAGCGTGGGTGTTGTGGTGGGGAGGGGGAGGTCTTGGCTGGTGGCGCGCTGGGACTCTGAATAACAGGGTGTTCCTGGCAGCTGGGAGCGAACGGGGTTGGGCCCAGGGCTGCGTGGGTGTCTGCAGCTCAGCAGCAGGGGCTGTCAGGCCCGGCCATGGCTTGTGGTCAAAGCTTCGTGGTAATTAGGGAAAGTTGTAGTGTGCCTGAGAGGCCCAAAATACACCAGCAATAAAGAGAAACCCAGGACTAGTCGTTCTGCAGTCAGACTGCGGCGGTGTCAATTGCATTAAGTAGTGAAGACGTACCTGGTTATCACAAAAATTTCCTATGAAAGTCTGCTTAAAAATTTTGACACAATGATTTTCCAATCAGAGCTAAATTATTCCAGATTGTCTATGGCATCAAAATGGACATGAGGATCTCCGTTCTGGTGTGGGCTGCTGATTTTGAAACTATGGTTCTCATACAGATCAATTAGCAGTCACATGAACACAAGTGCATATATAACATTAAGAATGGTAATCATTTAGAGACTAAATACAATCTAAACACCCAGAAAAGGTTTTTTAATCATATGAATCAGAACCTCTTCATGCCCATAGGGAAAGATTTTGACTGCAACTGACAAGTGGACCGACTTGCTTGAAGAGTATGATATCTGGTATGGCCAGTTGGGAAAATTATTTAAGTTAGATTTGATGTAATCTCCAGTCCGAGTTCATATGATGAGTGATTTGGTGGTCACAGGATTACAATGAAACTCCCCCCTTTCATGAAGACTGGGCTCTATTAAGAAGGGTGATCAACAGCTACCATTCCATGCACGTTCTCAGAAAAACCTCTTGAACCCTGCCAGAGCATCAAGTTTCTATATAGACAGGCGTGGTGGAGATATTTTTACTCTGCTACATAAGACATGTTTGCTAATGTAGTCGCTACTTTGCCAATTAGAATGGTGGACTTAACACATTACACAGAACTACCTAAAAAGCTGAACAATGCTGGAGGATTAGCTAGAAAATGGGAAGTTATTGGAAGTAACTGTAGCTTCTGGAATAAAAAAAAATAAGTAAAGATATGTTATTACTTCATTAATGTTGTTACTTCAGAATAACCATAAAAATGACTTTGTTCAAGATGCCCAACACTGCTGCATATTTTGTTTACATATTTGTCTATTTGGCTATTTTATCAAATTTCTGATGTCCACTGTTCTGACAGCCTTGTGGACAGATGGTATTATGAGCAAATAAAACAGAGCGGCAAATAATAGTTGAAAGGTAGTAGAAGAATGCTGCACCACACTTACACATAACTATTCTGATATATTGTATTGTAACATGAGTCTGGAAATAATTACACATCAACATGAAGTTCCCCCATCCAAGAAATAAATATCTGCAAACAGTCCTTTCTTTTGTGTATTCATTAGTAACACTCTTACATAAATTATGCCCATAGTTGGTCTTGATGCATGTTTCAGAGTGTATATTCATTTTTTTTTTTAGAAGTCACAGAAGTACCTAGACAGAATTATTTCCAATGTATGGAATTGGGTGTGCAGATGCACTACTACTGGGGATCACACTGTTAGGAGGCCACCGGGCGAGTGTGGGTCAAGGTGGATGAGGAGGTCCAACAGAGCTGCATAGAATTTTTTTTTCAAGAAACTTGAAGACAGGACTAAATCAAATGCACACATGTCCTCATATGTCCCTGTCATGATCCGTACCGGCAGGTGTTACTCCGGATCCGGAGTCCGGACCGGAGTTTCATGTTCATGTTCCCTGATCGTGTTCACCTGGTGTATATTTACATAATTGTATAAAACTATCCTGTTCGTGTCTGTTCGCCGTCAGGTCATTGTGCGTGTTCATGGTCCCCTATCTTGTGAAGTTTGTATTAAACCCCTGTCCTGTGATCGTGCGATCCTCCTTCCGCCGTCTCGTCCGGATTCCAGCGACGCACCTCCGGTAATCGCCAGTTCCCCACCATGATCCATGTCATGTTTTTAATCAGTTCCCCAAGTGTGGCAGACTCTCGGCGGCCTACGAAAGCTACCGTGGGGTCGAGGAGACCGGTCGTGCAGTTCAGGTGCTCCCGGCTTTAACCACGACGAGGGAGGCGG
Source organism: Denticeps clupeoides (assembly GCF_900700375.1). Lineage (NCBI taxonomy): Eukaryota > Metazoa > Chordata > Actinopteri > Clupeiformes > Denticipitidae > Denticeps > Denticeps clupeoides. The sequence continues at coordinate 12,716,679 of NC_041715.1, forward strand.
CGAACTTTCCAGCGGGGCGTACCGGAGACTGACCGGAGTGACGGTACCTGCGGACGGCGGACAGGATGCCGGTCCACTATGGACGAGCCGTGCTTTGGCCCGGGCCTGACGCCGCCGGTGCAGGACAACCGCCACTCGTCCTTATGGACTTCCTCCCCCCTTTCATGGACC